>NC_135345.1:38269304-38919077 GCF_023851605.1 Tamandua tetradactyla | reverse complement strand
AAATGAGTGTTATATAAGATATGTGCACCAGCTAGATATACTGTAGAGGCATTGCCACTCTTGCATCAACACAGTGGCTCATAACCTTCTGGAAAATGTCATCTAGCGGCTAGTTCAAAGGATTCATGCTGCTTAAACTCTTAGGTGACCTTAACCCAGCTGCTAGAAGGGTGTTACATTTGATGCTAATGAACTTTCCAAGAAGGGTATACTTGTGGGAAAAAAAAAAAGAAGAGAGGGCTGGGCTTTCACCAAGCTTATAGAACAGGTGCATGATTGCTTTCATTCTCGCTTACTAATGTTGAAATGTTAGGCTGAATTGAGCCTGAGATTTGCTTTGACGACGTGCGAGGTTCTGAGGAAAGGAGACCTTTACTGTCATCCATCCCTAAATGTTGGAGGTTTCAATATCTACCAAGAGGAACCTAATAAATATGAAGGACCAAATTGGTTTATGTCTGTTTACAACACGTGGCTGATAAGGCCCTGTACAACCCAGCTTCTACCTCTCCTGGAGTCCAGTGCTCCAGCCATTTCCTGGAACACCATCCCACTAGGGACATTTTTTTTTTCCTTGATGATTTGGGTTTTAATTGCACCTGAAAAAATACAGCTATTATACTATGGTTCTTCACTTATGTTACTTTAATAAAATACATTAATAAAATACATTTAAATTAGGTGTCATGGCTGTTACCTCCTTTTAAAGTAGTAACATGTCACAGGTTAGGACCACTGAGTTTGACTACAGCTCAAACTCTCCACTTGCTCAGTCCCTTGCTGCATGGCATAAACTAGTACTCCCCTCTGGGGCAGAATGCAAGAAGTGGAAACAGGCCTGGAGCTAGGCTGGGAATGAATTTAATTCAGCCTTTGTCTATATTCTTTGTAACCTTAAAGAGTTAACCATTTATAAAAATTGAACAAAGAACATTCTAAACTTAAAGGCTGATGGTTAAACTAACAGATTCTTTCTTACCCACACCAGAAAATAATATGTTTTATGAAATATTTGGTATCTAGAGCTTTTACAAAAATAGATAAATTCAAACTTGGAGGTGAGTTCATTCTGATTTACAAGATACTATGTTCATCATTCAATTAAAATCACAACCGAGGACACAAGACTCGTGTTCAGTTTTTTTTCAGGACCTCTGCTGGGTATAAATCCAGAAATTTCCCATTATGTTTTTAGGAAATTTCACATGTTACAAAGAGCACAAGTGTATCGAGCCCTCAATACCATTCCCCTATAGGCCTGCACCCGAAGAAGAGCCCCCAGGTGAGAATTAGGGGGCTTGTTTCCCTGGAGGGACAACCACCTGGGGAGATTTGAGCATGCTCCCCTCTCCGCCTGAGCCATGCACACCTCCCACTCTTGCTACTCCCTCACACCCTACTGAGTTTCTACTTCCCATCTCAGCTGGGCATCCTCCCCAAGGGAAGCCATTCCTGCCTCTCCCACTGTCCCCCTTATATCGCCCAGTACTTTCCCCCTGCAGCGACTACTGGGAATGTGGAGTGGTGTTTGTAGGGTTATTGGATTGATACCTGTCTCCCCAACAAGACAGGGGCCAGGTCTGTTTTGTTCATCACCACGCAGCTCAGTGCTTGCCCTCCATAAACATTTGTTCAGTAAGAGTATTTTGAATCTATTCTACATAGCATTACTGAAAAAGTTGTAGGCAGGGCGTGAGGGTGAGGCACAAGATTCACTAACTTCATTTTGGCACCAGGTTTGCTAACACTTCACGATGGAGACTCTTCCAATGATATGTATTTTAAAAAAATTCCAAGTAGGCTCACAAAGTGAAGGATGAAGAATATATAAAACACCAAAGGTGAATCATGGCCCTTTCTTTCAAATACTATAAATGTCAACTTAGTTATTTTGAAAATCATTCATGGAAATGATGACCAAGAAAAGGTCAGACTGGTGGCCACCATATTCTCTCTCACTTCTTTGTATTTTAGTGGCTTCTTTAGTCTCAACTCATAGTGTAGCAAGACTGCCTCAGCACATAAGTAAATTCTGCTTTTTCAGAGAACTCCATTTTTAATTTATTTTTTTCAAACTAAGTCCTTGATACCTTCCTCACTTCATGCTAATAAAAGCTTGGGATTGTTACTACATTTCACCCCAAAGTACTTGAGGTATAGTTATATTTAAAAATAAATCTAAAGAAAAAAATTAAAAATAAAAAAAAGAAACCCAACAATCTGGATAGATATTTAAACAGGCTTTTTTTTTTTAATACACAAAGTTATATATCTAGTTAGAAATTCAGAGGAAATCTCATGTGTTTAGCTTAAAACTTTCTGTTATTGCTTGTGGCTCTTATCTCATATAATGGTGAGGTGAGTTGTGAGGAGACGTGCAGCTTGAACATCTCCCAGTCCTTTCCCTGCCACTCTTCTCTTCATCCTCTCCTTCAAGACACTGCTCTGATCCAAACCCTTCATTTTATAGTTGAGAAAACTGAAGGCCAAAATGCCTCAGAATCAGATTTATTACATATTTATGAAGTGCAGACTCCTAAGGTAGACCCACGCTAAGAGAAGCAGTTAGTATCTCAGTTTTGTAGATAAGGAAATTAAAACCCAGGGAGATTAGGTGAAATTCCTGCATCCTGCAACAAGAGGCAGAGTCAGGATTTAAACCCGAGGACGTCCAGCCCTCATTCCAGTCTTTTCGGGGACAGCCAGTTCTGACTCCAAGTGGATCACTTCTTTTCCTCCTTGGAGACTGACTCAAGAAGTGCAGTTGGCCAAATGGCTCAGGGATGGAAGAAAATACAACCCTCTCACCCTACAACAAGAGAAGGAATATTCGCTTCAACTACACATGGAACTTTCAACAAGATAGACCACTAATGGGTCATAAGACAAATCTTAACATACTTTTAAAAACTGACATCTTACATACCACGCTCTCTGGCCATAACAGAATCAAATTAGAAATCAATACAGAACAATAACAGGAATATCTCCAAACATTCAGAAATTAAATTACATACTGCTAAATAATCCATGGGATAAAAAAGAGGTTACAAAGAGAATGAAAAGTAAGTGAATATAAAGGAAAATATAACTCACAATATTGTGCTATGATCTAAAGCAGTGCTGAAAGGGAAATTTATACCACCAAAGGCTGAAATTAAAAAAGAAGAAAGGTTTCACATCAATAGTCAAAACTCTCACCTCAGGGAACAAAGTAGAGCAAAATAAATCCAAAGCAAGCAGAGAAAGGAAATAATAAACATGAGACCATGATACAATTATATTTAAGAGCACATTTTTTTTTTTCCATGGTCAGGCACCAGAAATCAAACCCCAGTCTCTGGCACTGGAGGCAAGAACTCTGCCACTGAGCCACTGTTGCCTACCAGGTCTCTGGCACGGCAGGCGAGAATTCTGCCTGCTGAGTCACGGTGGCCTGCCCAATGTGATTATATTAAAAACAGGGAAACAATAGAGAAAAACCATGAAACCTAAAGTTAGTCCTCTGAAAATATGGAAGATTGAAAAAATAACAAAAATTACCAATATCAGGAATGAAACAAGTGATATCACCACAGACTACGCATGCATTAAAAAGAGATGGGTACACCACAAAAAATTCTGTGCCCGTGAATTTGGCAATTTAGATGAAATGGACCAAAACTTCAAAGACACAAATTAACAGACTCACCCAAGTTAAAATAATAATCCAAATTTTCCGGTAATTAATAAATAAATTGAATTGATATTTTAAAATCATCCAGAAAAGAAATGGTCAGGTCCACCTGATTTCAGTGCAGAATTCTACCATATGTACAGAATTAGCATCATCCAAAACAACCTCTTCCATTAAAAATAACAGTAGAGAATGCGCTGCAAGTTATTTTTAAAGGTCACTATTATGTTTACAGCAAAATGTGATAAAAATAGTGAGAAGAAAAGAAAAGAAGGAAGGGAAAGAATAAAAGACAACTAGAGATTAATATAGCTCATGAATTTCTAAGCAAAAATCATCAACAAAATATTAGCAAGTCAAATCCAGCAATATATAAAAACAAATATATATTACACCAACATGGATTTCATTCAGGAATGCAAGCCTTGTTCAACACTTGAAAATCAATAAACGTAATCCACAATATAAACAAGCTAAAGAAGATAAAAGACATGTTCATACCAATAATGAAGAAAAAGCACTTGACAAAACTCAATACCTATTAATGATGAAAACTATCGGCAAACTAAGAATAGATGGGAATGTGCTAAACCTGATAGAAAGGATTTACTAAAAACATGCGCAGGACAAACACTGTATGATCTCACTAATTAGAAAAATTACAATAAGCAAACTCAGAGTCATAATCTAGAATCTAGGTTACAGGGGAAGTTAAGAGTTAAAATATACAGGGTTCCTATTTGAAATGATGGAAATGTTTTGGTAATTGATGGTGGTACTGGTAGTACAACACTGTGATAAAAAATAACAGCACTGAAATATATATATGTGAATGTGATTGAAGGGAATTTTTAGAGTGCATAAACTATGCACTCCAAAAAAATTTAACAAAAATCCATGTGACTACACTACACAGTGAATCTTAAGTTCAACCATGGACCTTAATTATTAGTATAATAATTAAATGTGCTATCATCAATTAAAACAAATATTCCATATAAACGCAAGATGTTGCTGGTGGGGTAGTATACAGAAGTCCCGTATTTCATGTGTCATTGTTCTATTAACCCATGACTTTTCTAATAAAAAATCCAAACAAATAAAAACACAGCTACATTGTATTTAAACATGAAAAAAAAAATACAACCCTCTCCCACCCCAATTTATTTTCAAAGGGTTTGCTTAAAGTAAATAGATGGTGATGCCTGCAAACAGAAGTGAGTAAAGAGATTTAATGGGAATAAATGTGCATATGATGCCGTCATCTGTGTTTGAGAAGATGATTCTACTGATTTCTGATTTATGGGCGTGGGTTCCGCCGGTAGGAACCGTGCAAGGTGCCAGGGTGGTGACTTCTTGAGGTTGATTTGTTTGTTCTTTGTTGTTAACTATTATAAAATAACTCCATGTCGACGCACATTTTCATTAATTTTCTTTCTCTCAAGTTACCTTAACTTTTTGTTGCTGTTGTTACATAAAAATAACACTCCCATTTCCCTATTAAATTCTTGGCACTACACTGGGTATTAAAAAAACAACTCTGTAGCTCTCTCCACACCATTGGGCTGTGACTTCCTTTATTTTCAGGTTTACCTCCCCAGAGCTGTAACTCAGCTGTGTTTCAGCACCAGGAAACACTTGCCTTTCACCTTTGAAGACAGAAAGCGTCTCATCAATAATAAAGCCTGGACCCATGTCACGCAGGGGGGACAGACCTCAATGGTGGGATTCTGAGGTTGGGTCTTGCCTGGGCTGCAGTGGTCTCTGGAGCCTTTATCGTATCCACTCCTAGAACATATGGCTTCCTTCACCAAAACCCAGTCTTAATGAGAATCATAAAACTTGTCCCATCAAGAATATGGATAAACTGCACTCTGTAAACCAAATCTTGACTGGTCAGGCAATTAACTCTGCTTTATGATTCTATTTAGAAGTGACTAAAGCATTAAATGCATTTTGCTAAATGATGGTTAGCTAGCATGCCAAGATTCAAACCCAGATCATCTTTAATATGTGAGCTCTTTCAACTGTCCTGCACTGCCTATCAGAGGCTAGGAGTCACCACCTCAGGGAAACAAATTGCTTTAAAGTAGTTTAGTCAAAGAGTGCGGGAATGAGGCATAAGGAATCAGGGTCCCAACCCCAGTTTTACTTCTGACTTGTGGGGTTCCCTTGAACAAGTGCCTTCCTCTGGTCAGGCCCTGCTTTTTCTAAATCCACAAAATAAAAGGTTTGGACAAGTCAAGACCCTTTTCAGGCCATGATTTTACTATCTGTGAACATTTGTAAAGCCTCAGCTTTGATGCTTAAGAAATAAGCTTAAATCACATATATTCAGGTGTTGTAACTGTTATTTCTCAATTCTGAAATACTTGGCTGTTTGTATATAACCTGGTCATTCCCAGAAACTTCAGGTATTTATGTGACACCTGAGACTCAGAGTTAGAGCTCTGAAGCTATTAAAGTCAGCACTACCCCATACAGTGACTGTTTAAAAAGTTGAACACCATAAGTACATGGAATCTTGACTAGGGCATGAGATCTTGTTGCTTTGTACAGGTTAGTGTGATGCCCTGATACATCCCAGAGTAATGTTGGCAGAGAATGAAGAAGTATTTGCAAAGTCCCCTTGAGGGACTTGGGAGAAAGGATGATATATTCACCTTCCCCATTTGGGTTCTGATATTCTTACAAGCAGTTGGGACAACCAAATTAATAGGCAGAGCCCTCGATCTTGGGATTCGACCCCAGGAAACTTATTCCTGAAAAGGATAGGCGAAGCCTGCTTAAAATTATGACTAAGAGTCACCCTGAGAGAACCTCTTTTGTTTCTTAGATGTGGCCTAGCTCTCTAAGCCAACTCAGCAGGTGAACTCACTGCCCTCCTCCCTACGTGGGACATGACTCCCGGGGGTGTAAATCTCCCTGGCAATGTGGGACAGAACTCCTGGGATTCACCAAGATCGGGTATCATGGGATTGAGAAAGCCTTCTTGACCAAAAAGGGGATGAGAGAAATGAGACAAAGTTTCAATGGCTGAGAGATTTCAAACATAGTCGAGATGTTATCCCTGGAGATTATTCTTATACATTATATCAATATCCCTTCTTAGTTTACGGTGTATTGGAGTGGCTGGAGGGAAGTACCTGAAACTGTTGAGTTGTGTTCCAGTAGCCTAGATTCTTGAAGATGATTGCATAACGATACAACTTTTACAATGTGACTGTGTGATTGTGAAGAACTTGTGTCTGATGCTCCTTTTATACAGGGTAAGAACAGGTAAGTAAAAAAAAAGGGGGTGGTAAGGGGTAAAATAAATAGGGTAGATTGAAATACTAGTGGTCAATGAGAGGGAGGGGTAAGGGGTATGGGATGTGTGAGTTTTTTCTTTTTATTTCTTTTTCTGGAGTGATACAAATGTTCTAAAAATGATCATGGTGATGTATACACAACTATGTGATGATACTGTGAGCCACTGATTGTACATCATATATGAACTATATGCACGTGAAGATATGCCAATAAATATATATATATAAAAGAAGCAAGCTTAAGAAAAATTTGTTTGGAAAGCATCTAAATCTTTTCAACATTCAAAGAATCAGAGGAAAGAGTCATAAATAACTTACATCATTTGAAATACACAGTGTGGCTTGTTGCCGTTGGATCAATGTATGGATTCAATGAAATAAGAAAATCACGTGGGGGAAGGAACAATCTTTATGAGACATTTCAACTTTGCATGAAAAAATAATTTCTTTGACATCACCAATATAAACATTCAAAACATCTTTCTGAGTTTGGCATAGTGTATATGGAGAAAACAAAAACAAAAGCAAAAATTTCCTCCCAAAACTAATTATAACAACAGCAGAGTGCTTTAATAGACAGATAGATGATCTGGCTTGCCGTTGGTAGACACGGATTCAAATCGTGGCTCCAACCCTAGCTACGATCTTAACTGAGTAACTTCTCTAAACCTCAGTGCCCTTAACTGTGAAAGGGGCATAATGAAACCAACTTCTCAGAGGCCACAGAATAACTGGGAAGGTCTAATGATCTGAAGAGCTATATAAAGAATGGTTTCATTACAAATAATTGCCTGCCACAAAAATTCTCCCACTAATATATAGGAAATTTACATGGGCATACAGATTTGTAATTTCAATGGCTGAACTGACTCTTGGTAAATGTTGAAAAACTGCCACAATTCAGAGGATGGGGGCAAATGCCTTAAAACAAACAAACAAAACCACACCATCAAGTACCTTTCTTTTTCAGTGGTAAAGAATGAACAGCTAGCATCCCAACCTAAGACTGGAAACGTAATTCTGAACGCAGTTCAGAATCACCTTCTGGCAGGCTCTCTCCTCTACCGGTCATTCTAGGTGCTGCCCAATTTACCTTCCTAAAAAATCAGACTTTATCAGGATCCTCAGTGATTCTATCAGTCTCACACTATTTCCCTATGCTCCAAAAAATGCAATCCTCCTCTAATTAGGAAATCCTTTCTCTTTCCACAAAGGTGAAATTGACTCCGGCCTTAGGATTTATACTCCTGTGGTTCTCCTGGCCTGTAATTCTCTTCTTTGCCCATCTTAATACAAGTCATTCCCGCTGCCCACCCCCACCCCCATTCCTTTTAGTATAGTGCCCCTCAGATTTTACTATGCCATGAATCACCTGGGGATCTAGTTAAAATGCAGATTCTGATTCAACAGAATTGAGGTGGGGTTGAGACTCTGCATTCCTAACGAGTACCAAGGTAACTGCTGTGGCTGGTCCATGGACACTGGTTTGATTAGCAAGGCTATTGCTTTGGGGGAAAACAGGAAGAGGTGAGGAAGGAGAAAACTTGTGGAGACATACATATATGGGTTTGCATGCCATTTTACTAGGTTTTAGCTATGTGACCTTAGGTGAATAACTTCTCTGCATTCACCTGTAAAGTGAGAATATTGCCTCTTTTATAAAAAATGATGTGAGGATCTTTTGAGATATTAATAAAATAGATAATTATTCTCTTCTAATCTGCCCCTCCCTTGGTTTCCCTAGGCTCACTGTCTTTGTTCTCTACTAAGTTTCTCTTATAATCCAGTCAATTAATTTCTCTTTACTCTGATTCTCTCTCATTTTTAAATAATGCATATATGCATGAGCACACACACATTAAACCACATGCTATTCAATGGCACAACCATGTCTGTTTTTCTTAGTACATAAATCAATAAAAAGTTTCTTAAACTCTTTTTCACTCAAAACTCTGAGCCATATGATAAGTAATAAAAGATCATCCTTTCACTGTAGCCAAATGCTGAGAGTCCAAGTAACGTAATAGTTATGATCACGGGCTTTGGAGCCACAGAGACCTGAGTTCCAACCCTGATTTCACTTCTCACCAGTTATAGCTCCTGTCTAACTCAGACTAATACATCCAGGTCTCAGTTTTCTCACCTGCAAAATAGAAATTGTGCCTTAACCTCTATAGTTATGAGAAAGAAATTAGGTAAGCTATGTGAAGTGCTCAGTCAGTGTGGCAGCCTGTGCAAATGGCCAAAATTCTCCACTCCTCCCTGCATTCATGCCCCTCTGTGACTTCCAAACTCCTCCCATTAGAGGTGGAGTCTATTTCTCCACCACTTGAATCTGAGTTTGCCTCCCTACTTGCTTTGGCCAGTAGAATGGAGGAGGAGTGGCTTGTGTTAGTGTGGGCCTAGGCCTCAAGGAAGCTTGGGGCAACTCTTCCTCTTGCAAGTATGAGAAGCCAATGTGTGAACAAATTCAGGATATGCTGCTGGCTGATGAGAGACTTGAGGCTCAGCAGCTCCCCAGCTGACTCAGCTGATGGTCAGCCAATCCCCAGAGGCAGAGCCACCTTGCTGGGCACAGATGAATGAGGGAGCCTGGGTAAGACCATAAGACCCACCCTGGTGAGCCCAGCCCAAACTGCAAATCCACAGAATCATAAGTCAAAGAAATAGCAGCTGTTTTAAACCATTATGTTTGGATATATATGTACATACACGCACACACACACACACAAATTTCTCAATAAACAGCCATTATTAAAATACTTAGGGGGAAAAGTTATTTAATATAAAATAAATTTGTACATTTCAGGCAGTAGTGGGAAAATGACTGAACTGGGAATTGGGATCCTGGATTCCAGCAGTTTTTCAATGGCCTTGGGCAAATCATTTATCCTCTTTGAATATCTGTTTCTCTCTCTCTAAATTGAGTTGGTTAGACTAAGTTACTTTCAAACTTCTTTTCCAACTCTAAAAAGGATAAAAGGTGTAGTTTCCTAAAACGCAGTACTTATTTCCTTGCCTACAGACAGTTCTGCCCACAAGTCTATTTCTTGTAGACTGAGGTTTTAATCACAGACAACCTTCACGGTGCTGTCTTCACTGTCCAGCAGCCGGATGTGACCGCATTTCACACCTATCATGGTAGCCATACACTGAATCTATGAAGAGGACCTCCTTGTCGAATGCGCTTCCCCTCACCTGCTGTGAACCAGGAACTCTGATTGCCAAGTTCATTACAAATCAGATGTTAAATAATGCCTTGTGGTTCTAGTGGGAATCCAAGCATGTGGCATCTAACAACTATTTGCAGGTGCAGTGGACTTCATCTGCAATAAATATTACAGAAGACTGAGGATGTTGGCAACCTGACTACTGAATGAGTGGGATTCTGTTTTACAGCCATAAAATAAGAATCACATCTTTGAATTTTTTGTACACAAGTGATCCAAGATGTATACTCATTCATCACACAGGGAAAAATACTTAACAAGCAAATTAAAAGAAATTTCAAGATTCTTGTTTGTAGAGATTGACTCTGGCGCTAATTAACAAATGAACTGCAAATACATTCAAACACACTCTGTATTATACAGCCGTGTATGTGACAGTGAGTCAATAACTAAGGTGATTTTCATCTCTCAAATGCATTATGTACCTCTTACACACAACTAGTATACACCCAAACATTGCACTTCTGCAAATATAATGATATAGTCCTCTCTGTGACATACAGATGGCAGGCTCTGTTGTGGCCAACTTGAAAAAAAAAAAAAAGGCTGATCTACTACTTCCAATACTGTTAAAAAGTCAAATGTCAGAAGTTGTTAAGCTAAGTCAGAGAATGTGTATACAACCTGAGAACAACAGCTTATCTTAACCTTGTCTTCAGATATATACATTTAAGCCTACAAAAAGGACTAGGTTGTTGAAAATGTGGAATATAATTGATTCATTCTCTATAAAATCTTTTTTTTCTGTGATGGAAATGAATTATGTGAGCCTCTAGAATAAATATATTGTGTATGGAGAGCCTTGCAGTGAAATGTGGCTTATGTTTATCTAGCTGGAAAAAAATGTGTTTGGAAATGAAATTATATTAACTTCAGAGAAGTGAGTCACCAAATATTTTCTTAGAGTTAAAATCCTAAATACCTTTGCTCCCCTAAACAACCTGTGCAGTGACTGAATTCTTTTCCCTCTCATGCGGATTCTGCAGCAGCTGTCTTTGGTCCTGTTGGTATCCTCCCCATTACATTCTTCTTATTCGCAGCCAGAGCGCACCTACTAAAATAGACATCTACTCGTGTCACTTTTCTGCTTAAAGTTCTTCCGTGGCTTTTCCAAGACTAAGTTCTCTGAAGGCAAGGGCTGTGACCTCAGCACCCTGCTAAGGGTTTGGTGTCTCTAGGTCTACACACATACTGTCTCTGGGGTCAGGGCAGGGATTCATTTTATTTTGGAGAGTCAGTTGCACACTGAATAGAACCGAGTTCACTGATATTCCTTTTATCTTAAGTTAATGACATATCAGCGCAGGTGCAGCATCTCTGAGATGTCTGACAACACTGATCCATATTTTGAATTCTTTAAATTATCAGCTTCAAGACTACTTAATCATTTGATTGGTGTGTTTCAGGCATGTTTTAGAATAGGATCATTTTGATGATCTTTGGTCCTTCTGAAGACTCCAAGCTCTGTGGGACCACGGTATTCTCAGGTGAAAGGGATGAGAATAGATGAAACTTTCACTTTTTACTTTATACTCTTAAATAGCATTCAGATGGTAACCAGAGTAGGGAAGACCTTAATTGTATGACTCAACTCACCTGCAGGGTGGGTAAAGGCACCAGGTCTGTCCTCCCCGCAGGAAGAGCCAACCAAAGTTTTCCCAACTCTGCTTTTCTAGGTATCTAGAAAGTCTATTTACAACCAGATAACTGGTCTAGCTACTGCTCTCCTCCCACCCCCACCCCCCCCAAAAAAGACAGGTAGGGTCAAGATATTATTTTATCAAGATTCAAAAGAGCACAAGACTAGCATTATTGGAAAAATTACAGAATTGGGGGAATTTGGAACACAGTCCAGGGAGAGGAAACCCATTACTGGTAGGTTGGTATTCAATTATTTGGAAACCGGAGTCCATTCCAAGAAGCACCCAAGGGTAGGGCAATTACTGCAGGAAAGAGGGCAGAGCTCTGCCCTTGGGTTGGGACTGGATTCTGGCCAGAGTTGAGGCAGGTTGTATTTCCAGGATCAGAGAGGTAGTAGGTGGAAAGTCAGGGGATCATTCCATTTTTACGGTAAGGGGTGAGATGCAAGTTTTGTTTT
Source organism: Tamandua tetradactyla (assembly GCF_023851605.1). Taxonomy (NCBI): domain Eukaryota; kingdom Metazoa; phylum Chordata; class Mammalia; order Pilosa; family Myrmecophagidae; genus Tamandua; species Tamandua tetradactyla. The sequence goes on along the minus strand of NC_135345.1, from coordinate 38,906,762 downwards.
CTTTTAAATTCCAGATATACAAACACTTTTTGAACATGGCCAAGTCTGGATATGCTACATATTTTCAGGACCACTGAGGACAGCTGTTGGGGGCATTCAACATGATTGCTGAACGAATGAAAGAGCAGGGTTAAAGGGCAGACAGAAAATGGTCAGAGAAGGAAATAAGTTGCTTCTTCCTTCATCAATAGTCTTCCGTTTCTCCTCAGAGGCCAAGACAGCTTGCTATAACTGACTCTTCAATCATTAAAGAAATACAAATAACTCAGGAACTCTACTTTTAGATCTTCAAATTATTCTTTCAATTGTCTGTTTCATGACAGTGGTTTTACAGAACTTACTAGTGAGGCCTGGGTATTAAGATTTACATCTGTTTCTTCCTTCTTAAAAATAATATTAACAAAAGAATTAAATGGGAGCGATGGAAAATATAGCATCTTTTGTTTTTGAAAGAAGCAACAACTTTCTTTTTCCTTCTCTCAACTCTCAAGTGTTTCCCATTTTTTCTCAACCACTGATTCTTTAACGACTTGATTACAATTACCCACACAATTCACAAGCAACCCTGTGCTGTCAACAGTAATTCTCTCCCATACCTAGTGACAGGAAGAAAACAAACACCCTATTTTTTTAACGTTTTGAACCACCTTAGAGGACACTGACTTCCTTTCAATTTCACAGAGCAATCATGTATTTGGCAAATGGAAAATAAAGTGTATTAAGTCACTAACGGGTTTTGCTTTGTTTATAAGGTTAATTGCAGAGCTAGAGGAAAAACATTGATTTCTGCCCTGTATCACTGGGAAAATTCTGCAGTGGGGGTTTGTGAAAATCTCACTTCCTCAGGGTTGCCAAGGTCAAAGAGACCTAACGTAATCGACCTGCCAGAAGCTTGCCTAATTGTTAAACATTTTGCAAACAGTTTGTGACCATTTAACCCTTTGCAACTGGCACCGTCTTTCCGCACATGCTGCTTCCTAGCTCCCTTCCGCACCCTTCTCCTGTCCCAGCACCCAGGGCGCCGTCACTTCCAACGGGGGCAAATCCTGGATGTAAAGCCATTTCACAGAAACAGTTGCTGTCACATTCCACGTCCCCTTTATTACAAAAACACTCAGATGCTTTGCGTGAAGGGGAGGCAGGGGCGGGGGAGAAGGAGACTTTGAAATAGGGAAAAATTTCTTGCAGTGTTTCCGAGTCAAGTTCTCAGGCACTGCTGAAAGTTCATTAATTAGGGATTTAAAAACAAACAAAAAAAGCTTTTTATACGACCAATTCGATGCCCAGCTTTACAAACTGTCTGGGGCTTTAGTTCGGGGTGGTGGGGTAGGTGTTTTTTCTTTAATTTTTGGGAACCCCCTTCACCTCCTTGGCCTTTGCCTCTCTCACTGTGCCATTGTTGAACTGCGTGACTTTCTACGAAGTAATCAAACGGAGGCTTAATTCATCCCATTTTTTTCCCAGGCAAAAAAGGAAATAAATGAAAATAACCCGCAAGAGGAGTCGGCAAAATGATGCCAAGTTCTGAAGCAGACCCCCCTTTTCCTCCCCACGGAGGGGCCCGAAGCGCGGGGCGGGAGACGGTCCCTACCTGGGGCCGGGTGGCGGCGGCGGCGGCGGAGTCGCGGCGCCCATGGCTTCGCCCGCCTCGGGCTGCAGCGCGGGGAAACGCGAGGGACTCGGCGCCGCCCGGAGCCCGCCGCGCTCGGAGCGGCCGCCCCGGAGCCGTCATTGGGCCCGCGCGTCACGTGGCGCGGCCGGCGGGCGACCCTCCCCGGGGCGCGTAACCCCTTACCTGCGCGCCCCGCGGCAACCCGGGCGGTGCTGACGCTGCACCGCGGCACCTGGAGCGCGCGCTCGGCTAGACTAGGCCGGGCTACCCGGAGCCCGACGTCTGACCTCCCCAGAGCCGGGACTGGCAATCCCCGGGCGCACTGAAGCAGAACATCCAGAAGCCCGGGCTCTGAGAGGGGGACCCAGGTTGCACCCCAAGCTGCTTACTTCTCCCGGGACACTTTCTCGTGCCCGTTTTTCTGCCTATTGTAGGAACAGGGGAGCTTCCTATGTGTTTTTTTTGCTAATTAAGTGTGTGTGTGTGTGTGTGTGTGTGTGTGTGTGTCTGCGGGGCGGGGAGGGCGATATATAAAATAGATTTGTATTTGTACCCCCCCCCCCCATGTGTTTGGAGTTTTCTGGTACCAGCAGCTTGGACCTTGTGTGCACACTTTCCCCAGACCTTATGAGGTACGTGGCCTGAGAAACAGCTGAGACGCGACTTTGATCATCATTCCCGGGAAGGTTCCACACACGCACCTTCATCCTAAAGGCCACAGAGCGAGTTCCCCTAAACCACGATTCCCCCGCTGCCACCGCTTCCCTCTTTCCCTGGGGTGTTGGGACTAGGCTGCAATACTCCGTCCAACTTAGGGAGCGCCAAGCCCATAGTTGTTGCAATCGATGTCCCTAAGATGGGTAGAGAATTGATTTCTTTGCTCTAAAATAGTACTTTTTAAAAGTATTCACCTGCGCTCAAAATTAAATGCTGCGCTCAACAGGAAAATCTGTTACGCAACTGCGCCCCCTAGCTTACCCTATTCTCTGTCCGCTACAGCTCATTGAGGAAGAGTCAGGAAACGATATTGTAGAAGGGAATGGATGAAATATAAAGGTAGACATACTGTCTATCCTTAGTTTTTCAGTGTGTGTACTTTGTATTTCCAATATCATTCATGGGACACCTGCCACGCTTTATAAGGGGAAGCAGTGATTTGAATTGTCCCAATTATGTGATCACTGCACAATTTAAAATGAAATAGTTATAAGGGAAGTTACATGTGTTTTAACTTTCTTTATCATAATAAACGACCCACATGTCCCACTTCTAGCTGATGCTTTGCTAATGTCTTTAGGATCTTGATACTTTATCAGTTAGGTTATTTGACCAAAAAGACTTTTCTGTGCGTTTGAGTTTGAAGTAAGTCCCTAGTAAGGTACTTCAAGATATTCAGTTAAACAATGATCTCCATGTTTATGAAATAATTTTATACAAATATTAACCAACTATTCTTGGAGAACAGAAGGAGAAGTTTAACCTTTAACCTAGAAGATTTAGATTAGAATCCAAGAAGGAATTTCCTGGCATGGAATAGTTTTCAATGGGGGTAAATTTTGAATAGAATTTATTCTAAGCCACCTGAAGATAAGAAGGCAATAAGCCAAATAGAAAATGTCTTCACTATTTTAACACCTTGATTTTAAGTTTGTCTGAGAATGATCACTGCATAACAACTAGATACAAATTTTCACCTATTTCTAGTCATCATCATTTAAGCTCTTCAGTGTTGCCTTTTTTTTTTTTTTAATTCTTTTTGGTGGTGGGGCTGGGAGTAGGGTTGTCTAAAATCCAAGAGGCAAGAAGTAGAAAAAGGGCATATGGAAGGTTCTCCTCTTGATCTTGCTCTCTCACGTGAAGGGAATTTACCTGTGGGACTGTTCCTTTGGTATCATCCTCTTGACCTTTGCCACCAGCCCTAGAGGGAAGTATACTTTCCTTGCATGTAAACACATAGAACCTGTTACAAATCTGCTTTCCTGACTATGAAATCTTAGAAAGAATGAACTGTTTTATTTATCTTTGTGTTCCTGGTAAAATGCATGACTATAATGATTAATTTCACATCAACTTGGCTAGGTTATAGTGCCCAGTTGTCTGGTCAAACACTGGCCTACTTGTTACTGTGAAGTAACCCTAATATTTCTAAGATGGGGTTTGCATCTACAATCAGTTGATTGCATCTATAAGCAACAGAAAAATGACTGTCCCCAGAAATGTGTGTAATCTCTTCATCTAATCAGTTGGGGGTCTTAAAAGCCATTAAGTAAGGGTTTCAGAGGACAGAAGAAAGTGTGCCAGAACTTCAACATTGGCTTTTGCCGGAATTCTGGTCAGTCAGCTTCTCCTGGGGAATTGATACTAGAGACCTTTGGACACCCTTAAGATTTGTGGACTGTTTTAGCACAAAGATAGGCATATTCAGTTTATCCTAGAGTATTTGGTCATCTGTTTGCATTTTTCACAGGAAAGAGGAGGAATGACAGTAAGGCAAATGTCATCAGTATTTCATACATGGGATGTCAAGAGAGATTGCTCTCTATTGAGATTTACTGTAGGGATTCAGGAAAGAATTTATGTTTCCATACAACTGTCTGAAAAGTGAAACTTTTTGGGAGTTTCCAGCCTATGGCTTGCCCTATGGAGCTCAGATTTACCAGCTCCATGTGGTCACATAAGCCATTTCCTTATAATAAATACATAATAATGTTAAATTAGTATTATTTAATAATAAATAATCTATTATGTAATATAGGTATAAATAAATAAGTATGTATGTATGTATGTATCCTATTGCTTCTGTTTCTCTGGAGAACCCTGACTGATACAATGACCAAATAGATATTTGCTGAATGAATACATCAACTACTTCTATATACCTGAGAAGTCTGGGAATTTGCAAAGATGTACAGTGGTCTTTAGAGCTTAGCTTGGTCTCCAATATGCAAATTACACAATATCTTATCGGTCATTGTTGGTAAATGTTACTGAATACTCAATGCAATATTTTATGTGCAAAAAAGGCACTGATGGTACACTGAAATCCTGCTCAGCTATTTTTCCTGAGCCTTGGTTCCTATGTTTCCTAATCTGTAAATTTGGAATAATAACAGTACCTACCTCATAGGGTGTTGTGAAGATAACATGGCCTGGGTACATTCAAAGCTTTGAGAAAAGTGCCTGACGACAGTAAGCATGAACAATTATTGTTATTAATGAAGATCTCTATATACACCAAAACTGGGGGAGAAAAGCAAACACCTCTCAAATCTGAGTAGTTTCTCTTTTATTCATACAAACAACACATACACTAGACTATACATGGTTTAAAGACTGCAATAATTTCCTAGTTTAACAACTCTGTAACAAAATTTAACTAAATGTAACATTTATGAAAATATAAATCTCTGATTGGGTAATTCTTCCCAACAGTACAAAGTTTACATAAAAACATTCAATCTGAGCTATCAATTGCAAACAAGTTAAGAAATGTCATTCAAGTCACTTGTTATACTCTATTGGCTTTTACATAGAACATTCACATACTACATTTAATCCATTTACTAGGCATTTAATTCTTAGAAATGCGTGGCATTGAGGTCCACTTGGTAATGGCAGGAATAAGAGTGTGTTGTCTCTGAAGAGCTAAAAAAATGTACTGACTCATACAATCAACCCCAGGTGATTTGTACATGGGTTTGGGTGTTTTGGGGCTACCACTTACCTGACTAGTATAATAGCTAGACCAGGAGGAACACACTGAAAAGTCTTTCACCACGAAGTGGGGTGTTTAAATCTGAATCACATCTTTGAATGCTTACGTGTCACACTGCTTTCCAAAGTGAAATACAAATGACATGGATTCTCTTTGGATTTGATCACTTTGTTTCTCCCATAAGCATCCATAAACAAGATGTCCCGGAATTTTCTCTCATGTAGCCACCCAACATCCATATGAGGGCTACAGTAGAAGCTATCATTATTTTTATTTTGCAGTTTACAAAAGCAGTACCTGTTTAGGGATACCTGATGAGTTTAGGACAGAGCTGGACTGAAAGCAAGTCAGTTCCTTGTTCGCTATTCTGCCCACTCAAGTCACTACTGAAGCTTTCAAATCATACCAGGCAACCACTGCAGACACCTTTGAGAAGTTATCCAAGGACATGCCATGTGGAGGACGTGGAAAGGAGGAAATAACTTTCACCATTTGGGATGTAATATTTTCTTTTAAATAGGTGAAGTAGTTTTTTTTAAAAAAAGTATTTAATACCATTTCACAGCTTCTGCTTTGAAATGGTTAACACTAGAAAAGGCTCAGAACAGTCTTCAAGCAAGAGAGGAACAGATAAAGAAGCATACATACGTGTGTAGGAGTAAGAAAGTAGTAACAAACAGAGACAGTAAAGAACCTTTGGACACCCTTAAGATTTATGGACTGTTTTAGCACAAAGATAGGCATATTCAGTTTATCCCAGAGTATTTGGTCATCTGTCTGCGTTTTTCACAGGAAAGAGGAGGAATGAGAGTAAGGCAAATGTCATCAGTATTTCATACATGGCATGTCAAGAAAGCTTGCTCTCTATTGAGATTTACTGTAGGGATTCAGGAAATAATTTATGTTTCCATACAACTGTCTGAATAGTACAGAGTTCTGTTAGTACAATGATAAGAGTGAACTAGTTTTCACCAAATTTGCAATGCCCTTTCTGTATTTCTTCTTTACAGCCAGCACAAATATGCATTTCAAAAGAGACAAGAAAAGATTGTGGTTTCTTAATAAACATATTCTTTTGCAAACCAGGAAAGAGTTTAAAAATCATATTCCATTGTACAGAAACCCTCGCATGCAATTGTTGCAACTGTATTTTAATGAAGACTGACTCTCCATGTTCAGTAGCCCTGTGATAGTGGTAGTTAGTTCTTGTCCCAGTCCAGTTCTTGGCCACACAATGCACGTTGTTTCCCCTGGGAAACAGGAAATACATTTGGGCATTTTTGTTACATTATTTTGCACCTTTTTACCTTCCATCTACAGACTGGGTTTGCACATTTGTCAGGAGTGTAGAATAAGGAAAGATTAAGGCTGTATTTATTTATGTCCACACACTCATTTAAAGTCAAACAGCTTTCTGTCTTCATGATTTCAACTCATTTTTGTAGAACTAATTCCAGTCCAAATGGTCTGTCTATAACCCTAGCCTCTCTCCTCTGAACCTATGGAAGAAATTATTTAGAAATGATTTGGTAACTTCAGCTAATTTAGAAACGATCTGGTAACTTCCAGGTGTAGTAACCATTTAAATACTGTTTCTAGGAATTCTTTGTCAAGCATTCACTCATGGATAAACTTTGACAAAGATTGAAACCAAAACCAATTTCCTGGAGCACCTTTCCTGTCTTTTATCATTTGGGATACAGAAGACACAATTTCTCCTTTTGGACATGTATTTCTGTTAACCACTACAAACCTTCTGTTAGCTGTCAGGGGCAAAGCTGTGGCTCCTGGATTCCAGGGCAGAGCACACACGCTCATAACAAGAATTGTGTTTCTTGGAAGGTGTTGCTTCATTGGACTCTGAGGAGTCACTTACCGTGATGGGGCTGTCTCTGGCAAAGACTTCAGTGGATTCTCTCCATAAGCAATCCACAGACACTTTAAAACAATAACTGTTACACTTTGGTCTGGTTATCTGTGTTGCATTGTTGAAAATCTGTCTGCTGTTTGAAGTGGCTATTTTGATCTTCAGAGCTGCATCAACCCGGTCCACCACAGTGTATATTCCTATACTCCCGTCGTCAAAGCCCACAATGATATTCAGGTGCCTCTGTGAGAGCGCAAGGAAAGTTGGTGTTTTGTAAAGCGAACAAGCACCGATATTTTTGCCGTCGGCCAGTCTCATTACAATTAAACTGGATATTGCTCCATTCTCATCCTCCTCTTCTCCATTTCGGAAACAAATGTATACCAGGTAGCGGCCATCTCGCGACAACCTCTGCCGCCAGATGATCCCACAGGCGTGGACCACCCGTAATTTACCGCTGTGTAAATCGAGCACGTGGATATTTTCATCGCCCCGAGATATAATTCCTAGTTTTCCATTTGGAGAAATTTCGAAATCCTCTAGGTTTTTCAAGAAGTTGTTCGGAAGTTGCACGCGACGGCAGATGACTTCTTCTGTCAGACTCCAGATGTTCACAGTCTCGGCTGATGTGATAAACACAACGATATCGGGACAGTCGGGGATCAATTTAAAATTCACAATGGTGGTCCCGTCTTCACAGCAGAATTTCTTGGTGATGCTTCCTGTCCAAAGACTGACTGCCAGCACTTTGCTTTTGGTCATTCCCACCACGAAGGTATTTGCAGAGGTGATAAATGCGTTCTGCAAAGTCGTCAGAATGTTGCAAACTCTGTGCCCTGTGGCCAGTCTCCAAACCCTGGAGGCATTTTCCTCACAGAGTGAGACCACAAACTGGTCATTGTGTGTGATCAGCAGCTGAGATATTCTCTGTCCATTAATTCGGAAGAGGTTTTCACCACTGCTGGTATGCCAGACGTACTGGCTGTTTTTGTCATCTGATGTCACCATGATGTCCCCAGAAGATGTCAACACGCAGTGTTCAACTATTCCTTCATGCTTAAACACTGCTTCAATGAATCCACTGCCGAAGTTCCACTTATGAACACAATCAGAACCATCAAGGGAGTAGATTATTTCCCCTCTAGTAGGTAACACCAGACTTTGGATGGGTTTTCCAGTCTTATCTATGTTGGACATAGCCGTAATTATGTCTATATCCCATATAGAAAGAACACCACTGGTTGATAATGATAGCAGCATGTTGTGGTGACTAGATTTAACCAACTTAACTATGGTACCTGAAATTTCCTGTAAGCTTGCCATACATTGTCCTGTGTCCCGCCTCCAAAAAAACACAGCTGAGGTATTTTCCATGGTTGCAATTATGCAGTCTCCATTTTTGGACAGCACAGCAGATATAAAGCGCTCATTGTGCTTGGCTCTGAACTTTTCAGCCACCTTCCACATGCCAGTATCCAAGAGTTCGATGCTGAGGGCTTTGCAGATCAGAATTGCATTTTGGTCCTCTGAAAGTTCAATGCTGACCACCTCGCTGTCTTCCCTTCGGCAGTCAAAGTCATCAGTCAACTGGGGGTTGGAGATGTCCTCGGTATTCCAAACAGAAAGGCTTCCCTCACTGTCTACCATGACCATTTCTTGAGCCGTGTCCAAGATGAGAAGAAACTTCACGAATCCACCTGAAAATTCAGATGTCACCGTACATAACTTTTCTCCACTTCCTAAATGAAATATAGTGGTAGTGTTCAGGTATTGTCCACAGAAAGCATACACACCATCCAGAGAGCACTGGACACAGGTCACTTCATACCAGCAATGGAACTGGTAAAGGGGCCATCCATACAGCAGATCGATGACAGTGACATCTTTGCTGGCCTCTAGCCATGCAAGGGCATGGTTGACTGATAAGGTGAAGCCATTGATGTAGGTTGTTCCACTTCCATGCTTGGTTCCTTTAATTTCCACTTCAGAGAGGAGGCAAGAATTTACATTGTCATAAACCAACAAAGTATTATTTGTGGTAGCCACCACAAGGTACTTTTCATCACTGGTGAGTTTCATGCCCAGGATGACAGACTGGGCCGTGGTGATTTGCCTGAGGAGCTGGCGAGTCTCTACATCCCATGTGCTGATGGAACCATTTTCTAAGGCTGTGAGGACAGTACTAGGATTACAGGTAGGCAAAATCTCTGTGACATGCAGGTGACTAGATGACAAGGGAAGGTGCTCTGGGCTGTATGTCACATCCATGGATGAATGCAATGGCACGATGGAACAATACTTGGGTCCGTCCTTATCACATTCTAAAAGGAGGTGTCGAAGTTTGGGCAGGGAACTTACAACAGGCAGCAGTCTTTGCTGAAGCTCTGCTGAAAGGGAGCCTGGAAATGCCACGACCTTGTTCTTGATGCTGCGGAGTGTGCTGGCCAGGAACTTCAGTGCCTTCTCTTGCGAGCAGTTGTAAGCCAGCTCAATGTCTGAAAGCACTTTGTTGAACTGGCCGATTTTGATCATGGTATAGAGCCAGCTGAAGTTCATGATGATGCCGTAAAGCAGGTCATCGGTTTTCCCACATTTTGTCAAGTGATACAAAAGCTCAGACATTTTCCGATGATTCACAAAAAAGATGTCAGGTTCCAGGGGATTACACTGGAAAACCCAAGGCTGGTCTGGGGCCTGCCTGTCAAAGGAAGCCTGCTCCATGAAGTGCTTTTCTTCTTCAAGTAGGCTTCTGCTCTCCAAGTCAAGGCAGCCATTCAAGAAGGGGTCTTCAAGGCAGAAAACTTTCCTCCTGCCCCCTGACCACACACCCAGAAAATAATCTGCCAGGATGGTGTGCATTTCACGCAGGTTACTGTTGTCCTGTAGGTACAGTTTCTGGGCTATGAGCTGCAGGTGTCTGTTGGCCCAGACCAGGAGTGTGACATTCTTCACGTGCCTTTCTATTAAGTAACCACTGAGACCCTCCTTGAGCCTTGCAATGTACAAATAAGGTACTCGCAGGGGATTGCTGGGTCTTGTGTTCTCATTGAGCTCATTCATAACACTATTGTCTAGGGCTAAAACATCCTCCAGTTCCATTTCACTCAAACCCATTTTGGCCATGGTGATGTAACCAAGAGCCCTGGAGACTAGCTTCTGACCACATTTCTTCTCCAAGGACCAGAATAACTGCTCTATGCTTTCATGAACGGTGATGCAGAGGGAGGACTCATCTACGTCTCTGTGTGATCTCCAATGTCTCACCTCCCTGAAGGTCAGATTCACAAACATTGGCAGTGTGCACTTTGAGAATGCATTGTTCACATAAATCTGCTGGCCTGATGTGACCTTCCTTTTGACTCTCAGCAGCTGGTGCTTGAGGACCTGGCTGCACATCTTCCTGTCGCGTGGAATCAGCTCGATGTAGTTATCTTCTTCATGGATAAGGCACCTTAGTTTCTGCAGGATCCCATGCTTGTTGGGCAGAGCAGAGATCACTATCCGGACAAAGCGGGGAAGGTGAACGGGGAGCCACCAGAGCTTCCTGGCATCATCATTTTCTGACAGTTGCTCGAGGGCATCGAATATGATCACCAGGGGCCGCTGCAATGAAGACTCATTCAGTAGATTTATAAATAAGTCACGGAGGTCATGGATCTTTTTTGGGTAGCTTTGAACCAGACACCGGTAGTTAACTGCCAACTGTTCACACACACTTAGAAGGAGAGTCCTAAGGTCAGTACTCATGTCTGTGGTTCCAAGAAATCTCACAACTACAACTGGGTCAGATTCTGGTCCTGTTTCTCCATGTAGCCAGCCATAAGCCTAAAACATAAAAGTGGAGTTTAGAATGTCAGTATATATGCATGTAGTTGTACATTGCAACGTTTCCTCTCCCCAGAGGTCAGACTTCTGGGACTTTCCAGGTAGAAAGTAGCCTAGAACCAGGGCACGAATAAACCTCCTGAGGAGGCCAAAGAGCTGTCACAACATTCATGCACTAAGATCCACAGGTGAGACTCTCAGGGTCGCCCTTGCCAAACTTAATAAGATAGTGATGCTATTATTCAATTATAAGGCAATATTTAGGGTGCATTCTAAAAACTATAAAGCATTTCACAAACAGTACATCCAAAAATCTGGAATGGTCAGCTTTCAACACTGACTCTCCATTTCCTTGCAAAGATGCTGTGGCAAAAAGTAAGTGCTTAAAGAATTAATAGATTAATTAATGGTTTAGATATTATATTTAGTCAAATATTTGCATTAATTGAGATCACATGATGCCATATATGGCTGATCAGATTTCTAACTAATTAGAATGCAATAAAAGAATCATTACTAAAATTATATATAATCTTATATGACTCAGAAGACATTTTATTATGTTGGAATGCTGTAGGATCGTCATTATGATTATTGCATAACATTGTCATAAAAATCTATATAATGCTGGTTAAAAGGGTTTGGTTAAACTTTGTGCTTTCTAACACACAGTTTACTATATAAATATGCAGCCATCAGCTTTCACATTATCTTTCTGGAGGACGGATTGGGATTTCAGTGCCATTTAATAGCAGAGGAGATTGAGGGCCAGGCTGTATATATGACTTGCTCAGAGTTAAATGGTCACTGAGAGACAGAGTTGGATTAGGACATTTAAATTTCATTCTATTATTGATTATATATGTAGAACGGAATGATCAAAAGTTAAGAATGTTTGTATTTGGTGTTTTTTGGTATTTAAAAAAATTTTAAATTAATAAAAAGATGATATTTTAAAAAAGAATGTTCGTGTTGTATGTTGATTGGTTCTATTAATAAAAATTAAAAAAATTCATTCTAGTACTCTTTCATTTCCTTTCTTCAGAGCAAAGTTAAAGATATGAAGTATATGAAGGATTTGCTATATTTACTATTTTTCTCTCTGGAAATATAAACACAAGAAGGGATTTGGTCAAAGCATGCTTTTAGGGAGAGGGAAAGTCTCTCAGTAACCCTTGGAATTCACCAATAAAGGTAAAGGATACTTCTTAGAAAAGGAACTATTTTACACATTAGGAAGTAAGTTTATGAAACTTGTTTTCTTCAAGAAATAACTGGGTTAAATTATGAATAGGTTTACAAAAGATTTATGGATGCCAGTTTCACAATGAGCATTAAGGAAAATAAGCTTTTTTTTGTTTGTTTTAGCTCCAACATTTGAAGCTGACATTGAGGAAGATAATTCGGCCATCCTACAGCTGTCCTCTGGTGGGAAATTAGAAACAAAACAGTTTGTTCCTATGCTGATTGCTTAAATGACCATTATGGGCATCATTCTCCCTTCTCCAATCACATGCTGCGGAGTGCATGTCTGTAGAGAGTCATGAACTCATGACTATGGAAATATTGGGTAACACTATTATTCTCTATTATAATAATATAATAATATTATTATTCTCTCATGTGAGAGAAACATGAAGTGTCTGCATCTCACAGGGGACACCAGGTCACAGGAGAGCACAGGTGGTGGAAGATGGGGGTAGCATACAGGCATTTCTGGGGAGAGAGGTAAGTGGAGTGTAGGGAGGGACTCTAGAAACAGGTAAGGCTTCTTGAGGACCAGAATCCCAGAGTGTGGACAGATGGACTCAGGTGCCTGGACAAAAATACCCAGAATAGTGAGCACTCAGAAAGCTGTTTGTCAAGTTGATCAACTCTGGACTCTGTCATCAGACTGCCACAGCCGGGATTGCTCATCTGTACAGTGCATATCAGCACATTCCCTCATAATGCTTTACCTCCCGTGCTGGAGCATGTGGCGCTGCATCACATGCATATTTAACTTAGTCAGATTTATTAATACATGCCCCTCTAACCACCTTTACCCCTCTCTCCACACCAAAGACAAACGTCCTAAAGTGAGTGTGAAATATTAAACATGAATCTGCTTTCTCATTTCATTTCAGTTCCCATGTGTCTCTCATAGTGTTAGTATTTCATATACTTGGAATAAATCTAGTGTTTGAAGATAAACATTCCCATCAGTCTTTGAAGACACACAAATAACACACACACACACTTTACTTTGATACAACGTGGCCCCTATATGCGAGCCTACTCTTTCATGTAGTGTTCAATTAAAGAGCAATATGTTTTAACACAAAATGAAAAACCAACTGGGTTTCACTTATTAAAAATGGTAAATTATTCTTCCTAAGGCCTTTTCAAGGGTAAGTTTAATATATTTAATTTTTGCCTCTAAACTTATTTTGGAACCTAACTAAATAGGATCTTTGTAATAGGATCTTTGAAGATGTTATTAGTTAAGATGTGCCCAAGCTGAATGAAAGTGCTTAATATGGCAGAAGCACTTTTAAAGGAAAGGAAATTAGACTCGGTAGAAGCCATGGGGGACAGCCAAAAGCTGGGTCAAAGGAACCTAGAGGAAAAAGAAGACATTGCCATTTGCCTTGCCATGTGATAGAGAGGCCAAAGAACTTTTAAAGATTGCTGGAGGCCTAAGATATTGACCCTGGGAGGAAGCAAGTCTTCCTGTCTCTGAAACTGTGAGCCAATAAATTCCTGTTGTTAAGCCAACCCATTGTATAGAATTTGCTTTAGCAACTAGGAAACTGAAACATATGTTAAGTTCAAGAAGGACAATATAGATGTTTTGAACACCAGAATAATATAAGCCATCATATTTTGATACCAGTTTTAACAGAGGTCAAAAATGGAAGTAGTTTAGTTCAGGCTGAGGTGCCAAGTCAGTAGATACTATACTTCAAAGTGAGGTCCCAGATTATCATGCAGGACTTGAAAGAGAGGTTCTGAAAACCATTCTTGCTACGACGTTTAGAGGAATATCCACCTCTAGTCTAAAAAAGCAATTTGAAAGGCTGAGAAAAAAAAGGTGAATTAAGGTGCTATGGGCCATATTTATTACCACCCACCTCAAGAGAGAGGGCTGGAGGATGTCCACCTCTCACTTCTAGCCTAGAGAAAGAATCTTCAATGCTACTTTCAAGTTATCCCCCAGAGCTTGGGAACATGGTTGTTTGGTGTCTGATGACATCTGAGAAAGATAAAGCTTGGGTGGTTGAGGCTGGCTAGCTGCTCTGGCGGAAGAATGCTGAAGTGTTGCTGTATTGGGACTGGCCTGTACTTACAGAGTATCTCAGGGAGAAAATATACCTGTTTCCTGTGTATCATATGTGGGCCACAGGAAGGAGTGAGATGGCAAAAATAAAATCTTTGTTTTATTTCCTTTATCCAGGTCCATGGGGTTTGCTAAGGTGTGGAGCAGATCATATCACAAAGACACTGGACTAAGCTGGTGGAGTGAGAAGCTTCAGGACTTCATCCACCCAGGAAGCTGTGAACAACCAGCAGGAACTAGCAGAAAACTTTCTCAAAGCTCCAGAAAATAGGTAAAGGATACCAGTAAGAAAGAGGGTGAGCACTGAATGAAGAAAAAAGAAACTTAAAAGCAGTAGTATCTTATGGTCCCTGGCTAGTTCCTCTCCATGCCTCAGTGGGTTGGTGTGGAGCCAACCCATGTTTCCAGTACAGGACCTTGGTCTCAGTTCTGGAGGGAACAGAGTAACCTGCATACTCATATTGGGAATGGTACATGTATGTCTGGCTCAATCTGCCTGGTGGTGTCCTGGGAGACTTACTGCCCCAGAACCTTCTTATGTTAGATGGTGGCCCATGAAACTCTCTTACAGAAGGCTGTGGGAGAACCTCAAGTCATGCTGCCTTGGGCAGGGGATTTCTGGCTGTAGGGCATACAGTGCAGTGCCTAGGACTGTTGGAACCCTGCAAAGTGGGAATTTCTAGGGGAACACTCATATGCCTAAGAAATGCACATACACAGAAAGGATCAAGGAGGACCCTATACTTTGGACTCAGACTATTCACTAAACTCATTGTATGAATAAACTTTGAAGATCTATCTACAAAGACTGGAAAATATGTTTTCTTTTTCTCCTTCTTCTTTTATTTTAATTAGCTCCTGACTTTCAAAGAAAGCTCTGTCATAATAGTAGCTTGATAAAGTTTTAAGGAACAAATGCCTCAGAGTCTAAATTCCTGGGAAAACATATTAAAATATCAAAATGGCTAAGTTTCAACAAAAGATTATAAAACATGCAAAGAAATGGGAAGTGAAGGCCTGGTTAAAGGGGAAGATTAAAGAATTAGGAACCATCAGTAAGAACGACCAGGGACTTAATAGGCAAAGACTTTTTTTTTTTTTTAACATGGGCAGCACTGGGAGTCGAACCTGGGTCCTCTGGCATCGCAGGCAAGCATTCCTGCCTGCTGAGTCACTGTGGCCCAGCCTCGCAAAGTATTATTAACAAACTGTTGAATTTCACAGATAAGTAGAGAATTCTGAAAACCTCAAAAGAGAGAAACAGTGTCACGTACAAGGAAGCCTTAAAAGATTAAGTGCAGTTTCTCATAAAAAACCCATTGGAGGCAAGAAGGCAGTGAGAAGACATTTAAAGTACTGAAAGCAAAAAACTGCCAATCAAGAATTCTGTATCTGATAAAACTGTATTTCAAAAATGAAGGAGAAATTAAGATATTCCCAGATAAATAAAGCTGAGGGAGTTTGTCACCACAAGACTGGCCCTGTAAGAGATGCTAAAGAATGATCTGCAGGTTGAAGGAAAAGGACAATAGACAATAGATTGAAGCCTCATGAAGAAATAAAGACATCCTGTGAGAGTAGTGACATGGATACGTATAAATACCAGCACTACTGTGTTTTTGGTTTGTAATTCTGCTTTTTACTTCCTAGGCATAAGCATAAAATGTAATTATAAATCAGTGGTTTGAGACTTATACCGTATAAACATGTAACTTGTGACAAGTACTACATAAAGGTGAGGGGATGGAGAGGTATAGGAGCATAGTTTGTATATACTATTGAAGTTGATATTAAACTATAGGAGATTGTTACGGATTTAAGATGTTAAATGTAAGTCCAAGCAACTGTTAAAGAAAATATAGAAGAATACACAAGCTGATAGAGACAGAAATTAGAATGCAGGCTGCCAGAGGCTGGAGGCAATGTAATGGGGAGTTAATGCATAAGTGGGTGTAGTGTTTCTGTTAGAAGAGATGGGGACATTGTAGTAAGGGAAGGTGGTGAAGGTACCACAATGTTGTGAATGTGATCATTCCTACTGTGTGATATGCTTGGGAGTGTTCGAGATGGGATAATGTATATTGAATATATGTTCCCACAATTAAAAAAAAGAAAGAGCAACAAAAGAGACAACAGCAATTAAATGCAATACATGATCTTGGATAGGTTCTAACAAGGGAGGAGAAAAGTATCAAAAGGACATTTTTGACACATGAAAAAATGGAAATATAAACTATAAACTTTTTATCAATATTAAACTTCTTGGATTTCTTAACTTTACTTACAGTAGTTACATAAGTGAATATCCTGATTCTCAGGAAATGTATATGGCAGTATGAAGTATTTAAGGGGCATGGTATACAATCTACACTCAAGTGTTCAGAAAATGCATTGATAGATAGCAGGTGATAGAAGATAAATAGATGATAGAGATAGACAGATAGATACAGGTAGACAGATGAAAAGAATGATATGGCAAATGTGGCAAAGTGTCAAGATTGGTGGACCTGGGGATATGGAAGGATAGGGTATGTTGAAGTTCTTTCTTGAGGATTTGACTTATTTTTGTAATTGATCTATATGTTTGAAAATATTTCAAATTAAAAAGTTAAAAACAGAAGGAAAGAAAGAAAAAAAGACACTGGCAGTGTGTTGCTGTATGCCTCGGGGCTAGGGAGGTGATCAGCTAGAAAATGCTGCATTCCCCCCACGTTGTCTAGGAAACCATAGACACTAGATGCTCTGAGAGGGTACAGCAGGGATATTGGATGAGAGGAACTTCCAGGAAACCATAAAAGGGCCCAGAAGTGTGGGGAGGCAGCTTTAAACACCTTCAAGACCAGAATGTACAGAGCCCAGACACAGCAGTAGCGTTATATAAGAACTTTCTGGCCTTACCCTCTTTCTTCCCTACACTGCAGCCCTAAAGGAGAAAGGAAAAGAAGGAAAGAACTGCTACGTGGAGAAAGAAAAATGAAGATGGCCAAATTCCCATTCCTGACAGTAGGTGCCTTTATGGTAAACCTCAGCTGGTGGAGAGAAATTTAATTACTTTATATTGGACATACTCATTACTGAATTCAGACTTCTTAGCAACCAAAGGCAGTTGATGGCTTTACTTTATATGAAAGGGACAAGCAGAGTCACAGGATATGCCCTACTTTTCATCCAAATGGGAGTGGGGGGAACTAGCCCCCAAATATGAGTTTGATCAAAGACTGAGAGAAAAAATAGTGTTGCTTTATAATTGTACCCATAAGTCTTGCTCTTTCAATGTAACTGTTAGACAAGCACAATAGAATCACTGAGGTATCCATTCAAAAAAGACTAATTATAATCCAGATCATAGTTAAATACATAAAGTAGAAAGGAATTTCATTCATTTATCTTTCCCCAGAGTAAATTTTTTACAATATATGTGGAAGAGATTAGGCTTTTACCTTTTTTGCTGCTTCAGCTAGTAGAAGAGTCTTCCCAGTGCACGGTCCACCATATACAATAAGAGGGTTTATGTGCCCAGTTTTGCTTGGAAGAATGTATTTATGCACTATGTTTAGAGATTCACTTTTGTACTCATAGAAGGAGGCATATGTTTTACATAACGATGAATGCTGGAGGATTTCATCATAGAGTGTATCAGTTTCAGTGTCAAAATTCTGTTGTACTGTTGCTTGAATGATATCAATCATGTCCTCATAAAATTGTTTCCCCAGTCCTTCTATGTAATGATTTTCTATTTCTTGGGAATAGCCTAGTTTCATATCACAATGAGTGACAGAGGTGTACACTCTCAGATTAGATGATGCAACAATAGTAGGAATAAATTCATCCCTGAGTTTTAACAGCTTCTCTTGGGCTTCTGGGTCACGAATAATCCTTGGCTCTGTTCCAGTTATATCCATGTATTTTCCCATCTCTGGGATTTTCACAAAACGCTCAATGTTAGCAATTTTCCGAATGTAGCAAACACATTTCTTTAGGAATGCTGGAGTTTGCTTTCCTAGAGCAAAGTCAAATTCATCCTCTATAGCTGAAAGAAAATATTAAATATATTAGTTTATGGCCTAGAACAAAGGAGCAATGAGCCCACATTTCCAATATTCAACTCTTAGCCCTTAATGGTGGATTGTATTGCTTTTAGTTTGTGGTAGAGTTGTCTACAGAATAATTTCTTCATTCCCTCATTTCCTATTCCTTTGGCTTTTTCTAAGCAGTCTGGAATTCAGAAGAATGGTTTTTTAAGAAAAGTATTTAATTTTGGCCCCAATCTGAGGGAGATGGTCAAGATGAACATAATAAAAAAAGCATACTAGGTTTATCTTTGATCTTTTAAGTCGCTGCCTAGCAGTTAAGTGAAGAGCAGGGACCAATCTGGGCCAGAAAAAGAGAGAAGGAGGCTGAATGACAGATCTAATTTATATACTCCTTTTCAGGTATGTTTTTTACAATGTGGCTTCATAATTTTGTTAGAAATTTATTGTAGCCAAGACATATATATTCAAATATGCATATAAAAAAGCATGTTTCAAGAAAGAAAAAAGAAACTACACAGGCACCATTTTGGAGTATAATTTACTTCTCTTCCTTTCCATTGTTTAAGAAGGTAAAACCAGAAATAGCGTAAAAACTTATGCCCAATTCAAATATAAATAGTACATCTTTATAGATCCTGTCTAGTATTCTTATTTTAAATACTTATGGAAATATTAAAGTAGTATGCTAATTCCATTTCAAAGAGTTGGTACTTCCCTAGCAATTTTGATTGTGCAGACATAGTCTCCAAATGACTTTGAAATGTAAATAAATAAAATTGTCATGAACAAGCATATCTTTAAGATGATGTAACACCAAAGCAGAAAATAGTCCTTTGCCACAGTTCATATGAAATTATTACTCTTCATATGGTTATCCATTTTGACAGGCTCTTTAATGTGAAGTATTTAGGAGAAAATGTTTGCAGATGAAAGAAATACTTGAAAACTTGAACAGTATGATTCTAAATAAAGGGGTACTTTCCCAAGTTTTGTTTGTATTTTACATAAAGAATAAGAAAGCTTATGCTCTGGGCATTTTTGCTAATATAGCAAGTTTTAGGAACAGAGTGTGTTTTTTCCTTTAATATAGATAAAAATTCAGAGCCTCAAAAATGGATCAAAAAAGTCCTAAAGGAAGTCGGATATTAACCTATATATTCTAAAGATAAAGTTATTCCTGCCAATTTTAATATTTTCAGGGAAACCTAAAATATGACCTATTTTTGACAGCTTCCAGAAAGTGAATTTGTCAAAATGATTTATACTTTCTCTGAGCTTGAAATCTATGTATCCAGGGAGAATGGTAACAAGTACCTTATAGGTTTTCACAGATGATTTTCTACTCCATTTGAAAAAACAAAGTGAAAGTTCAATTATTATTGTTTTTTCTTCAGTAATTCTTTCCTGTCAACTTTCAAAGTAAATGTACATATTTGATTACCTTTACCCAGCAGTGTTTATTTTCTGGAAACTATGACTATAGTTTTCCTTTGCAATTTCTAATAATAAAGTTTCCTTTCTATTCCTGAGAAAGGCATGAGTGTCTGCTCAGCAGCTGGGGGAGGGGGAACTTTTTTTTTCTTAACTTAAATTAGATCCACCACTTCCTTATATCACACTCTTCCACGGCTTCCCATTTTACCTGGGATTAAAAAGTAAGGTCCTTATTCTGGCATGTGCCCACCCCTCTGACCCAGCTCTGCATTATCTCTCTCCTTCCCTAGGGCTGGCCACTAGCATTACTTTCTTTCTGCTCCTAGGACATGAGAAGTACATTCATGTTTTGGGGATCTTGAACTTGTTGATCCTTCTGTCTGGAACTACCTTAGATCTGGCATCTGGAACTCTCATTCCTTCTTGTCATTCAGTTGAAAAGTCATCTCCTTATTGCCTACTCCATCTAAATCCAGACCCCCACAACCTTCATCAGTGACTATTATCCTATTACTTCTTTTATTGTATTCATAGCATTATCACTTCTGAAATTATCTTGTTCATTTATATGATTACTTATTTGATTTTCCTTCCACTAAAAAAGCAAGTTAGTTCTAGGAGACAGGGACCTTGCCCTTTCACTCATTTCTGTATCCCCAGTGCTTGACACATAGCAAACACTTAAGAAATGTTTTCTGAATGAGTGAATGAATTAATGAATGAATGAACAGCTCAACTGAGAAACACTGGTAGAATCTAGTCTATTATATCCACATTTCTCCAAATAATTTTAAAGTCACATTTCCTGGAAACTTCCTCAGCCTAAGTAAAGGCTTTTCTAAGAGTCAAAACAAAAGGACATTTGCTTCTCCAGAACACAAAGACATTTAGAAAAAATTAAATTTTCCAGGCAATAAATGACATTAAAATTTCAGAATAATTAAAAAGAAGCAGTGACTTTATCTCTGATTTATTTATTCCTTAGTTTACTGAAGATGCATGAAAATTACCTGAGAAAAGATACCTCTTAGCTTGGCTGTGTTTCATTTTACCCTTTTCATATAATAGTTTTACAGAAGCCTTAAATATCTTCTTGATCTCATCTGATATCTCTTGCCACTTCTTCTCATTTTCAGCACTGGCAGAGGGCTGCATCTATGGAAATGTAAAAGGAATATATTATAGTCATCAAAGAGAATACTGATATTTAAAAACGAGAACTATTTTTTTGAGGGACTATGTGCCAACATTATGATAGGTTCTTTACAGACGCTATCCCATTTAAACCCCCTCGCAATTTCTGAAAGTTAGAAATTATTTCCATATTATATATGAACATGCCCAAAGTGACACAAAGGCATGAATCCAAATAGGATTTATTTGACTCCAGATCCCATGGGCTTTTTAATTAAACCATGTTTTTTCCCTCTTGATTTTTAAAATTTTTGATTTTGAAATACTTCCAACCATACAAGAAATTATAAAAATAGTACAAACCTCAAGCAGAGAACTTCAACATACCCCTAACACCCCAGATACCCATTCCACCAACTTTATTTTGCCACATTTGCCATATCTGTGTCTGTCAATTCACTTTGTGAATACTTGAGGGCAGTTCTGTACATCATGCTCCTTGAACACTTAATACTTTTGTGTACATTTCCTAAGAACCAGGCTATTCACTTAGATAATTGCCTTAAATGCTATTATCAAGTTCAAGACATTTAACACTGATACAAAGTTTACACTCTATATTCCAATTTTTCAAATATCAATCATATCCTTTCGATCCTTCACTCCTCCTTTGTTAGAGCTCATCCAGGACCACATATTGCATTTAATTGTCATTGCCCTTTAAATCGTTTGCTCATTTTTTTCTTTATTAGAGAGTTGTGGGTTTACAGAACAATCACACATAAAATACAAGATTCTCATACACCACCCTATGACTGGTGTGAAACATTTATTGCAATTGATGAATGGCACAGAATAGTACTATTAACTATAGTACTTTGTTTAATTTAATTAACATTGTTTAATTTAGGTTTCCCTGCTTGTATAATGCAGTTCTATAGATTAAAAAAAAATTACTCTGTTACCACATATACAAGTTAACATTTGTTCTTTTAACCATATTCAGTTACGCATTTTAGTGCTGCGCATTCACAATGCTGTGCTATCATTACCACTATACAAAAACAACATATTTCTATTGTTCTAAATAGGTGCTCCCTTTTAGCACTTATCCACGCAACGAGTTTTGAGAATAGTTTGAGGCCAAACCATAGGAACCTCCTTGATGTTTTACATGCATGTTTAGTCAATGTCTGGTTTCTTTGTGCCTAGGAGTTCAGTTCTCAGATTACCTCTTTCTCATAAATCCCTTTCTTGGAAATCTCCTCAGCTAAATATCCAAGCTCCCTCAAATTTTGTCTTCCATCTGAAATCAGAACTCAACTTTGCCAAGTTATCTGCCACTTAAAAACAAGGATCACTTTCCTCCATTTTCCAATAACACACTCATCATTTTCTTCTAAAACCTCATCAGAAGCACCTTATCACCTATATTTCTACCAACAGTCTCTTCAAAGACACCTAGGCTTTTCTGTCAAGCACCTCACAATACTTCCAGCCTCTACCCACTACCCAATTCCAAAGCTATTCCCACTTTTTTTTTTTGTATTTGCAATAGCAGCATTACAGTCTCCTGGTATCAAACTCTGTTTTAGTTTCCCAGGCTGCTTAAAGCCAATACTGTGAAATGATTTGGTTTAAACAATGACAATCCATTCGCTCATGGTTTAGTTTTGAGGTTGGGAAAATGTCCAAATCAAGGCATCTTTAAGGTTATGCTTTCTTCCCCAAACTGGCTGCTGGCAATCCTGGCTCCACCGTCATATGGCAAGGTACATGGTGGCAACTGCTGATTGCTCCCTTCTCTTCTGGGTTTTGTTGTCTTCCTCTCTCTTTGTCTGAATTTCATTCTCTTGTCTTTACAAGTAGTTACACAGATTAAGACCCATCTCAATCAGGGTTGGACACACGTTTACTGAAGTAAGGTCATCAAAAGGTCCTACTTATAACGGGTTTACACCCATAGGAATGTATTGGATTTACGAACATGTTTCTCTGGGGCACATACACCTTCAAACAACCACAAACATCATAAAATAATCTCTTCAATATCATTCAAAGTGGGGAGGAAGTAAAAGCAGATGTGCTCATATACGTTACTATTCATTTGTCTCTGGTTGTTTCTTCTTAATTTGTTTCTATGATCTTGTAAGATATAAAATGGGAGAACTGCCTACCCAGAAAGTGATACTTATACAGTCTTAATGATAGTTTTATTCACACATTCAGTTATTTAACAGTACTTTATGTAGGAGTTTTGTGGAGTTTGGGGAGTAATTTAAATCTCTCTCGAGGACAATAGAACAATTGAAGAAGTAACAATAACAGCCAATTAATGAGTAAAATATGAGAAAGTCCCTTCAAACCACTGTGTAAACTTGGTTTATTGAGGGACTACATTCTTTGATATCTACATTTACCAGCTGTGAATTTACTCCTAGCATATTTAACTGGAGGATGGTTCAGATGAACCCTAATATCCCTATCTAGAAAGGTAATATTCTGATAGTGTAGATAACTACTCTGAATAAAACATGTTAGGGGGAAGAAAAAAAACGGAAGGATTTGACATTGCATCATATTGTATAGAGAAAATGTTATGTTGAATAGCTGAATGCCAAGTATATCAGGTTGTAAATGAAGAACTGTGGCTAACCTCTTGATCTGCCTGGATGCTGACTGTATCAAGGATATTCTCTTCGGAAAAGGGATGGATACCTAGATCTAGACCTTCTTTTCAATCCTTTCAGAAATCCATGGAATGAATAGGCCCACCCCTTTTATCTTTCTCCCTCATTCCGTTTCAGGGGACACATAGTAGATAGTCATCAGACCCAGGGTGGAGAGGAAACAATAATGTTTCCATCAAAATCATGAGTGAATCCACATATAAAGCTTCTAAAATAAATTGATATGAGACTATAAATTAACTACATATGTAATGTTTAATGGAAAATTTTTGAATTAAAAATAAAGATTATAAAAAACATTAGGCAGGTTTTTAAAACAATACTCCTCCAATGTCCTCCCCCCTCCAAAAAACTACTATAAAACTAAAAATATAACTTGAAAACTGAATGTCTGAACAGAGCAGACACAGCTGAAGAGAAAACTGGTGAACTGGAGAACAGAAAGTAATCTTCTAGAAGGCAGCAAAGAGAGATAACCATGAAAGAGACTTAATAGGCATGGAAGATAGCTGAGATCTAACGTACCTCTAAATAAAGGCCAAAAAGGAAATAACAGGGAATAGAAGACAAGATGACTGAGAATTTTCCAGAAATAATAGAATTTATTATATGAATCCACAAATCTATGAATCATGACATAGACTAACCAGGATAAACAAATGACACATTATCAAGAAATGAGCAAAATAAGAATATATTCAGATAAACAGATGCTGAGAAAGCTTATCACTTCATTAAAGGAACTTAAGGAAGAAGTAACTACTTCAGGAAGAAACACTTCAGGAAAAAGGAAAATGGTCCCAGAAGGAAAGTCTGAGACATTAAAAGAAACATTGAGTCAAAAAGTTGGCAGGCTCAGTTTTGGATTTAGTTGTTCAAAGGAATGTTGGAGGGCAGAGGGACTCTACCTTGTCTTTTCTGTAGAGAAAACCAACCTTAAATGACATAAATAGCTTCAGCTAATGGGAAAATAAAACCCCTGGAGAGCAATATTTCAGAGACAAAGTTAACTTACTGAATGTTTATTGCTTTTCAGCATTTCCAATTTGGGTCTGAGGTAATAAGCTGCTGGCACTGAGTTCTCATCCCGACAGTACCATTCTTCCAGTAATTTGGTATCCAGCTTTGCCTCTATGGCAGCATCCCAAATCATTTCAAATTCTGAGGCTTCAACTTCTCCAGGGATTCGGATGTTTCCATACTTTTCACCTAATAGTCCCTGTGTATCAACAAGAAAGTTCAGTTTAGTGTATCACCAAGAAAGTTCATTTTAGTATTCACATTGTGCCACCACTCAGTAAGTGTTAATAAATAGGTAAGATACATTGTTTCATTCGTTTGCTCTTTTAATCACAGTGGATATTTGTTTTCAATGGATTATTTAATAAGTAAAATATATGTATAGTATAAATACAATAAATTATCACATACCAAGACTACTTATTACCTCAGAGAAATTCAAAATTCAGTTTTTGTAGCACATTTACTTTCTCAAAATGTTTATATAACAAAACAAAAGTTGTTCTATTCTGTGATTTTTTGTTTGTTACAAACATGAAAAATCTCAAAGGAAATAACCATTTGTAAGGAATTGATACTATGGTGCTAAGCCCAAAACCATCTTTACACAGCTATAAAGAGAATAGATTGAAAATAATACACTTTCAATGTCACTGGCAACTGAAAATTCAAAATATAAACAAAGTACCATGTTCTTCCTATTAAATTAGCAAAAACAAAAACCAAAAAACAAAACATGTGCTCAGTGTTATGTGAAGGTATGAAAAACCCACAATATAGTGCTAATGGGCATGTAAATGGATCCAAAATTTCTCTAAAGGGTATTCTAGCAACATGCGTTAAAAACCTTGAAAATGCATAGAAATTTGACTGGGAAATTTTTCTTCTGGGAATTTGTCCTTAATTAAGGCTGCACATAAAGAATATATATGCTGAACCAGTTCTAAGAGGAAAGAGTTTGTATAACAACCTAAGTGTACAGCAAAGGGAAATGTTTAAATAAATTTTGGTACATCTATGCAGTAGAATACTCTTCAGTCATTGAAATTATGTTGTAACACTATTGATTTAGAAATATATTATTATGTGAAAAGTACTTTAAAAACAGTGTAAAGTGATTCATATATTATTACATACAATATTTGTCGAGTGTATGCATATATACATCTATATACATACATACACGTAAAGGAAGTTTGATAAGAATACAGTGCACGATTATCAATTGTTATCTTTGAGTGGATATTTTTAAATTTACTTAGGTGGTTCAATGAATTCATTAATTTCTTTATTAGAAATTATTTTGTAGTACACATGTATTACCTTGTAGTGAGAAAAACAGTTATTTAATAATTTAAAACCTAGTGCTACTTTTTAGGTTTTAGGCAACACTTCCAAGTTTGCTCTAAACATTTGCTTAAGCCAGTGGTTCTCAAAGTATGGTCCCTGGACCAGCAATATCAGGAACACCTGGGAACTTGTTAGACATACAAATTCTTGGGCCCTACCCTAGACCCCCTGAATCAGAAACTCTGGGTTTGGGGCTCATCAATATGCATGTGTTGGTTTGAATCTGTATGTACTACCAGAGAAGCCTATTATCTTTTAATCCATCCCTGTGGGTGCAGGCCTATTATTGGTGGGACTTTTGTTTTGGTTGTTTCCATGGAGACATGACCCAGCCCATTCAAGGTGGGTCTAACACCTTTACCAAAGTCCTTTATAAGAGCTTACAGAGAGAGAGAGTTTAGAAAGAAAAGGCCTTGGGAGAATCTAAGAGAAAAAGACACACCCAGAGACATCTTGGAGACAGCCATTGAAACCAGATCCAGAAGAAAATGACCAGAAGATACCAACCATGTGCCTTCCCATGTGACAGAGGAACACTGGATTCCAGCACCCTTTCTTCAAAGGAGGTATCTTCCTCTTGATGCCTTAGAATTGTAAACTTGTAACTTAATAAATTCCCATTGTTAAAAGCCAACGCATTTTTGGCATATTGCATTAGCTGCTATTGCTTAGCAGGGTTAGCAAACAAAGACACTGCATTTTAACAAACTTAGAGGTGAATGAATCACTGATTTAAGCTAAAATATTATTAATTTACATCGTACCCAATATTTCAATTAATCTTCAGTGCCTTAGCTAGCAAAGAAGAAATGTGAAGGAAGACAAATCATTAGAATTCAAGGCAAATTTATCTCTTTAATACTATTCATGAGAAGCGTGTCTGTTCTATCTGTAAACATCTTCATTCTTTCCCCTTGTTAACCAGCATCCTTAGTATGAATTTCAAGCCTTGTTTATCCATTGGAGTATGAAAAGCTAGTTTGGCTTCTTAGGGTCATTTCTTAGAACCTCTATTGCTCATTAATGCAATATCCACAGAATGCTTTTCATCTGATACAGGCAGGTGAGAAAATAAGAAATGTCTTAGGTAGATCTGTGTCCAAAATAAATTCAGAATCTAGACTTTTAAAAGATGGTAAGTCTCATGAAGGAAGAGGGTGGAGCCATTTGTTTCTAACACATAGAAAATATTAAAAAAAAACATATTTGTTGAATAAATCAATGAACCAAGACAGTGAAAGAAATTGTTAGAGTTCTATTTAGTGCTTTTCCAAAGCTTTCAATTTGGGATAGCACCAATTGGGAAGTTTTGTCAGCAACACTCATTTCAACCCAAAGTCTTTTAAGCAGGCACTGGCTAAACACATTCCCAGGTAGCTCATGGCCTTTCAATCTCCTTAGGATGTAATAAATTTACAAAACTGACTTCTGCAGGTGACTGTGGTTAGCTGAACTCACTGTTTCAAGCTCAGTTCTCAGCATGAGCCTCCATAACTGGACAGGAGATAGAAACAGCCTGCGTGTTCTCTGTGGCTGCATAAATCCCTTATGAAACAGGCTCAAACTTAAGGACTCTGTATTATTGGCCTGAATTATTTCAGCATGATAAGCAATGGTTTATAGAGGGTTCTTTAGAGATAAGAGTGCTCTAACCTCAACTAACTGTATCAGCCTTAAGGCCAATTTAGAGATTTTTTTTTTAAATCTGCATTTATTTTGGGCCATTCTTAAAAACAGGCTGTATGCAATAACAACAAAATATATTCCAAGATGTTTCTCATTTCTAATAGTCCTTTTAAAACCTCTTATGATGAGCTTGGGTAAATGGACAGGCACAATATCTTATTTTATCACAGATACAGAGGAAGATGATCTATTTCAGGGTAGTCAGCTTGGTGATTATCCTAATTCCCTTGCCTAATTCTGGATAGGGACAGTCAGCACCCCCAATCAGGGTTGTCTGCGGTGAGGAGAGAGTTTTCAGTGGTGGGAATGAAGCAAACCCATTGGGTATAGGGTTTAAGAAGCCTTCTAAGCAGTAACCACTGGAGGAAACTAAAATGGCATGCAGGTGGAATTTGGCCATGGCTAGAGGACCTTGTGGATAGGTGGAACACTACATGAATGGGATTTGGCAACTGGCAGTCAATGGAGTCCAGCAGTATCATGGAACTAGTCACCACAATCTAAGACAAGGTCCAGCCAGAATTTGGGCAGGAGGCAGGAAAGAGGACATAATAATGTCCTATAAAACAAAATTTAGAGCTAAGACACAAAACCAGGGAAGGAAGGACCTTCTTCACTGTACCAACAATTTATTAACTGGTGTTCTTCATATTCTTTCTGCTGTAAATAAGGCTGGTCCAAAAGACTAGTGCAGAGTCAAATCTATCAATCAATTTCTAAAAATTGCTTCAAGGATGAAGCATCACACAAGATGCCTATTAAACTGTAGGTTCCTAGATATCTTTTAAGACCTACAGAAATATTGAGGTGGGGAAGCCCAGGAATCTGCACTTTAAAATGAAGTTCCAAATAAATCTACAATATAAAAATCACAGCTGTGAGGGTTAGGTTCTGGTGTCAACTCACCCATATGATTATGCCCGATTGTCTGGTCAGGCAAGCACTGTCTTGATCGTTGCTGCAAGGGTATTTCGTGGCTGACTGATAAACTGGAAGGCTGGTGTATTAAATCATCAGTCAGCTGATTACATCTGTGGCTAATTAAATCTGTGATCAACTAAGGGGTATCTCCCACAACCAGAAGTAATCCAATCTAGTGAAGGCTTTTAAGGGAGATACTTTCACTACTTTTTCACCACTTCTTCAGCTATCAGCCTCTCTTATGGAGTTCATCCAGACCTTTCATCGGAGCCTCCAGTTTGAAAGCCTGTCCAATGGATTTTGGACTCTTCCATTCCCACAGTTGCATGATACAACTTTATAAATCTCATATTTACAGACCTCTCCTATTGGTCCTGTTTCTCTAGAGAACCCTGCTAACACAACTGCTGTGGGTGAAGCATATGTGGTCTCATGAGTGAAGGTTAGCAAGCACTAAAGGGGTAGTTTTGGGGACACAGCAGATCATTACAAAAATCAAAGGCTCTTTAAAAATAATTATTTGATTGGAGAATCTGGCACTAAATAATAAAATTACTTGATCAATATAGTCAGGAGAAATGTTCCTTCCAGTAGAGATTACTGGGAAAGAATAAATATCCCCATTGAATTTAAATAACTAACATACATTGAGTATCTATTATATAAAAAGTCCTCTATATATAAAATGTCAGAAAAGTAAAAGTGGCTGTAGGCTTAAAATTACTCATTGGATTGTTCTTCCCTGGCCCTTTCCTTCTCTCTATTGATTCTTTCTTTTGGTGGAATGCTCATAAATCATGAAGTCACTTCTCATAAATTCAAGATGGGATTCTACCTCAGTCTCATCTCATTATTTAGGCAATAGCAACAAAAAATTATGACTACATTTTTCAGGAAAGCTCTCTGGGGTTCTATGTGATCATAGTTCTACAGTAACAGACTGAGAGTGGTTATATCTACCAAGGCCAGAGAGAGTCAATTTAGAGAAATAGTCAGTCAAACTCAGTAGCAAAATTTATACAATTGCCTAAACTCTGAAGCCATCTGGACTATCCAGGAATGATGCTGGAGCAGCTACAGAAACTATGTGCAAGAAGGCACCTTCCTCTGTTCACTGGCAATAGCATATGTACCCTATGACCAAAGGAGAAACAGAATTTCCAATCCTTCTGATCCCCACGCCCTAGAAAGCTTGCTTACGCTTTGTTAAAACAACTTTGCCAACTTGTAGGGAAAAACTTTTGGGGAGTACTGGGAAGTACATTTAATTCTTATGCCATTGATCAAACTACCTGTGATCCTATTGCGAAGATAAGCATATGACAAAAATAATTTTCAGCTTCTTATTGAATTGTTTAGCACTCTGTCAACACACTAATAGGCATAAACAAAAGATATTTTGCCTCTCTGCAGAAATGCATAGCCACCTTTCCAACCCATCTTTTCAAATATGAAAAACATGTTTAAATAGGCCCATTCTTTTGACACTGATAATAATAATATTAATTAGACAGAGGGCAAGAATCCAATTAAGTTATTCAGGTACAATCTGGGGAGTTAACTCCAAAGGGTAGATAGCCTATGAAAAGATCTAAATATTGTTCGTTGTAGTTTCTGCATGTAAAATTCTAGCATAAGAAATATTTTCTGAATTATTGAACTCTTTATAACTAGGAACTTAAATGTAAAAGGGCTCTTTGTATTTCCCTTTTCTTCTTTATATACTGATATAGATACATCTAAGCCACTGATTTAAAAGGCTTAGAGATAACATTTTCTTTCAATCGATTTTTCTTTTCCATTGGGTAAATACAGAGTCCTATAGTTAGTTCTGCTTAGGCTTGCAATGGAGAATTTCTGAGGGCTGAATCTGGTGGTATGCACTTTCAATTGTAGCAGAAATACTGTGGAAAACACGTAAGAGAAAATGAAGTATTCTTGGAGGTGTCAGTGCATTCAGTATGTAACAGCATTGCCATTACTCTGCTGTGGGATGGCAGGAAGGCCACGCGGGCAGAATCTGTTGGGGATTCTGGATGCCATGCTTTGGAGGAGGGTGGCCAGGTGCTCCCTGGACAGTTTGTTTACGAACCATCGCTGATGGGAGCAGCTGGAAGGGAAAAAGAGATTCTCTCCCCAATAGCTGCTATAACAAACTTAAGTATGGACTCAGTTAGTGCCCTATTCCCGATAACCCAGTGATCAAAGAAAAGCAGGTGGACCTATTCCTTCCTTTCTACAAGCTTCCCTTTTATTTATTAATGAAAATGTTGTATACAACTTTGCCTCACACATGCTCTCATTTAATATTCACAATTCTGGGAAGAAGGGAGATTTGTAGAGGAGAACACAAAGTCTCACAGGGCTCAGCGGTCTTGCCACTTTGCTAAGAAGACATGGTAGTATCAGGTCTTGAATATGAGACTTTTTACCAATAGTCTCATTTTTTCTATTCAAGTTATTGGGTTACTTTCCCTTCTGAAAGCACCTGCCGGTGGCTTGTTTATTTGGGATGTCTCTCCTAGCCAGTGTCCTTGGAAGAGATACCAGAGATGGTCATGTAGGTGGTGTGCTGCACACCTCCAGGGGGCACTGTTCACAAAGACTACAGTATGATTGGCATCCCTCCCTGGAGTTGTTTGACATTATGGCCTTGGATGTTGGCATTTATTTTTATCTGATTTATTGTTGGGTGGAGGGACAAAGGTGGTTGTGATGTATTCCCTGGAGGTGAAAACCAACCCTACTATTCAGACCTCTGGTTATAAAACCAGACCAACCAAACCCTGCCAAAGAGTCAGCTGCACCTTCTTCACACCCATAACATGGTGGAAGGATAGGGTAATAGAACCAGATGGGCTGGAGTCATTCTGGAGTTTGCAGTTAACTTATATCAGTTCCAAAGTACAGATTGCAGCCCCACCCCTGGCCTGTTGTCTTACAAAACTGAGAACTGAGACACTTATAATAACCTGAGCTGGAACACCTATAGTATACCTGGCTGGAGAACTTGTTTTGAAGTCATCATGAATCCATTCAATGAATACTTATTGAGCATACCTGGTTTACATTGGAGAGCTACCCACTGTCCTAGTTTCTCAGGAATGTCCTAGTTTGGTCACTGAACACCCAGGAAATCCTTCAGTCCCAGGCAATCCAAGAAAGCTGGTCATGCTGTGAACAAGGCAGTTATGGTCCCTGCCCCTTGGGCTTTCATTCTAGAACAGAAGGATACTGGCAAGGATTAGATCAAGGAGAATTACAGAGTAGAAAAAGAACGGGGTTGAGGACCACCAACGTGTCATGTGGCCATCGAAGTAGGAGGAAAAGAGCAGAACAGTGTCACATAAGTCAAGAGGAGCCAGTTTCAAGAAGGATAGAATGAGAATACTTGAAAAATTTATATAGAGCACTTATAAAGCAGTGGAAAAAGAGATTAAGGATATGAAGAGGTGATTCACAGAACCAGTTAAAAAATGGCAATGGGCATGAAAATAATATTCAAGTCTATCCAAATCAAAGAACTAAAAATTAAAGCATAAATGTGATAAGATCCTTTTTTAATCAAACTTATAAGGCAGTAATGATACTTAGCGGTATCAGGCAAAAAGGAAATGGGTACTCTTAGAAAAAGTCAATAAAAATGTGTATAACCTTGCTGAGAAGGCAACTTGGCAGCAGGTATAAAATTCATCTTAATATTTCCATAAAGATTTCTGTAAAAAGATCAAGTTTTAGTTTATATTTTGGTCTTATTCTAAGAAAATTTAAATTTACCAATGTTTATATAAACAGGAAAACCAAGCATTGACAACAGTAGGAGAGAGTAAATAATTACCAATTCTCATAGCATGTGGAAACAAATTCAGTTCCAAGTTTCCTTTTTTGTTCTAATTCTGGGAAATTTTAAAAATAGAGAAACTTCTGAAGAGTATAATAATCAACTATGTCCCCACAGCCCAGCATTAATATCTCAATATTTGGGCATATTCTGAACAAGCTCTTTTTTTAAAAAAAAACACTGATATATTTTAGTTTTTGGAACAGTTTTTGATTTAGAGAAAAATTGAGCATCTAGTACAGAGAGTTCTCATATCCCTGCCTCCCCCATGCCCTACACAGAATTTCCCCAATTAAAACTTATGTTAGCATGGAAAATCCTTGTTTTTTCCCTAATGTCTTTTTTTTGTTGTTCTTTGATACCATACAGGATATAACATTATATTTAGCTCTTCTATCTCCTTAAGTTCTTCTTGGCTGTGACAGTTTCTCAGAATTTTCTTATGATGACCTTGATAATTTAGGAGTACTGGTCTGGTATTTTGAGATTGTCTGATGTTTTTATCTTGATTAGACTGGTGTTATGGGTTTTTGAGAGGAAGATCACAGAGTCAAAGTGATATTCTCATCATATCATACCAAGGGTCCATATTAGCAGCATGACATCACTGCTGATATTGATCTTTTATCGTCTGGCTGAGACAGTGTTTGTCAGGGTTGTCTACGGTAAAGTTACTCTTGTTTCCCCTTTCCATACTGTACTCTCTGGAAAGAAGTAACTATGTACAGACTACATTAAAGAAGTCGGAAATTGTGTCCTCCCTCCTTTATTTGGGATTCTTCTGTATGGGAGAATTGTTTCTTCTCCCCCATTTATTGATTTATCCAATCATTTATTTATGTCAGGATGGACTCATATATTTCATTTATATACTGGCTTATAATCCAATACTGCTTTCTTTATTTTAGTTCTCAAATTGTTCTAGCTTTGGCCACTGGGAACTCTTTCAGTTAGCTCATGTGTCCCTTTGACATACCTCCACCATCGTGAGATTTGTGTGTGTGTTTTAGACCTTCTTTACTTTCTGGCACTCTAATGTAATCCAGGCTCATTTTTGTATATTTCCTGCCCCAGTCCTAGAATCAGCCATTTCTCTACAGAGTCCTAGTTCCTTTTATTGGAGAATAGTATTAGAAATCAAGACCTGGGTGCTGGGTGTACTTGCTGTTACTGGGTGTAGCTCCTTTTAGCTAATAGAAGCCTTCTTTTAGCTTCTCAGCTGACAGAGAAAAGAACTATATATGTATACTAACTCATGTATAAACATCTATCTCTAAATATCTCTGTATGTAACCATCTTTATCTATATTAAGTTAAACACGAATTCTTTTAAAAATATTTTTTTGAGAAATATCCACATATGCACAGTCCAACAATATTACATATTATACAATGACTCAATATCATCACATAGTTGTGTTTTCTTCACCATGATCATTTTTAGAACTTTCGCATCACCCAGAAAAAAGAAACAAAAAGAAAAAAAAGAACTCCTACATCCCATACTCCACCCCCCCATTGACCCACAGTATTTTAATCTACACAATTTTTACCCTTCATCTCCCCCTATTATTTATTTATTTATTTATTTATTTATTTTATCCTTATATATATTTTTTACTCCTCTGTCCATACCCTGGATAAAAGGAGCATCAGATTCAACGTTTTCATAATCACACAGTCACACTGTAAAAGCTATATAGTTATACAGTCTTCTTCAAGAATCAAGGCTACTGGAATACAGTTCAGTAGTTTCAGGTACTTCCCTCCAGCCACTCCAATACACCATAAACTAAAAAAGGATATCCATATAATGTGTATGTTCTAGTTTGCTAGCTGCCAGAATACAATATACCAGAAATGGAACAGCTTTTAAAAAGGAGAATTTAATAAGTTGCTAGTTTACAGTTCTAAGGCCGAGAAAATGTCCCAATTAAAACAAGTCTATAGACATGTCCAATCAAAGGCATCCAGGGAAAGATACCTTGGTTCAAGAAGGCCGATGAAGTTCAGGGTTTCTCTCTCAAGTGAGAAGGCACATGGTGAACATAGTAAGGGCTTCTCTCTCAGCTGTAACAGTACATGGTGAACATGGCAGCATCTGCTGGCTTTCACATGGCTTACAAAAGGGACTCTCTCCAAAATGTTTCCTCTTTTAAAGGATTCCAGTAAGCAACTCCACCTTAAGTGGGTGGAGACACACCTCCATGGAAATCATCTAATCAAGTTACCACCCACAATTGGGTGGGTCACATCTTCATGGAAACAATCAATATGCTCCCACCCAGCCTACCCAGCAATACTGAATGAGGATTAAAGTGCATTGCTTTTCTGGGGTCCACCACAGATTCAGACCAGCACAGTATAAGAATAAACTCCAGGATAACCTCCTGACTCTGAAATTTCTCAGCCACTGAGACTTTATTTTGTCTCATTTCTTTCTTTCCCCTTTTGGTCAAGAAGGCTTTCACGTTCTGATGATAACAGGTCCCAGCTCATCCCAGGGAGTCCTGTCCCACATTTTCAGGGAGAGTTATACCCCTGGAAGTCATGTTCCATGGAGCAGGGAGGGCAGTGATTTCACCTGCCAAGTTAGCTTAGAGAGAGAGGCCACATCAGAGCAACAAAAGAGGCCTCTCCCAGGGCTGAATCTTAGGCATAATTATCAGTAGGTTTAGCCTCTCCTTCGCAGGAATCACTTCACAGGGCAAGCCCTAAGATTGAGGGCTCAGCCTATTGAATTGGTTGTCCCCATTGCTTGCAAGAATATCAGGCATTCCCCTGATGGGGAAGTTGAATATTTCCTCCTTTCTCTCCAGTTCCCTAAGGGAACTTTGCAAGTGCTTTTTTATTCTCTGCCCAGATTACTCTGGGATATATCAGGCATCACACTAATCTGTACAAAGCAAGAAGTTCTCATGCTCTAGTCAAGATTCCATGTGCTTATGGTGTTCAAATAAACTGACCATACAAGTTAAATTAGATAATGTGTGTTGTGGTTGGCTAGCTGCTAGAATGCAACACATCAGAGATGGATTGGCTTTTAATAAAAGGGGATTTATTTTGTTAGTTCTTCAGAGGAAAGGCAGCTAACTTTCCACTGAGGTTGTTTCTTACGTGGAAGGCACAGGATGGTCTCTGCTGGTCTTCTCCCCAGGCCCCTGGGTTCCAACAACTTTCCCTGGGGTGACTTCTTTCTGCATCTCCAAAGGCCTGGGCTGAGCTGCAAGTGCTGAGTTGAGGAATGCCGAGCTGCTTAGGCTGTGCTACCAATTAAGTCTTAATTGGCACCAGCCAATTAAGTCAGATGTCACTCATTGCAGCAGACATGCCTCCTAGCTGACGGCAGATATAATTAGCAACAGATGAGGTTCACGTACTGTTGGCTTTTGTCCACAGTGACAAGACTAGGTATGCTCACCTGGCCAAGTTGACAACAGAATCTAACTAATACAATGTGCTACACAAAATATAATTTTTGTACCAAATAAACATCTCTCCCTTTGATCTCACACAGAAGTTGAAGTTTGAAAATATGGGTCATGTTGTCCTTTACCCAATATTGATTTACCTTAGTCCTATCCAGATCAGCTTCATTCATATCTCTAGATGACGTCTGATCACTTTTTTAGTTTTTCTTTTTTTTTAACAGTTGCTGAATGGAGTAATACTGACTTTCATAATAGCTTCCGTGTTCTGAGTCTCAGGTGTTACATAAATATTCAAAGTTTCAGGGTGATAAGGTTATATAGAAACAGCTCAGTATCTCAGAATTTAGAAATTATCGGTTATAACTCCTAAATATACGTGACTGCTGTAAGAATTTACAATCTAGGAACGTTTACAATATGCCCTGTGCTGATCTGAAAGGATTATGTACCCTAGAAAAGCCATATTTTAATCCTGATCTATCTCTGTATTTAGTACTACAGGTTGGAAACTTGATTAGATTTTCTCCACGGAGATGTGACTCACCCAGATGTGAGTATTGACCCTTTATTAGAGGGAGATGTGACCCATTCCAGGTGGGTCTATAGTAGTTTACTGGACTCCTTTAAAAGAGGAAGCATTTTGGAAAAAGCTTGAGAGCAATAGAGCTAGGAGAACCAGGAGAGCCCACATAGCCAGAGACCTTTGGATATGAAGAAGGAAAATGCCCCTGCGGGAGCGTCATGAAACAAGAAGCCTGGAGAGAAAGTGAGCATGTGCTTTCCAGTTGAGAGAGAAACCCTGAACATCATTGGCCTTCTTGAACCAAAGTATCTTTCTCTGGATGCCTTAGTTTGGACATTTCTATA
Source organism: Tamandua tetradactyla (assembly GCF_023851605.1). Lineage (NCBI taxonomy): Eukaryota > Metazoa > Chordata > Mammalia > Pilosa > Myrmecophagidae > Tamandua > Tamandua tetradactyla. The sequence continues at coordinate 38,870,016 of NC_135345.1, read as the reverse complement.
ACCTTGCTTTAATGTGGACAATTTCACGGCCTAAATTAATAAATTCCCCCCTTTTTAATGCCATTCCATTTCTGATGTATTACATTCCAGCAGCTAGCAAACTAGAACAGGCTCCAACCTGATAAACCATGGTCTTGGCTTCAATTCTCTGAGTTTGTATATTCTCGTTAGACAATATGAGGAGGCAAGATAAAATATTATCTTTTTGTTTCTGCCATTTCATTCAACATACTGTCCTTAAGGTTCATTCAACCTAGTTGCCTGCCTCACAACTTCATTCCTTCTTGCAGCTGCTCAGTAGTCCATTGTATGTAAACACCACCGTTCCCCCTTCCATTCCTCATTCTTTGTACCCTTAGACCACCTCTATCCATTAAACATGAGTTCTTACTGGATCCTCCAACTCTAATCCCCTTGCATAACTGTAAAGTCCCACTCCAACAGTGAGAAACTTGGATTTCACCATCTGCCATCCATTTACATCATTGTTCTCTTCCACTATATCTGTACAGGAGTATCAAGATTTTGATCTGTACCTCTGTCGGCAACAGGTTCATTGATAAGAGCACAGTACTTCCCTTTGCTTTTCGTTTTACAGACTCCATTTCCAATATATCTCTCTCTTAAGAAATAAACATAACAGATAATTGAATCTTCCTTTGAATAGCATATCCAGGACAATTCCTCTCCCCCTTCCCAAGATGCAGCTATTATTATAAATTTGTGATAGACCTTGTAAGTTAATTTTAATATTTATTTATATATATAAATTTACATCTCAATGCTTTTTATTTAAAATTAAGATAAATGGTATACAGGATAATAGTCTCCAACTTTTTTCATTCATATATTTTTGCAATGGCTCTATGTTGATAAATTTAGATTTAGTCTGTTCCACTGAATAGCTACAATATTCCATTATAAAAATATTCCACATTTTCTTGCTGATGGATATTTAGATTTCTTCCTATTTCTTTTTTGCTTTTTATAAATAAAACTGTTTAAACAGCCCATTATTAAGCCAATAGAAATCCAGAGCATTATGCCAGTGGAAAAAGTACCAATTATATATATATAAATATGTATTTGCTGTTGTTATTGTGCATTCTTTATAAAGACCATATGTTTTCAAAGTCAACAATAAGTTTTTTTTTAAAGTTTTATTCACACACCATACAATCCATCCAGAATATACAATCAATGGCTCTTCGTATAGTCACAGTTATGTATCTACCACTACAATCAATATGAGACTGCTCTCCTATTGGATATTTGTAATTTATATTTAATATATAAAAAGTTCCATGTTCAGACCTGACTTCTCCATACTTGAAAACTAGGCTTCCTGTCGTGTTTCAGTGCCTCATGGAGCTGGTGCCTGCAGCCCCTGTCCAGCTGGCCTGCTCCTTCTCCAGGCTCGGTTGCACCACACAATGCCTGGCCTACAGTAGACTCTCACTTCTCATCCTGCTGCCTTGTAGGAGTAAGCCCTGAGCAGCGTATTTGAGTCTTCTTTCAAAACTGACTGTGTGTGGGTGCAGACTTGCCGAGAAGGTCTTTCAGCGCTGCTTTGAAAGCCTTACAAAAGAAGAAACTTTCCTTGGACTTGTAGACAGAGCAGGCAGGCCTAGGATGAAGCCTGGTTTGTCTTAGGCCTGAGAGCTGGATGGAAGTAAGCTGGTTCCTTAAATGTTAACACGTAAATGTCAACACCAGCATTATTATTTGGCATTCGCTAATAAGGCTTGGGTTCATGAAGGCCTACAGCAACTTACGAGTGTTGTTTTCAGCAGATGCCTAATTTTTTATTGGAATGTCACATTTATAAGTCCCTCTAATATCTTTCATCATAGTCTTTCTCCTTAGTTGGTATTAAGTTGACCCAGTATTTTAAAATGCATTTATATGGCTATCGTTAAAGGGATTCTAATTTTATCATCTTTCTTTCTTAATGGACTAAGATATTGAGTTATAGGTTGGAAAGCCTTTCCAATGTGCAAAAACGGTATTTATGTCATCTATTTTCCCCAGGTTCTAACAGCTCGGTCAAATTATTGCCATAAAATAGGATTTATCTGGCTTTGCTCCCATCTTCTCTGTGAAGCTCAGAATCCCTTGGATACATCCAGAAGAGGTCAGAGTGAACTTGGTTGGGGGGAGGGAGGTTTAGGTATGGACTAGGGACTAGTGGTTTCTGCATGGCTGCTCTGATTTTACCTTTTTAATGGCTTCCTTGTCTAAGGCAATGTCCCAGAACACAGTTACCAAAAGTAGCACCTGGGATGACCTAAGAAGGTGCAGCTACTGCTACCAGTAACCACTGTGGACCATGATGCTGGTGCAGGTGCCCAGAGACCTTTAGGACATGGTTGCTGGCAACTGATGCTAAAGCCAGATGTTTCCTGAAGCGGGTTGTTTCTACCTCTGGGTGGCCAGTGCTGCCTTCTCTGGTCACTGCAGATGTACAAACTCAGATACTCCTGTGGTCTTAAGGTCTATAATGTTCGCTTGCTCCACTTGGACTGCTCTCTCTTCCCCTTTCTTTCCACCTCCCCATCTTGGGACTCAGGGTGGATGGTCAATGCACTGTACTCAGACTCACCCCTCTCTTCCACCCTGGCCCATTTCTTTGGGACCAATCTTATAGGCCTTAGAAATTTCTCATAAGGTTTTTCATGTAAGCATTTTTTGGTGGATCAGGTCCACCAATCCTCCCACTTACACAGTCATGTCTGAATTCTGGGGTAAGGATAATTTATCTAGGCTTATTCTCAGATTCCTCTACTTAATAAAGACTTCCAGTAACTTTGATGGCTGTGCTCTGGGTGTTGAATATTCTCTGCCTATTACAAAGTAACAACTTATTTATATGGCCCCATCAGCTTTTCCACAGAGAAGGAGGAATAATATGAACTAATTTCTTATATCATTAAGTCATTTGATATTTATAACAACTCTGTGAATTACTGAAAAATCTAAGGATCAGAGAGGCCAAGTAACTTGTCTAAGATTACACATCTGTTTAATGATAAGGTCAGACTCTGAACCAGATCTCTCTAAAGCCAAAGTCCATGCTCTTTTCACTATGCCATGCTTTCTTCAGGAAGATTTCCAAGTAGGCAGTTTGTCCATTTAAACCTTAAAAACTCTTTAAAACAAATTTCAAAAGAAAAAATTCTTAACTAGCTTTTATACTTTTGTTTCACACCTCATATATGTTCTTGAACAAAAGACACTGGATGCAGTTTAACTTTTATTGGCAAAGCAACACTGAGAATGGTTAAGAGCACAGGCTCTCAGCATGTGACTTCAGGTAAATACTTAACCTCTCTGTGCCCAAGTTTTTTTATCCGTTAAATGCAGATTACAATAGTGCCAATTTCAGTGTATTTCCAAGTGGATTAAGAAAATTAATATAAATAAGGGAATCAGAATGCTAGTTGACATACAAATGCTCAGTGAAGCCTAACACTTATTGATGATTTAGTCAGTATTATAAGCTATACTGTATCAAGTGTTGATCCAATTCTTTTATACTACTACATTTAAAAAAAAATTCTTGTCAGGATGTGAGCTATCATTACCCACCCCCCCAGCAGTCTTCCTTTTCTAAATCTGATTTAGACTGAGAGAATAGAAAAGCCAACTTCTTCAGAGCTGCATGTAAAGTAAGTCTGAACGAAATCTGGAGAGGGGAGATTCATGGTTTTAGTGGAGTTTTATTACAGCCACTTCTGGAGGATAAATGTAATTTATCTTTCTTCATTTCTGACTGTTAGGTTTTTATTTTTTAGAAGGCTGAGGCCACTGGAAGACTGATCTCCAGATGAGAAGGATACAATTCTCTTATAGTCTGAAGAAATCTAGCATTGGCAGCGGCCATTTTAAGAAAAATGAATTTACTATAAAACCCCTTAAACCTACTTCAAACCATAGAGACCAGTGAAACAAGCCCCACGTACCTATTACCTAGTTTCAACAATCTATCCTTAGGCATCCTGTCATTCCATCCAAAAAATATTTCAGCAAGCACCTTTAACTTAAAATTTTTACAGTAATCATCATGTGATTATTACACTCAACAGAACCAAGTGTAATTTCTTAATTTAATTCCACACTCAGACCATATTTATATTTCCTCAATTGTTTCAAACAATTTTTACAGTTGGTTAGAATCAGGATTCAGACAAGGTCCATATATTTGCATTGGATCTATTTGTCTTTTAATTCTATTTTATTCTATAATATCCTAATTTCTCCATGTCATTGATTCATTAGAAAAAATAGAATCGATAAAGATCACTGATTTGCAAAGTGTGGTCCCTGAACTATCATCATCATCATTTCCTAGGACCTTGGTAGGAATGCAAATTCAGAGGCCTATCCCTGACCTATTGAATCAGATACCCTGGGAGTCAGGCCCTGTGACTCGTGTTTTAGTAAACCCTCCAGAGGAACTCTGATGCATGTGAAGTTTGAGCATCACTGTTGTAGAAGTTTTCACATTGTAGATTTGGCTGACTGCCATCTCCTGGTGCCATTTAACTTCTCTACCCAGCCACCATGTTTTCTAGAGTGGCAGTCACACTCAGAGCCTTGATTATATTCAGGTTTAATTTTTTAGGCAAGCATACTTCAGAGGTGGTGCTGCCCTTTTTGTTGCATCACTCATTCCATGTCAGGACTGCTGAGATTGGCCAGTGCTGGGCATTTCAGCCTCATTCTCATTTTGGCACCCACTGATGACTTTTCTAGACCCATTATTCCTTTTGGGATTTGTAACAAGATGATTTTCTAACATTGATTCTTCATCCATCAATTTTTTTTCCATCCCTTATGGTTGTTGTATACTTGTGACCATATCAACCTTTATAGATATTTACAGTATAAAATCAATATGAATTCATATGACTTTTTGCTTAAAAATTAAAAAAAAACTTTAGCGAATTTCTTGACAATGTGTATGATAATTATAGACACTATAAACAGCTTAGAAATCATTCATCTAATCAGTGAAGAAATTACAAGGCAACAGTTTTGAACCTGGGTTATAGTTCTCAATAAATTGCTAGTTACTGCATGCTGTGTTAGGACAAACAGGCTTCTCCACAAAGGTCTTCTAAATTAAATCAGTGTCTAAGTGCCTCAGCCTCCTTGTCTTACTTTCCCAGGCTGCTCTGACAAGTGCCACAGAATGGGTTTTAGCTTAGCAATAGTTCTTTACTGGATCATGGTTTTGAGGTTAGAAGTCAAAATCAAGACATCAGTGAGGACTGCTTTCTCCTGGAATCGGTAGCATTTTATTGCTGGCTGTCAGAAATCCTTGGCCTCTATGTGTCCCTATTGTCACTTGGTGATGGGCTCTCTCTTGTGTCTTCTCTTCCAGTTTTTGCTAACTTCCAACTTCTCCTGGTGGCATTCTCTCCCTTCTGGCTTCTTCTCTTTATCAGGCTCCAGTAATATGGATTAAGACCCTTAACTAAAATAACATCCACACCTATAAAAATAACCTCTTTTAAAGTTTCTATTTACATATGAGTTCACACCCAGAGGAATGCAGATTAAGATTCAGAAAATGTCTTTTCTAGAGGAGCATGATTTAATCTACCACAGTCCTTTACTTTAAGATGACAATATCACATATTCCTTCCTATCCACCTAACAAGAGTGTTAAAACATTCTGAGACAATGCATGTCAGAGCCTTTTGGGAGAAATTATAAAAGTGCATCCCTTATGAATCTTAACCTATAAGGTAGAGCAATGCTTCCCAAACTATTTTTGACTGGGCTCCATACATAGAAACACATTTTATATTGGGACACTGTTTAAACACACACACACATACACACTCCACTTGTCAGAAATGGAAAGTCTTGACCTCCACAACAGATTTACTGAATCAGAAATTCTGGGAGTGGGTTCAGTGATCTGTTTCACTAAGTAATTGCTAACGGTACTACATACAATGCACCCTGATATTTCCTATTTCATTCTATGTTCTGTTTTATTCCATTCCACCAAAACTTCTGGTGTCAACTCACTAAAGTAGAATGATTCTCTGGGCCATCATTTAACTTCAAGTGACATTTTGAAATATGTATAATTATTCAGAGAAAAAACTCTTCTTTCTAAGTCTAGACTTACTCTTCATAAGATTGCTTCATTATTATAATTTGATTGCCTGCACACAAGTGTCCCTGATCTCAGGCACACACAACTAACTGGAATGCAAGGCAGTCTTGTCATAATATTTTAAAATGAGCTGACAGGGGTGGGTGCCACGGATTTGAACTAGAGGTACAAAGGAGCCTGCAGAATGAGGATAAGAATTCATTCATTTATTTATCATTTAGATGAAGAGGAAGATACAATAAAAGGATGGCATGCTACTTAAAATTAGGCCTAAGAGTCTCCCCCAGAGATCCTCTTTTGTTGCTCAGATGTGGTCTCGCTCTCTAAGCTGACATAGTAAGGGAACTTACTGCCCTTCCCTCTTATGTGTTACATGATTCCCATGGGTATGAATCTCCCTGGCTATGTGGGACAGAAATCCCAGGATGAGCTGGGACCCAGCCTCAAGGGATTGAGAAACCCTTCTTGACCAAAAGGGGGAATAGACAAATGAGAAAAAAATAAAGTGTCAGTGGCTCAGAGATTCCAAACAGAGTCTAGAGATTATCCTGGAGGTTATTCTTATGCATTATACAGATATCCCTTTTTTAGTTTGTGGTGTATTTGAGTGGCTAAAGGGAAGTGCCTGTAACTGTAGAACTGTGCTCCAGTAACCTTGTTTCTTGAAGATGATTGTATGAAGATACAATGTTTACAATGTGACTGTGATTGTGAAAACCTTGTGTCTGATGTTCCCTTTATCTAGGGTATGGACAGAGGAGTAAAAAATACGGATAAAGAATAAACAAATTATAGGAAGAACAAAGGTTAAAATGTATCTGGTAGATGGAAATACCAGTGGCCAAAGAGAGTGAGGGGAAGGGGTATGGTATGTATGAGTTTTTTCTTTTTATTTCTTTTTCTGGAGTGATACAAATGTCCTAAAAAAGGATCATGGTGATGATCATGTGATGATATTATGAACCATTGATTGTACACTATGTATGGAATGTTTGTATGTTAAGAATGTTTCTCTTTGCATGCAGTTTTGTCAATAAAAATATTAAAAAAACATTAAAAAAAAGGATGGCATGATCCCTGCCTTTCCTGAGGTTACAGGCTAGATGGGAAAGAACACAGGCACATGGGACAGGAAGTAACCATTAAGGCAGAGTAGAATTTGGGGCAGTAAAATAGCATAGCATGGTAGTGTCAGTAAGAGCTTGCAGTCCTCAGAGAAGGAAGACTTAATCAGAAAGCTGGCTGTGAATGGGGTAGGAAGCAAAACTTGAACAGGCCTCTGCGGGAACAAAAGTATTTAAATAGGTATACTGGGGTAAAGGTGGGAAAGGACTTTTTAGATGGGGTTAGCAGCTTAACAAAGGTTTGAAGTTATCAATGAAAAGGGGGTACTTTAAAAGAGCAACCAGAAGTCTGACAAAAATAACAACAAAACCCTTATTTTTATTAATGCTAATAGTATTTACTTAGCATCTACTAGGAAGTTATGTTAGGTAGCTGTGTTCTGGAGGGTGAAAAGGCCTAATTAACTTGGTTACACAGCAAGTAAATGGCATAATGGGGATCTGAGCTCAGGTCTGCAGAACTTCAGAGTTCACAGTTGTCATGGTTAGGTTCAGCTGTCAACTTGGCCAGGTGGTAATATCCGTTTGTCTGGTTGGGTATGACTATGAAGACATTTCATAGAATTAAATCATGATCACATTGACTGCATCCATAGCTGATTCCATCTGTAAGCAGCCAAGGGGAGTGTCTTCTGCAATGAGTGATGTTTAATCTAATCACTGGTAGCCTTTTAAAGAGGATTCAGAAGAGACAGGCCTTTTTCCTGCTTTGGCTGGCGAGCCTCTCCTGCGGAGTTTGTCCAGGCCCTCCATTGGAGTCGTCAGCTTCACAGCCTGCCCTGTGGATTTAGGACTCTGCGTTCGCACAGTTATGTGACACACTTTTATGAATTTTATATCTACCGATATTTCCTGCTGATTCTGTTTCTCTAGAGAACCCTGACTAATACAGCTTAGTACCAGGAGTGGTTCTTAAGAAACAGAATCATAAAAATGTTTTTTCTACAATTGGTTTTCTACTCTGACAGGACTCAAAGGCACTAAGGACTCTGATTTCTGTTATCAGAATGATATTGCCATTCCGTGGGGTGGGTTGGAAAAAGAGATAGTCAAAATACCACCATTTGATTCTTCTAATGCTTCCCTAGCATGAAGCCAGGCTCTGGGGGATAATGTTTTTGACATCTTTACAGAGTTTTGTGAAAATAGGAGGTATAGAGATGTTGGCTGGTTGTTGTTAGATACACTGGATACATTAATGAAAGGGATGGGCTTAAGGCTTCAAATGAGAAGCTTACATGCCATCTGATAGATGAAAACATTTCTATAAGTGTCCAGAAGGAAAATCTTAATTCCTGTAGCTGTAGACTTGAGATCTCAAAAAATCAGACTCAGAATCTTATTGATAGAGTAGTAACTTTACATCATAAACTGAAATCTCAATCTTGAATAGTGTCTGCCATTAAAGTGAGGGTATTGACTGGAAAGGAGTGGGACCAGAAAAATGGGATGGTGACATATGGATTGATAATGATGTCAGTGAAAAGATTGAAACCCTAGGTCATGCTGAGTCTTCTCTAGATAACCCTGTATAGTCTGCTCTGAGGACATAGTTACCCCACCTCCAGCCTGCCCTGAGGAGTTGGCCACCCAACCTCTACCTGAAGGGATTAGCCCTAGAGTAATGAATCATGCTTCACCAGATGAAATTGCAAATGAATGCCCTGAAGCAAATGGCTTGGAAGATACTTCTAATTCTTTTCACGACCCACCCCCACCACCCCTCATTTCTTCCAGACCTATAACTAAAGTCCCAAATAGTCCCCTAAAGGTGAGGTACAAAGTATCACACATGAGGAGGTATATCATATTCCAAAAGAACTGTGTGAGTTTCCCAATTTATAAAGACAGAAATCAGGGGAATATGTGTGGCAATGGATTTTAAGGGTGTGGGATAAAGGTAGGAGAAATCTAAGTCTGGATCAGGCTGAATTTATTGATATGGGCCCACTAAGCAGAGATTCTGCATTCAATGTTACAGCTCAAGGGGTCAGAAAAGGCATTAATAGCTTGTTTGGATGGTTGGTTAAAACATGGACCAAAAGGTGGTCAACATTACTTGAGGTTGAAATGCCAGAACTGCCCTGGTATAAGGTAGATGAGGGGATCCAGAGACTAAGAGAGATTGGAATGTTAGAGTGGATTTATCATGCAAAGCCTGCTCTTATACCCCAGAAATGTCTGGAGGATGCACCTTTTACCAGAACTATGAGAAATTTGTGAGACTAGCTCCATGATCCCTGAAGAGCTCTGTATTTGCACTTCTCTGTAGGTCAGATATTACTGCGGGAACTCCTGTAACTGAGCTGGAATCCTTAAACACAATGGGGATGACCAGATCTCGAGTTGTCAGAAGCCATGTGGCAGCACTTAATTGCCAAAGACAGGGTGAACATGGCTATCACAATAGATAGCAAATTCAAAGGAAGAGTCAATATAATCTAACTCTCAGAGACTTGCGGCACTGGGTAAATCATGGGGTACCTAGAAGTACAATAGATGGGAAGTCTACTAAATTCTTGTTTGAGCTGTACAAGCAAAAACACTCTAGGTTAAGTGAGCAGAAGTCTAACTTGAATTATAAAAACACAGAGTCACAGCCCCTTAATCAATTTCCATATGTGAGACAGTTTACAGACCCAGAGCCCCTTGAATGAAGGGAAGGCCAGGTTCTTTTGGGGTAGAACCCTGTTATACTGCCAGAAATTTATACTTTTGAACTTCATCCAAGCCTTCCCCAAGGAGACCGACAGCCTTTTACCAGGGTAACTGTGCATTGGGGAAAAGGAAATGATCAGATATTTCAGGGATTATCAGATACTGGTTCAGAAGTGACATTAACTTCAGGGGACTGAAAATGTCACTCTGGTCCAACAGTCAGAGTGGGAGCTCATGGAGGTCAGATGATTGATGGAGTTTTAGCTTAGGTCTGTCTCACAGTGGGTCCAGTGGGCCCCAAGACCCATTCTGTTGTTATTTCCCCAGTTCCAGAACACATAATTGGAATAGACATACTGAGCAACTGGCAGAATCCCTACATTGGCTCTCTAACTCATGGAGTGAGGGCTATTATGGTGGGAAAGCCAAGTGAAAGCCACTAGAATTGCCCCTACCTAGCAAAATAGTAAATCAAAAGCAATAGTGGATTTCTGGAGGGATTGCAGCGATTACTGCCACTCTTAAGGACTTGGAGGATGCAGGGGTGGTGATTTCCACCACATCGCCATTCAACTCCCCTATTTGACCTGGGTCTTGGAGGATGCTCTTGGAGGATGACAGTGGATTATTGTAAGCTCAACCAGCTCCAATTGAAGCTGCTGTTCCAGATGTGGTTATCATTGCTTGAGCAAATCTACACATCACCTGGAACCTGGTATGCAGCTATTGATCTGGCAAATGCTTTTTTCTCAATAGCTGTTAGTAAGGTCCACCAGAAACAGTTTGCTTTCAGGTGGCAAGGTCAGCAATATACTTTCACTGTCCTACCTCAGGGGTATATCAACTCTCCAACCCGATGTCATAGTCATGTCTGCAGGGAACTTGATTGTTTCTTCCTCCCAGAAGACATGACACTGGTCCATTATATTGATGATATCATATTGATTGGACCTAGTGAGCAAGACGTAGTAACTACTCTAGACTTACTGGTAAGGCATTTGCATGTCAGAGGATGGGAGATAAATCCAACAAAAATACAGGGGCCTTCCACCTCAGTGGAATTTCTAGGTGTCCATTGGTGTGGGACATGTTGAGATATCCCTTCTAAGATGAAGGATAAGTTGCTGCATCTGGCCCCTCCTACAGCAAAAAAGAGGTTCAACAACTAGTTGGTCTCTTTGGATTTTGATGATACATATTCCTCATTTGGGTGTGCTACCCTGGCCCATTTATTGAGTGACCAGAAAAGCTGTGAAATTTGAGTGGGGACCAGAACAATAGGAGGCTCTGCGACAGGTCCAGGCTGTTGTACAAGCTGCTCTGCCACTTGGACCATATGATCCAGCAGACCCAGTGGTGCTGGAAGTGTCAGTGGCAAATAGAGACTGTCTGGAGTGTTTGGCAGGCCCGTATAGAGAATCACAATGTAGACCCTTAGGATTTTGGAGCAAAGTCTTACCATTTGCTGCAGATAACTACTTTCCTTTTGAGAAACAGCTTTTGGCCTGCTACTGGGCTTTAGTAGAGACTGAATGCTTAACCGTGGGCAAACAAGTTTACCATGAGATCTGAGTTGCCTGGCATGTGCTGGGTGTTGTCTGACCCACCAAGCCATAAAGTTGGGCATGTGCAGCAGCACTCTGTCATAAAATGGAAATGGTATACATGAGATAGGGCCAGAGCAGGTCCTGAAGGCACATGTAAGTTACATGAGGAAGTGGCCCAAATGTCCATGGTCTCCACTCCTGCCACATTACCTTCTCTTTCCCAGACCAGGCTATGGCTTCTTGGGGAGTTCCTTACAGTGAACTGACTGAGGAAGAGAAAACTAGGGCCTGGTTTACGGATGGTTCAGCATGATATGCAGGTACCACCTGAAAGTGGACAGCTGTAGCACTATAACCCCTTTCTGGGATGTCCTTGAAGGACAGTGGTGAGGGGAAATCCTCCCAGTGGGCAGAACTTTGAGCAGTGCACCTGGTTGCTCATTTTGCTTGGAAGAAGAACTGGCCAGAGGGGCATTTGTATACTGACTCTTGGGCTGTTGCTAATGGTTTGGCTGGATGGTCAGGGACCTGGAAAGACCATAATTGGAAAATTGGTGACAAAGAGTTTTGCGGAAGAGGTATGTGGATAGACCTTTCTGATAGGCTAAAAACATGAAGATATGTGTCCCATGTGAATGTGCACCAGAGGGTGACTTCAGCAGAGGAAGGTTTTAATAATCAAGTGGATAAGATGATCTGTCCTGTGGACACCAGTCAGTCTCTTTCCCCAGGAACTCTTGTCACTGTCCAATGGGCTCATGAACAAACTGGTCATGGTGGTAGAGATGGAGGTTATGCATGGGCTCAGCAACATGGACTTCCACTCACCAAGGCTGATCTGGCTACAGCCACTGCTGAGTGCCCAATCTGTCAGCAGCAGAGATCCACACTCAGCCCCTGATATGGCACTATTCCCTGAGGTGACCAGCCAGCTACAGGGTGGCAGGTTGATTACATTGGACCACTCCCTTCATGGAAGGGGCAGTGATTTGTTCTAACTGGAATAGACACATACTCTGGATATGGGTTTGCTTTCCCTGCATACATGCTTCTGCCAAAACTACCATCTGTGGATTTACAGAACGCCTTATCCATTGTCACGGTATTCCACACAGCATTGCTTCTGATCAAGAAATCCACTTAACAACAAATGAATTGTGGGAATGGGCACATACTCATGGAAGTCTCTGGTCTTGCCATGTTCCCCATCATCCAGAGGTAGCTGGATTGATAGAACAGTGGAATAGCCTTTTGTAAACTCAAGTACAGTTGCCAACAAGGTGGCAATACTTGAAAGGCTGGGGTAATGTTCTCTAGGAAGCTGTGTATGCTCTGAATCAGTGTCCACTGTATGGATCCCATTGCCAGGATCCATGGGTCCAGGACTCAAGGGGGTGGAAATGGGAGTGGCACCACTCAATGTTACCCCTAGTGATCCACCAGGAAAATTTTTGCTTCCTGTCCCTGTGACCTTGAACTCTGCTGGTCTACAGGTTTTAGCTCCAAAAGGGGGAGTGCTTTCACCAGGAGAAAGAATAATGATTCCATTGAATTGAAATCTAAGACTGCCACCTGGTCCCTGGGCTACTCATACCCCTGGATCAGCAAGCCAAGAAAGGGATTACATTACTCGTTGGGGTGATTGACCCTGACAATCAGGGGGAATTAGGACTGCAACTACACAATGGAGGTAAAGAGGAGTTTTTCTGGAATACAGGAGATTCCCTAGGATGTCTTTTAGTACTACCATGCCCTGTGATTAAAATCAATGGAAAACTGCAACAACCCAATCAGGCAGGATTACCAATGGCTCTGAAACTTCAGGAATGAAGGTTTGGGTCACCCCACTAGGCAAAGAACCATGGCCAGCTGAACTGCTTGCTGAGCGTAAAGGGAACATGGAATCAGTAGTGGAAGAAAGTAGTGATCAATATGAACTACGACCACATGATCAGTTACAGAAATGAGGACTGTAATGCTGTTTTGTTCATGTTATAGTATTTAAGTTGTAAGATATCAAGTTTAAGAATGAATAATACCCAAGGACTTGCATCCTATTCTGGGGAGATTTAATGTATTTCCAGTTGTATGCAGGACTGTATTACTTAGGGTTCTCTAGAGAAAAAGAATCAACAGGGAACACTCGCAAATACAAAATTTATAAAAGTGTCTCATGAGACCGCAGGAATGCAGACTCCAAAACCCTCAGGGCAGACTGTGAGGCTGACGATTCCGATGGAGGGTCTGGACGAACTCCACAGGAGAGGCTCGCCAGCCAAAGCAGGAATAGAATCTGTCTCTTCTGAATCCTCCTTAAAAGGCTTCTGTGATTAGATTAAGCATCACTCATTGCAGAAGACACGCCCCTTTGGCTGATTACAAATGGAATCCGCTGTGGATGTAGCTAACATGATCATGATTTGATTCTATGAAATATCCTCATTGCAACAGACAGGCCAGCACTTGCCCAACCAGACAAACAGGTACCACCACTTGGCCAAGTTGACACATGAACCTGACCATGACAAGGACAGTTAAGTATTGTCAGGTGAGGAAAAAATGTGTCTTTTATTGTTTTCTATTTAGAAATTAGGTATGGTTTAAGGTGATGTGTATGCTGCCAAGTTGACAAGGGATGGACTGTCATGGTTAGGTTCATGTGTCAACTTGACCAGGTGGTAATACCTGTGTTCTGGTTGGACTGGAGCTGGCCTGTCTGTTGCTATGAAGAAGACACTTCATAGAATTAAATCATGATCACGTCAGATACACCCATAGCTGATTACATTTCTAATCAACCAAGGAGAGTGTCTTCTGCAATGTGTGATTTTTTTTTAATCACTGGAAGCCTTTTAAGGAGGATTCAAAAGAGACAGGCTCTCTTCCTGCTTTTGCCAGTGAGCCTCTCCGGTGGAGTTTGTCCAGACCCTTTGTTGGAGTCGTCAGCTTCACCGCCTGCCCTATGGATTTTGGACTCTGTCCCCACAGTTGCATGAGACAGTTTTATAAATTTTATATCTACAGATATTTCCTACTGATTCTGTTTCTCTAGAGAACCCTAATACAACAGTCTTATACATTATGCTCTATAGCCTGACTGTAACAGAGAGCTCATGTGAAGAGTGAACATAAAATTTCAGGTAGTGGTTTTAGGGGATGGGTAGCTTGTGTGGGAACTGACTGAGGAATCTTGATATAGTTCTACAGGCCCCTGATTACTATGCTTAATCAGCTACAAGTTATCACTCGTTACTGAAAAGCAATCACAAAAGATGTGGATGAAAGCTGATTAGAACTATAGATAGCAACATTCTTATCAATTTCCTTCTGATAGTCACTCTAGAATGGGACTAAAAGGGGTGAAGTTCCAGCTAGACCACCACAAATTTTCCATTATCTCTAATTTCTCTCTTTTATGCCACAGGCCAAACAAATATCTATGTGTTTGGGAAAATAAGTCATGAGTGGCTGCTATACGACATCTAAGATCATCTATGCCTTTCAGCTTTGCCCTAGAGTGGGTGTGAGCTTTGAATTGGGTCTGCAGCTACCTCAGTTTTTGAGATGTCATCTCCATTGGGGAAATTGGATTTGACTTCCAGGAGTTTGTTTTCCAGTGGAACAGACCCACAGAAGTCCTGACGTACAGTTGGGTAGCATGCACGGAGCCCCCCAGATATTTGCATGTGTGCCTGCTTTAGTCATTCTAAACTCGGTTGACATGTCTCCTCCCCAGCTAACCCTTACCTGCCTACCAGAGGTAAATTAGCCATTGAAGTTTCTATAACAACACCCTTCTTTATTGTTTTCCTGGCCCTTATCATCAGTTAACAGGGCATTTTTTTTTTTCTTTTACATGGGCAGGCACCGGCAATCAAACCCGGGTCCTCTGGCATGGCAGGCAAGCATTCTTGCCTGCTGATCCACCGTGGCCCGCCCAAACAGGGCCTTTTTGTAACTTGTTTTCTTGTTCATTATTTGTGTTTTTCTCTACATTATAAGCTCCAAGAGTGCAGTGCCTTTATCTGTTCACCACCACATTCTCAAGCCTAGAATAGTGCCTGGCGTATAATAGGGGCAAATAAATATCTCTTGGATAAAGAGTTGGATGCATGGATAGAAGACAGCTCATAGGAGTAATGTGCTGTGGGCGTGGCAATCTTTCCATTATCTTTTCTTCCAGTAGACTTTGTTCTTAGGAACCGCATGGAAAGATTAGGAGGAAGTGAACCTTCTAACCCTTTTTCACAGGGGTTTAACTACTTGGATGGGGGCCTTCTAGCCATCAAAAATCCTCACAGTGTTTATGTATATGCACCTATCTTTTGAAAAATGGTTCATCAAACTCTCTATAACATATAAATTTTGTATAACAAAAGCTGACAAAAGGTAATGGTGAAGGTTGAAATAAAAAAACCTTAGACTTGGGGGTGTGAGGGTTGTTCAGTGGTAGCATTCTCGCCTGCCATGCAGGAGACCAGGATTCAATTCTCAGCCCATGCACTTCCCCAAAATACAAACAAGCAGGCAAACAAAAAACCAAACAAACGAAAATTCAACAAATGGTGCTGCAATAATGCATATTCATAGGGAAAAAGAATAAAATGCAACCCCGCCATACAGCACACAAAAAATAAACAAAAACAAAAGAAACAAACAAAAAAACAACCTTAGACTTGGCAGCAACCTTAAAGAAAATGTGGTGCTGACCCCTCAACGTATAGATGAGGACAATGAGTCTTTCCAAAAGGCTCAATGACATGTCAGAACCCATGCAGCTCAGTTAGTGGAAGACCCAAGGCTAAAACGTAGAATTCCTAATCTCAGCTCTATCTTTTTACTTTACATACAGAATTTTATTGATCAATAGGCACATATCCTAGATATGGGTGAAATAAATTGTGTTTATGTAATGTTGCAGAATAAGAAAATGGCTGATAAAACAAACAAACAAAACAAACAAACCAAAAACCAAAAAAAATAAAAAAGAAAATTTTTGATAAAAATGAAGTAATTTTTTTCTTTCCCATATATATCTGTGCTCATTCAATAGGTTAATAGGATACCGTTTGATTCAGTGTGCAAGCATAAAATTTAGATTAAAAAAAAGTGGAAAGGGTGGTGCAACGGTGGCTCATTGGCAGAATTCTTGCCTGCCATGCCAGAGAGCCAGTTCAATTCCTGGAGCCTGCACATGATAAAAAAAAAATTGGTAAATCATCATGTTTGTCTTTGGAATAGAGAAAATGATGGAAAGGACACTGCCCCTGATCTCAGGCAGAAGTAAGCGAGCACAGTGCAAGGCAGTGCTGCAATGAAAGCCTAAAATGGGTCCACTGAGGTGGGTGCTATTGATGTGCACTAAAGAAGGTTTCACACCGAGAATAAGAATTTCGGTAAGCAGAGAAATTGGGGGGTGGCTGTGAGGAGCGGAAAACAAGAGCAAAAGTTCTGAAGAGGAAGGTGAGTTTTGATGCTAAAAGAGCAGTAGGCAGCTGTGCAGGGCTGGAAAGAGATGTGTGCAGAAGACAGTGGTTCTGGAAAGGAAAACAGAGCAGCTCCAGTTGGATGGCGAGGACCTTGAGACTCACAACAAGGATTTTGTTTTCTATTTCCTTTTGGAAGCCACTGAACCTGGGCAGTGTCCAAAGTAATGGAATGAAAGTGATGCATGGGGGAGACACTGTGAGTTTGTAAACCAGATGGAGACACTAGTAGAGGAGTAAGAATTACAGGTACAACAATGTTATGAGTCAAATTGTGTCTCTCAAAAAGACACGTTCAAGTCCTAACATCTAGTCCTGTGAATGTGACCTTATTTGGAAATAGGGCTTTTTGAAGATGTTATTGGTTAAGAAGAGCCCAAACTGGATTAATTCAAAATATGACTGGTGTCCTTTTAAGAAGGGGAGATGTGGACTCAGATAGAGACAGCAGAGAATGCCATGCAACGACTGAGGTAGAGAATGCCATGTTTTGCTGGCAAACCTCCAGAAACTAGAAGAGGCAAGGAAGGATTCTCCAGTACAGGTTTCAGACGGAGCATCGCCCTGCTGACACCTTGATTTCATATTTCTAGCCTCCGGAACTGCGAGACGATAGATGTCTGTGGTTTTAAGCCACCAGTTTGTGGTACTACTTTATGGCCACCTTAGGAAATTAAGACAAATAGAGAAAGAGATAACTGGTGAAGAAGACTTCAGGGCAGAGATGGCTGAGGTAGAATCTTTGGAGGAAGATTTTCTTGTAGGCAGTCAGGCACAGAGCCAAATGGAGGTGAATAGGTTTTGTGAAGTGGAGATGAGCTGGTTCAGCTGGGAGGTTCATGGTTGATGTCCTGTGTCTCCAACTGAGATTGCCAAGGGAGAATGAGAGCAGAGGGATTTAAGGATCAGATGAATGAAAAGGGCTACCCTATATATATATATATATAGTGAGCTATTTCAGGAGATATGGCCCCTAATCATCAAGCAGCTTATTGATATTTATACTTATCTATCTATTTTTAAATGAATGTTATTTTCACTCGTTCCAATTGGTAAAATATAGGCCTTGTACAAAACATATACAACATAAATAAATGATGGCACATGTTACTGAATCCTTAAGGATAACTGCAGAAAACATGAGAAGATTTTATTATTTCTATTTAGGGAAAAGCTATCTGACTTTTCCAAACCTCATTTCAAGAAAAGCAAAATGATTGAGAATAAGAAGAATGATGTTCCATTTTGTTTATAAAGCAGTAATAGTCACAATAAAAGCAAAACAGTTTCATCAAGCTTCCGTAAAATGCCCATTTGTCAGCCACTTGTCACCAGCAAGTACACAAGAAGTCAAAAAGTTGAAAGGAAATGTTTGAGAATGTTTAGATGGCTTTCTAAACCTTGGCAGGTATTGGGGATATTTTTATCGTAAAAACGGTATTTCCAGGCAGGCCACGGTGGCTCAGCAGGCAGAGCTCTTGCCTTCGATCCCCAGTGCCTGCCCATGCTAAAAAAAAACACACAAAAAAGGTATTTCTAAGTGAATTGATGACTGAGAGCTCTGCCTCATACAAACAGGGAAAGACACACCACTATCCCAGCTTTAAGAAAATGCACTTTCTTCCCACTGCAGTTTGGTTAATAGCCACAAGCAAATGGAAAAATCTGTGCTGAACAACAAGCCTGATGACAGGGAAAGGTAATTTCTCTTTATTCTCCCACTGGAAAAACTGCCGAGGAAATTGAGCTGTTAGCTCTGGGCTTCTTCTTTTCTTAAGATGTATAGGACAGATAGGAACACATTTGGAAACTAACATCAGAAATATTAGAGTGGATAGGAAGGCAAGTAACTATAAAGGATTTTAAAAGAAGCAATTTACCCATGTGTACCTTTTAGATTCAGTCAATTTCCAAGGTTGTTGAACACTCCAAGTTTTGAGGGTCTACAGTCTGGCTTAGTTACTGTTCCTTACTGATTTAGAAAACACAGGCGACAGAAAAGAAGTGTCTGAAAGCCTGAGAAAGTAAAATCCAGTGCAGGGGTGCTCAAATTCCAGCAAGCACTGGAAGGTTTATTAAAATACAGATTTCTGGGCCCCATCTGGAGTTTCTTATTCAGTAGGTCTGACCCTGGGTCAGAGAATTTTTATTTCTAAAAAACTTCCAGGTATACTGATGCTGCTTGTTTGGGACCATACCAGGAAGAAACCACTGTGAAGCTCAATCCCAAGTAAAAGCAAGGAGTCTAGGCCCTCGTGAATGGCTAAGGGAAGTAAGTTTATTCTGGAGAAAGATGATGATTGGGCAAACTGTGTTAGTTATCTACTGTCTTAATTTCCTAGTGCTGTCACAATAAAACATCACAAACTGGGTGGCTTAAAATAACAGGAATTTATTTTTCTATAGTTCTGGAGGGTAGAAATCAGAAATCTAGGTGCTGGCAAGGTCATGCTCCCTCAGAAGGTCTAGGGAAGAAGACATTGCTTCTTCCAGCTTGCGGCAGCCTCGGGAATTCTTTGGCTTGTGGCAACATAAGTCCAGTCTCTGCCTCCACGTTCATATGGCTGTATTCTCCCAGAGTGTCTTTACATGGCATTCTCCTCTTTGTGACTGTCTCTGTGGGTCTTCTACTGTTCTTAAAAGGACACCGCTCATATTGGTTTAGGGACCACCTAATGGGACCACCTCTTTTTAAGTTGATCACATTTGCAAAATCCTTATTTGCAAATTAAGGTCACATTCACAGGGCTGGAGGCTAGGCCTTGAACATGTCTTTTTAGGGGACCCAATTCAACCCATCACACTTACCTAAAGACTTGGATCAGAATTCACTTCATATCAATAGTAGGCATGTACAAATTTGTAGAAACACACAAACTGCCTACACTGACTCCAGAAAAAATAGAAGCTTTTAACAAACCAAATACCAGTAAAGAGATTGAATCGGTAATCAAAAACCTCCCCAAAAAGACATAAAAATCCCCCCAACAACAGATAGCTTCACAGGGAATTCTACCAAACGTTCTGCTCAAACGCTTTAAAAAAACTGAAGAGCAGAGAACAGTCCCTAATTCATTCTACAAGGTCAACATTGCCCTCATGCCAACACCAGGGAAAGATACCATAAGGAAATAAAACCAGAGCAATGCCACTTATGAATATAGATGCAAAAAGTCTCAACCAAATATTAGCAAAGCAAATCCAACAGCAAATTAAAAGAATTACACAGGCCAAGGTGCCTGAGGAAGAGGGCGGTGATGGTTGTGGTGTCTGGGAGGAGCCAGGTGACAGGATGGCTGGACACAGATTGGTGTAGGAGATCTGCACATCCCCCATCAGTGCAACAGTTTGCCAGCTACATTGAAAAAAAAATTATTGGTGCCAGGAAAGATTTAGCACATTCTCTACACTGGAAATTTCTGCACCAAAGAGACTAGCACATGACTCTGGCTGGTGACAGTCATATTATGAGAGGAGACTTCAATGAGAATTTAAATTATCCAGAAAAGAAAGCTGTGACTGTTGGACAGTTCGAAATTGGTTTGATTTATGGACATCAAGTTATTCCTCAGGGAGCTATGGCTCGCTTAGCTCTGTCTCAGAGGCAGTTTGATGTGGACAGGCTTATATTGGGACACACGAATATTTGAAGCATTTGAACATGAAAATAAATTCTGCATTAACCTAGGTCCTGCCACTGGAGCATATAATGCCTTGGAAACAAACATTATTCCTTCATTTGAGTTCATGGGTATCCAGGCTTCTCCAGTTGTCACTTATGTGTATCAGCTAATTGGAGATGATGTGAAAGTAGAACAATTTAATACAAAAAATCTTAAAGCCATGCCTGTCTTAATGGTGTTTTCTCCATTCTTCTGTTCAACTCAAGTAACTAAACATTTAAAAGCTACAAAATCATATCACTTTTATCATGTTTTGCAGTAAAACACAGTATCTTTTTCTCTGTTAATATATATAATTGCTGTAAGCTATAAGGATATATTTAATTTGCAGTATATGAGCCTATGAAAAAATGTTCACAACATTGTAATTAGTCAAATGTTAAGAAAAGAAAAAGTTTGCTCTTGTAAATATTTTCAAAATTGTTATTTGGAATTTTATTACAAAAGTACTGCACAACGAGAATGAACACAGACTTCTTGTTTACATTTTTCTCTTCTCCATTTAGTAGTAGTTATTTAACTTTTATTTATTAAAAAAAAAACAATTGCACACCATGAGCAAGTGTGATTTATCCCTGGTATGCATGAATGATTCAACATAAGAAAATCAATTAATGTATCATTTTAACATGATCAATGAAAAACTCCACATGATCATCTCAGTAGATACAGAAAACACATTTGACAAAACCCAGCCCCCCTTTTTGACAAATACACTTAGAATGCTAAGAATGGAAGGAAACTTCCTCAACATGATAAATAGCATATATAAAGTGCCCACAGATAACATCTTACTTAATGCCGAAAGACTGAGAGTTTTCCTTCTAAGATTAGGAACTAGAAAAGATGCCCATCTTTTATTCAAAATATTTTATTCAAAATGTACTGGAAGTTTTTACCATAGCAATCATAAAAGGTATCCAAATTGGAAGGGAAGAAGCAAAAGTTTCCCTATTTGTATGTCATGATCCTATATACAGAAGAATCTAAAAAATCCACAACAAAACTTGTAGAGATAATAAATGAATTCAGCAAAGTGGTAGGGTAGAAGATCAACACCTAAAAATCAGTAGTGTTTATATGCATAAGCAATGAACAATTGGAAGAAGAAATTCCATTCTTGATTAACAACAACTAAAAGAATCAAATATTTAGGAAGAAATCCAACCAAAGATGTAAAGAATTTGTACACAGAAAACTACAAAATACTGTTGAAAGAAATCAAAGAAGACCTAAACCAGTGGCAGAACATTTTATGTTCATGGATCAGAAGCCTAAATATTGTTAAGATGTCAATTCTATCCAAAGGAATTTATAGATTCAATGCAATATCAATAAAAATGCCAACAACATTCTTTGCAGAAATGGAAAAGCCATTCATCAAATTTCTGTGGACGGCTAAAGGGACCCCAAACAAATAAAACCATCTTGAAAGAGAAGAATGAAGTTGGAGGACTCACTTCCTGATCTTAAACTTATTACAGAGTCACAATAATCAAAACGACATGGTACTGGCACAAGGACAGACAGATAAATCAGTGGAATTCAATTAATAGCAGAAGTCAATGCTCACATTTATGGCCAACTGATTTTTGACAAGGCAGCTAAGACTACTCATTTGGGGAAAAGTCTCTTCAACAAATGGTGCTGGGAAAACTGGATGTCTATTTACCAAAAAAAAAAAAAAAAAAAAAAAAAAAAGAGGAAGTTTATAAAAAAAGTCAACTCAAAATGGATCAGAAATCTAAATGTAAGAGCCAGAACTGTCAAATTCTTTGAAGAAAATTTAGGGAAACATCTTCAGAACCTTGGGTTGGGCAATGATTTCTTAGACTTTACACCCAAAGTACAAGCAACAAAAGAAAAAGACTACATAAATGGGACCTCATGAAAAGTAATAACTTTTGCATCTCAAAGGACTTTTTCATGAAAGTAAAACAACAACCCTCACAATGGGAGAAAATATTTGAAAACCACATATCTGATACAGATTTAATATCCAGAATATATTTTAAAAAATCCTTCAACTTACAAACAAAAAGGTGAAAACCCAATTACAAAGTGAACAAAAGACTTGAATAGACATCTCTCCAAAGAAGATTATACAAATGGTGAGAAAGCACATGAAAAGACATTTAACATCATTAGCCATTAGGGAAATACAAAACAAAACCACAATGAGATACCATTTTTTAACCATTAGAATGGCTGCTATTAAAAAAATACAGAAAATTACAAGTGTTGAAGGGGATTCAGAGAAATAGGAAGCTCATTCATGGCTGCTGGCAATATAAAATAGTGCAGCTGCTATGGAAGACAGTTTGATGGTTCCTCAGAAAGCAAAGTACAGAACTACCATATGGCTAGCTATGTACCCAAAAGAATTGAAAGCAGGGACTCGAACAGATATTGGTACACCAATGGCCACAGTGACACTATTCACAATTGCCAAAAGAAGGAAGCAACCCAAGTGTCCATCAACTAATGAATGGATAAACAAAATGTGGCATATACATACAATGGAATACTGTTTAGCCTTAAAAAGGAATGAAGTTCTGATACATGTGATACCATGAATGCACCTTGAAGATATCTCGGATGAAATAAGGCAGACACAAATGGACAAACATTGTATGATTACACTGACTTGAAATAATTAGAATAAGCACTCTCAGAGAGTCAGAATCTATAGTTTACCAGGGAATACTGTGGGGATAAGCAATGGGAAGTTAAAGCTTAAAATGTACAGGTTTCCTATTTGGAATGATGGAAATGTTTTAGTAATGGAAGGCAGAGATGGTAGCACAACACTGTCAATATAATTAACAGCACCGAAATATATCTGAACATGGATATGTTAGATTGTAAATATGGTAACAGAGTAAAAATTTTTTAAAAATCCATGGAAACACACTAACAAACTGAACTCTGAGTTAAACCATGGGCTATAGTGAGTACAATTATAAAAATGTGCTCCCGTCAATTGTGGCAGGTCTCTACACCTGTGCAAGCTGCTGTACTGGGGAGCTATATGGAAATCTTCTGGTTTTTCCATGACTGTTCTGTGAACCCACAACTTCTCTAATAAAGAAAAAAAAAATGACAAAAATACAATAGGCTGAATTGGAGAAAGTAGTCTTAAGTGGCAAAGAAAGTGATTTTAAAGTTAGAAATAAGGGGAATATTTGTAAACCAAATTAGATCCTCCAGTTAAGTGATCTAAAGGGGGAAATCCTTTATTGTTTTAGTTAAAATATAGTACTTTTAAGATTTGTAGCTGATAACATAAATGCATTTGAAGGAAACAAAAGCATCCCTTACTTTAAAAATATTGTATTAACCAAGATGTTTGGAATAGTAATCATAATTAAAAAAATAGGGCAGGCCACGGTGGCCAGCAGGTAAGAATGCTTGCCTGCCAAGCCCGAGGACCGGGGTTCGATTCCCGGTGCCTGCCCATGTAAAAAAAATAAATAAATAAATGAAAGGGGAATCTAAAAAAAAAAAAAATAAAGAGAATCTGTTGCTCAGGGGTTTATTTGGCTGAATACAGGCTCTTTGTACTCTATTCCTGGAGTCTGGAAAGAACAGAGTGACTTAAACAGTGAGACCTCTGGCACAAGCCACCCCACTAAATGAAAACCTGGAGGCCCTACTTTTGTGACAGTCATTTTTCCTAATTTTTCTTGAAGGGACTGGATGAGAAAATAAGAAAGACAAACTCATTGACCTTGATACACGGAAATCTTCTGAATTGTCTCTAAAATTGCAATTGATGACAGTCATGTTATTTTTTTTTCAATAGAAAATATAGGTAAGTTCTTTTCACCATTCAGTACTTTAAAGTTTTGACCTTTCTCAATAAATGAAATTTTAATTTTAATTTCTCAATAAATGAAAATGTGAATAAATGAAAGATATGAAATTTACCACGTTCCTCTTTTTGTCATGGCACCAGGAAACCCAGTTAATAGTTAAATTTTCTGTTCAAGTCTGTAAGTGTCCCTTGAAATGCTTTTGTTATATATTATTTCTCCCTCTTTTAATGGAAAAATAAACAAAAACTTACTATTTCTTGTCATATAAGTTCCTGTCAAATCCTTTTTGGTACAGATATGGTTAAATATAATGAATTAAAAGCACACATGATCCTATTTATAGAAAATATTTGTAAACTGCATAAATGTCTGTCCATAACAATAAGGCTAACTCTCTGGCAGTATATTCACGGTAGTTTTCTTTTTCTAGTGGGGCCAAGTACTGTGGTAAAGAACATGGGCTTTGAAGACAGATGGCTTGAATCTGAAACCTGTCCCTGCCACATGAGATGTGTGTCCCTGGATAACTTCTTTAATTTCTGTAGGCCTCGGTTCTGCCAACTGTAAAATGACCTTAGCTCAATATCAATCTCCAAAGATTCTTGTGAGGACACATTCAGTGCTTTGAGTAAAGTTCTTTGAACAGTGCCTGCCATGGGAAATTTTCACTAAATGTTAGCTTTCTTTCTTAAAAACAGTAGTGATGAAAATGTGCAACTCACTTCATTGTGGGATTAAATGGCGCAATTCAGCCATAGGTCCATGTTTCTGGACAATGGATGATCTGTTTTTAGTTTGGGCTTAATTTGGAAGATACATACTCTCTCACAATATGAGTGCTTATGATGAGACCACTTACACAGCCAGAGCGTGGCTGATGCAGGACCTAGAGGCAGAAAATAAAGAGCGACAAAAAGATGAGTGCAGCAGAGAAACGTTCCCAGGGTGACAAATTGATAGAAGCAAGCACATGGCAAAGGGCACTAGAGAAATTCAGCCTCTTGAACTATATCGAATGAAAATATGCTGTACTTAGAGTGAACTTTATAACCAAGTGTGAAGAGGACCCGAAAGTGTTTGGGAGTTGAAGTCAGCATCATCCCAGCATGGGTCACTTTAAGGCAAGAACAACGTAAGTGCACAGAAGAAGACAGTAAGAATCTGGGTGACACAGAGGAAATCTGGAGTTGATCATGGCAGAGTCAATTCCTATTTTTGGGAGGACAATATGGAAACGAATGTCACAATCAAACAGATAGTATATGTGGCTGTATAAAATTATGTGCTAGATAATAACATACAGTTCACATTTTACAGACTGTTTTTACTTTCAAGTAATCTTTTCAATTTCTTCAAAAATTTCTGAGTTGCAGAATCAGTCCAGCTATAGGTAAACAGATGTTTACACTCGATGGAGTTCAAGGACTACTAGAGGCAAGATTTTGGTACCCAGAGTGAGCAAAATAGGTTAGAAATGACTTGTGGTACTGCTATTAAATGTTAAGTAGGAAAAAAAAATGTTAAGTAGGGCTTTTCCTGAATCTCAGAAATTTCACTGAAACCCAAAGCACAGGAGCAAGGGTGTGTGGGTTTCCCCTGGACTAACAGGAAGCCATGACTGGTAGCAAGGCTCCAGCCATTCTGATGGGACCTCAGGCAAGAGGGCTGCATGTCAAAGTGGGAATCCTCTGAGAGGAAATGAGGAAACTGAGGTAGACTGTAGGGAGAGGAGTAGAATGGGGGTGGGTGAGCCATGAGGACAGGCAGACAGTATGACTCAGTCAGGGTGGTGCCACTAAAGGCCTCCAAGAAATTCAGTAATTAAGCCCATGAAAGAGCCAGCATTTGAGGAACCAGATATGATGGTGTATGGTATGGCAGGCACAGTTGACCAAAGTTTTTCTCAGTTCTTGCTCCTTTTCCTTCATTTCCCCCTCCCTTTGATTGACCCTGAAGGTTGCTGACATTTTGAGGGCCAGAAGGCTGGTGGGGTGCAAGAAGACCAAGGAGAAATGGGGAAAGACTTGACCAGTTCTCCTCTTACCTCTACAAAACTGCAAGCTTGAAGCGAGAAGAGGTAGATACATTAAACTGGATGTGAGGCTGACATTTTTATTTGGAGTTGCCTCAACTTTCTTTTTTTTTCTTTGCATGGGCAGTCACTGAGAATCAAACATGTGTCTCCGGCATGGCAGGCAAGAACTCTGCCACTGTGCCATCATTGCCTGCCCTGCCTCAACTTTTTAATATCTCAAGATGAGTCTTGATAGCATCTGTCTAAGATATCTTCAAGGGTGGGGAAGGGAATCCAGCATACTTGAATGCAGGGATGCAAGAAAACAAACACTCTTTCCATATGTGTTCTCAGTTGAGTTCAGCCCTTTTTGGACACTGGTTACACAAATTTAAAATGACTTACCCTATTTGGATATAACGTGCATCACAACTACCCCGATTTATCACATACTTTGGAACATTTTTCTGGCCACTCACAAATCTGGGCACAGGATCTCGTGACCAAGGCTGTGTATCTGTCAACTGAGGACTACAAGAAAGGGAGGTTTGAGTCAAGAAATAAAGCAAGGCTGCTCAACAGAGGAACACAGGCCAATTTGTCCAATGTTCCAACTAACTGAGCCAATGAGGGGGAGACAGAAAGTTCTCACGTGCATGGCTGTGTCTCTACTGCAAATACTACATTATAAACTTCCTCTTCCTCTAAGGTTCCTCTAACTCTCAAGTGACTGAAATAAGAAAAATGAACTAATGATAATTGCAAATACATTATTAGGGCTATAGCTTTTATTTAGCCTCTCTTAATTAATTAAATGCCCCCTCACTTAATTATCTTAATATATGAATATTATTAATAAGCACTTAAATGCCTATTTCTAAGGATCACTCTGTGATTACCCAAAGCAACAGGGTTGGTTTTGCAGCTTTATGAATACATAACTCTATTTGTCACTTATGCTCTGATTAAGACTAATCTTAGGCCATTCTGGTTGTTAAATATTTTTACTATTTCCCCTGTAAAGCCTTGGTCTCCATCCTGTTGAGACTTCTCATTTAATCTTGTGAAAATAATACAGACCAATATACAAGGAAATAGTGGCAATGAAGATCTCAGATTGAAATGTGTGGTAAACAGATAATGACTAGGTAAGATCATACTTTATCTTAATTATTTTATGTGATTGTGTCAAGGGATGGAAAATCTTAGGCGGATTAAAGGCTTGAAGGCTTCCACATTCACAGGTCATGTCCCTCTTTTCCCATTTCATTTTTCCTTCGTTCTTAAAGAATGTCTGAAAGGAATTATACCTATGCGTGAAGGACTATTATTTACCACTGGAAACTTTGGCAATTCTTTACTCAACTAAAGGATTATATTTCAAAGGTTAGCCTTGCCCTCCAGCTTAGGGTAAAGGGAATCAGGCCAGTTCATGTGGCTGAAGCATGGTTTTGAGCTGTAAGGACAGGAGAGAGGAAGTGGCTTAGAAGGAAACAGAAAGTGCAGGAGCTGACAAGCCCATATTACATCAGGAGCTGTAAGGAGTGCAGGCAGAGGGAAACTAGGAAGCCAGCAACCCCAAATTCAAACCTGTAGAGTGGTAGCTGCTGTGCAGAATTCAACTTTCCAACGTATTTTGAAAGAAACACCTAGATAATGGTCCCTGCTGAGATACAATAGGGTTCATTCATGTGCATCTGTAGTATTTCATCCATTTCACATTATTTATATGCCTGGAATATATTCTCTGGAAGTTTCAAATTATAATTATATTGAGTAATTATGGATTTTCTCTGCTCATTATCACACGTTCAGATAGTTATTCTTATGACAACACATAGCTCGAGAAATAATGAAAAGCCTTGATTAAAAAAAAAATTAAAATTTCTTGAGAACCTCTTCTAAAAATTGGCTTTAAGGGCCAATAGTTTCCCTTGTAAATTTGGTAATGTAGATGCTTCTGACAGAGAAATGCTAATATAAAAAAATCCACAAAATAGATGATTATTCATAACATTAGAGACAATTTTCTCTGAACCCCATCATTTATTTGCTTATAATCAAGGTCAGGGTTTTTTCCGGATGTTTTTTTGCTGGATGAAAGTGGGTCCTTTGTTTTCTAAGAAGGCCTAACATTCAGAGCTTGGCCTTGCTGGCTGCTCCTTCCTTTCCACATCCTGAGACCCAGCGGTCTGAGCCAAAGCATTCAGAGAGGGGCACCAAAGGACAGCTTGCTCCCAGTCTGCTGTTCACTTAAGGACAGCAGGAAATGATTTTATGTCAGCCTGGGATTGGGGTCAAGGAATTCTGACAGCACCACAACTTTCACAGACACCCAAGTGTGAACAAGAGATTTCCTTGATACTTGGAAATTCTCCAAAGAGAGACTAGTTCATCAAGTTTTATGGGGCCTTCAGAAGGGGAAGACAACTCTGACTGGTAGGAGATAATGTTAAGGTGAAAAAATTCCCAACTGCTGAGTCAGTCTTCTCTCAAAACTGTTTACTGAGGACCCTGCTGAGTGCAGAGCTCTGTAGGAACAATCAGCAAAAGCTAAACTCAAATTGCACAAAGCTGTGCTATGAGAGTTCAGGGCAGTACACTGCTGACTACTCCCACCTATTCGTCATCTACCACTCAATGAACTGACTGTTCTCCAGACCAGTCCTACATCTACATCAGTGCTTCTCAATCAGGGGTGATTCTGCTCCCAGGAGACATTTTGGTTGTAACAACTTGGGGGTGGGGGAAGTGCATGCTGGATAGTGCAGGAGGGGTTGCTTCTGGCATCCAGTGGAGAGAGGCCAGGGGTTTTGCTAAACATCCTCTCTGCCCGGGGCCACCCTCATGACACAGAATTATCCAGCACAAAAAGTCAAGAGAGCCAAGGGGGTAGAACTCTGATCTAAATGGTCTGGTTTAAGTTTTTCAATTATGTTTTATTCTCTAAATTTTAATCTCTAGTTTTAATGAGGCTTCTTTGGCTCAAGTCTACCTAATACTCTTTGAGCATATGAATGTAAAAGGTTGTTTTTGCCTTTATTTGTTTATGCTTGAATGAACTTAGTTTAGAACCAAGTTTAATGACACAACTTAAATGCACAGTTTTAAGTTGATGAACAGATGTACAGAACGCAGTGACTCTTATTTATCTTGCCAATTTGGTGAAGGGAGACAGCCTATTACAGCGAAGGAAAGACTCTAGAGCAGGAGTGAGAGAGAAACTGTGAAGATTAATTGTGCAGCCTTGTTAAAGGTCTCACTTTCTGCATCTCTACCATGAGGAGAATGGACTTTGTCTCTCCAAGTCCTTTGTTGAGCTCTGACATTGTACCATAAAGAAAAACAAAACAAAACACAATATTGGAAACCCGTACACCCATTTCACCCATTCCCATGTATCTTCTTCCTCCCTCCCACCCACCAAAGCACCTTCCCAAAGATTCTCATTTTTCATTACAAAATATTTTTACTCTAATTTAAACAAAATAGTTATTAAATGCGTTATTTTGGGACTTTATTTAAATCTAAGTCCTGCTTTTTCTCCCCACTCAAAAATCTTCTTCCGGAAGTTTCTCCTGCCCCTAAACATACTTACAGTTGCAGGACAATGCATATTATCATATTCTCCAGCTGTCAGCACTTTCATTTTTTTGGGGGGGGGGGGTTGCATGGTCCAGGAATCTAATGCAGGTGTCCCGCACGGAAGGCGAGCATTCTACCACTGAACCACCCATGCATTCTGCCAGCACTTTTATTTATAATAAACAAACACATATCATGGCTGCTGTTTTTGAGGACATTTTAATCCTAAAAAAATGTATTGGGGTTTATTTGCATATCTTCTCCCTCAGTAGATCATAGAGTTTTTGAACATGAGGACATGCCATTTAATTAATCATCAGATTTTATCAGGTGTGGAGTTTTGAGAGTTCAGTGATTTTTAAAAGACAAGGCATCACCAGGCCACAAACTCAGTTTCTGAAGGAAAAGTAAATAGGTGAGTAAAAGCATCCCATTGTGCTCAGACATGTAGGTGGTAAATGCCTCCAAACTGGACGTTTGTGAAAACAAAAATTCAGTGATATAGATGTATTGACACATAGAATCTAATTTTAACCAGCTCTGTAAATGAAAATTTAACAGACAAATTGCACAGTTCTTTTATTGGAATATTAAAAGGAATTTATAACTTGACTTGGGGAACAGATTAGGCATACATGATACAGTCTCCATTTTGCTTCCCACTCCCACTTAAAAGACTCTAAAAAAATGAAATGACATTCATTCCAAATTTTGACCGATTCCAAAACATCCATCAAGGCTTTCCATGAAGCTTCCCTACTAACTACTAGTGTGATTTTTTGGCACATCATTTAAACTCTCCTATCTCAGTTCTCTCACACATAAAACTAAGAGAACTGACCATCATCTCTAATTCCTTTTGGATCCAAGTTTTAATAGATTTAAGACAGTAAGTCTCAACATTGGCTACACATTCGAATCAGCTGAGTAGTTTTAAAAGCTCCTGATGTCCAAGTGACATCCCAGATGAAATAAATCAGAATTTCTGGGTATGTTAGTTTGCTAAATGCTGCCAGAATCCAATATACCAGAAATGGAATGGATTTTAAAAAGGGAGTTTATTAAGTTCTAAGGCCATAAAAATGTCCAAACTAAGGCATCCAGAGAAAGATACCTTGATTCAAGAAGGCCGATGAAGTTCAGGGTTTCTCTCTCAAGTGGAAAGGCACACGGTGAACACAGCAGCATCTGCTGGCTTTCTCTCCAGGCCTCTTGTTTCACAAAGCTCCCAGGGAGGCATTTTTCTTCTTCACCTCCAAAGGTCATTGGTTGGTGGACCCTCCGCTTCTCGATGCTATGTCATTTTGTCATTCTTCCTGCTCTCTCAGAATCTCCAAATGTTGTGGCTGGTGCTTTCTGTGCTTCATGGTTATGCAGCGTTCTCTGTGCTCTCAGAATCTCGTGGCTTTCTCTCTTGTTCTGTAGCTTTTTCCAAAGTGCTTCTTTTAAATGATTCCCATAAAACTAATCAAGACACGACTCCACCTAATCAAGCTTAATACCCACACTTGATTGAGTGACATCTCCATGGAGATAAGCTCATAAAATTTCCAACATACAGTACTGAAAGGGATTAGAAGAAACTGTTGCTCCCACAAGGTTTAAACAAGATTAAAACATGGCTTTTCTAGGGTAAAGAAACCTTTTTCAAACCAGCACACATGGGAAGGCATGTGGTTGGCATCTGCTGGTCCTTGATCCTGGTTCCATAGTTTTCAGCTTCTGATTTTAGTGGTTTCCTCTCTAAACATCTGTGGGTCTTCACTTAGCTCCTCTGGAGCAAAACTCTGGGTTCTGGCTTGCTTAGCATCTCATGGGAAGGCACATGGCAAAGTCTGCTAGATCTCCAACCATCCATGTCTAGGCGTCTGCTCTGTTGGCACTCCAAGCATGTCCAAATGTCTGCATCTATGTCAGTTCTGAAGCAACCATGTTTTCCCCCAAATGTCTCCTCTTTTAAAGGATTCCAATAAACTAATCAACACACCTTAAGTAGACAGACTCACATCTCCTTCAAGTCAAAAGTTCACACCCAAATTGAGTGGTTTAAATCTCCATGAAAACAATCTAATCAAAGGGTCCCACACTAAAGTAATGAATCAGGGTTAAAAGAACAAGGCTCCTCTGGGGTACATAACAATTTCAAGCCAGCACCTTGGGGACAGGAGGAAACAATGGCATTTAAAAAAAAATCACCAGATAATTCCAATGGCCCAAGTTAAGCCCATTCAACCCAATTAAAGATCAGCCAATTTCCTTATAACAAATATTTAAAAAATGACTTACTGTCAAAAGAACATGGCAAATTGTGCTCAAGTGTACATACACATATATATATTTTAATATTTAGATATTCAATAAAATAATTTCATGGGATGTATCAGTTATATCTTATAAAAAATTCTCAGGCACTCTGAAATTTCATACTTTTATATTCCATAATTTTTTTTTTTAAATTTCATGACCACAGGTTGAAAAACATTGTCCTATACACAAGTTATGTCCTGCAATTTGGCCACTAGATGGAACCCTAACATTTAAAGAAGTGAAAGTGCAATCCCAGGTTCTGCTTTGCACAGCAAAGCAAAATTAAACATGCATATAATTTAACATTATTCTTATATTCAGACAAAAAGTTATTTATTTTATAAGAAGAGGAAAATGTTGGAAAAATGATAGTTTTATAATAAGAGTAGATAACACTGATTTAGGGCTTATTGTGAGATACTGTGTGGAATATTTAAGATGGCTCCTACATCACCATACCAACCTGATGAAACAGAAATTGTATCCCTTTTCTAGGTGAGGAAATTGAGACCCAGAAAGGCTTAGTAACATGATAAGAAGTCCATAAAATACAGCCGTTGTCATTATGGAGCTAGCACGGGGGAGAGATGGGGTTGAAATCTAGTCACAAAGTTACAAACCAGCAGGGGCTCTTATAACTGTAATAAAATGAGAAAGATTGAACACTTATGTGGTGGATTGAATTACATACCCCAATAAAAGGCATGTTCTTGGTCTTAAACTATATTTCTGAGGGTTTGAACCCATCTGGAAGTTGTTAAGGTGTAGCCAAATGAATCAGGGTGGGTCTTAGTCAGGATTACTTGAGGTTTTATAAAAAAGAAGAAATTGGAAGCCAGGGGTCAGAGAAATCCACAAAGGAAGAAGCCAAAAGTTATCAGAAACCAGAAGAGCAGATATAAAGAGAGGGAGATTGCTATGTGTGGTAGTTAGATTCAGTTGTCAGCTTGGCCAGGTGAAGGCACCTAGTTCTGTTGCTGTAGACATAAGCCAATGGTATATGAACTTCATCTGTAGGAGGTGTGCCTGCTGCAATGAATGATGTTTGATTTAATTGGCTGGTGCTTAAATGACAGAGTGCAACGTAGCATAGCCCAAGCAGCTCAGCATACCTCATCTCAGCACTCACAGCTCAGCCCAGGCCTTTGGAGATGCACAGAAAGGAATCACCCCGGGGAAAGTTGTTGGAATCCAGAGGCCTGGAGAGAAGGCCAGTAGAGATCACCCTGTGCCTTCCCACATAAGAAAGAACCTCAGTTGAAAGTTAGCTGCCTTTCCTCTGAAGAACTAACAAAATAAATCCCCTTTTAATAAAAGCCAATCCGTCTCTGGTGTGTTGCATTCTGGCGGAGACAGAGAGATAAGCCAAGGAACCCCAAGGACTGTGGTAAGCCAGTACCAGAATGCTACAGACCTTGGGGAGAAAACACAATCTTGATGATGCTTTGATTTTGGACTTTCAGACTTCGAAACCATAAGCTAATAGATGCCTGCTGTTTTTAAGCCATCCCAGCATGTGGTGTTTGTCATAGCAGCCTAGCAAACTAAGACAGTTCATAACACTCATATGCAAATATAATTTGCACAAAATAGAAACACTTTCTCATAAATCTAGGCTTCAAGAGTCATACATGTCTAATCAGATTCCACTGAGGGGGTTTTCAGTAGGGAAATAGTGTGGTGGGATTTTTGCATGGCTCACCCTCTCCCTCATCTTTTTTCTTCAGAGAGACCTTCCTTGATCAGCCCATTTGTAATGGCATCTCCATCCTCTATCCCTTTTTGTGGCTTTATTTTTCACTAACAGATGTTACATTAAATACATCTTTATTTACCATCTTTGGCTTCTTAACTACACAAAGACTCCTTCCGTTAGAAAGTCAGTAGCCTAAAATTCAAACTTGCAGCATGGTTTTTTAAAAAGGCATCTGTCACTATATTTTTCTGAGGGCTATATATTTACCATGCATTCCACATCTATTCAGTGAATCCTCACAATGACCCCATGAGGTAGATACTGTTATTGTTCCCATTTTACAGATGAGGAAACTGAAGCATAGATTGGCTTAGCAACTCATTAAATGTTACTCATCTAAGAAGTAACAGAGGGAGGACTTGAATCTGGATAAGCTGTCTCTTTAAAAAAATATTTTTAGTGACAAATCCTCACACACATACCATAAATGGTGTACAATCAACGACTCACATTATCATTGCATAGTTGAATATTCATCACCATTTTTAGAACATTTGCATCACTCTAGTAAAAGAAATAAAATGAAAAAAGAAAAAAACTCATACATCTTATATCCCTTACCCCTCCCTCTCACTGACCACTAGTATTTCAATCTACCCAATTTATTTAGCCTTTTATCCCCCTACTATTTATTTTATTTTTATTTTTTTTACATGGGCAGGCACCAGGAATTGAACCCGGGTCCTCTGGCATGGCAGGCAAGCATTCTTGCATTCTTGCCTGCTGAGCTACCGTGGCATACCCCTACTATTTATTTTTTATCCATATTTTTTTTAACTCGTCTGTCAATATCCTAGATAAAAGGATCATCAGACATAAGGATAAGGTTTTCACAATCACACAGTCACATTGTAAAATCTGTATTACTATACAATCATCTTCAAGAATCAAGGCTATGGAACACAGCTCAACAGTTTCAGGTACTTCCCTCCAGTCACTCCAATATACCAGAAACTAAAAAGGGATTTCTATATACTGCATAAGAATAACCTCCAGGATAATCTCTGACTCTGTTTGAAATCTTTCAGCCACTGAAATTTTATTTTGTCTCATTTCTCTCATACCCCATTTGGCTAAGAAGCCTCTTTCAATCTCATGATGCTGGGTCCCAGCTCATCCTGGGAGTTCTGTACCACATTACCAGGGAGATTTGCACCTCAGGGGGGTCATGTCCTATGTAAGTGGGAGGTTAGTGAGTTCACCTGCTGAATTGACTTAGAAAGAGAGGCCACATCTGAGCAACAAAAGAGGTTCTCTGGGGGGTGACTCTTAGGCTTAATTATAAGTAGGCTTAGCCTCAGATAAGCTGTTCTTTCTTTCTTTTTTTGTTTTATTTTATTTTTTTAAATACCAAAAAACACAAAGCAAATGCAAACATTCCTATTTTGATCATTCCGTTCTACATATATATTCAGCAATTCACAATATCATCACATTGCTGCATATTCATCATCATAATCATTTCTTGGAACATTTGCATCTATTCAGAAAAAGAAATAAAATGAAAACAGAAAAAAATATTTATACATATCATACCCTTACCCCTCCCTTTCATTGACCAGTAGCATTTCAAATTAAATTTATTTTAATGTTTGTTCCCCCTATTATTCATTTTTATTTCATATGTTCTACCAGACTGTTGACAAGGTGGATAAAAGGAGCATCAGATACAAGGTTTTCACAATCACAGAGTCACATTGTGAAAGCTATATCATTGTTCAATCATCATCAAGAAACATGGCTACTGGAACACAGCTCTACATTTTCAGGCAGTTCCCTCCAGCCTCTCCACCACATCTTGAACAACAAGGTGATATCTACTTAATGCATAAGAATAACCTCCATGATAACCTCTCGACTCTGTCTGGAATCTCTCAGCCATTGACACTTAGTCTCATTTCACTCTTCCTGCTTTTGGTCAAGAAGGTTCTCTCAATCCCTTGATGTTAATTCTCAGCTCATTCTAGGGTTTTTCTCAATCCCTTGATGCTGAGTCTCAGCTCATTCTAAGATTTCTGTCCCATGTTGCCAGGAAGGTCCACACCCCTGGGAATCATGTCCCATGTAGACAGGGGAGGGTGGTGAGTTTGCTTGTTGTGTTGGCTGGAGAGAGAGGCCACATGTGAGCAACAAAAGAGGCTCTTTTGGGGGTGACTCTTAGGCCAAATTTTAAGTAGGCTTGACCTATCCTTTGTGGGGTTAAGTTTCATAGAGAACAAACCCCAAGACTGGGGGCTCAGCCTATAGCTTTGGTTGTCCACACTCCTTGTGAGAATATCAAGAATTCAACTTGGGGAAGTTGAATTTTTCCCCGTTCTCAACATTCCCGGAAGGGAACTTTGCAAATACTTTTCTACTCACTGATCAAATCACTTTGGAATTCATCGGGGCATCACTCTGCACAAACCAACAAAATCTCATGTCCTAACCAAGGTTCCAAGTAATAAGTTCTTGGTTGGTGTTCAATCAAGCTATCTACATAAGTTATATTAGGAAATGCACTAGTCAAAATATAAATTTTGTACCAAATAAACATTTTTTTGGGATAAGCTGTTCTTAAACATTGCACTACTGATATGTCTAACACCTAAAAGACAGCCCATAACCACTTAATAAAATATGTGTTAACAGAATAAATGTTTCAGAATGGTTACTTGGGCTGTTGCATGGACAAAAGATCAGAAGAGATATGCTGATGGATCTGGCTTGAGGAATGAGCGATAAAACATTTAAGTAAGATTGCTCTGTCAAATGTGGTAGCCACTAGTCACATGTAGCTATTGAGCACTTGAAATGTGGTTAGTGCAAAACAAAATGTATACATACTGGATTTCTAAGACAGCATAAAAAAGATAAAATATTTTATTCATAATTTTTATATTGATAAAAAATTATAATACTTTGGACATACTGGGTTTAGTTTAACGTACTAAAATTTAATTTCACCTGTTCTTTTTTTTGTTGTGACTACTAAAAATGTGAAGTGACACGCTTGCATGGTACCTCAACCTGAATGGACTGCCGTGATCTAGGGTGACATCTTGGTTTTTTGCTTGGACAAAACAATTAGTGGTGTTGGTACATTTATTGACATGAGAAAGATGGGGTAGGGTGGGGAAAAGCAGGTTTAAAAACAAAATTAAAATTTCTGCCCTGGACGTAAGTTCTATAAGGAACGTTTGAGAAACCCAGGTAGAAATAGATGGAGAGTAGCTTAGAGCTCAAAGCTGAGGCTACATATTTGGCTGTCATGAGCATGCAGATGACACCGAGAGCTGAGTTAGTATATGAAACCCTTCTGGAAAGCCAAAACACAGGGAGAGTCCAGTAAGGCCCTGGCACACTCCAACGCTTAGAGACTGGGTAGCGGTAGGAGGCCAGATATTTCAAAAGCAGCACCCCATTTTTATGTTCGATTTTCTAGTTTGGATAATACCTACACATTGAACATGGTTTTATGTCAATACATCCTTGTTTTGAATATATATTTTCTGTGAACTGCAGTTTATTTCAGTATACATTTAGGATTACTTACTATATATTTTTTTCTAGACAACATTAGCACAGTTTAGCTGCAGAAATCCCTGGAAAGCTTTCTTTATACAGAAATAACAAAACTCAGTATGATGAACTAGTTTCGCAGACAAATCTGACAAAATCCCTAAATATCCATTATCAAGGAAAAAAATAAAGCCGCTTGAGCTCTCGCTCAACATCTCAGTGGCCAACTGCATTGTAAGGTGATGAGCTGAGAGACAGACACGTTTTCAGAGATTAAAAAATCATGTAATTCTCGCCATCCACATGGAAGAGTCAAGTTCGATTGCTGGTCCATGCACTTCCCCCCAAAACACAAAAACAAAAAACAAAACAAAAAACCCAAGTGAAACAAAAACTAAGCAAGCAAAAATTCAACAAATGGTGCTGCAATAACAGGATACTCGCATGATAAAAGAATGAAATGTGTCTCCCACCATCCAAAAAAAAACAAAACAAAACATGTAATTCTCAAATTGAGTATTTCTTTAAAGAATTCAGTTTTGGACAGCAATGAATAGTGAGGCAGTTAAGAGCTTAAACTCTGGCTAGGCACATCTGAGTTAATGAGTGCACTTAGCCAAGTTGCTGGCATCGTGCAGTGAACACCCAGACATGTTAATACCAAAAATTACTCCCTCTCTGTTTATTTCTATCATACCAATAAGGCAGCATATATCATTGATTAAATCATATCATACTAGTTTCTGTGTTTCCCACTCTTTCTCTGACAATGTAACGCTCTCCTGTTGGGTGGGTCCCCAGGCTTGGTGCTCAGGTGAACGTCCTCTGGGCTTCTCCTGAGGGTTCCATGTGGACAGACCCCCATTAAAGGAAAACTCCAATCCCTTGCCTCCTTCAATCTCTTTTCTTTAGAGGTCAGGGGATGACTCCCTGGACGCTTTGGGAGATGCAGATGGGCATATATTTTTGGTGCCAACTTGTTGGCAGAGAACGCATTCTGCTCTACTCTTTCCAGCAGCAAGTTTCTCAGGGACAGACGCCTTTGAGGGAAGCCTGAGGCTGTTTGGCAATGGGTGCTTAAGTCAGGGATGCTATAGTCATAGAAAAGGTGATACTTTGATTGCCTCCTGCCTGACTCCTGTGTTTATTTCTCAGTTGGTTCAGAACTTAAGTAGGGAAAGGGGGTGTTACTTATTGATACCCCCAAAGTCCTAATACCTAGATTGTTACATGGAAAACTTTGAGAAATAGGACAAGAGTAGAGAGGTTTTTAGTTGGAAGAGGGAACATGACTTTGGGTCTCCTTTGGGGATAGGAGAGAGGGGTCATGGGTTTCAAACAAGTTGGGTGACAGTTGTCTATATCACGCCATGCAACTGCTTTTCACCACTGGCTTTTTACTTGGTCTGACTGGGCAGAAGGGGCTTTGATAAGTATGGATCCTGGCTTAGGGTGTCTTTGTCCATAGGTGAATGGCTATTTTTAGACAGGCAAGAAGATATTTATATTATAGGCAGGGCTGTAATTGCCAGACTTGGAAAGAAGTCAGCACTGAGGCCAACATGGAAAAAATGTCTGTCCTAATATAAACCTCTAGGCATTAGGGAGCAGAATAATTTTTTGCGGCTGTTTCTCAGCCACTTCTGTTGGCCAGGACAGCAGGCAGAGCTGAGGCTCTATCTGCCCTGCAGAACATGGTGGTTTCTAACTTTAAATTATGAGCCAAGCCCAGGGAGATGGCAGTGTTCTGGCTACTTCAATATCTGTGAACCACATTAAGGGCCAAAAGAAGGAATTAATATATCTAGCCTCTTGCAGTTATATGGCTTGCCAAAAGTTCTCAAGAGTCACCTGTAAAAGGTAGTGTGTTCAGAATAAATGAATAGAATAAACCATCTTGTTGGTAGAGGTAAATAACTCAATGAAATCCTGCAAACTCAAATGCTAAGGAGGCAATTGAAAAGGCCTGTCACTATAATTCATGGAATGAAGGAAGAACTCAAGTGCTTTGAAAAATGTGCTTCAGTCTGACAATCATATCAGAAGCACCAGAAGAGCAAAAACAAAATAATGAAGGCAAATGGATTAAAAGCTAAAGGAAAGAAAAATTTCCTTGAGGGAAAGGCTGACATCTTAAAACAGGCTAAATAGACACGAAACTCTGAAGGCCAGGTGATGTGCCTAAGTCTATGTAACAACAACAACAAAAAAAGGGTATCAGAAGAGAGGAGAGAGCCTTGAGCTGTTATTAGATCAGAAAGGGTGACTTGGACCCAAAGAAACCCAGCAGAAGTCAGAAGGTAAGATTTTGGAAAATAACCTAGGATTACTCCCCTAGAGGGTGCTGGAAACAAGGAAACTTCTGCAAACACCCTCTGTAGTCCACAGTAAGAGTCACTATGGACCCACATTCTGATTATTAGGTCAGTGGTAACACAGTTCCATATGTGGACAGATTTTATATGAAACGACAAGAGAGCAGTGTAAAATACTCAAAGAACTCCTAAGTGAGTTTCCAGGTGACAGAGCTATTGTAGGAGATATGCAGGTAGGTGTTTCCTGTGCCCTGCGGGCCTTGCTTAAGAGATTTATGACATTAGGACTCAGAGAGAAAACAGTGATGAGACAAAATGAGACATTACAGGTGAAACAGACAGAAAATAACGGATCAAGGGAAGATCTGATGGCAGAATATTGTCTAGGCAGCATTCTCCAACTCAGGGAGGGAAGAGTCAGTGTGATTTGTTTGAAAAGTAGAAGTATTTGGCATATTCAGAACTCATAATTTCATATTTTTTACCAGAGAAGATGCACATGATGAAATCTAAAGTGGTATCTTAGAACTTAAAAAGTTTTGGTTGTAATTCACAGGGAAAGGAAAAAAAAAAAAAAAACCTCCCAGATACACTAAATAGAGCTAGGTTCATATATATTACAAAAAGGGAAGAAAACAAGTTATGGATCAGGTTCAACTGTTGGCAATTCCCTTGAGTCTTCCTGAAAGACTAGATGCTGCTGCTGCTGAGAAAGATTACTCCAGAAAAATGTCAGTGTGATTAAAATGTTCCTTAGGCTTGGAAGAGTCAAAAAGCTAAGTGAAGAAAGTATCTTAAGGAGCACATGGCAGAAGACATGGCCCTCAGTTGGCTCCCGAGATACTGACAACCATTTCAGTTCAAGAATCTTCTTAGGGTGATTCTCCCATTGGAAAAAAATTTGGACTCAGGAAAAATCTCCTGTAGGAAGCACATTCCATAGACTTAAGCAATATCATAGCAAGAGCCAGCAACAGTCATTTGGCCCAGAGTTTTACAGAAGACTGTGATTACATCAGTAGAGTTGCACTTATGATGCATCTCTGGGGTCCAGAAACATGGGGCTCAAAAGGGAAATTCTGACCTGTTTTAGAGCTTTCTGGGAACAAAATAAATGCAGTCTAGCTATTGTTCAGTGAAGGTACCAAAAAATAGTAGTTGTACAGGGCAAGAGGCCTCAGGAAGTTGAGAACAGTCTTACCCTGACAGATACTAATTTCACTTGAGGGGACTGCAGACTGAACCCAGGGAGGTTGAGAGAATGTTAAATGGGATTACTAGTCTCCACTCAGGGTGTTTCCATCTAGGGGGAAGGGGCTCCATTGGAGTACACCCTTGGTCTCTTTCTATTCTTCGCTCAGTTCTCCCAAGAGAGAAACCGTTTATTTGATTGGTGATGTAGAAGAAAGGACAGGGCACGCTGACTTAGCCCTTTTCTCTTTTTGGGATCATCTGTCTGAGGAAGGGATTCACCCAGCATATTCATCCATATGGCACATTTTACAGAGCAGGCCCCATAGGGGAGCTCGAGGTATTAGACGTCAGTGGGTGGCTCATTCTGTCTCTTGCAGGGATGAAAGAGTTAATAAT
Organism: Tamandua tetradactyla; assembly: GCF_023851605.1. Classification (NCBI taxonomy): domain Eukaryota; kingdom Metazoa; phylum Chordata; class Mammalia; order Pilosa; family Myrmecophagidae; genus Tamandua; species Tamandua tetradactyla. Next base: position 38,828,499 of record NC_135345.1, on the reverse strand, counting down.
TTTGCCTGGCATCAGATTTAAGCCAAGTTCTTCAACAGCTTTATCAGTAAAAATGGTGACATTTTTTGTCCACTTCTACATGATTCCTGCAACCACCTCTCACTTGGTTCTGCATTTATGGAGAGGGAAGAAGGGACCTTTACCAGGAGAGAACAAAACCATTCCTCAGCTTGTTGAAAGATCCCACTGGGTAAAGCAATGGATTCTTAAACATGTTCCATGGAGATGTTTAACGGGCTTCTGGGAGTGGAACAGAAATAGCTGGGGATAGAACGCTAGGCTCCCCTTTATCCTGCTTCAACTAGGGCAGTTTTGTTTTCATTTGCCTTATCAAGAGAAATGTGGAATATAGTATAATTTTTTAAAAGCATTCCTTGATAAAATAAAACAAACAAAACCTGAGATTCTTTGGCATGGGAGAAGAGTAACCTGCCTGCAGTCTGGAGTCAGGGACTGCGGCAGTGCTATTATTTGTTATTATATGGCTTTGGTCAATTCTGCTTAGTGATTATGTCTCAGTTTACCTGGGTGAACAAAGGGAATAGTAAAACCTTAATATCTCCTGGGGATATTGAGAGGATTAAATGATAAAATATATTATGGAATGTGTTCTGTAAAATCCCAAAGCTTGGCACAAAAGTGAAAGCATCCTGGACTAGACTGTCTGGGTTTGAATCCAGGCTCTATCCCTTAACTGTGTGACGCCGGGCAAGTCATTCAACCTCTCTGTGCCTTTTTATTCTTTTGTAAAGTAGAGATAATAACATAGGGCTGTTTGAAGGATTAAATAGTTTAAAATCTATAAAGCACTTAGGACAGTACTTGGCATGCATTAACTGCTCTGTATGTATTTGCTATATTTATTCTTATTCTTAGGTTTGATTGACTACATTAGCTTTGTCCATCACAATTCTTTCTATAAAACCTTGCAAAACAACAGAACAGAAAGTGCAGCAATTTCCTGGGCCGCATAAATACAAGACATTGGGCAAATTCATGAATGCTTTCAAAAGATTTTCCATTGAATTACCCCAGCGATGGGAGTCAAAAAGGTTGAGGGAACAGGGAATCCAAATTATTAAGCATTTGTCAAGCATTAACTTCCCTTCACATGATCAGCCTAATATTTGAATGATAAAATGTGAACTGAAATTGCAAGCAGTTTTATAACGTTATCATAAGTGAAAATCAAACTGTTCCATTAATTTTATAGTTTCTAATTGTAAAACAATTTCAAAACAACAAATATCTCTGTGAATTTCAGCAAAATGCCCATTAAACGTCTCAATTTTTAAAGAACTCAGTAGCATTACAGAAAAAGCACAGATTTTTAACAATCATTTATAAAATTACATTTGAGGAGGATACCTGGGGGTTGTATTGAAAGCAACACTTCTACAAGAGCCACCAAATTATAAGTACTTCTGGCTCAAAGGTCACTCAAATAAAAAATATATGCAGGGACATAAGGCAAAACACAAGAGCCAGCAGAAATATAATTATATAACTGGCCAAGAAATTGTCCTAGGATCCTGGCAAAACCAGATTGAATTTGGCTGGCAATAGCTATGGCTGCAAGGGAAAATGGAGTTCCAGGCTACCTTTCTTGAAGTTGTGGGACAAACACCCAAAACAAAGGACAATAAGTAAACTGAATGACCCCTATCATACTACTCACTTTCTTAATCAAGAGCTTCATTTTTATTATTGTTATTTCTTGGCCTGTGTTTCATTTTTCTCTTTCAAGAAGTTTAGATAAAATTTTGTACTTAAATCTGTCCTAAAATGACTATCATGTAGGTCCTTTATTTTTATTTAGACACTAGTATAGAAAAGCATAATAATAGGACATTTAAAGTTCATATTTTTATTGTAAAATGATGTTTAACTGGAGATATATTTATTTACTATAAACATGACCCTTCCCCCAAACTTTTGAAATAATTTTGACCTGATAGAGAAATTAATAAAAAAAAATTGACTGTTTAAATCCTTATCAAACTTATCAGTGAACTTTAGACCACTGAACTGAGTTTCATTTTTTGCATTTATGATATCAAACATCAAAAAATATTTTTGAATACATTTCTTTTTTTCTTTTGTACAATGGTAAGAGAAGGAAGAGGGGTGTACACTTCTCCATTTGCTGAGGTCTACACTGTGGTTGCTACACCTTTTCTCATCAAATCACAATGCAAATGGTCATGACTCCTGTATCTGCCCTTGAGTCTGGCCTTGGGGCACTGGCCTGTGATTAAGTCTATCCTAAAGAAAGTGGGCAGCAAATACGCTAAAAAGCTGCCTCTGAGGATACTCTAAAAAATTTTTGCTAGTGGAATCATGATCTTTAATATTGCAGAATATCCCTTGGAAGTAGAGGATTTTACATTCAACCTAGAAGCATATGTCAGGCAGTAAGTAGGTACCGGGGAATGGGGACAAAGATAAAAATTCTTTCTCAGAACTCATACTCCACTGTGGGAGAATGACAGGTAAATACAAGGTGCTAATGTAAGTATAAATGCAGTTCCCAGCAAAGAAAGCACGGAGACCATTCTTAAAATTATTTATCACTCGGGGGCTGCTTATTATGCACGAAATACTTTTCATACATTATTTGTTTAAAACTGACAATAAACCAGTGAAATATTATTACTATCTACACTTCAAAGATGTGGAAACCTAAGTTCAGTGAAATTGAAGTTTGTGGCATCAGGATTTTCATAGATTTTTAGGAATAACTAGACTACTTTCCATGCCAGCCTTCATGCTAGAACAAAATATCTAGCATAGTGATGCTCTATTTCTTAAAAGTTGAAAAGCATTGCTCTTGCTCAAAGAGCTTCTGACAAAAATGACCACGTGCTTAGCCATTAGCTATACTACTTTCTCTGAGGCAGGAATTAAGAGGCAAATCACAAAAGTCAGTTGCTGTTCCTATTACTTTGGTGTCTGTGACTAAATCTCCCTTTTTATTCCAATTTTGCTTCTACATCTTTTCTCTGTTTTGTTAGATTCATCAAAACCTTATGTTTATATTGCTTGTAAAAATGTTAGCTTCAGAATTTTTTTCTCCAATTGTATTTGTGATTATTGCTTCTGTCCCTAGTGTTTTTGTGTCCTCCCTAAAAACACCTATAATTTTAGGGCTGGATTCACAATCTCTGCTCTGCACCTCTATTATTTTCTCCCTTTTATTTTTCATCTGCTTTTTCCTTCTGTATACCACTGACACAAATCTTACAGTAAATTCTACTCTTTGTATGCTTTGCAACCCATCCTATGATTCAATTGTCTCTGCACATTTGTCTATTCTCTGTATATGGTTTTCAGTTTCAAAAGAATATTCTTCATCTTATTGAGAGGCCAACAGGTTGTCTGAAGTCTACTGTTTGCTGTGGCAAATCATTTTCAGGCACATTAGCTTCTTCTGGGTTCACTTCCTAAAATGTTTTCAAAGGCTTTTTTTTTTTAACAGCCAAACTTGGTATTGGTGAACATATAGGATGTCTGGCTTGCTCTTTTGTCCTGATCCTGTTCCATTTGGGTGTTGGTTAACTCCTCTTCTCCATCTGCTGCTGGAGGATAAATTGATTCCCTTTTTCCTAATTCAGAAACCAGTGTGTAATAGGCGTTTAGACCGAGCTGGATCTTCTATCCACAACGGATGCTAATTCTCTAAATGTCCTCAATGCTGAGTAAATGGATATTTAGAATTCTCAGAATGCAGTGGTATTAAGGTATTTCCAACCAACAATCTGTTTATTAGCAATACCCATGCTAAAATACAACCACCAAACCTGTGTAATGTCCCTTGTTTATGGTAATGTGCAGCCACTGAATTTGTACTGATGATGGATTTTTTGAGTTGGCAACCCTTCTAGAAAGCTGCATATGTACAGCAATGGAGAGATTCCCAGTGTTTTTCTTGGTATAGACCTGGGCTTTGGGGAGAAGTGTAGGTAGTGGGGTCAGAATAAAGCATCTCCTTACGATGTGTCAAGTGGAAGGTAAAATGTCTCAAGATAGTATGGCAAAGACCATGAATTTCAAAGTCAGTCTGTCTGGCTCCAAACTTCAGCTTTTCTGTACCCATTTCCTTGTCTGTATAAAGGGGATTATAATAGTAATGCAATACAATAAATAGTATTGTTGTGAAGCTATATAAAAATGCAGAACATTGCCTGCCACATAAATAATGCCAAATAAACGTATGCTATTATTTTTTATTGTCCAGAGTTGGTGAGTCTTAATTGAACTCCATATGTCTTAAAACTAGTTGAATTTTCTCCATGATTCAGTCTTATTTTAGCATTGTGTGCGATCTTCTTTGCCCTGTATCTTCACAGTTCAATAAAGAGGCTGGGAGAGGTTACATGAAATATGACAGCCAGAGAGCATTTACAATGTATCTTTTAATTCTGTATCCCTTAAATCATGGTCCCCAAGGTGAGAGGGACATAATAGGTGGCTATTATGGGAGACAAAGAAATATGAACTTATGATTCCCCAAAATAAATAGTGCTTTCTGTGCTGCAGGCACACTGACACATGGTGTGCTTCAAGACAGGTGGTACTAGATTTGGGAACCAAAAGGAAAGAAATGGACTGGAATTGAGAGGTGGGTGAAATTCAGGATATATATTGACATATCTTTTCATCTTGATATATATGAGATGAAGACATACTAAAAACCTGTTACTAGTAGACACCTTTGTTTCAAAGGGAATTTCAAGACCCATTGATTAAGAGGATTTTTGCTACCTAACTGAAATGAACATATCTTAACTCAGGGAAAACAAAAGCTGAATGAAGACAAATTAAGAAGCAACATGGTGGAGTGGTTAAAAGGGTAAAGCTCAAAACAGAACTGCCAGCATTCATGTTTTGTCTGCTTCTTACTTGCTTGCGTGTCCTTGCATGAGTCAGGAATCCTCTCCTTTCCTCAGTTTGTTCATCTGTACAATGGTAATAATAATAGTAGCTATCTAAAAAATTATTGTGAATAAACAATTTCATATAAAACACTCAGGATCCAGCTTGAATAATTGCTCTACCAATACTTCATATGTTTATATGGATCCGTAATTTCCCAAATATAGGATGCTAGGTATTTTTTTCATGAATAATAAGAGTCAAAGAAATAAGTGAGTGTAGTTTTAATAACATTGTTAGGTAGAGATAATAAAGGTAGTATGTAAAATAAGATCAAAGAAAAAGCTATTTAAATTATTATTAACATAAAATTCTTATTTTATTTAAATTCTTATAATGAATTATTTGAACAGATTCCATACTATTATTTATGATATGATCCTTATTGCCTTATTTAAAATACACTGCATTTCAAAAAACTGAAATGACTCTTTGAATTCCTGAAATTTACTTGTATTCTTTTCTCACATTTTATGAATGTTATTAGCATGAATATGGTCCTCCTTCACTCTAGAAGGAAATCGTTAAAATACCAAAAGTTTGCTATTGCAAAAATTCATTTCTCTGCATTCAAAAACTTCTAAGAAACGAAAAACTATTCTGCACCAGGGGGCAGAATTAGATAGAATCTGAGTACATTTTTCAATGTTTTTTCCAGGGGAGTGAAAAGGTAGAGCCCTCTAAATTCCGTCGGTAGCTTGTAATGCCAAAAGGAGAATTAGGCATGACACTTAGACTTAGTACCTTCAAGTAAACACAAGCTAGTTGACATCAACTCATAATTATCTATTATACATGATAGAGGAAGAAAGGGGAAGTGTCTTGCCTCCTTTAGTTTCTGAGTGACTTCAACAGATTTAATAAGAATAAAACAGAAATCATTATGCCATCACAGAGAAAAATTAACAGGATCAATTTTCCATACTGAACTTTATTTTAAAAATTGCTTAATAGACTATTTTGGCTATCTTTTAAAACAGAATTAGAAAGAAAGAATAAACAGTGATTGTGATTAATAAGGAAATGCAGATATCCTTATTGATTACAATTTTACCCAGCAATGTTAAATATATATATATTTATTTGGCAAAGAATTTACCTGTAAATTTAAGCTTCTGGATTAATCCTTAGTGTGCGTGTGTGTGTGTGTGTGTGTGTGTGTGTGTGTGTGTGTGTACATGGCAAGCAAGGTGATCTATGTGGGTGTACCAAGACCTTAGGTGCAGTGTGCATTGTACGGGATCCAAAATTAATGGCAGGTAGAGAAAAAAAAACTGCTGAAATTCAATCTGTAGGTTTGTTCATGTCAGATGGAATAGCTAGCATAGTGGGTGAAGGCTTACACTTAGTAACATAACAATCAGAAGCTACTCAAAACCTAAGGCTAGGATGAACATTTTCTAATTAAGCTTTAGCCTCATTATTTTCCTGTCTGGAAAAAATGAGGTATAGAGGTACCTCATTGATAATGATCATTGATAATGATCAATCTAGATTCCTTTAAATCATTTCTCATTTGCTTCATTTTGGAAAAAGTTCAGAATTTGGTATTTCATTGAGACGGGTACAGGCAATTAAGATACAATTGTTTCGCTGCTGTTGGTTAGTCAGGTCGACCTCCATATTTACAACTGATTCAGGGTGGAGATCAATCAATATCCATTTTCACAGAGATAAAGTTAAAAGCCTCTTTCCCATGCTTACTCAGCTGGCTCTTCCAAAGTTGGGTAAAAAGCTTTGATTCATGTGAGTGGATGTGTTTTAAGTTATGTATTTCTGGTGGTATATATGCACTAGATTCTAGTCCAGAAATATTAATCTTAACAATAATATTTGCAAAACTCATTAATAATAATGACATATATTTTTTAAAATTATGATAGCCAATGTGGACATACTGACCTAAGTGAAAATAAGCAGAGATTCCCTCCCCTCAAATTAAAATAAAAGTAGTTAAAACTATTGCCTCCTCCTAAGTCACAGATTTCACATGTGGTCTCCCCTTTGGTAGTTGCGTAAAAAAGAAAACTGAAATGTTTGAATTGTCTCAAACCATTATCTGCAGAATGTCTGGTAAAATGGTTTCGCAACTTGTCACAGCAAAGGAGGGAAGAGGTGAGAGCAGTGATTATCCTACAATCAGACCTGTATATTCTTCAACATCTCAAATGCAAAAGAAGGAAGAGAAAGAAGGAAGAAGATGGATCTCATGGTAACTGAGGGTGCTCTGGACAGCTGCGATAAAAGAATGAGCTGTAAAGCTGAGAAATCTCACCAGGCCATCTGGTATCCATGCATATTTTGAAGCTGAGATGGGAGCATTTGCTTGACCCTCTCTCTGTTAACTTTCACTTCTTTCATGACATTAACTGTGTTCCTAGTTAGATGTCTCCCCTCCAGCCTCTTTGTCTCGCTGTCTCCAAATCCCTTCATTACTAATAAATTCAAGCTGAAACTCACCTATGGTTCATTTATTATTCACAGTTTCAAACTACATTTTTTGCCACATGTTCCTCAAATTCTGTCATCAACTCTATATTCTAACTACATTCAGGAATTGCTGGTTTCAGGACAATCAGGGCAGCTTCACACTCTCTACCCCAGATCCAGAGATGGAAAGCTGTTGGTCCTTCTAGATCCCATGCAAGTACTCCCTCCTCTAGAGCTGTCTTCTGACCCACAGAGTCAGAAATTGTTTTCTCCATTGTGCTCCCACAGTACTTATCTAAGTATCACAATGGTGCATTTATCATACTGCATCATATCCAACTGCACTTGCATCTATCTACCTGCTTAGGTGGATGCTTGAGAGAACAGAGGTACGTTGTTACTTTGTAGCCTGAGCACTAGCTCACAGAACTTAGCACACAGTCTTACATATGACAGGCACATCATAAATTTTCTGGTTGAGTTTTGCTGAAAAAGTGATAAGTAAGCATTTCCAGAACCAATTTGAAACTTCAGTTGGTTCAGTATGGCAGACCTGGACCTTACACGGAGTGCAAGGGGAACATTTTTAACAACTTTTATACTGTTTTCATAGTTTGTATTTATGGCATTTTCAAACATAGGTTCTGGCAGCTTCCAGTTTCTCCATCCAAGGAAATGAGAGTAAAAAGTCTTAATTTTTTATAAATTAATGGTTAGCTTAAGCAATGTTATTAAAACCTTGGACAATATAGCTTCATTTCCTACCAGAGAAAAATACTTTGCCTCCTAGGCCTGTGATTATTTGATCTGACTTATTCAACCTATGTGAGAATGCTGCAAAGGAAACTGGAACAGGATGTTAAGGTACTATTCTTGAACTTTTGTAGTGGAAAAATTAACAGACCAGAAGAAAGGGACTTGGGCTCTATATGTCACTATGGTCTCTTGTAGTAAGAAGTATATGGGCTTTGGCATCGAAGCGACGTATGTTGGAATCCTAGCTCTATCACACACTATTGTGAGACTGGGTGATTACCAAAACCTCTTTAAGTCTCAGTGTCTTCATTAACAGAACTAGAAAAATAGTAATTGCCTTAGTGGGTGGTGTGAAGATTATGTGAAGTAATATGTGAAAAGTGTTCAGCATATACCTGGTACATTTCAATCACTCAAGAAATAATGGTTTCCTTTACTTCTTTACCAGTATGAAATCAGTACATTTAACTACTTAGTCACTAGAGGACCTCAGGCTCTTAATAGCTCTAAAATTCTATCATCCTTTTATCCTTGGAGGTACAAATAGTATTATGAATATTTGGAAGTGTTTTAAAAGCTGTTGTCTTTCAACGAACATGTTTTTTTTTCCTTCTACTCTCTCTAGGTTAAATTTTCTCTTCTCTTTCTAGCCTCTTGAGATGAACACTTAAATCATTAATTTCTAACCTTTCTTCTTTTCTAATATATGCATTCAAGGCTACATGGCCCTCTAAGCACTGCTTTCACTGAATACCACAGGTTTTGATGCATTGTGTTTCTCCTTTAGTTCAGTTCAAAATATTAAAAAATTTCCCTTGTAGATTTTCTTTTATGATCTATGGTTCATTTAGAGCTGTTGCTTAATTTCCAAACATTTGAAATTTTTGTAGTCATTTTCCAGATGTTTTTTAGGTTCTGATTCCATGAAAGCCAGAGCATCAATTTAGTATGACTTCAGTTCTGTGAAATTTGTTGAGATTTGTGCTCTCTCACAGAATATGGGTTGGTCACCCTTTACAGTTTAGCTTTATACTTCAGCAAAGTTCCCTGTTAACTTAAATAAGTGTATTCTGCAGTTGTTGGATGTGGTGTTTTATAAATGTAAGTCAGGTCATTTTCAATAAGGTATGTAATTCAAATCTTCTACATACTGATTTGTTTTCTGTTTGTTCTCTCAGATATGAAGTAGTAATGCAAAAATCTCCAAATATGAGATATACTTTTGCAGTATAATTTCATTATGAATAGCATTGTAGTTGGGCACTTCTTTTTCCCTCTTGCTCTTTCATTATGACATGCCAGTGTCTTTTAACTTCCATAGTTTCTCTATTAAAGAGTAAGTCTAAAGTCTTTTTGTTGTTTTTTTGAAAGTATTGAATTAATTTTTCTCTGCCAGCTTTTTTTTTTTTTTTTTTTTTTTTTTTTTAACATGGGCAGGCACCGGGAATCAAACCTGGGTCCTCTGGCATGGCAGGTGAGCATTCTTGCCTGCTGAGCCACCGTGGCCCACCCACTCTGCCAGCTTTTAAGGTTTATTTCCCTCTTTTAAATTTTGGCTGTCAGCAGTTTTACTGTAAGATACTCATGCGTTTCTGAGTTTCTTGATTTGTGGGTTGATCTCTTCCATCAGTTTTGGAAATTTCTCACTTGTTTTTACTTCTTCCCCAATCTCTCTCTCTTTCTCTCTCAGACTAGAATTATACTTAAGTGAAAGCATTTGACCATGCCTCTCATGTCTTTTATGCTTTGTTCTGTTTCTCTCCTTCTTCTCCTCTTCCTCCTCCCCCTTTTCCTTCTTCTGCCCTTCGTCCTCCTCCTCCTCCCCCCCTTCCTTCTTTGCTTTCAGATCTGCACTTCGGCTTGGATATTTTCTATTGATCTCTCCTTGAGTTGACTAATTTAATCTCCTTTCAGCCCATCAAATGAGTTTTTCATTTTAGATACCTTATCTTTCCATTCTAAAATAGATACTGGATCTTTTCATTCTAAAATATTAATTTGATCCTTTTCATAGATTTAATTTCTTTTGTTGAAATGATCCATTTTCATTCATTTTATCCAAATTTCCTTTAGCATATTTATAATCATTATTTAAAATTTTGACTGCCAACTCCAACACCTCAGTCATTGGGGGCATCTTCTTCAATTGCCTACTTTTTCTCTTTATTGCTAGTCATAGTTCTTTGATTCTTTACATGTCTTGTAATATTTCATTGTAATTTTCCCCTTGGCATTGTGTGTAAAAGAACTATTATTTAGGGTACCCCATTCCTTTGTTAGACTGATAGGGTGAGAGGCTGATCATCTCAATCAATCATAATTGAACTGGGCTGGGGTTAAGTTACAGCTTTAGGTGGACTCAGTTTAACTTTGGATTAAAGTGTCTCATGAAATTAATCGAATTTTTGTGTTAGGTTAGTGGACTCTCCTTTCTAAATATGAAGAGATTGTGAAAGACTTTACTTTGCCTTCCTAGACCATCTTCCTATCTGCCCATGTTGTTCAGTGCTCAACAAATGTCTCATGGAGAAAACTGCTGATGATTTTAGAGAGTCTCTGTCCATAAAACCAGCCTACCTAGAAAACTCTCCTTCCTCTGGAAAGTAAAATTGTCTAATCATCTTTGAATCCACAGCTCTACTATCTCCTTAAAAATAAGATTTTTATAATTTGTCTTTTTTGTTTTTCAGTTGTTCAGGTTCTACCCAGAAGAAGAAGTCCCCTGGAACTTTTTTTTTTAACATTTGTTCCCCCTACTATTTATTTTTATTCCATATGTTCTACTCATCTGTTGACAAGGTAGATAAAAGGAGCATCAGACACAAGGTTTTCACAATCACACAGTCACATTGTGAAAGCTGTATCATTGTGGAATGTATTTTTAAGTGAACATTTCTCTTATCAATTCGATAATAAGGAGGCTGAGTGCTCTCCCATTTACTTTCTTTGCTTTTCTTTTATCTCACAAAAATATGCTGTCTTATTAACTGTGAAATGGTAGTTTCAACTATGGAAATACTTCATATATTAGTAAGCATTTACTGTAGAAATACTTTGCATGCTAGCAACAATTTAATGGATGGCTCACTCTTGATTTCCACCAGAGAGTGAAATATTTTAAACAAGAAAGCCCATTTCAATTTTTGCCCATTCTAAAATGGAAAATCAATCATGTTTTGGCATGTGGATAAAATGAAATATTTTCAAAGCTAAGCTGTTTAAATAACATTGTCATTCTTTCTTTTCAGTGACTTAACTTTCATTGTATGATTTTCTTTCTCTGAAAACTATTTAAAATAAGAACTATAAAGTAAGTCTGAACTGTCAAGGAGGCATAATTTAACTCTTAATGAGATTGGTGACACAATTAGATGATAAAAAAGTGATCTGCTGTATCTTTAATTGGCCAGTGTCACTCAGTGATGCACAAACATGTAATGGTTATAATTTTTACCTGTAACAGACACTGTCTTTGCTTCGTCTTGTCTTTACCAGTCTGCCTGGTAGAAATACTTAAATCTGTTGGATGATAGAGTTCTCAGTCCAATCTATTAGGCTTTCATATTTCTGCTTTCAAATATAGTCCCTTCAAAAGTTAAAAAGTGTAGCTCTCTGGGATTCCATATTCTCCTTTTGTGGATACTGATTTTATGTGCAGTTGCCAGACATCAGCATGGCCTGCTCTTTGTTCTCTGTCCTCTATTATCTGTGTCACTGAAGACAGCATGGGGGATGGGCACCAAGTCCGCTTTGGCGTCTGCTTACATGCACGCATACACAATGGCAATCATCCCATTCTTTTGGTCTTTGCTATTACTCTATACAATGTTGACAAATTATGTCTGTTTATATCTGTGCAATCTGGAACCCCAATGCCATATGGGCTTTGGGTCACCAAGAGTCCATGGAATTGACAAAACATAGCATAGGCATTATATCCCCTTTGACCTGACTCTACAGCATGGGGAACACTCTTCTGAATGTGAAGTCATGAACTTTTTATCACCTGCCTCCATCAGTGTAACTGACCCGCCGCTCACTGGGTGCATGGCACCTGTCTTGGCTCTCCTAAGGTATTGGGCCAATGCCTCTCTCTCATTAAATCAGTGCATTGTCCACATTGAGGGCTGAGGGGAACAGAGTGAGATGCTCTCTGCATCCCTCAGAGCCACCACACATTGGGCACCTCAATGCTCTAACTGAGACTTTGAAGTTATAGTTCTTTAAGGTAGGCACTCACTCAGGGTCGGGTCAATGCTCAAATTCCACAAGCAATTTTTTTGGGGGTGTTATAATTTTTGAGGGTACAAGAACAACACCTGCCACCACCTCCCTATAAACATACTATGGAAGGGGATGGGGATAAGGTAGTTAGCATTATATGAATTCTGTTCTCTCCAAAAGGCAATAGTCCTCTTTCCCTCCATAAAGATTTTATATGGATGATGAGAGGTGGGACAGTTTGCTGGGGAAGATTTTCCTGAACTTCCCATACTTTGTAGAAGCTGAAGCAATTGTATATACTTCATAGGTGAGACAGGTGGTGACTTCCGTCTCAACCATGAGCTGTCTCTCTATGTCAATTGCAGCCCTGGTCAAAAGCTCTCCTTGGGAGCAGGTAAAGGTCTTAAGCTGTAAATTCCAGATAATTCATAGTAACATATACTGTATACATTTCACAAAGTCTCTTGACTTAGAAATATGTATAAACTCAAAATCCTTTAGTATTTGTCTGTTTGAATCAAGTCTTAATACTTTATGCATTTAGGTCATCATAAATATTTTTAAGAAGAAAAATTTCCAATATCAAATGAATGTCCAGTGTAAATGAAAGTATTTTATTCTGATTTGAAGATAATTTAAACTGCAGTTTAGCAATAACTCCTGGCTGTATATCCCTTTATATTTCCAAGGAAATCTTACATATATTATCATATTTCATCTCCTTAACAAACCTTTGATCTTTATTCAAAGATAATTTTTACTTTTAGTTTACTGTTATTATTTTCCCATTTACAGATGAGATCATTAAAGCACAGTGCAGGTTAGTGACTTGTCCTGACAAAACCAGAGCTCTACCTCAGGCTCCAAAATGAAAATTCTGAATGAAATTTCCCACTCTTTCTGCCTCCCTCCTACACAAGTGCACAAATGCTGTTCTTCCTCAGTAGAGTTGATAAAGTCTCAGTGTATGTCTCCTGAGTTAATTCTCTGAAATATGTACTTTCAACCTTACTCTGTTACCTTGCCTTCATTATGACCAAAAGTATGTGTCTACAAAACTGTTCAGTATTATCAGCACAGCCTGCACATCACTAGGCCCTCCAAGTTATATCCAAAATGCCAACTTTTAGAAAATGAAGGTGAAAAGCACCAAGCACATGCAATATTTAAGTCCAAGTTCCCTTAGAACCTCAGTTACCTGGGTATTTAAAAGGAAAGCTTTATTTGGTCCTGAATTGCATCTAATGTAATATTTGTGATGCCTTTGAAGATATGAAGATGTTTTCCATTCAGCAATGGTGAATTTCCTTGCCAAAGACTTTAGCATTTAGCAAAGTAATGTGCCATGCTTTGCATCCCACAAGGGCCATCATGACTTCTAGAAATATCACAAGGGAGCTTCCAGTAAGGGAACTGGAGGCAACACATACAAACCAATTGTTACCATAGATACAACAGGAAAGGCCATGGAGATTTTTTTCCCCAATAAACAGTGAGATGAGCCTTGTGCGATTTAGGATCACTGGGGTGAATAATCCTGGCCATATCCCAGGGTCTGTCATTGTTGCCCTGAGTTGCAACACATAACAAACAGGAAGGAATGAGGGATGAACTACTCATTTACATTCAATAAAGTTGTTGCTGGTGTTCTACCAGTTATTCTTTACTCTTGGAATCTGCACAATCTTGCAAAGTCTTTAAATGATTCAGTCCCCTACAGCAAAGTTGGAATTAATGGCCATGACTAATTTTAGTTTAGGCATGACGGTCTACATGGTTATAAAAAGGGGGGGGGATTTCTCTCTCATTCCTGAATTTCTGAGGCTGGATCAGGAGAGAGTTGGGAGAGCAGAGCATATCCTTAATGCTGTGTGCCTCCCAAATCTGTTTTTTCAAGCATGGTGGAATCTGGCTTTATCTTCCAATGTCTGAATGTCTTCTACAGCACGCCTGCCAGAGTGGACTCTATTCTTTACTTTGATGACTTTGCTGGTAAGTCAATCATTATATTCTGAGCCAGGTTATTTCATCTTTAGGCAGCTTTGGCAGGTGATAATGAGAACAAGAATATCAACAATAATATGTAACACTTACTGTGAGTTCCTACATGCGGGCCATTATGAAATTACCACGTAATGTCACTTGATTCTCAGAATGACCACATGAGGAGGATACTATGATTATTATTCCCATTTTACAGATGAGGAAACAGAGACTTAGAATAATAAATCAACTCCCGCCCCACCGCCCAGTGTTATATAGCTATGAGATGTCAGAGTCAGACCCAGGAGTATGAGACCCCAAAACCTATAGAAAGCTATAGCCTGTAACTTCTCCCCCACCTGGAGCTGAACGCTGCCTTCTTCTCATTTCCTTGCATTAGTTCTAATTCTCCCCTCTGAGGACATGCAGAACAAGTTTTCATTCCTCATCCACTTCTAGCTTTTCAGATATTTATATTGGCTTTCAGACCTATTTCAGTTCTTTCAATAGCTTTCCAACTGCTCCCTCTGCTCTACCCCTATAGTCTATCCTGTACTCTGCAGACAGGCTAACCCCCTTTAAATGTAAGTTGGATCACTGGGGTTCTCTGCTCAAACCATTTCTGATGCATCTCATGTCACAGGGTAAATGTAAAATCTTCATGGTTTATTTCAAGATTAGAAAGCCCCATGATTTACCAAACTCTCCCATTCACCCCCAGCGCTCCAGGCACACTGGTCTGTTCCTTGCTGTTCCCTAAGCATTCCAAGCACACTCCCAACCCCTCTCTCTGAAATGCTTTGATCTAGAACATACTCTTACGGTCTCTGCTTCCAAAGTAACCTTATGAGTGAGGCTTGCTCCGACCATGCTTTTGAAAAATAAACAATCTCTCCCCTCCTTGGTATTCCGTCTTTCCCTTCCTTTCTGTATTTCTTTCCATAGCATTTCTCAACCCCTGACTGTTATTTATTTTACTTACTTTACCCTCTATTTCTTCCACCTGCTTAAGAACGCAAACTCCATGAGGACAGAAGATTTCATCTATTTAGCTGAGATCTAGGCATGAAATGTAATGAATTGACTCACAAAAA
Organism: Tamandua tetradactyla; assembly: GCF_023851605.1. NCBI lineage: Eukaryota > Metazoa > Chordata > Mammalia > Pilosa > Myrmecophagidae > Tamandua > Tamandua tetradactyla. Next base: position 38,813,077 of record NC_135345.1, on the reverse strand, counting down.
TGTCAGTTTCATATAGGCCAACTTAAGTTACCCCATCACTTAAGGGTAGCTCCTAGCACAGAGTAGCACTCAATAGCAGTTGGTGAATAAATGAGTAATTTAAATTTATCAATACATGGAATACTAAAAAGTTAAATTGAGATTTTATGCATTTTATTATTATTGATAAGAACTTGACAATCAAGCTGGTCAGATTTTTGATATTGTCTATTTTTCTATGCCTATGTGGTGCTGAATACAGATGGATCTGTAAATGAATATTAAAAACATTTTTGTTAATACAATGAGCTAGCTTTTAATGGTAGATTATGATACTTTCATTACAGCACTCACTAGTTATTTCAATACTCAACCACCAGCATCAAAGCATCCCATACTGAAAGGGACACTTCCCTATCAATTGGTAGGATTTGTTTGGAATCCAGATAAGGCTCTTTTTTTTTTTTTTAAGTAAAATTAAGGCAGTGATATTGAGCAATAAAGTGCCAAAGAATCACCTAATTAACTTGCCACCACTGTATTTACACAGAGGAATGGGTAAACTTTAGAAAGTAATAATAAACTAACAATAATGTTCCACATGAAAAATCTGTGATTTGTAGCTTATAATGAGCACCTAGCTCAAAATTATTGCAGAAATAAACTTTTCTACAGGAAATCTTTCTTTTGATAGTACATTTGCTTTACTTTAACAATGTTTCAGCTGCTGTGTTAAAAAAATGTCAGATATTCTAGTGTTGAGAAACAGAGACATGATGATGGAATAAATTATACCATATGATAAGAAAAATTGGGATAATTACCATAGGCCCGACACAGTAGTCCTTAATTCTGATCACAAGGTGTTGTAGAAAATGTTTTCAAACTTAAATCGTCCCTTTGATTAACATTTCAAATTATTCACCGTTAATTTACAGCGCTTCTTATGGAAAAGCAGGGTAGGTTTTATTCTCACACATTAAGGGCAAAGCAGACAGCTTAGAAATTTTAAACAGATATCAAAAAATAAAGTATGGTTTCTTGTCCAGTATAAAACCTCTTAATGATCATAAATCAGCAAGATTTCTCATATTCATCTACGATTTGATATAAAACATTAGTTTTTTTATACCCACAACAAAACATGGACCTGCAGAAGTTTTCAAACAATCCTCCAGCAGCTTCATGCGGGTCTTCTGGAGCTCTGGATTATCCCATTCGTCTTCATCAACTCCCCAGTACAGATCTATGACCTGGGAACAAATGCATGAGCCAGCATTAACTTATCTGTGGGAAAATTTAATTTACCAGTGGGTTTTGTGCTTATTCACAATGTCAAGCTAATGTGACTTTTAACTTTTCCTCTTTGCAGCATGTTTTTACAGAAGGAGAATGACTTTAAAGATCTGTCTAAAGAAATGCCTTTAAAAAAAAAAATACAATAATGAGTTGAGGATGAGCATTATAATTCCTTTTTTGTGTTCCCAATTACACTGCTGACCTGGGCCCAGAGAAAATGAAATGCTAAACGTTGGATGCTTTGCAGCACAGGCATTCATTATTTTGAAATGGAAACAGAATTTCAAGAAAATGTTTAAAAGCAGCTGGGAGAAGATGACCACGTTATTTGGGATGACTAAATCACAAAATATAAAGCTACTGAGTATTTAAATGTGAGAAGGTGAAACCGCAATGGGCATTGAGATAGCCTGACTGCAAGTCTAACACCTATGTTTCTTAAAACAAAACAAAACAAGCCCAGTTATTATTAGACTTTATCCCACTAGGACATTTCGCTTATGTCTGCTGTTTATGTAAGTATTCTTGCTTTTATCAATGTGTATCTGCAAACCATGCATCAGGAAACAATGAAAGCTATTCCTTATGGAGAAGTGAGAATAATATGATGCACTGTCTTCCTACTTCAAAGACTACTAGCGAAGAGTCTAAGAGTCTGTAAAAATTTTTACACAAGTACACTCTTTGAAAAGTTCTATGGGGAATAGTATGGGTTTCGCTCCCTTTACTAGACCGCTAAGGTAATGTTTCCAGTTGCAGCTTTGAAGATTTCTTCTTTTCCTTTCTTTGTTTCCCATAAGCAGAAACAAGAGCCTCCCCCTACCTACTTGCTGTTTGCATGGCATTCAGTGAAATGAAAGCACAAAGAGTAGGGGGTCCTACCTTGGAGGCCAAGTAGACCCAGGAAACTTTGTGTGGTTCCCATCTCTCGGCCATGGCCTCTGCATGGGTGCATTTGGACCAGATACTTGTAAATCTGCATCTGAGTTTTACAGGACTGATAGCAGCATAACGTTTTCAAAAAAATTATTCCCATGGCCCATGCCATGAATTTCATAATATATAAAACTATCAGCACCAATCGGGGGTTCAGTCCCCTTAATCTACCTTATGAGGTTTAATCACACAGCATAAAGGAAAGAGACATCTGAGCCTATAACTATACTATCTAATATTTGAGTGTCTACCTGGGGCTATTTAAATTAATTAAAATTAAAAATTCATTTCCCCAAATGATCGAAAGCCACATGTTGCTACTGGTTCCCATACTGGACAGTGACAATATAGAACATTTTGACCATCAGAGAAAGTTTTATTGGGCAGAGCTGCAAATTATGAGCTTCAGGAGAGCACAGACATCATCTAGTAACAACAGGGGAACTGATGACATTGCCTTCCTTTCGGCCCACCTCCATCTTATAAATACCTCCTCATTAATCTTCTTATCTCTGCTCTACCCATTCATTATGTACTGACGGCCTGTTATGTGTCCAGCCCTGTGCTTGACAGAGTAGGGTTATAGGATCATTTAATTTGATAAATAATAGATTACCCAAGGCTTCATACTCCCAGCAAAATGAAAAGGTAAAGAAGTAACATTTCTGATACATCTGTAAATATTTCTGGGTGCTCTAGACTCCACAGAGTTCCTTGTAATGAATTAATATCCTGCCCCATTATGATCTATCTATGCTGTTTTAGGATTCAGAAGCTGAACCATTCCACCTCACTGAATCAAGAAGATGCTCAAAGGGCTGTGCAAAGTGCTGAGAAAGTAGTCTCTGGGGTGGGGGTGGGGGTGCAGCAAAATCTTCCTGATAGGTTGCTTTCTTTCTATTCTGAAAGAACAGTCACATCCTTGATCTACTGCTATTATTAACAATGGGCTAGAAAACATCAGCTGGCAAGTGGAGACCACAGATTTTATGATTCTGTTTATGTGAAATGTTCAGCATAGGCAAATCTACAGAAACAGAAAGCATATTAGTGGTTGGGGAGATTGGGGAGTCTTCTAAAAGGGACAGGATTTCTTTTTGGGGTGATGAAATGTTCTAAAATTGATTGTGGTGATGACTGCATAACTTAGAATGCACTAAAACCCGTTGAATTATACTCTTTAAATGAAACTTGAATAAAATTGGTACAAAAGTTGACATGTTGCACATCCAGTTTGTGTAGTAATTTTATACAGGTCTTACATTCCATTAACATAGTTCTTGAGCACAAGAAGGATATCTGTTTAAATGAAGCAGGTAGCACACTGCCAGCTAAATAATAAGATCTAAATAAATATGTGTGGACCAAATGACTGGAGAAAATGTCAAAACAAGGCTTTCATTTACAAATTTTTTTTAAAAGCTTGAAGGATATTACACTATGTATTTGCCACCCATGGGGAGTCAAATGTAATAGTTTTTGTATCGATGCTTTCTTTAAAGTGTGGCCAGCATTGTTCTCACCCAGGCCTTTTCCATGCCTTCTTTCTTTAGTAGCATCTTTAAAAAGTGTCCTGCCTTCCCCTTTTTTCCCCTTAAACTCCTCCGTCCCATATATATATATTTACAGTCAAAAAATGATGATGAGAGATAAATCAAGCAACCATGAAAACAGAGAAGAAATAAATAAATGAAACATCCAATTTATGCAGTAACAAAGCACCATTTTTGGCAAACACATATGTCATATAGACACATGATCAATAACTGGCAAAAGGTACTTGGAAACTTAAGTGCTCAACAAGACATGATTTATTATATACTTAAAAAAATTAAATTTAGCTTTCAGCCTAATGTCCAGAACACTACAGACACTGGAATCTAATTTGCCATTTATTGGAACACTAACTTGTTGACAGCACATTTTATGTGCCTTTACTTATTTCATCATTAAGTATAAAAGCCCAGGAAATTAATTTGATTTTATCTTTTTTTTTTTTTTTTTTTTTACTTAAAACTACCTAACTTGTATTAACAAAATCTTAAGGAAGCTAATTTGTCAGGCTTATCATAATGAGCTAAACTGGTCTGGGGAAAAAAAAGGCAGCAAATAGCATTCCTAGCAAATCTCACCCCTTGAAATCAGACTTAATCATTTAAATACCAAGATTGCCTAACAAAAAAACAACCTTTAAATAAATGAGTAATCTTATGCTTTGCTGAAAAATAAAAAACAGTCAAATTTAAATTCATAATTCTTCTTTATTTTTACAGAATATTTGAATTTAAGCATTTTACCAAATATTTTCTTTCTCAGTTTTCCAGGCCATATAATACTATCTGAATACAAAACAGAAATGTAATTACAGAGGTAATATGACTGATTCTTCCTAACAAACACGGTTCTGAAATGAAGGCTGTTTTATTTCAAAATTATTATAATGGGAAATTATATATTCATTCCAATAGTGGTGCCATTGGAACATTTCTTCTTTAGGAATTATCTTCTCATTTCCCTCTGAAAAAAATCTTGTCACTTTATAATTGGAATCTACTTTGATTTAACAATGGCATTTCTCCAGCTTTGCTGGCCTTTATATTTGTAAGTCAGGGCTTTGGAAAAAACTTTAGCTCTTTTAAAAAGTGAAATCTGTTTTCAAAAGGATTAACATTTACCACCATAAAAATATTCAAATGAACATAGGAAAGTCTCAAAAATTTTGGACAGAGACAATAATATTGTGTTAGGGTCATAGCTTTCCTAGGATGTCTGACGATAAGAACAGCGCTCATTTGAATTTTTTAAACATTTTTTATTGCATAGTATAACATATATACAAAGCAAAGAAATAAAAGAGAAATAATTTTCTAAGCACTCTTCAACAAGTGGTTTCAGGGCAGATTCCAGAGTTTGTCATGGGCTACCATATGATCCTCTCATATTTTTCCTTCTAGCTGCTCCAGAATACAGGAGGTTAGAGGGCTTAAATATTTTTCTATCATCACAATCAACTTTTATTCTTCTTCTTTTTGTGAAAAATAACATATATACAAAAAAGCTATAAATTTATAAACAGCACCACAATTAGTTGTAGAACATATTTCAGACTTTGACATGGGTTATAATTTAAGGTTTTTAGTTCTAGCTGCTCTAAGATACTGGAGACTAAAAGAGATATCAATTTAATGATTCAGCATTCATATTCATTTGTTAAATCTCATCTTCTAATGTATAACTCTACCATCACCCTTGATCCTTTCATACCTCTCTTCAGGGTTATTTGGGCTATGGCAATTCTAAATTTTTGATATTGGAAGGGTCTATCACTAATATTGGGTAGGGAGATGGAACTATCTGATGTTCTGGAGAGGATGGGCTAGGTTTCAGGACTTATCAGGACCAGGGACCCATTTGGAGGTTGTAGGTTTCTGACAAGTTATTCTAGTGCCTGGAACCCTTGTGGAATCTCATACATTTCCCTAGGTGTTCTTTAGGATTGGCTGGAATGGTCCTGGTTGGGGTTTGGCAGGTTATGATAGACAGCAAGGTCTACCTGAAGCTTATATAAGAGCAATCTCCAGAGTAGCCTCTCGACTCTATTTGAACTCTCTCTGCCATTGATATTTTATTAATTACACTTATTTTCCCCCTTTTGGTCAGTATAGAATTGTTGATCCCATGGTGCCAGGTCTGGATTCATCCCTGGGAATCCTCTCCCATGTTGCCAGGGAGACTTCCACCCCTGGGAGTCATATCCCACATAGGGGGGAGGGCAACGATTTCAGTTGCAGAGTTGGGCTTAGAGAGACTGAGGCCACATCTTAGCAACAACAGAGGTTGTCCAGAAGTAACTCTTAGGCATGCCCGTAGGTAGTCTAAGCTTCTCTGCTACCTACAAAGCTTCAAAAGAGTAAGCCTCATGATCAAGGGTATGGCCTATTGATCTGGGTAGCCCTAAAGTTTGACACAGGGGATTCCCCGATGGTAAGGTTTAATAGTTCCATATTCTTACTCCCCTCCCTCAGGGGACTTTGCCAATACTTTTTGATAATCTGCTTTAATATACTCTAGGATGTTTCCAGGCATTAAAATAATCTATATAGGATTAAAGGACCTCTTTCTTATTCTGTGCTCCCTGTGTTTCAGTTGTTCAAATGAGCTACACAGATAGACTGAATTAGATTATGCACTACAGAAAATTTCAGCTCCAGGCTCATTCTAATTTGTTTTAGTATTTATGTCCCATTTCTAGAATGTCCACCTCAGTGCAGAAGGTAAGCAGGAAGAAATGAAAGCTCCCCCTTAGTTTTGGTTTACTGGATGCTATGCAACAGAGATGAGTATGGTTTATATATGTGATAACTCTTTCTCTCCCAGATGCGTGGGGCACTGGTACACTAGTACCACTGCAAAAGTCATTTTAAGTCACCTGAAATTATTCTCTTGGTCATGAAATAGATGACTAAGAGATATATGTGAGTATCATTAAGATAGGCAATTCTGTGAACAGTGGATTCTAGATCAATCCTAGGAAGGTCATACATGATCACCAGAAAGAAAGAGCATCCAACCGTATGAAGTAGGATGAAGCTTCTTAGAAATCCTAACGAAGACAGTTAACTTCTCAGACTCAATGCTCCTGGGAGATTTAGCCTCTGGACAATCTTAACAATTATAATGTGACAAAAGAAAGAACCAGACCAAGGACTAAGGTTGGATCTTTGGCTATTAAGGCTTGAAGAACATAGAGACCAAGAGAAGGTATTGGGAGCTTTTGGAGGCAGAGAAGCAGGATGCAGAGAAGCAACAGTAAGACAGGAGTGTTGTGCATGAGTCGGCAAAGCTTACTGCATAAAGGAAACTTAGTTCAGCTACAACTAGGTACCAGCTTCCTACAGTGGCAGGACACCTAACAGAAACAAAGAGTTTGCCTCAGTGAAATACTCTAAGTTTCTCTTTTTCTGTCACCAGATTCTGGCAACTACTATAGACTGGGGTGTATCAACACAGGTATCTGAGAAACCCTCTTGTACATGTGTCTCTATTACTACTGTGGCTTCCTCAAGTGTCTTCTAGCTTCCGTTCTTGCTTTATCTAACATTGCAGGAAGAAGGATTTTTGAAAAGTGCAAATCTGATCCTAGTAGCTAAGACTTCATTTACCATGCCAGATACTACATGCAATAACTTATTTAATCCTTAAACTCATGGAGTAGATATTGCTATTATTTCCATTTTAAAGAAGATGTGAACTTGGTCAAAGTAATATGGGAAGCAAGTAGCAGAGGTGGCATTTGAACCTGGGCTCTTACCATTATTTTACAGTGCTTTCCACACTGAAGCATCCCATTACCTGAAGATAAAGTCTAGAGTCCCTGACATGATTTCTGAGATTTGGTCTCTTCACAACTCTCCAACCTTATTTCATATCATGTTCTCCCTTTTTGATTATGCTCTAGCTATATGAAACACACACACACACACTCACAGGGTGCATATGTGTGTAGTTTCTCAAATGAAAGAATGTAAGAGGCAGGTACAGAATAAAAAGCATGGATATTAGTGCCATTGGTTTAAATCCTGATTCTGCCACTTATTAGCTGTGTTTTCTTCAGCAGTTATTTACTTCTATATATCTTCCTTTTATGTAGGTACATTTACTCATCTTAAAAAATGAGGATGATAGAATTTAGCTCTTAAACTCATAGTAAGGATTGAACAAGCTAATGTGCATGTAGCACTTGGAATCAGTGCCTGGCAGGTAGTAAGAACTACTCAAAACTGAAGTTCTCTCCCAAAATTGCCTGGAATATTCTTCTTTTAACCTAGCCAATGCCCCCATCCATCCTTCAAGATAAAGCTTCTGCATCAGTTCCTCAGCCAGGTTCCTGATGCCTCCAGATGTGGAGGTCTCCATTATGCATGATAAGAATACCCTGTATTTTGTTTGCAGCATGCATTACTCTGGTCAGTCTTCTTATGACTGTTTGCTCTGAAACTGTAAACTCCATGAGGGCAGGGTTATTTTTGTTTTCAACACTTTTGGTATCCATCATACCCCAAACTCAGTCTGGTGCAGAGTAGATGCTCAAGAAATATTTGTGAATGAATGAATGAATGAAAACCAAGGGACCAGGAGCTTTAAACTGCTCCTGGGGATTTGGGTAGTCTTCATTAAGGAGATAATATATTTGTCTGGTCTTGAAGGCTGTATATACAGTACACTGTTCTTCAGAGAGGGTAGAAGGACCTTCTAGGAACACAGAAAAGTGTTGCAAAGACAGACATGCAACATTGTCTGCCCACGTAGAGATGATGAGAAGGTTATGATAGCAAACATTTTGGGGGCTGAAAGGAAACACTGTATATTATAGATGAGAAAACTAAGGTTCAAGGTTCTGTAACTATTGAAGAAACAGGCCTTTCATGACTTCTAAATAGTCTTTATTCCCCTTTCTATAAGAAGTTAAAATGAGGATGGAAAGAGATACTTTAACAGTCACCTGTAGATGGGGCCTATTTCTTATTCTGTTGATTGAAGGACTAATCTTCCTGGGTGATTTCCAGCATCGGGGCAATCAGACAGCCACAGTTAAATGCTCAGCAAAAAATAGCCTCTCGAGTAAATTCTGGAGAAACACACAATGCACTACACAAATTTAGGAAAAATATTGGGGAGAAGATTGTCCATGCACATGGGTAAAGAAAGAATAAAAATGCTGCTTTGGGTGTGAGAATTCCAGAACAGCCATTCCATGCTAAAGAAATGGTTAGTCAAGATTTACAATAAAATTAGAGTGATGAAGGTTAACTATAACATAACATTCCTTTCCTGCTACCTTTTATTGTCTTATTTAACTTCCTTCTCCTTCTCAATAAACTGCCTCACTTGAATGGCAGAAGTATGACTGATGTAACAGGTTTATAATTATTCTAAAGAACATTAACTTGGTAAGGCCTGTCTCAGTTTTGATGGACAGCAGTGAAATGTAAAGTGATCTAGACAAATTGAAGCACTGGTGTGAGTGAAATGAACTGTGATTCAATGAGGAGATGTGCATTTCACTTTAGAAAGAAGCATGCATTTGACTAATAGAAAATGGAAAAGGCGTGATTAATTGACAATGTGGGAAAAAAATCAAGGGTACCACACAAATCCTGTCAATTATAAAGTCAATGATGTATTTTGGTAACTCAGGAGGCAAAATGCAGGAGGCAAACTGCATTTTGAGATCCCAGAACAGGCAGACAGTTTGGAGAAAGAAGTATGTGTACAGTGAAAATTAGACTCAAAAGAACAGAAGTACTGTGGTAGGAGAAATAAGAAATGGTGGAATAAAAGTAGGTAAGGACAGAAGATGATAAAACTTCAGGGTGACTCTAAGAAAAAATTCTATCCAATAATTAATAGTCAGGTCAAACTAATATGCAAACATCATATGCATAGAGAATGTAGCTTATTTTGTCTAAAAGTATTCTGGTTCTTCTGCTCAAGTGATCTGCTGCATAGTGAATTTCTAGCTCTATTCAGTATAAACCATAGTCTGAACTGATATTTTTAAGGATCCTTTATTTAGTGCCCATCCTTTCTTGGATCAAGATGACCAGTCTCTCAAAAGACTTTCCCATTCCCCTACTTTTCCCTAACAAGATGTCCAGATGACCTCATGTCCTAAAAGGAAAAATGGAGGTTTGGGGGAGGAAAATGGGAGTTCATGGGTACAGTGAATTTTGCTTCTTTAGCTTTAGGCGATGTCCAGTGTTTGTCTGGCTTCTGGCACTCATGGTAAGTTAGGGCTGATGTGTAACTCATGGATTGGCCTTTCCATTTCAGCCTTGTCAAAGGTTGGTTTTGCCCTGCAGCTGACCTAGTCCAACCTCACCTCCTCCATATGAAGAGCCCCACATTTTTGCCCCATGCTCCACCCAGCTTTTCACCCCAAACTTTCTGTGTGTTACCTCTCCCTGTCATGGGAACTAACAGTGACTCTCAACTTTGTTTGTGATATACAGTCACTGATGGAAGATTGGGAAAGTTAAACGTCAGTCTCTTGTTCACATGTCGATTAAATGGCTATGCCCAGGTTGGAATGTACGTGTAATTAAAGTGAATCCATTCCTGTGGGTGTGAAACCATCATAGGTGGGACCTTTTGATGAGGCTACACTGTTAAGGTGTGGCCCACCTCAATCAGGATGGGTCTTAATCCTAGTAATGGGGTCCTTCATAAGAGAATGAAATTCAGACAAAGTGAGAGAAAAGCTACAGAAAAGAAGCCAGAAGCTGAATGTCAATGGCACCCAGTAGAGAAGGGAGACACCAGGAAACCCCAATATGTGCCTTGCCATGTGACAAATTAAAGGTTTAGATTGCTGGAAGCCACCCCAAGATGGCCACATCTTTGAAGAGAAAGCATTGCTGTGATGCTGCCTTGATTTATGACATTGTATCATTCTCAAAATAATACATGAATAAATATCCATTGTTTAACCCAACTCATTTCATGGTTTTTACTTAAACACCCTAGGAAATTACCAAAAGATTTTGGTACCAGGAGAGTAGGGGCATTGCTATTGTAAATATAAAAAATGGGGAAATGGCTTTGGAACTGGGTAATGGGTAGAGGCTGGAAGAATTGTGAGGCAATTGATAGAAAAGATCTAGATTGCTATGAAGAGACTGTTGGTAGAAATATGGATGCTAAAGGTATTTCAGAGGAGGCTTTAGAAGGAAATGATGAATGCAATATTGGAAACTGGAGGAATAGCCATCCTTGTTTTAAAGCGGCAGAGAACTTTCTGATTTCAGATAGAAGGCAGAACTTGAGAGTGATGAATCTGGATATTTAGCTGAGGAGAGTTCTGAGCTACATATGGTAAGTGCAATCTCATTTCACTTTGCAACTTATAGTAAAATGCAAGAGAAAAGGGATAAGCTGAGAACTGAACAAAAGAATCAGAAATTGATGGTTTGGAAAGCTGAGTTTCTGGAAAGTGAGTCCACAGAGGGTAGTGTTCCATGTGGGGGTTTAAGTGAATAGGGATTATAAAAAGCCATTTCAGTGAAAGTCAGGATTGGAGGTGCAGTCTGTTATGAATAGAACCACTGCTAGAATGGACTAAAAGGGACAGAGAAGGGACAGGTTGAAGGAAAAATCACTTCAAAGACAGAAGCTTGGAAGCTGAGGTCTGAACTAAAGACATCTCCTCAGGCCAAGAAAGTGGGCCTTCCTATGCATGTGGAAAGGATGAGTATGTTCTGGCACTTGGAGAGGATAGACTTTCCATCCCATTGTTCAGGAAGAGTGCTGCCACCCCAGTGCTCAGAAAGGGTGAAGCCTCTGTCCTGGGCTAGTGCAAAGTCTGGCCCCTGCAAGTACTGTGAAAGGGTGTAGGAACCCGGGCCATGAGGATTGCAGTTTGAGTCTGGAAGCTACCCTGATGCTCTGAGAAGCTGGAACCTTCATGCCAGTGTTCAGGGAGAGCCTGGTTGTGGGCAAGCACCTACAAGGGCTGGGGCTGCTGCTTCATTAAGCTGGGAATTCAAAACATTGTTTCCATAGATGACTCTCAGATCTTAAAATCTAAGAGTGGTCCTGTGTTTAATATATGGCTGCAGGGTACATGTGAGTACCAGTTTCCTTGATGAACCAAAGTCTGATTTCTTTCACTTTCTGGTTTCCTCAAAATACTTCAGGGATGTTTTTAAACTTAAAAGACATGAGTTACATATATATAAAATTTTGCTTTTCCTATCCATTTCACCAAAAATAAATACGGAATACCAAAATGCCATTGTTTAGAAACTAGGGGTAGGCAGAGCAAGATGGCAGCATAGAGAGGGGTAGAATTTAGTTTGTCCTCCAGAACAGCTAGTAAATAGCCAGGAACTATAAGGAACAACTGCTGGGGGGACATCAGTGACCACACAGCATACACCACTCTGGAATGGATGGAACAGCTGAGATTCCACACAGAACTGTAAGTTTCCCAAGCCTAGGAGGTTAGTGCCCCTACCTCATAGGTGTGGCAGGCTGGTTCCCTGAAGGGGAAGGAAACAGATTTACTAGTAGCAAGGGCTTAGCCCAAACAACCTACAGTTGCAGAATTAATTAACAAATTCTTACTGCTGAAAACAGGCCCTGAGGATAGATAAACTCGGAAAAAGCACTAAAGGAATCAGGAGATTTTGCTCTGGCAGAGAGGGGTTGGGGCTGATGGGATGGCACTAAATATTGGAAAAGGGTTGCAAACCAAGAACAGGCAGCATACAGAGCCTGAGGATAGACAGGGCCACCAACTCACAGAGTATCAAGTCAAGTTCTTGATTGGTAAACCTGTACGGGGGCAAGGGTCTGGCTCCGAAAAGATTTTATGCTTTTTTTTTTTTTTTAACCTCTTAATAGCTTATTCAATAAAATGAAAGCACTGTCAGGCTCCAGCACTGTCCCAAGCAAGAGCAGAACTAAGGCACATCTGAAAGACAAAATAACTAGTCTGGTGAAAAATGTTAATTCCATAAAGGGCCTATCTTCTCCATGAAAAGGGGGCACAGCCCAGCTCAAATGGAGGTTCTCCTTCACAGAACTCAGGCCCCAGGGGCTGGAAAACAGAAGCAATCAAAGCCTGCCTACTATTGCAGCCTCTATTTCAACCACACAGCTAGCATGGAGAGTGATGAAATTAAAGACATTATATCACTTTATGCTGGTGGGAAGCCACAGGCAAACAAGCAACATATGCTTGGCAGAATAGGAAAAGCACAGAGTTTAGAGGCTTCATAGGAAGGTCTGACAACCTGCTGGGTCTCACCCTCAGGGAAAACTAATGCTGGCTCTTCTTTCCTTCTGAGACATGGCCCTTTATGGCTGGGAAAATCTGATTGAGGTCAATGATATCTGTCTCACTATATAGGATCTATATAGGCAGGGCAAGAAACAGAAAAGCAAGAAATGAAAAACTGATCAGTTAAAAAGAACCTATGTTAGAGGTCTTGAATAAGTTGAACTGAATGTCAAAGAACAGTTAGGGAACAAAGCCATCCAGCAAGAAAACCCTAGGTTTCTGGGTATAACAGTGAAAACAACCTCCAGAATAAACTAATTAAGGAAACCAAATGCCTTGACACCATCAGAAAATAATGAGGCATACTAGGAAAACTGAAGACATGGCCCAGTCAAAGGAACAAATCGACACTTCAAAAGAGATATAGGAGTTGAAGCAATTAATTCAGGATGTTCAAACAGATGTGCAAAATCTCATTAAAATCAAATCAGTGAGTTGAGGGAGGATATAAAAAACTCAAAAATTTGAAAAAAAATCATAGAACTTATGGGAATGAAAGGCACAACAGAACAGATGAAAAAAGAAACACAATGGAAACCTACTACAATAGATTTGAAGAGGTAAAAGAAAGGGTTAGTGAACTAGAGGACTGGCCATCTGAAATCTGACACTCAAAAGAAAATATAGGATGGGCCACAGTGGCTCAGCAAGCAGAGTTCTCGCCTGCCATGCCAGAGACCTGGATTTGATTCCCGTTGTCTGCCCATGCAAAAACAAACAAACAAACAAACAAACAAAAACAGGGAAAGGAATGGAAAAATATGTGCAGGGTCTCAGGAAATTGAATGGTAACCTGAAGCCATTCTGTGAGTGTCCCAGAAGGAGAAGAGAAAGAAAAAGGAGCAGAAAGACTGATGGAGGAAATAATCACTGAAAAATTTTCATCTCTTATGAAAGACATAAAATTACAGATCCAAGAAGTGCAGCGTACCCCAAACAGAATAGACCCAAATAGATCTCCTCCAAGAAACTTACTAATCAGATTGTCAAATGTCAAAACAAAGAGAGAATTTTGAAAGCAGTAAAAGAAAAGCAGTCCACCACATATAAGGGATACTTGATAAGACTATGTGTGGATTTCTCAGCAGAAATCATGGAGGGGAGAAGGCAGTGGTATGACATATTTAAGATTCTGAAAGAGAAAAACCGTCAACCAATAATTCTAAAACAGAAAAACTGTCCTTCAAAATCAGAGGGGAGATTAAAATATTTTCAGATAAGCAGTCACTGAGAGATTTTGTGACTAGGAGACTCTACAAGAAATACTAAGGGAACACTACAGGCAGATAGGAAAACCAGAAGAGAGAGGTCTTGGGAAGAGTGTAGAAATGAAGATTATCAGCAAAGGTAAAAAGAGAAAGAAAATTAGATATGATATATAAAATCCAAAAGAAAAAATGGTAGAAAAAGTACTGCCTTTACAGTAATAAAACTAAATGTTAATGGGTTAGACACCCTAGTCAAAAGACACAGACTGGCAGAATGGACAGTCTATACGCTGTCTACAGAAGACTCATTTAGACTCAAGGGCAAAAACAGGTTGAAGATGAAAGGTTTGAAAAAGATATTTCATGCAAATAACAACAGGAAAAGAGCAGGGGTAGCTATACGAATATCTGACAAATTAGACTTCAAATGTAAAACAATTAAAAGAGACAAAGAATGACAGTTTATTAATAAAAGGAAAAATTCAATGAGAAGACATAAAAATCATAAATATTTATATACTGAGCCAGAGTGCTCCTGTGTATAAATTTGGAGTGCTCCAAAATACATGAGGCAAACACTGACAGCACTGAAGGGAGAAGTAAACACCTTTACCATGATAGTTGGAGATATCAATTCTCCGCTCTCATCAATGCATAGAACATCTAGGCAGAGGATTGATAAGGAAACAGAGTTTGAATAATATGATAAATTAATTAGACATAAAAGACATTTACAGAACATTATACCCCATGCATTTTTCTCAAGTGCTCATGGGTCATTATCAAGGATAAACCATATGCTGGTCACAAAGCAATTCTCAATGAATTTAAAATGATTGAAATCATATAAAACACTTTCTCAGATCATAATGGAATGAATTTGGAAATCAATAAGAGGCAGAGTGCCAGAGAACTGACAAATTCAAGAAGGCTTAACCACAAGCTCTTAAACAACCAGTGGGTCAAAGAAGAAATTACAAGAAAAATCAATAAATATCTCAAGGCAAAGGAAAATGGTAAAACAACATATCAAAGTTTATGGGATGAAACAAAAGCAGTGCTGAGAGGGAAATTTGTTGCCTTCAATGCCTATATTAAAAAAAAAGAAAGAGCAAAAATTAAGGAGTTAACTGTTCACTTGGAAGAACTAGAGAAAGAATAGCAAACTAACCACAAAGTAAACAAAAGGAAAGAAATAACAAAGATCAGAGCAGAAATAAATGAAATTGAGAAATGAAACAATAGAGAAAATCATAAGTTGGTTCTTTGAGAAAATCAATAAAATTGATAGACTCTTAGCTAGGTTGACAAAACAAACAAACAAACGAACAAAAACCCCAAAAAACCAAAACCAACCAATCAAAAAAAAAAAAAAAAAACCAATAAGCGAAAGGATATAAATACATAAAATCAGAAATGAAAGAGGGGACATAAAAACTGAACCCACAGAAATAAAGGAGGCAATTAGAGGATACTATGAGCAACTATAGCCTAATTAAAAAAAAAAAGGTAAATGAAATGGACAACTTCCTAGAAAGACATGAACAACTAACACTGAGTCGAGAAGAAATAGACAACCTCAACAAACCAACCACAAGTAAAGAGATTGAATCAGTCACTAAGAAGCTCCCAAAAAGAAAAGTTCAGGACCAGATGGCTTCACATGTGAATTCAACTAAGTATTCAACAAAGAATTACTACCAATCATGCCGAAACTCTTCAAAAAAATTGAAGAGGAGGGAAAGTTACCTGCCTAACTTGTTCTATGAAGCCAAAATCATCCTAATACCAAAGCCAGATAAAGACACTACAAGAAAAGAAAATTACAGACCAATCTCTCTAATGAATATAGATGAAGAAATCTTCAAGAAAACATGTGCAAATCGAATCCAACAGTGCATTAAAAGAATTAAACACCATGACCAAGGGGGATTTATTCCAGGTATGCAAGGCTGGTGCAACACAAGAAAATCAGTTAATGTAATACCTTATATTAATAAGTCAAAGCAGATAAACCACATGATCACTTCAACTGACACAGAAATGGCATTTGACAAAATTCAACATCCTTTCTTAATAAAAACACTTCAAAGGACAGGAATGGAAGGGAACTTTCTCAACATGATAAAGGGAATATATGAAAAATCCACAGCTAATATCATCCTCAATGGGGAAAAATGGAAAGCTTTCCCTCTATGTTCAGGAACAAGACAAGGATGCCCATGGTCACCATTGTTATTCGACATTGTGTTGGAAGTTCTAGCCAAAACAATTAGACAAGAAAAAGAAAGAAAAGGTATCCAAATTGGAAATGAAGAAGGAGAGCTCGCACTGTTTGCAGATGATATGATACTATATGTGGAAAACCCTGAAAAATCTACAGCAAAGCTACTAGAGCTAACAAGTGAATGCAGCAAAGGGGCAGGGTACAAGATCAACACCTAAAAACCAGTAGTGACTCTATACACTAGTGATGAGCACTCTGAGGAGAAAATAAAGAAAAAATTCCATTTACAATAGCAACCAAAAGAATAAAATATTTAGGAATAAATTTAACTAAGGATACAAAAGACTTATACACAGAACACTACAAGAAATTGCTAAAAGAAATCATGGAAGACCTAAATAAATGTAAGGGCATACTGTGTTCATGGACTAGAAGACTAAGTATAGTTAAGATATCAATTCTACCCAAATTGATTTATAGATTCAATGCAGTATCAATTGAAATTTCAACAATTTATTTTGCAGAAATAGAGAAACCAATAATCTAATTTACTTGGAAGGGCAGGGTGCCCCAAATAGCTAAAAATATCCTGAGAAAGAAAAATGAAGTGGGAGGTCTCACATTACCTGACTTTAAAGCATATTATAAAGCTACAGTGGTCAAAACAGCATGGTATTGGCATAATGATAGACATATCAACCAACGGAATCAAACTGAGTGTTCAGAAACAGATATTCTTACCCATGGGCAACTGATCTTTGATAAGGCAGTCAAGCCAACCCACCTAGGACAGAACAGCCTCTTCAATAAATAGTATTTAGAGAACTGGATATCCACATGCAAAAGAATGAAAGAGGATCCACATCTCACACATTATACAAAAATTAACTCAAAATCGATCAAAGACCTAAACATTAGAGTTAAGACAATAAAACTTTTAGAAGAAAATATCCTAGAAGGCTAAAACTAGAAGGAAATATTCTATAAATCTTGTAATAGGAGGGAGATTCCTAGACTTTACACCCAAAGCACAAGCATTGAAAAAAGAAATAGACAAAGGTGATCCCCTCAAAATTAAACATGTTTGTGCATCAACTAACCTTGTTAGGAAAGTAAAAAAAAGTCAGCCTATGCAATGGGAGAGAATATTTGGAAATGACGTATCAGATAAGGGTTTAGTATCAAGAATATATAAAGAGAGTCTTCAACTCAACCACAAAAAAAGATGAACAACTCAATTAAAAAATGGGCAAAAGACATGAACAGACACTTTTCAGAAGAGGAAATACAAATGGCTAAAAGGCACATGAAAAGATGTTCAAATTCACTGGCTATTAGGGAAATGCAAATCAAAACCATAATGAGATATCATCTAACACCATTAGAATGTCCATTATATAAAAACAAACTAAACAGAAAATGACAAGTGCTGGAGAGGATGTGGAGAAAGAGGCATACTTATCCACTGTTGGTGGGAATGTAAAATATAAAATGGTAGAACCGCTGTGTAAGGCAGTTTGGCAGTTCCTCAGGAAGTTAAGGATAGAATTGTCATATGATCCAGCAATCCCATTACTAGGTATATATTCAGAGAAACTGAAGGCAAGAACACAAATGGACATATGCACATCAATGTTTATAGCAGCATTATTTATGATTGCCAAGAGATGGAAACAGCCCAAATGTCCCTCAATCTATACATATGATGGAATACTACCCAGCTGTAAGGCAGAATAAAGTCATGAAGCATGTAACAACATGGATGAAACTTGAGGACACGATGCTAAGGGAAATTAGCCAGAAACAAAAGGAAAGGACAAATACTGTATGGTCTCACTACATGGATGAGTGAACTTTGAGAGTTAAACTTAAGAACATAAGCTGTCAGGATATAGAAATAGGGTAGAAATTGGGCATTTGGTGCTGAAGGAATACCGATGGTGCAACAAGATTGATTGTAAAGATTTAGAAATGGATAGCACAATACTACCTGATTGTATTACAATAATATAAATATGCTGAATGAAGTGGAATGTGAATATGGTTGAGGGGGAAGGTCTGGGGGCATGTTTGAAACTAGAAGGAAAGATAGTAGATAAAGACTGAGATGGTATAACTTAGGAATGCCTAGAATGGACAATGATCATGACAAAATGTACAAATATAAAAACATTTTTGCACGAGGGAGAACAACTGAATGTCACCATTACAAGGTGTTGAAAATGGATGGTATACAGGAAAAAGTACAATCAATTCAAGATAAGGTCTATAGTCAACAGTAACTTTGCAATACACTTCTACTGAACGTAACAAAGCATTATGCCAAAACCAAATGTCAACAAGTGGAGGTTAGGAGGAGGGGTAAGGATTCTTTGTGGAAGAAAAGGAAATGTGTTCATATAGATTATGGTGATGAAGACATGTTTATTTACTTCATTTGGATTGCATGATGTGCAAATAAAACTCTTTAAAAATGAACAGAGAGAAACAATTGCTAGAGAAAATATGGAGAAAGAGATGTACCTGTTCGCTGTTTTTAGAGAAGCTGAGAGGCATAGCCCCTTGTTGGGCAATGTGGTGGTTCCACAGGAGGCTAGGGGTGGGGTTGCCATATGATCCTGCAACCCTGTTACTAGCTACATACCTGGGGAAACTTAGAGTGGGGACATTAGTTGGCATTTGCACACTGGTGTTTATGGTGACAGTGTTTGTGATTTGTAATGAATGGAGGTGGCCTAAGGGTACAATGACTAAGGGAAGAAGGGGGGAACAGTGGTGCATAAATACAATGGACTACTGAGGGGCTGCCAGAAGTATTGAAGTTGTGAGGCATGAAACTAGGTGAATGAACCTTAAGGACAGTATACTGAAAGACATGTCAGAAACAAAAAGAGATATTTTCATGCCTCACTCAAATGGACTAACTATAATATATAAACTTGGAATATTGAAATCAAGAGCATAGCTTATCAGATCGGAGCCTATTGTAAAGGGTCCTAAAGCTCTTACAGTAGTCACTTATATTCAAGAGATGTAACTATTATTTCTAAATTCTGAGATACTAGGCTGTTTGTATATAACCTGGTCTTTCAGGTATTTATGTAATACCTGAGACTCAGGGTTAGAGGTCTGAAGAAGTGAAAGTCAGCATTACTCCATACAGTAATTGTTAAAAAAGTTGAAAAAGTGATCAGACTTTGACTAGAGATATGAATGAAGCTGATCTGGATAGGACAAAGGTAAATCAGAATACAGGGTAAAGGATGATATGGTCCATATTTTAAAACTTCAACTTCTGTCTGAGACCAAAGGGAGAGTTGTTCATGTGGTGCGAACTTTAAATTTCAGGTGGCACATTACTTAATTTAACTTGTATGATCAGTTTAGTTGAACACCATAAATACATGGAATCTTGAATAGGGCATGAGATTTTGTTGGTTTGTACAGGTTAGTATGCTGCCCTGATATATCCCACAGTAATTTGAGCAGAGAATAAAAAAGTATATGCAAAGTACTCTTGGGGAACTGGGAAGAAAGGAGGAAATATTCAACTTCCTCATTTGGGGAATTTTTAATATTATCACAAGCAGTGGGAACAGTCAACTTAATAAGTTGAGTCCTCAATCTTGGTGTTCACCCCTGTGAAACTTATTTCTGCAAAAGGAGAAGCTAAGCCTACTTTGCATCACCTCCAGAGAACCTCTTTTGTTGCTCAGATGTGGTTTCTCTCTTTAAGCCAACTTGGAAGGTGAACTCACTGTACTCCCCCTTACATGGAATATGATTCCCAGGGGTATAAATCTCCCTAGCAATATGGAACAGGACTCCCAGGATGAGCTGGGACCTGGCATCATAGGATTGAGAAAGCCTACTTGACCGAAAGGGGGAAGAGAGAAGTAAGATAAAGTTTCAGTGGTTGAGCAATTTTAAACAAAATGAGGAGGTTATCCTGGAGGTTATTCTTATGCATTGTATAGATATTCCTTTTTAGTTTATGGTGTATTGCAGTGGCTGGAAGGAAGTACCTGAAATGTTGACTTGTGTTCCAGCAGCCTTGATTCTTGAAGGCAATTGCATAATGATATGGCTTTTACAATATGGCTGTGTGATTCTGAAAACCTTGTGTCTCATGCTCCTTTTATCCAGGGTATGTACAAATGAATAAAAAATAAGGATAAAAATTAAGTAAATAATAGGGAGGGTAAAGGGTAAAAATGGATAGATTGAAATACTAGTGGTCAATGAGAGGGAAGGGTAAGAGGTATGGGTTATATGAGGTTTTTCTTTTTATTTCTTTTCCTGGAATGTTACAAATGTTCTAAAAATACTCATAATGATGAATACACAACTATGTGATGATTTCAGGAGACATTGATTGTATACCATGTATGGACTGTATGTGTGTGAAGATTTCCCAATAAAAATATATATAAAACAACAAAACCAAAAAGCCTAATGGTACATAATCTGCTGGTTTTCAGGATTGTTTGAGACCTGTAATCCCTGTTTTCTTTCCAATTTTCTTCCTATGCGAATAGAAATGTTTATGCTATACTAGTCCATCCATTGTATATCAAAAGCAAATAACTTGTCTACTTCACACTTTCACAATTGTGCCCAAGGACAGATCACACCCACAACAAATTTTGCTAAGATTTTGTATTTAGCATTGTTTCTGAAATGACTGAAGGTTTTGTGATGTTGTGAAGGAATGAGCATATTTTGCACATACAAATAGCATGTCTTTTTGGGATCCAGAGGGTGGAATTTGATGGTTTGGAATTATATCAGAGAAAAACATGTCCTTAAAGTTTATTCATTCCTGTGGGTATGAATTCATCATCTATAGGACTTTTTGATGAAGCTGCTTCAGTTAAGGTGTGACCCATATCAGTCAGCTGGATATTTATCCTATTACAGAAGTCCTTGATAAGGTAATTTAGATAAAGAGAGAGAAACTAGCAATGCAATTTAGATAGAGAGAGAAAGCTACAGATAGAGTAGTTGTAAGCTAAACATCAGGGAACCCAGAATAGAAGGAAGACACCAGAAGACCCCACAATATGCTTTGCCATGTGACAAACTAAGTACCAGGATCCCCAGTAGCCAGCCCCAGGATGCCAGTCTTCAGGGGAAAGCATTGACTTGACTATACCTTGATTTGGACATTTTCCAGGCCTCAAACGCGTGAGTGAATAAATTCCCATTGTTTGACTGGACCCATTTCATGTTGTTTGAGCAGTTTAGGAAAATGAAATAGGATCTTTTCCCACTTTATACAGTCCTAAAAAGAGAGGACAGGCAAAAGCTCTCAATGTTACTTTCACTTATCTAACCCACTTCCCCCTTCTGAAGCAAAATCAAGAGAAAGGAAATGGGCAAGGAAGTTTACTGAACTCTACCAAATTCTCCCTTCTGCCTCCCTGTTTCTGTCTTCTTCCACCATTCTCTTAGGCTTTTGTCTTGCTGCATAATCCTATTTTGTATGTGAGACAATGAGTATTTCATGAATATTCCTCCATTCACACCCCTTCTGTAACAGATCCTAAGCTACCCTTCAAATGGACAAATGCCTTGGGATGACCAGGACGAAGGTCCTTTACTGCACTCAGAAAGGCAAAAGAAACATGCACAAGAATAATTCTATTACACTAAGCTCTCTTTTTACTTTTCCCACTTGTTTTTTTTTTTAATTAGAAAGATTGTGGGTTAACAGAGCTATCACGTCACACTATATTCTGGACCAGAAGAAAGAAGAAAGAATTACAAGAGACAGGAAGAAATTAACATTGGTTGAATGTCTACCATGCCAGCCCCTTTGTACTATCACATTTATTTCTCACAGTAATCCCGAGAGATAAATAATATTACATTCACTTTACAGAGGAGTCAATTAGGTGTTAAAGAGGACAATTTGCCTGGGATTATAGGACTAGTAATTAGAGGACCTTAGATTTGAACCCTAATATTTCTGAGGGAAAAGTTCATGCTGTTCCCACTACACCATGTAAATGACATAATATGTCATATTGTATTGAATCTAAAATGTTTTATGCTAGTCCAGTATTTTATGTACCACTAAAAATGAAATGCACTACAATTACATGATGACACACCATATATTTGGAAGATGAATCCTGATTTCAGAGATGTAAAGATGTGAAAAAATGTACAGCTTAGAATCAATGAGATACAGTAAGTGCTGGTCAAGGAAGATTGCTTGGGCAGCTGTGTACAGTTCGGGCAGAACACAAAAATATCAATAGTAGGGAACTATCAGGAAAAGGTTGCTACAGTGATTCAACTATTAATAAATGGAAGCCTGAACAAATACAGAGCCTTGAGAACTGGAAAGAGAAGATGAGCTTTTAAGAAACACTGGCAAATGAATTAATGGGAATAGCAACAGTTTATATTAGGTTGAAAAGGGTGAAGAATGGACTATATGCCAAGATACTGAAGTTGGAGTACCCAGAAACGTAGAGACTGAGAACTGTGAGAGGTGAAAAGGTATATCAAAATTCAAAAAGCAGAGAATTATCCCCAGGGAAGTACTGGAGGGGAGAGAACTGGTATGATAGACTTTTAGGTAACTAGAAAAATATGTCCTTAAATTTAATCCAGTCCTGTAGGTGCGGACCTACTGTAAATCAGATCTTTCAATGGGCGGGTTCTTTTTTTTAAATTTATTTTTATTATCAAACTGAAACAACATACAAACATGAAAATTCTTAACAGACAAACTTTCCATGCATGGTGTACAATCAATGGCTTACAATATCATCACATAGTAGCATATTCATCACCATGATCATTTTTTAGAACGTTTGCATCAATCCAGAAAAAGAGATAAAAAGAAAAAAGAAAAAACTCATACATACCATACCCCTTACCCTTCCCTCTCATTGACCACTAATATTTCCATCTGCTCAATATATTTTAACCTTTGTCCCCCTTATTTTTTTTTTTTCTATACCCTTTACCACTCCTGCCATGGTCAGGTTCATGTGTCAACTTGGCCAAGTGGTGGTACCTGTCTGTCTGGTTGGGCAAGTGTTGGCCTGTCTGTTGCCATGAGGACATTTAACAGAATTAAATCATGATCACATCAGCTGCATTCACAGCTGATTCCATTTGTAATCAGCCAAGGGGAGTGTCTTCTGCAATGAGTGATGCTCAATCTAATCATTGGAAGCCTTTTAAGGAGGATTCAGAAGAGACAGGCTGTCTTCCTGCTTCGGCTGGTGAGACTCTCCTGTGGAGTTCATTCAGACCCTCCATTGGAATCATTGGCTTCACAGCCTGCCTTGTGGATTTTGGACTCTGTGTTTTCACAGTCATGTGAGAAACTTTTACAAATTTTATATTTTTGAGTGTTCCCTGTTGAGTCTGTTTCTCTAGAGAACCCTAACTAATACAACTTGGTACCAGGAGTGGGGTGCTACTGCTGTATTCTGCAAATACCAAACATGTTGGAATGGCTTTTTAAATGGATAAGGAAAAGATTTTGGAGGAGTTGTGAGAAGTTTGATAGAGAATGCCTAGAATGCTTTGACAAGACTGTTGGTAGAAATGTGGACTCTAAAGATACCTCTGACCAGGCTCTACAAAGAAATGAGGCGTGTGTTATTGGAAACTGGAAGGAAGGTGATCCTTGTTTTAAAATAGCAGAGAATCTGGCAAAAATTGACCAGTGGCTTTGGCTGGAAGGGAGAGTTTAGAAGCCATGAACTTGGACATTTAGTAGAAGAGATCTTCAAATTAAATGTGGAAAGTGCAGCCTAGTTTCTCCTCACAGATTATAGTGAAATGTGACAGGAAAGAGATAAGCTGAAAACTGGACTCTTGGGGATAAAGAAACCAGAAATTGATGTATGTTCTGGAAAATTCTGGGCTTCCAGGAAGGGAGACCCCAGAGAAAAGTGCTTTATGTGAGGATTTGGCCAAATGTGAAACCAGTCAGCCATTTCAGAGAAAGCCAGGATTGGACATGGAGTTATCCAGAAAGGATTTATGGAAACTCCTTATGTCTGATGGGCATGATACAAGGTTACTGCATAGAAAGCCAATGAGAGTGCTGTGGGACCTGTACAAACAGACCCACTGCAAGTCTGGACTGGGGGGTTCAGAGAAGGGACACATTGGAGGAAAAATAACTTCAGAGGCAAAACCATGGAGGCCAGGGTCTGAAGTCAAGAAGCCTCGGGTCAGGAGAGAGGACCCACCCAACCTCATGGAGAGGGTGAGTTTGCCCCAAAGGCAGAGGATGGGCCTTCCACCTCCTTGTAGTGGAAGAGTCATGCTGCTTCAGGCCTTAGAGAGGGTGGAGCACATTCCTTGGAGTTTGGGGAGAGTCTGGCTGCCACCATGTGGAGGGGTTGAGCATGTGTCCTGGAGATTGCACAGAGCCTGGGTGCAGCCCCATTGATTGGAGAGAGTGGAGCCGAGAAAAAGGTGGTCTCCCCAGTGTCCCCCAAGATTGCATTCAGAGAGAGGCAAGCCACTGTGTAGGCCCTTGGAAAGGGTGGGACTGCCGCTTCCTAAAGCCCTGAGGATAAATGACTCTCAGATCTTGAAATCTAATGGACTTTGCCCTGTGGGTTTTTGAAACTATATGGGTTTGGTGACCCCTGTGTTCCTTTTTCCCCATGGAAATGGGTATGAATGTTCCTCCTTTGTATGCTGGCGGCAGATAACTTGTTCTGAGTTTTACAGGTCCAGAGCAAATGGAGAAAATTTTGCCTTAGGACTGCCCATGCCTTTAATTAACTTTGATGAGACTCTGTACTGATTTCAATCTTGAATTAATCTTGTATTTGAATTGTTACTGGAATGGTTTAAGGTTCTCTGATATTGTTATGGAATGAATGTGTTTTGTATATGGGGAAAACATGTCTTTTTTAGGGTCCAGAGGGTGGCATATGCTGGTTTGAAAGGATGTATGGACCCTAGAAAAGCCATGCCTTAATCAAAATCCTATTTCGTAAAGGCAGAATAATCTCTATTCAACACTGTATGTTTGAAACTGTAATCAGACCATATCCCTGGAGATGTGATTTAATCAAGAGTGGTTGTTAAGCTGGATTAGGTGACAAAATGTCTCCACGCATTTGGGTGGGTCTTGATAAGTTTTTGGAGTCCTATAAAAGAGGAAACATTTTGGAGAATGAAAGAGATTCAGAGAGAGCAGAGCAGAATGACATAGTCATGAGAAGCAAAGTCCACCAACCAGCGATCTTTGGAGATGAAGAAGGAAAATGCCTCCCGGGGAGCTTCATGAAACAGAAAGCCAGGAGAAGAAGCTAGCAGATGATGCTGTGTTTGCCATGTGCCCTTCCAGATGAGAAAGGAACCCTGATTGTGTTCACCATGTGCCTTTCCAGATAAGAGAGAAACTCTGACTGTGTTCGCCATGTGCCCTTCCACTTGAGAAAGAAACCCTGAACTTCATCAGCTTTCTTGAACCAAGGTATCTTGCCCTGGATGCCTTAAATTGGATATTTCTATAGACTTGTTTTAATTGGGACATTTTCTTGACCTTAGAACTGTAAACCAGCAACTTATTAAAGTCCCCTTCTGAAAAGCTATTTCGTTTCTGGTATATTGGATTCTGGCAGCTAGCGAACTAGAACAGAGGGTTTCATATTAGGGAGGAAAAAGGAGAGTTGAAAGGTAAACTGAGACCAATTATGTTATCTGTTACACTAGTTAAGGTGACAATAATATAGATTTGAACAAAGGGGATGGATTAGAGAAACACTTATGGAGGTAGAACTGGCAGGGAGAGGTGAAGAAAAAGGTACTGATTAATGCACTTGGTTGACAAAGATGAAGTAAGATATGTACCAAGGGCACACTAAAGAAACTGGCTATTGGAAGACATTCTTAGGGTGCTAAGTTAAGTGGCTAGTTACAAACACAAGTTGCTTTCAAAATGGGGGTTCCAGGGGCCAAAAGAAAGCCATGGAGCTGCAGGAAAGTCAGTAAGGGCAAGTGGGCACAATTCAAGAGCAAATAGGAAAAGTTTTCAAAATGGGTAGGAGCTAGGAGATGATACAGGGAAAGAACTAGATCAAAAAGCTTCCTAGGTGGAGAAAACAGCACAAGGAAAGGTAAAGAAGAATAAGAAAATAGCACAAGGAAAGGTAAAGAAGCATAAATAGACTAGTCTGTCTGACTAGCTCTAGGAAATTCATTTTTGCTGGTTTCAGTACACAGCCTAAAGTGGAATCCAGAATATTGTATGGGTAAATTGTTTTCGTTTTTATTTTTATTTTTTATGAAGCTTTTGGAAGTAATATTTTGTTGCAGTTCAGAAAAGAGAACTATTTTGTGAGAAAACATATCCTTAGGGAGATCTATAATCAACATTAAAGACAATACTTAAAAGTATATTCTTCAAAGATTCAGATATCACGTATTTGAGCTTAGAGCTGGGAAGCAAATGCAACCTTGCATTTTTTTATTTTATTCTAACAGCAGCCTCAGCTATATAAGCTACCACCATACCCATCTCAGAGACTGAGCTGAAGGACCCAGCCAGGTTAAGTTATTCTCAGTGGAAAAGAGAGACTCGGCTCCACGCCTTCTGTGCCTACTGTCGTCTGGCATCTCACCAGCTGAGTCAGTGCTCCTGAACACCCAGGAAAACAGTCCTTGCCATCATTTATTCTATGACCAGTGTCTTCTCATTTGTTTTGTTTTGGTTGCACCTGTCATCTGCTGTGCCGACCTATAATTTAGAAAATACACATTTTCTTTTTTTCTCCCTCAGCTAATCCTAATAAATATCATGTTTCATAGAGGCTGTTTTGTAGCTCAAAGACTCCCTCTCTCTACTGACAAAATATGCACAACAAAACAAATTCAAAGATGGGATTAGTAAACTTGGTCTCATTTCTTCCCCTGTGGTAACTGAGACCCAGAGGTGTGTCGAAGTCTTTCAGAATCCTGACAGATCAGAAGTTTTGCAACAATCAAGACCCTGCTATCAGGAGCACCAGATTTCTCCGAGAAGGTAATGTCGAATTCATGGCAAGGGATGTAATTTAGGTTCACAATTTATCAAGTAAATGGTGACTTATGAGTAACATTCAATATTTGTGCTGTAGTGGCTGGCCACTAACTGACACTATACATTGAGATTGCAGCCATTTTCAGACTATTATTTTTTACATCATTTTAGAAGTCATCCTGAAGTATACATACCAAGATAAAAATATTTATCCAAGAAGAAAGAAATGAAGAGTGAAATTTTCTCCCAATAACACTTGGGCATTCTGAACATTTACACTACAAGCCTCATTGTAAATCTTTACAAACAAAGATACAAAATATACCACAAGCCTCTACTGCCTTTTTATCATTTGAAAAATGTAATATGTAGTCAAGACAGCACTGAAAAATTAAGTTTTACATTGTTAAATGAGGTTGAAAAGTTCTGACTAAATAATATTATCTGTTGCAGGAGCCACTTACTTTTCCAATTTTTATATGTCCAAAATATGCCAAATGTTTTCAAGCACATACTTTCCAATTAGGTGGTAAAGTCAATGGTGTATAAAAAATGTCCAAAGTGTTCATGAATTTCAGCGACAACATGCACATTTACCTTTTGAAAGGCTGAGGTAATTTTTTTTTAATGGTAAAGACCCAAAATGCTCAGGAATAAAGGATATTCGACAATTTGAATAAAAACCAGAAGGTAAAACAGAAGGCAAGGACTGGCCAGGCTGCTTAAAGGTAATACTTCTGGTAAAATTGATCCCAATTTTTAGATGTAAAACATTTCTACAGAAAAGATTCTAAAGCAGATACTCTGTAACCTTGACCTTTTTTGGCAATAGTAGAAATAAAGCAAATAAACAAGGCCTGAAGAAAAAGTTGGGCTAATCTAATGCAAGGACAGAAAAGCAGAGCATAAAAGGGTTAAATACAAACAATGGCTAAATATTTCATTGCCACTTTCCAATGTTTGATTTTACCTCTGCTTTCATTAAGAAACGAATTATTCAGGGTTTAAAATCTGTCTTTTATAACACTCAATTTGTGACAGGAAGCAAACACTAGTTATTTACTTGACATAATTAAAAAAGATTAGTATCCGAGTTACCTGAAATTCCAATCCATAGTTTTCTCTGCAGAATTCTCTCAGTTTAGGATATACATTCTCTCTTAGTGCTTGTCTTTCTGCCCCCGTGTCTGTGGTAGGAAAAAAAAACAAAACACAGAGAAGGTGAGCATGTCCACATGTGTGTTTCTGGGGAATATGAGTAGTATGGGGAAAAAAACCCATGAAACCTTCAACATAAATGTTAACATTAATATAATCAAGCTTGGTGATGAACTGTAGAATGGTGGGATATTAGGCTGCTGGAGAGAGCTGCTCCTAATTCCACAGGGATCCAAGAGCTCTAATGATGGAAAGGATTCTTACTGGTGAGTTCTGTGTGTTGGCAGAGCTGAGATTCACAGCTGATTCTTTATGCCCATGGAGGCCCTCGCACTGAGCTCCTGAATGGTCCTGACTACGCCATCTTTGGTAGAGGTAGAGGGAAAAACAGTAGAGCTATGTTCTAGTTTGCTGGCTGCTGGAATGCAATATACCAGAAACAGAGCGGCTTTTAAAAAGGGGAATTTAATAAGTTGCTAGTTTATAGTTCTAAGACCGAGATTAAAACAAGTCTATAGAAATGTCCAATCAAAGGCATCCAGGGAAAGATACCTTGGTTCAAGAAGGCTGATGAACTTCAAGGTTTCTCTCTCAAGTGAGAAGGCACACAGTGAAGACAGTCAGGGCTTCTCTCCTGGCTGGAAGGGCACATGGTGAACACAGCGTCATCTGCTAGCTTTCTCTCCTGGCTTCTGGTTTCATGAAGTTCCCCAGGAGACGTTTTCCTTCTTCTTCTCCAAAGGTCTCTGGCTGATGGACTCTCTGCTTCATGGTGCTGCAGCATTCTCTGCTCTCTTTGAATCTTCCATTCTCCAAAACATTTCCTCTTTTATAGGACTCCAATAAACCAATCAAGACCCACCCAAATGGGTGGAGACATGTAGTCACCCAATCCAGCTTAACAACCTCTCTTGACTAAATCACATCATCCAGGGAGATGATCTGATTACAGTTTCAAACATACAGTATTGAATAGGATTATTCTACCTTTATGAAATGGAATCTTGATTAAAACATGGCTTTTCTAGGTGGCATACATCCTTTTAAACCAGTACAAGCTATCAGATGTGTTCACCCAGTGATGTGTAAACAGTTTCAATATATACACATGAATATAATATATTCACTGATTAATTTAGTTACTGCCTTCCATAAAATAACCATAGACTATATTGTTATTTCCTATAATATTTAGAAATAATGTGACTTCAAAAAAATTTGGCAAAGCATGCATGCAAATGGTGCAATAATTAGGAGAGACAAATTGCAGAAGCAAACAACTTCAACTAGCAGATTCTACACAAGGTAGATTAGATCAGTCATTGGTTTCATAGAGCAGTGTCTCCCATACAGGGTTTTTGGACTTAATGTCACATCAAGGAGGAAAATTGTTTTACATGGACCACACCATGTAAAAGTTTTGAAATAAAATATACTTTTTTATTATCCCTGCCATTAAAAATAGACAAGAAGAAATAGGGAACTGGAAGGCAGAAGAACCACAGAACATGTATATACATATTTGATGCTGACAATATTCCATAGGAAGGGATTATAAAGCCACCTGTGCTGAATGATACTCCGGTGTCATGATGACAGTATAAGGATCCGTATAGCAAAGAAAGTCTGTTCATTGCCAAACTGATTTCAGTAGGAGATGAAAAACTTAGTTTTTAAAAATTAGGTTACCATACTGTGTTATGAAAAGTACCATTTGTTAAATGTACCTCAATCTCAGTTATAACTAGAAATACCTGCATACCACGCTTATACTAAGGAATGAGTTTAAAAGAATTTCTTTATTTTTCTCTAGCACGTCTGTCCATGCAAATTTAGCCATATGCTGTGTTGACCTACTCTACTTTCCTACTGTTCTCAAGCCTATTTTGGGAAGCAAATAACCAATCTCAAGAGTTGGAAATGCAGCTGCAGCCTGGATGAGTGACAGGAACCAGTGTTTACAGAGAAACCAAAGATTCAGAGGCATACAAGTCCTTCTAGATTACTCTGTGATCCCCCAAAATAGTGTCTTTCCTAACCTAAGATCCAATATGGTCCTGAGTCAAAAGGAAAAATCAGAGGACCAAGCTGAGGGGTATATATTTAAGCAGGGTCCATGTGACTTTATAAATGCTGGCAAAGTCAGGATGTCAGTTAAGCTTTTGCATAATTTATATTATCTTGAGATCAGACAGTTATCGCTTCTTACCCCATTTTAAGGGCTGAAGGCATTAACTTCACAATAACAACAGTCAACCAATCTCTCCAAAAGGCTACTGTAGACTTTTTAAACCCATATAACAAAGAAGTCACTTCTAAAATAAACAAATACTACCAGATGTGGAATTGCGAATACCTCAAACAAGGATTATAGTTAGGAAATTCTGAAAAATAGGATCAAAATAATATATGAAAAAAATTATGAAATGATTGATATAAGGAGCAGAAACTCCTTTTTTAACAAATGCAGTTGTAAATTTTTTAAACTTTTTAAATTGTAAAATATAACATATATACAAACATAAAAACATATATAGAAAGCAAAAGAAGGAGAAAGCAATAATTTTCAAATCACACTTCAAAAGCAGTTACAGAATGGATCCCAGACTTTGACATGGGCTACCAATTCCTCCATTCAGATTCTTCCTTCTAGCTGCTCCAAAACACTGGAGGCTAGAAGGAATATTAATATAGTGATTCAGTAGCCATACTTGTTTGTTAGATCCCATTTTCTCAGTTATGCCTCCTCCTTCTCCTTTAATCCTTCTCCCAATCTATAGGGATCTTTGGGCAATGCCTGTTCTGACTTTTTCACATTGAGAAGGGGTGTCCACACTAAAGGATAGGGGGATATAATTAATTCACTCAGAGGCTGGTCCTTCTGAGTTTCAGGGTTTATCTGACCTTGGAATCCACTGGGAATTATATGTTACAGGAAGACAAACCTAGTGCATGAGACCTTTATAGAGTCACAGTTTGAGGCCTAGGTGTTCTTAAGAGTCAACAGAAATTATGTTTATTGGAGTTTAGCAAACCATGGCAATTGGCACTATCCAGCTGTAGAGCACAAAGCAGCCTCCAAAATAGCCTCTTGAGTCCATTTGATCTCTCTGGGCCACTGATGCCTTATTTTATTACACTTCTTTCCTCCCTTTTGGTCAGGAAAGCACTGTTGATCCCATGGTGTCAAGGCCAGACTCATCCCCGGAAATTATGCCCCACATCGTCAGGGAGACTTTCACCCCTGAATGGTTTGTACCATGTGGGTTTGGGGGGAGTGTAATGACTTTCCTTGCAGACTTGTGCTTAGAAACAGAGAGGCCACATCTTAGCAACAAAGAGACTACCTGGAAGCAACTCTTAGGCCTCATTATGGGTAATCATAGCTTTTCTTATGAAACAGAAATAAGCTGAGGTTACAGCGCTTGGCTACCCAGGGTTTCCTAGACATGAGAGTTCAATATATATATATATATATTTCCCTTTAAACTCTCAAGGGCTCCACTAATACTTTTTAATTATCACCCTACCATAATCTGAGATGTATCTGTATATCACTTAAAGCTATACAGAATTACAAGACCTCGTTCCCGTTTTGGACTCCAGGAGTTTCGGTTGTTTAAATGCACTACTCGAAGAGGTTGATTTAGATCATGTGTTACAGAAAATTTAGGTTCTAGACATAATAAAGTTCCTTGCCTTTGGTCTCACACAGTGGCTGAAGATCTATATAGTACATATAGTATCATCTTTTACCCTGCATTCTACTTTACCTTAGACCCAGCCAGATTGGCTGCTTTTTAAATGCTGAGGCCTGATGTCTTTTTCAGTTACTTACTTCGGAAACTGTTATTATATATAGTTATGATAACATTCAGGGCTGCAGCACTCCATTTCTGGGACAAGGTGTCACGGAGCTACTCAAAGTTCCAGGGAAATACCAGCTGATACAAATATAGCTCAGTGTCTCAGAATCCAGAAATAGATCTACAACTTCAGACCAAATGTGGTTGTTATAAGGGCCTATAAGCTAGGCTTCCATTTTCTTATAAATATTTTCTGAGAGAGAACTTAGCATATTTGTTCTTTTGTTTCTGGCTTATTTTGCATAGCATATTGTCCCCAAGGCTTAGGCAGTTTGTTGTGTGCACCTTGAAGTCCCTCCTTTTTTTAGCTGCATCATATTCCATCATATAAATATATCAGCATTTGCCATTGTACCTCTCAGTCATTGTATCCTTTGGCTCCCTCCATTTACTGGGAATCATTGATAATGTCCAAAACAAACAAACATGTCTTAAAGTATCTTCTCTTGGTTGTACAATCACCAGACAAGTTTTGCTGGTCCCTCGTGACAAGGAAACAGTAAACACGATGTCACCAACTATCAAATCAAAAGTACCCCATCACTTGGCCCTCCACCCCAGTTAATTGCTGCTGGTAGAGCTGTGATAACTGTTGATGTCTTCCTGTTAACTGTTGGTCATATCATGCATTTTTAGTTCCCCCCTCCCCATATCCCTCTTTGTCCACTCTTGAACCATTGAAATAGTTTATGCAAGAACTTATTTATAATTGTAAATGTAATCAGTGGGATACATGGCACAATACATCCCCTTTCTATCATATTCACCATCAATATGGAAATTTTATTTATAACTCCATTAATTAGTTACCATTATTTCTATCAGTTCCCTTGCATTTAGAGTCAACCTCTCTGGGTAGCCTTTCCTCCATCTCTACCTTTTGTGTACCTCTAGGTCTTCTATATTCTATAGTGTAACCTCTGAGATTAACTTTACCAGAGTCATAAAAGAGAAATCATACAATATCTGTCCTTTTGTGTCTGACTTATTTCACTCAGCATTATGTCCTCAAGATTCATCCATGTTGTCATACGTTCTGGGACATTATTTTGTCTTATTGCTGCATAATATTCCATTGTATTTTGCATATTTTGTTTATCCATTCATCTGTTGATGGGCACTTGGATTGTTTCCATCTTTTGGCAATTGTGAATAGTGTCACTATGAACATCAGTCTGCAAATGTCTGTTCGTGTCACTGCTCTTAGCTCCTCCTCTGGTTATATAAAGACTATTAGTATTGCCAGGACATAGGGCAACTCAATATTTAGTTTTCTGAGGAATCGCCAAAACGTCTTCCACAGTCACTGTACAATTACATATTCCCACTAACAGTGAATAAGTGTTCCCATTTCTTCAATCCTCTATAACATTTGTAGTTTCCTGTGTGTTTAATAGCAGCCATTCTTATAGGTATGAGGTAATATCTTATCGTTATATTAATTTGCATCTCTTTTATAGCTAATGAAAATTAACATCTCTTCATATGCTTTTTAGCCATCTATATTTGCTCTTTAGAAAACTGTCTATTCATAGCCTCTGCCCATTTTATAATTGGTTTGCTTGTTCTTTTGTTGTTACACTGTATAATTTCTTTATGTACCCAGGATATCAACCCTTTATACAATATGTAGCTTCCAAGTAATTTTTCCCATTGAGTTGCCTGCCTCTTCACCTTTTAAACAAAGTCCTTTGAGGCACAGACATTCTTGATCTTAAGGAGCTCCCATTTATCTATTTTTTCTTTTGCTGCTTGTGCTTTAGGTGTACAGTTTAAGAAGTTACCTTCTGTTACTAGATCTTGAAGATGTTTCCCTGAATTTTCTTCTAGAAGTTTTATGATACTGGCTTTACATTTAGGTCTTGAATACATTTGAATTATTTTTTTTAATAGACTGTAAGGTAGGGGTCCTCTTTCATTCTTCTGGCTATTGATATCCAATTCTCCCACACCCATTTATTGAAAAGACTATTCTGTCTCAGTTCAGTGGATTTGGGGACCGTATCAAAGATCAATTGTCCACAGATCTGGTGATCTATCTCCATACTCTCACACTATTCCATTGGTTGATGCTTCTATCTTTGTACCAGTATGAGGCTTTTTTGACCACTTGGCCATATAGTAAATTTTAAAGTCAGGAAGTGATAATCCTCCCACTTTGCTCTTCTTTTTAAGGATATGTTTAGCTATCTGGAGTCTCTTTCCCTTCCAAATAAATTTGATAACCAGCTTTTCCAATTCTTCAAAGCAGATTGATGAAATTTTGGGTGCTATTGCATTGACACTGTATATCAGTTTGGGTAGAGTTGATACCTTAAGGACATTTAACCTTCCTATCCATGAGCATGGGATAATTTTTTTTTACAATTTTATAATTTTCTGTGTACAAGTACTTAACATCCCTGGTCAGGCTTATTTCTGGATACCTGGTTCTTTTGGTCACTATTTTGAATGGAATTTTTTCCTTAATTGTCTCCTCGGATAGGTCATTGCTTGTGTATAGAAACACTACTGATTTTTGTTCATTAATCTTACATCCTGCCACTTTGCTGAATTTGTTTATCAGCTCAGGTGGCTTTGTCATAGATCTCAGGGTTTTCTAAATATAGGATCATGTCACCTGAAAATAGTGAAAGCTTTACTTCTTCCTTTTCTATTGGATGCCTATTATTTCTTTTGTCTAATCACTTCAGCTAGGATTTTTGTACATTGTTGAATAATAATGTGGAAATGGACATTATCTGTCTCATTCCCATTCTTTATGAGGAATGCTTTCAGTCTCTCACCATTAAATATGATACTGGCTATGGGCTTTTCATATATGCCTTTTTATGATTATGAGAAGGTTTCCTTCAATTCCTACCTTTTGAAAGGTTTTTATCAGGAAAGGATGCTGGATTTTGTTAAATGCTTTTTCAGCATCAATCAATATGATCATGTGATTTTTCCCTTTTGATTTGTTAATGTGACTGATTTTCTTGTGTTGAACCACCCTTGCATTCCTGGTATAAACCCCACTTGGTCATGATGCATAATTCTTCTAATGTGAAAATAAAATGGATTTGATTTGCTAATATTTTATTAAGGATTTTTGCATTTATGTTCATTAGCAACATTAGTCTGTAGTCTTTAGTTTTCCTTTCTTGTAGTGTCTTTACCTGGTTTTGGTATTAAAATGATGTTAGCTTCATAAAATGAGTTAGGTAGTGTTCTAGTTTGCCAAAGCTGCCAGAATGTAACACACCAGAGATGGACCAGCTTTTAATAAAAGGGGATTTACTTAGTTAAAAACATATAGTTCTTTAGAGGAAAGGCAGCTAACATTCATTTGAGGTTCTCTCTCATGCAGGAAGGCACACGGTGATCTCTGCTGGCCTTCTCTCCAGGCTTCTGGGCTCAACAGCTTTCCCCAGGGTGCTTCCTTTCTGCATCTCCAAAGTCATAGGCTGAGATGA
Source organism: Tamandua tetradactyla (assembly GCF_023851605.1). Lineage (NCBI taxonomy): Eukaryota > Metazoa > Chordata > Mammalia > Pilosa > Myrmecophagidae > Tamandua > Tamandua tetradactyla. The sequence goes on along the minus strand of NC_135345.1, from coordinate 38,777,092 downwards.
GGTATGCTGAGCTGCTTGGACTGTGCTGCATTGAGCTCTCTCATTTAAGCATGCAGCCAATTAAATCAAAAGTCATTCATTGCAGCAGGCACTCCCCCATCCAACCATGGATGTAATCAGTGACAGATGAGCTTCACATGCCATTGGCTCATGTCCACAGCAACAGAACCAAGCATCTTTGCCTGACCAAGTTTACACCTGAACCTCACCACCACAGGTAGTGTTCCCTTTTCCTCAATTTTTTGGAAGAGTGTGAGTAGAACTGGTGTAAGTTCTTTTAAGAATGTATGATAAAGTTCCCTTGTGAAGCTGTCTGGTTCTGGGATTTCCTTTGTTGGAAGATTTTTGATGACTGTTTGAATCTCTTTACTTGTAACTCATTTGTTGAAATATTTTTCTTCTCAAGTCAGTATAGGTAGTTCATGTGTTTCTAGGAATTTGTTCATTTCATCTATGTTGTCTAGTTTGCTGGCATATAGTTGTTCATAATATTCAATTCACTCCACTCCATCATCTTCCTGGAAGGTCTCTCGTTTCTCAAAAAATATTATTAATACATACTGAGATTTGAATGTGCAATAGTAAGGAGGACAAAACAGAAATGTAGTATCTAATTGCTACGATTTATTGTATACTTACTATACAGTCTAGTAGTGTTCTAACACTTCTGTGTGCAATTTCTTAATCATTTCTGACAACAATCCTATACAATACGTAAAATTATTACCCCATTTTTTTAGAAGAGAATCTGATGCATTGAGGGGTTCAGAAACTTGCCTAAGGTCATATGGCCACTGGGTTTCAGACCTGGATTTGAAAGCAGCCAGCCAAATACTATAGTTGTTCTAATCATGAAAACATGGAATTGCGAACAAATTCAACCTTTAAAAATGAACAATGAAATAATTAAATGGAATGATTAAAGGATGTCAGTGTACTAAAGTTTATCACCCTCTAAAAATCTGAGTTAGACCTTAAGGAGTCTTTTCTTTCTATAACGCATTCTTCCACATCAATAAGTTCTCCCACTACCTCTAAATGGAACCTGAATTCATCAACTGCTCTCACTTCTGCTACTGGGTGCAAGCCAATTTCATCTCTCATCTGGATTCTAACTCCGTTTCCACACTTTAATCTATTCTCTACAGAACAGCCAGAATGAACTTCTCAGAATGGAAATCAGATCACAGCACTCCCTTGTTTAAAACCCTCTGATAACTTTTTCATGTAAGTTGGAATAGAGCCCACATTTCTTACTCTGAATATTTTCTCTTTCCTAAAGTTCATCTCTTACCGTTTTCCCAATTCACATCGCTCCAACATTTGTTTCTGTATTGCAAAGAGTGCACTCCCACTCATGGTACTTTGCTTTATCTGGCACTTCAGAGAAGGCTTTTTCCTGTGACCCTCTCATGGCTGGCTCTTTGTCATACAAATGTCAACTTTTAATACCACCTCTTCAGAGGTGCCCTGAGCACCCCATCTATAGATGCCACTGAGCCATGCTCCCTCGCATCACCTCATTTTTTTTTTTTTTTTTTTTTTTTTTTTTTTAAAGGAAAGACAGAGAGAAGGAAGGAAGGATAGAAGGAAGGAAGGGAGGAAGAAAGGGAAACATCTTTTAAACATTTTCTTGTTTTATTGTATTTTGTTTCTCCGTTTTTGTTACATGGGCTGGGGCCGGGAATCGAACCGAGGTCCTCCGGCATAGCAGGCAAGCACTTTGCCCGCTGAGCCACCGCGGCCCGCCCTCACCTCATTTTAATCCCTTACATTGTATTTGTCTCTACTGTTCTTGCTGGTTATTCATTTTCTGTCTGCCTCCCCCACTAGAATGTAAGCAGAAAGGAACTCAGAACCTTCCTTTGCTTCATTCGTTCCTGACTCCCTGGTGCTTACAGTGATGCTCAGTTAATGAAGGAATGCACGAGGAAAGCCCCACATGAATCACTGACAAATATGGGCTGACAGGCGATATCCCTTAGCAATTACTTCCAGAGACAAAAAGGCTCCCTATGTTACAACTTGTCATTGAATGGACATTAGAATCAAGACTATGCAAAGTTCTGGGAAATAAACCATGGGGAGGAAGTTGATACCATGACACAAGTGAATGAACTGAAATAATGATTTCTTTTCTAGTGTCTGCGTATGCCAGTTTGATAGGATTATGTTCCCTATGCTTTAATCCTGATCCATATCGTGAAGCAGCCATTTCTTTTAATCCCTATTCAGCACTATAGGTTGAATCTTGATTAGATTATCTCCACAGAGATGTGACCCACCCAATTGTGCGTATTAACTCTGAGTAGATGGAAATATGACTCCACCCATACCAGGTGGGGCTTGATTAGTTTACTGGAAACTACAATTAAAAAACAGGAAAACTGGAAACAGGAAACTGGCAATTAAAAAACAGGAAACGTTTGGGAGAGAGTCCCTTTCAGAGCCATGAGAACCATGAGGGCCCACACAGCCAGAGACCTTTGGAAAATGTTCCCAGAGCAGCATTGCGAAACAAGAGGCCTGGAGACAAAGCTAGCAGACATTGCCACGTTCACCATGTGTCCTTCCAGTTGAAGAGAAACCCTAAACATCATCGGCCTTCTTGAACCAAGGTATCTCTCCCTTAATGCCTTGGATTGGGCATTTCTTTAGGCTTGCTTCAATTTGGCCATTTTCACAGTCTTAGAACTGTAAACTAGCAACTTAATAAATTCAGATTTTTAAAAGCCATTCTGTTTCTGGTATATTTCACTCTGGCAGCTAGCAAACTAGAACACTGTTTCTAGCAGAATATACCTACATTTTGACCAGTTATTATGAACCTCACTGAGAATATGAATGAAGCATATGCACATATCTGATGGGCATTCTGTACTATAACTTATATTATAAAAATGACTCTAATTTTCCTCTATTTGTTTTAATATATGATGGTTGGCTCTGAGAATGGAAAATTAACTTAGCTGTAATGGATTAATTATGATGGATGACAGATAAGTTGACTTGATTAAATGCAACAATCTGATTCACACCAACAGCAAATCTAGATGGCTGGCAATTAAAAAACATTTAAATGTTATAGATGGGAAAAATTTACTCGTGTCATATCACAAATGAAATGGACTTCTCAAAAAAGTACAAATTGAAGCCTAGGAATGTCATAATTAACGCTTTATATATAATCATATTTCTCCAGCTCCTTAACCTTGTAGAGATACATTAACTCTTTGGTAGCATTAATTACCATTTGTTTTCTAAATGATTCATTGGTGATTTCAGAGTTAATGAAGATCTCTGTACAGTGTCTGAGTTACCCGCAGTAGTTTGGGGAGAATTATTAATCAACACAATTGTCCTTGAAGCATCTTGATTTTAATTCAAAAAGTTTGATTAATTCAATATTCTTTTTAGAAATAAAAACGGCCTAATGTCCACTGTGTTGGAACTTCATACCATTTGCTTCACCCTTATCTAAGGCTATGTGTATTAATTAGACTGAGTCATTTTTTTCATGCAGTTGGCAGCTCCAAAATTTTATTTAGGGATCACCACATACCCTTTGCTAGAACTATCTTGCCAATCTTGTCTCCCTGGTTTTTATCCACTTATTTTTGCACAAAGAAGTGGATTGGATTCTCCTACTTTATCTAGTCACTCAGCTGATGATTTCTATGGACATCCTAAGTGGATTTTTATTGTTGTTTGGTTTGATTTCTTATTTGGTGGCTTCCAAAAATGCTGTCTCCTCTCACTGGCTTTCTGGAAGTAGAGACTTCCTGTCCTCTGTGCCCAACACGGCACCCTCACCCTTCCTTATTTCAATGTCACCAAATTCTGTCAATTTCACTTCATAAACACCTTTTGAATTTAGCCACTCTATTTTCACATTCAACTTTTCTCAGCCCAAGAATCCAGGACCCTATTTGACTGGCCTATCTGCCTCTCCTCACTGCAGTCATATGCTTCATAGAAATGCCAGAGATCGGTTCCAAGACAAAGCAAAACCTAAGTCTAATTTGATCATTAAAGACACTGGGGCATCTGGTGGCTCAGATGATAAAGGCCAGAATGCTCAACAGGTACAAATAATTTCCGTCTCCTATTGCATTCAACATGTATCCTCCAGAGAATGAGTTCTCAGATGTTACTTGAATTTGGGCTTCATCTTTGTACAAACTGCTTTTCTTGCACAAAAATCCTTTCTCTTACCTCTCCTTTGCTTGGCAGACTGCTTTGAGTCCCAAATCAAAGAGACTGCGTTTGTGAATGCTTGAAAGTCAGAGATAGGCATCCCCTCTTGAAATCTCCCCACAAGACTCTGCTCACTCCTGTCACTTATTGGAATGTATTGTAATTTATTATATGTATTATTTTGCATTTATGTCCTCCAATAAGCTGTGAACTCCTGGAAGACAGGGACTTCTCATACTTCCATCTTTACATCACAAAAATTAGAGCAGACCTTAGCATATAATTGGGACTCATGTTTGTTGAAGATATTTGTTGAATGTGTACATGGATGCTATGGAAACATTGACTAAATCAAACTAAGGAATTACTTTATCTCCTCAAAAGCCAATATAAATCAAAATCCAATGTCATTTTCAAGTAATTATGAGTATATTGACAGCATTATAATCATGGGTACAAGTGTGAATCTTAGAGTGATGTTACAAAAGTATATGACAAAGTATGGCAGAGGGTAGAGCCTGGCCTTTCCTCCTCCCAAAAAAAAAATGCAACAACTGGACAAAGTTTTCAAAATAACTATTTCAATAAAATTAAAGTAGCTACAGCAATCATGTATCTTGTATTGTATTCCTTAAATTGACTCAAGTATCCTCTATTTTTTTCAAAGTTGTAGGTCAAATCACTAGTTAAAATACAGATTTCTATAATTTTTTATAGCAACAGTTCATCAAAGTACTCTGAAGTTTCTAGCTCAGATCCCCTAACTATAGTATTTCCACATCTCAATATATTTTAGGAAAAAAAAGAGTAAATTAGAAAAGGTACAATTGGAATTCTGATAAGATGGAGGACAAGAAACCTGCATAAAAATCACAGTGACAACAACTAGCTGATGGCATAAAATATTTAAAAATCAATCTTTTTAAATGTGTTACATAGCTGGAAGAATACTAAGCAATGCACAGAGGCCAAAGACACAGGGAAAGCAGGACTCCTGGAATGTAAGTGATCCTGAGGCCAACTTTTGCTTTTTTTTTTAATTACAGCCTGGTGACCTCTAACATTGATTTCGTCATGTGTGGACAATCAAATAAGAACACTTGGCAAGAAGCTGTAACATCAAAGGCTACATCTTCAGTGTGAGGTTGAACAACAAATAAATCTGCAACAGCAAGGAAACTGGCTTTGTGTTCGGTAGAAGTAAAAACTATCTCCCCAATATCTTCCTCACAAGCTGGGCCTCTTGCAAATTTGCAATCTTTTGAGAAATAATATTCACAATACTTGAGAGATTACAGCTGAAAATTCCCTGGATTCGTTGAAAGGTACCAGTCCCCAGAATCAGGAAAGCCAAAAAATACCAGCTAAGAAAAATATAAAACAGTTTCATAAATATATAGAAATTCCATTTCAGAATGAAAATGGAGAACGCCACAAACAAAAGAAGATCCTAAAACTAGCCAGAGAGAAAAGATGGATTACCTACAACATAATGACAATTTTATTTTCAGCTGACTTTACACCATAACAATGGAAGCCAAAAACTGAAATACTATCTTTATGCTGAGAGAATATTAACTGTTGGCCTAAAATTAAATAATTAGCAAAATTACTTTTCAAGAAAAATGGTAAACTAAGACATTTTTAGAAGTACAAATACTGTGTTTACTGTCACCTTCTGTTAGAAGAGAATTCTAACAGATATATTTCAGGTAGAAGGAAAACTGCCCCAAATGCAACATCTGAGATGCAAGATATATTAATGTGCAAAAAGTGGTAAGTACATAGCTAACACTAAATAAATACTAACTGTATAAAGTAACAATATCTAGTTTATGGGTATAAAAGAAATGAAAATAAAATAAAAATTATAGCTAAAATTACCATATCAACAGCAGTGACAAGAATTAAAACCTTCTAAGTTCTTTATACTTTTAGAAGAATAATGTTATTAAGCATCTTTATTCTTTGTTTAGCCTGTTTGTTAAATTTCTATAGTAGCCACTGAACTAGGAATTCATATCACAACAAAGTATGCTATTGATGAAACCTAATTCTTCTTCAGGCTATTCTATGACAAAATAAATCCAGGAAATTCCACGCTAGGTTGTGCTTTTTGGTACAAAGGGTTGATTTTAAATAATCTAGAATCAACTGCCAGTCAGTGGCTCACTAAAGATAACACTGTCAAGAAAACAACATTAATTCCCAATCCATGGTACTTATAATATTTCATTGGAGTGTGAAAGCCTTAGGGATATTAGAGGTTATATGATATAAAAACAAAATTGGAAGCTTTTACATTTGTCTTATCACATCAACTCTGTGGTGCCCTTAAATTACCTTACCCCATCTGACAATACAGGACGTCTTCTTCTCCTTAAGAGTATGTGTGTGCGTGTGTGTGTGTGTGCATGCGTGCGTGCGTGTGTGTGTGTGGGGGGTATGACTTCCTGTGATTTGTGGAAAACCCTTGACCTGTCTTCTGGCATTTACTTATAATCCTTTAATAATGCTATAATCCTACTAATAGATAATATTTCACAGTTTTTGGCTTCCACTGTTGTTGTGTGAAGTCAGCTAAAAATATAATTGTCATTATGTTGTGGGTAATCTATCTCTTCTCTCTGGCTGATTTTGGGATCTCTTGTTTTTGGTGTTCTTCATTTTCATTCTGAAATGGAATTTCTATGTATTTATGAAACTCTTTTATATTTTTCTTGCCTGGATTTCTTACCTTAAATCATCTATTTGATTAGAATAGAGAAGAATGCTGAGTGCCAGGCCTCCTCTGGTTTGCTTAAGTCTAAACATTTTTTTCTTTTTTTCCAGCAAAATTCACATTTTATTTAGATTGAAATAAACTGTACGAAATTGATTTTCTTCACCAAAAATAACAGCAATATTTTCTGTATTATTCCTAGATAAACCACAAAACACTGTTTTTGTAGTTTCAAGGTTTTGCTTATGAATCAAGGTGAGGCAGTTGATAAAGTCATGGAAATTGATAAAAAAAAAAAAAAAAAACAGACAAATCAGCTGTCAGCATCCAAGTCCTCTGATTCTGTCTTGACCATGAAAAGGAAGGTTCAACACTTATCTGCTAAAAAGCTCAAGAACATGTAGGCTCAACAAAGGAATGTAAAGAGCAACGACCGTATGTGGAAAAAGGCATTCAAACTTAAACTTGTTCCTTTAGATTCGTTTGATAAAGACAAAAATCTACACTGGAATCCTTGCTTATTGAGCTCAGTTTCTCTCCCTTTCTGGTAATCCCCTTAACTGTCCAATACAAATTTTTAACAACATACTTAAAAGTCCTACTAGTTAAAGATCAGTTGTGAGTCTCATTTTAACATTTTACAGAATGTATTCCTTACTTTCACACCTCCTCAAAATTTACTTCTTTAAAATACCGATAACTGGACTGATAACCCTACCATTGGATCCACATGATTAATGTTATGTCTAAAATGACTTAATTAAAGTAATTCCAGAATGCCACTAATAGCGATTATGCAGAAATGAAACATGGCATTTTCAATGAACAGATGAGTCTTCAAAGCATGAGTATTCAAACAGGGACCATTTAAAGAGGTAGATTATCAATGATTTATGTATTCAATAGGAGACCTATAGGCAAAGACAGTGATTAAGCAGCTTACATGCACTTCACAGCTTCTCCTTCAAATGTAAGATAAAAGCCTTAAGTTATTTTCAGTGGTTTCTGAATTACCTGTAGGAAGCTCTGACTTAGTTGTACAAAGTTTGATATATGTATCCACCATTAAATCAAAATTTATGTTAAGTAAAGCCAAGTTATTTGACCTTTGGTCTGTCAAAGTGTTCCTCAGGTTTGCTCTAAGATGTTTTCATCCATTTTTATAGTATTTATCCCCAACCTTCATCACAGGAAGAATACATAAGACCTTCAACAAAGCATAAACATTAGGGACAAACTTGATGTCAGGTAGATGAAGGGCTTCATAAATGGCAGATGGAAGCTCTATCTTTCCTTCTCTGTTTTTATTTGATTCTCCAACAATGAAGCTCAGCTGAGAGTGTGTCAGGATTGGGTAAGTCACTTCTGTACATGTCAACATGATGTTCTTCCAATATACTGAATTTGAGCTGTCCTAAGACACAGAGTACCAGAGATGACCATTTAAGAGCTTTGAGGTGCTGTTGTGAAAATATATCTTTAAGTTCCTGAATAATGTGCTCCACTGTTGGCAACTTAGAGTTTCTTTATAAGTAACTGATTAATTGAGATGCCAGGTGACCATGCTGAGCTCTGCAAAATTTGCCAGGGAATTTCATGTGAATATCAAGTTCGGTTGCTAAACTTCTGGCTTCCTCAAACCAAAATTCATGATAAACTTCAATATTTTCTATCACTTCATTTAGTGAATGCAGTACTGCAGTCAAGCCGCTAGCTGCAAAGAAAACATTAGACGTTTGCCCCTGGAGATTTTTCCCAAAGGCTCTTGTAAAAGATAGGACATTCTTAAGTACAAAAAAAGGTAACAATGAAATCAAAATCTGTTACTGCACTACAGAGCACAAATGCTTGGCCAGTATTACAGTTATTCCATCTAATATTTGTGTCACTATTTATATCATCTAAAGATAAAACAAGTGCTTGCAGGAGTTCCACTAAAACTTCAAAAGCATCATGCCTGCCTGTCCACTGAGAATGGTAAATTTCCTTCAGTTCATTACCTCTTTCTTCATTGCTCTGAAAAAGGACTGAAATTACATTGTCAAGTTCTAAAAGCAGTTGCGGTGATGGATGGAAATAAAGAGGAAATTTCCTCAATGGTTCCTATGGAACAGATACTCCCATAACAGGCACTGATTTTGCTAACCATTAAGGCACAGAAAGAGCAGAGTGTGTAGACAGCTTGGGAATATGTCTCTAGAGGTTTAGAAGCAACAATTTTCATTTTGGAAGAAAATCCACTGGACACAATGTAAGCCTGTCCACGACAGTTCTCCACGTTTAATTCCTACTTTTCAATTATTGAAGTGTGAAATTTCACAGCCAAAATTTCTGCATCAGCTTCATAAGGCAGGAAGCCCACAGATTTCTCTCTTAGGGTATGAGATTCATCCACAAACCTCACCAACACAGGCAAATGTTCTTTCCCTCCTATGTCCACCCCATCATCAGTGATAATGGAAAAGATGTGTCCGTCTCTCACTTCCCTGAGAGTTTCTTCCCAAAAGCAGCTTTCATATATCTCTAGCATCTGTTTCTGCTATGTTTTGGAACAGAACAATTGCTGTTGTCTCAAAGCACTTTCTCAGAACCTCTTCACCAGAATTTATTCGATGCTCCAACAGTGCTTGAAAGTTAACAGGAGTAAAGAAATCTTTGGGGAGTTCATCAGCCTCATGTCCATCCAGAGGTATGTTTTGTTTTCCCATAAGAATCAAAATTTCAAGTAAAGATTTTTAGGTATTCTTTGTTTTCCTTCTCTTCAAGGGTTCCATGTAAAAATACCTTCATCCTTTCTTTCACCCCCTTCTTCTGTATTTGGGTTCTGAGCATCGCTGTTATTTCTTTATGTTTTTGTTCCTGTTCAGAAGTTTCATCAATTTTTTTTTTCTGTTTCAGTGTCCTGATTTCATCTTCACTCACTTCTTTTATTCGTTTTGTGTGTCCACTATGTGGATTGTTCAAATAGCTGGCATTTTAGTTTGTAAGCTGCCAGAATGCAATATACCAGAAACAGAACAGCTTTTAAAAAGGGAATTTAATAAGTTACAAGTTTATAGTTGCGAGGCTGTGAAAATGTACAAATTAACGGCATCCAGAGAAAGATACGTTAATTCCAAAGAAAGACTGATGGAGTTCAGGTTTTCTTTCTCAGCTGGAAAGGAACCTGGGGATGTCTGCTAGATTTCTCTCTCGTCTTCCTGTTTCGTAACGCTCCCCAACGATGTTTTCGTTCTTCATCTCTAAAGGTCTCTTTGGCTGTGTGAGCTCTGTTGGCTCTGAGCTTTTTCCAAAATGGTTCCCTCTCAGAGGGCCCCAGTAAGCAACCCCACATTGAATGGGCAGAGTCACATCTCCATGGAAACCAGCTAATCAAAAGTTACCACCCCCCAGTTGGGTGGGTCACACCTCCATGGGAACAAATAAAAAAGATTCCACTCAGCAAGACTGAATGAGGATTAACAGACATGGCTTTTCTGGAGTACATAATAGCTTCAAACCAGTACAACCAATAAGATCAAATATTGTTGGTATACAGTTATCTCAGAGAACTGCCCTATAAAGACTATCCCAATGACTTCCCAAATATCTGCTTCAATTAATTTTGAGAAATAAAATAACTAATTCTTTAATTTTCAGATGCCTCTGGAGATTATGGCAGTCTCAAGGTGTTTGGGACATAACTGATAATGTTTATTTAGCTGATCAGGCATTTTTGTTGTTGTTGTTTTAATTATTTATTTTTTATTGATAGGTATTATTCACATACCATGCAATTATCCAAAGTGTACAATGGCTCACAATCTCATCATATAGCTGTGCATTTATCATCATAATTGACTTTTTTTCTTTTTTGCAAAAAATAGAAAATATACAAAAAAGCAATAAATTTCAAAGCACTTCGCATCAGTTAGCTGGAGAACAGATTTCAGAGTTTGTTATGGGTTACAATTCCACCATTTTATGCTTTTACTTCTAGCTCCTCTAAGATAATGGAACTAAAAGAAATATCAATATAATGATTCAGCACTCATACTCATTTGTTAAACCCTACCTTCTCTGTATAACTTCACCATCACCTTCGACCTTTCTCCCACTCTTTAGGAGCACTTGGGCTATGCCCATTCTAACTTTTTCATGTTGGAAGGGACTTGATCAGGTGTTTTATCTTCCAAGTCTGCTCTTCTACAATCTTCCACCTGGCCTGGCTGCAGGAACCGGAAGAAGGACATTCGGATTGCATGCTCATCCACTTGCAGTTATGGGTAGCGCAGAAGTGCTACATCGTAGCACACCCACTGCTGGCATGCTCTACCCTCCCATCTCCTTGGTGCCAGCTCTGCAGGACTGGTGCATCAGAGTGGAGGCAGGGGGCAGGAGCAGGCTAATACTAAGCAATAATGCATGGCTTGCTACAGCTGGCAGGAATAACAATAGACAAAAGTTTATTCCACATTAATAAAAGTACTCTTTAAATCCTTAATACTGTTAGTAAAAGCAAATATTAATTCTTTATATAAATGCATTCCATATACATTGTCAACACAATCCTCCAAATAGAAATACAATGCACCATCTGGTTACAAAAACCCTAAGTGTACAAATCACTTATGGAAGAGATATTCTTTAGAGAAAATTAAATAATTTACTGTGCACAACTGGAAAGGTAAGTGTGGTGGTTTGAAACTGTATGTAGCACAGAAAATCATGTTCTTAATCCATTACTGTGGGTGTAAACCTATTATAATTAGGACCATTTGATGAGGTTACTCAGTTAAGGTGCGGTCCATGGTGGGTTTTAATCCTCTTCTTTATAAGAGAATGAAATTCAATGAGAGAGAAAATAAAGGCAGCAAGAAGCTGAAAGCAATGAAACCTGGAAGAGAAGAGAAAGACTAGCAGATACCACCATGTGCCTTGCCATGTGGCAAAGGATCCAAGGATCACCAGCAGCCAGTCTTTGAGAAGAAAGTATTTCCTTAATGATGCCTTGATTTGGACATTTTTCTCAGCCTCAAAACTGCAAGCTAATAAATCCAAACTGTTAAGCCAACCCATTTCACGGTATCTACTTTCAGCAGCCAACAAACTAAAACAATAACTGATCTATTTTGACAAACGAAATGCCAAAGTGGCAAACATTCACATGTCATGGTTGATGTCCATCAACAATATGCAAATTAGATTATATTCAAGTTGACATTCTTGTCCCAAACAGAAGTCCTCATGAAGACATCAAATAGGTAGTAAAAGCAATCGGTATTCCACAGTGATTGCTTTAGGGAAAAGAGGAGTAAATAACAGCCAAACTTACATGGGTTGGATTTGTTAGGTGTCCCTACTGAATTTAATTACTATCAAATATACATTATATCCTTTCTATGCACAGAGCAGTGTCCTAGGGGGTATGGAAGATAAGAAAAACATAACCTCACCCCTGCAGGTAGGCAGCTTAATGTCTAATGGGCAAATAGGTACTGACATAAATAACCAGAAATCAGGAGAGCAGCTGGTATTTAAGCTGAAAAAAAATCATCTTATGGTTTCAAAAAGGTGGAGGGAGAAGAAAGAGGGGGTCTAACTTACTGAGATTGATTGATTTTATGTGGAAATTGAGAAAAACAAGACCACAAATCTGGACTTCTTCAAATAAACCATTTTGACAAAGCAAGAAGCAACATTACTATCAAAGTTGACCCACTGACAAACAATTGGACACTGGACATTGACCAGCTGGTGACATTTTCCAAAACAGATTCACTCTGGTTTTATAAGCATACATATTTTAGAGAACACATTTTTGATATCTAACGCTATCAGGATACCTTAGTGTCTTGATACATATTTGAAGGGAAGCCTAAGGCAGGAAGTGATTAGAGTAAGACTCACTGCCTTTAGTTCCCTGCATGGGTCTTTGAAGCATCTGGGAATTTGCCTGGCAATGAATCTGCTAAGGGAAGGCACCTCAAGGTTGGGACTAAGAGTTCTAGAAGTCAATGAATATATGAAGACAACACTCTTTGAAATACTTGTAAATCATTAAGTTTGACCTATAACAACTTAAAACATAATCTAATACTGTGTGGTCCTATTTCAATGATTAACCCCAACTGATCTTCAATACAGGTGCTTTAATGTCCAAGGTTTGAGGTTGCACTCAGAAAATGTTTCTCATATTTTCAGAAAGATGACATGAATTCCAGTAAAGAGCTTACGTTGTTACATATACCAAAGGTATATGATAGATGATGCCTTAATTTCAGTGTTTTGGAATACATTTAAATACCTGGACCATTAAGCATTTATGGATCTGTTTCTTTATGCTGGATTCATCAGAGAAGGGGTGAATTATCTTAGTCATATCACACCATGTAAAGGACATTAATACAGTTTTACATGACAGAAAGGAGAAAAACAGAAAAAAGTTTTAGTAAAGCTACTCTCTCACTCTAATGCATTTATGAATAATATATTAATGTTTTTAGTGTGAACTTCTAAATACTACTCACAGCTAAAGGTTGTAAAGGTTTCCTTTTAATCCATTAAAGGATGTTTTCACTTTACTTTTCCCAAAGTATCAATATTGAATGTTGTAAAAAATACTTTTAGCATTTGCTTTAAATAAAATATTCAATGCTCAATGCTTTCATGGAACATTTTCCCTCAAAAATCCATTACACTAAAAGTAAATATCTGTACAGAACCCACTAGACTGATGTAATTAAAATTAAATGTACAAAAAGGTAACGGACATTATATCAGCAACAGCATGTGATTCAGTGCAAGAACTGAACCACTCTGGATTTTTTCCCCTATATAATCTTATCTGGAATGAACAAAATATTGCATCTAAGGTTTTTTTTTTTTCAGACCCATAGCAATATTTAGACTGGATTATTATTTTTGTCATGGCTACTTAATTTTATGACAAAATCTTAGTAATGCAAGAAAATCAAAGAGATACAAAGGTAAGAGCTTGGCAACATTTAGTTATTTTTAAATTGCTGAACTAACTACTCAGGGCTGACTTGCCACTGTGTCTATTTATCAGTGAAGCATGTACTGGACCTCTGAAGGTGTAGTAGAAAGTTACCTGGTAGAAAGTTAGCCCTTATTAAAGAATTCATATTTTTGATCTTTTTTCTTTTTTGGGTGCATGGTCTGGGAAACAAACCTGGGTCTCCTGCATGGCAGGCGAGTATTCTACCACTCAACTACCTATGCACTCCCTTTGATCTTCTTAATTCAATTTACAGTCTTCTCTGGAAGAAAATATCATGTGTAATATATAGAAAACCTTTTTGTGATGACCTTTTAAAGCTAGACATTATTACATCATATTACAAACAAATGCTCTGCTCCCTCTAAGGAAGCAAGCAAAGGGTTGTGATCAGGATTGCAACTGCTGGGCAATGATTTATTTCATAAAAAGAATACTATGAAGCATATATAGTAAAATATTTGTTAGACTGGGTGGTTAGTGCACTTACTCTATGTTTAAAATTTTTCATAATTAAAAATTTAATAATTAAATTAAAGGAAAAAAAAAGTTGCTCATTGTAATGCAAGTGCCAGTGATGACAATGAACCACAGACTACATGGAGTGTTCTGGGATGTATTTACTGGGGAAAGGAGGGAAAAAGTGAAAGGAAATGCAATTTTATAAATAAAATTGCTCTTCTAATAGATTCATTCTGAAAACTACTTATTCTCAAAAGTTTTCCTTCATATAGATAATGGGTGAAATGTCCTATTTACTCATGAAACAATTCTCATTAGTATAATTATTGACATGTAAAAATGCTTCAATGTAATTTATTTATTAAATACTCAGTGAATTGTTATTTTTGAGAATTGGTGCCTCTGTGCAAAGATGTGGTATGAACATTTTATAAATAAGAACTGCTGCTACTGAGTCCTGAAAAAAATTTATAAGTAACATGGAAATTTCTAATTTATAGCATCAGAAGCTAGATTATTATTTGAAGTAGTAACATCTGAATATATTATCTGTAGAAAAATCCACTAATAATTTAGGTACCAGCTTGAATTCTGGGTTAAGATAGTCATTATGAAAGATCATTGGAAACCTCAGGGACTAAAAAAAATAAGGCACAGCTAAAATACTGTATGAAACCATATGCGGAATTAACATAAGAACAATAAAATAAATTACTAATAATTCAGCATATAACTTTTTTCCACTAGAACTCATGATTATTTAAATAATTAACAGATCAATAAACGATTCATCCAATATAAGTTTGCCTATTCTTTATTGTTCAGTTAGTCTTACGAAAACCAACTAACACCAATTCAGTTCTACTGTTCAGCGCTGTGTAATAAATGCAAGTGCGCAATCACAATAATTTCCATAAATCCTGCAGTCATGCATATGGACTTTGCCACAGGAGGCAGAAGAGATTCCATGATGCTGGAATTCTTGCCCAGAAGGTAACCACTAGATCTCCATGGAAATAATGACTCGCTGATTAGGTTTCTACACATGCTATTCTGAAAAATTAATACTCAGGTTGACAATTAGAAAGACTATAATTAACATGTTTAATTTGATAGCTTGGTTATTGTAGTGAATCTAACAACTGTTTCTGTCTTTTGCCAGATTCATTTTCACCTTGAGTTAAGTGATACTGGCTAAAGTGATCCTGGAACTGGAAGCATTTGCAGAAGAATAAAGTGTGAAATTAATTTTCCTCAGACTGTCTTTATTCCTGTTGACATAAAGGGTCCACATTAGAAATGTTTCACATAAAGTATCTTTTATGCTCATTTTTTTTCTTTTAATGTCATCAAACTAAATTAAATTCTATGAGAATACAAACAAAAAAGGCTCAGATTCAACTAACATTTATTAAGACCTCAGTAGCTGCTAGGTATTTTCACATATATTATTTCACTAAGCCTCATAAAAGTCAAGTGAAGTAGGCATTATGAACTCTATATTACACATGAGGAAACTCAAACTTTGCTCAATAACTTGCCCAGGTGTAATTAATCCACAGCTACATTCTTTTCCCTCTTTCTCTCATTAGAAAAGTTGTAAGTTTATAGAAAAGTCATGCATAAAATACAGAGAGTTCTCATACACCATCTTATCATAAACACCTTGCATTACTGGGGTATATTTGTTGCAATTCATGAAAGAATCTTTACAATTGTACTATTAAGTATAATTGTACTATTAACTACAGTCCATCATTTATAATAAGGCATATTATGTTGCAGAGTTCAATGCTTTTTAAAATTTTTATTCTAGTAACATATATTCAACCTAATATTTCCCCCTTTTAACCACATTCACACATATAATTTAGCATTGTAAATTACATTCACAATGCTGGGCTAACATCACCACCATCCATTACCAGAATTTTACAATCAACCCAAATACAACCTTTGTATAACTCAAGCATTCACTTCCCATTCCTTACCTCCAACCCACCCCTGGTAACTTCTTACTCCAGATTCTGACTCTGTGAGTTTGGCTAGTCTAGTTATTTTATATCAGTGAGCTCATACAATGTTTTCCCTTTTGTGTCTGGCTTATTTCACTCAACATGGTATCTTCAAGATTCATGCATGTTGTCGTACGCATCAGAACTTCATTCTGTTTTACTGCCGAATAACATTCCATTGTATGCATATACCACATTTTATTTATCCTTTCATTGGCTGGTAGACATTAGGGTTGCTTCTATCTTTCAACAATTGTGAATAAATGCCACTAAGAACATCAGTGTGCAAATATCTGCCGGAGTCCTTGCTTTCAATTTTTTGGGTATACCTAGAAGTGGGATTGCCAGGCCATATGGTAAATCTATGCTTAACTTTCTGAGTAACTGCCAAACTTTTCCAGAGTGGGTGCACCATTTTACAATTCTACCAGTCATGTATGAATGTTCCTATTTCTCCACATCCTCTTCAACACTTGCATTTTCCTGTTTTTTGTTTAGTAGTAGCCAGGCTATACTTCTTGGGTCCTGCCTTTTCTATTGCCCCATCACTGAATCTAATTGGTAGCACTTTTACTCTATACTATTCCATGTATACTTTCAGTGTGAGTTAGGTTTCCGTCTTTTGAATCTCTAAGTTAGTGTCTCATGAAGTTACTTTCTTGTTTCAGGACTGCAAGACGGCCACTCAAAGTAATCTAGCATGGTAAGAAAGAGTTAGGGTACTTCTTCTCTAAGCCAATTCAGTCATTAGGGGAACCTGATCCAATAAGACCAAGTGTAAGGTGGATGATATTTCAACACTAGGATGTCTTGAGAACTTCATCATCATTTCTGTCGTTGTTCACAAAAGTGCTAAGTAAAGAGACGCTGCTAAAGCTGATCATAGATATAACCCAATACTACATAATAATGATTAACTTACCCCATCATAGTAGGAAGTAATTTTTTTACATATGGCAATGAAAGTTTACTGAAAATAATCATTATTCATTTTTAAACGATACTCTATGATGCTGTATCCTATTTGTTCAGTCAGCTAAATACAGGAGAGTATTCTCTTTAGATATTCATTGCCAATACCTTTAAATCACTTCCCTACACACAACAGCCTAAGGCCAACTGAGGTCAAAATTTAACACTGAGCTGCTTTAAAATCCTCATATGCATCTTACCAGGCTTCAAAGAAACAGTGAAATTCTTTTCAGTATAGGTCTGACACTTAAGTAATTTTTTAAAGGAGTTGCTATTATTTGAATGGCATCAACAATGACACACATTATTAAATAGAAGGCCATATATTCTGAGCATCACAGAAGACATAATTTTCTGCATAAACAATTTTTGTTGGAAAAAATAATTGCTGTAATGTGCAGAAAACTTTCAACAAAATGATGTGAAGATAAAACACACAGACACATGTTAGAATCCCAAATAAACATATATCATTAAGCAAAGATAATTCAGAAACTATAACTCAGTCCCAAAGAAACCAAAGCATATATGCATTCCTAAAGAAATTTAATTAAATGTTAGGAAATTGCATCCATCATGTGAACAGGAAACAGTTAATGTAATAAAAATTAATTTGTAAAAGCAATTCCTGATAATTTTTTCATTTGATTCCTGGGTACTTACAAACTATAAATAAATCTGGATTACTTTATTTTCTTTTCTATCAGAAAACATATTATTAGATTGTGTGTTACTGGAAGGAGATTAGCCAATGAAATCATACTTATAAATGCAGGAGAAACTTTTAGAATACTTATTTACAAATAGGTTTTGGCAACCCTAGTGTTTTCTGTTCCTGACAATTCTAGATCTATGGAAAGAAAAACTAAATGTTATTGAATTACAGGCAATATATATTGCAAACAATTTCTTTAAAAATAGTCTATTTCCTTAAAAGATACAAAGTGTGCTGGAAAGTTCGCTGGAATGGGAGTCATAGGAATTAAATTCAAATGCTGACAATAATTACTGTGGCCTGCAGAAGCTTCTGTTCCTTACTGGTAAAATAACTGTGTGTGCTGGTGTGAAATGATGTATGTACCCTAGAAAAGCCATGTTTTGATCATAATCCCGTTTTGTAAAGGCAGCCATTTCTTCTAATCCCTATTCAGCATTGTATGTTTGAAACTGTAATCATATCATCTCCCTGGAGATGTGATTTAATCAAGAGTTGCTAAACCGGATTAGGTAAAGATGTGTCTCCACCAATTTGGGTGGGTCTTGATTAGTTTCTGGAGTCCTATAAAAGAGGAAACATTTGGAGAATGAAGAAGATTCAGAGAGAGCAGAGGAGAATGACATAGCCACGAGAAGCAGAGTCCACCAGCCAGCGACCCTTGGAGATGAAGAAGGAAAATGCCTCCCCGGGAGCTTCATGAAACAGGAAGCCAGGAGAGAAGAAGCTAGCAGACGATGCCGTATTCGCCATGTGCCCTTCCAGATGAGAGAGGAACCCTGAACTTCATCGGCCTTCTTGAAGGTATCTCTCACTGGATGCCTTAGATTGGACATTTTTATAGACTTGTTTTAATTGGGGCGTTTTCTCAGCCTTAGAACTGTAACTTATTACATTCCCCTTTTTAAAAGCCATTCTGTTTCTGGCAGTCAGCAAACTAGAACACTGTGCATGGGGGCTGTGGAATGGGGGAGGAGGAAGGATTGCTACATTAGATAGTATTCAAGGTCCCTCACATTTCCAGGACTGTTTAACATTGTTCCTACCCTCCCTTAGACATGGGAGCAAACATCTATTGGGCTGGGAGCCTTCATTAGTGGAATGAATGTTAAGGTGTCATCCCCAAAGGCAAATAGGCCAAGTGCCCCAGGGATTCTCACCAGCATTTCTGTCCTCAACCTTCTCTGATGCCCCTGCCACAGGGCTCCTGCCATTGAAGGGACACAAGGAAAGTATGCAGCTGAAAAGGCTCAAATGTGCAGCCTCTCTTCTGGAGCACAAACACAAGAATCACAGCATCAGTGGGCACCAGATACATGTTAGTGTTGGACAGACAGAAGTGTGTGGCTGGGCTCTACATTCTATTTTTCCAAATGGAGTAATGCCTCCCTTCATTTTTCCCTTTTAAGTGATTCATGCTGAAAAGGATGCTTCGTGCAGATGGGCTGTGGAGGTAGGGCCATCAGATTTGTGGGGATATACTAGGCTGAAGAAGAAACTGGAGGGCTGGAGCCCTGAGAGGGAATCTGGAGGGAGTCCTGTGGGGTCAAGGAGATGAGAGTTCTTCAAGATGGGCTGGGAGAATGGAGGAGCACTCTGGGCTTTTGGACTGGATGGGCTCAATTCTAGTGACCTTCCAGAGGATACTGTCAAAAATTTCAAAAAAGAAATCTAAATTAAGAAATTGGCAGTGTTCTTTCAATCTCATGGAATGTATATTGTATATGATCAAGGGCCAACCCCATAGTTTAAATAATGAGAAAACTGAAGCCCAAAGAGCTCAGGGGATATTCCCCAGAATCTTGATCTTCACACCTCACTCAAGAACACATCACCCCACCCCACAGAAAGGCCCTAAATGCACTCCCAGATATGATTTTTTTTTTCCAAAAAATGTTATACTCCTTAGATACTATGGAGACAGCAAGAAAATTTTGGTTAAACTACCCACAGTTTTTCAGTGTGAAAATTCCCACGACTACATGTTAATTGCCATATGGTTTATGTTAACAAAATCTACATTTCAACTCTTAAAAATACACAAATCATAAGGCTTATACATTATTGAGTCTTATCCAGTTTTGTTTCAAATCACTCTGCTAATACACAAGGTTTTCAGAAAGATACAATACCATTTTCAGGAAGCTTGAGATTTCAATAAATTGTAGTAATAACATAACTATGCATTTGTAATTTATTAAATCATTGAAAACTACAATTACTACCAGATAGAAATAAAATCTTCCAACATCATTGAGAACTCTTAGATGACATATACAAGCACACTGAATCCCACACACATCCACCTAAAAAAAAAAATTAAAGAGAACATATGTTCTATCTTTAAGAAATGATTTGTTAGTTTGGTCGTTCTTCATAGAAAATTTTACCTGAAGTCCTACATTAAATAGATTATTGTGTATTAAAATATTACCAATATGAATTCTTATCATTTATCCATTTCAGTAGGGGAACTCTTTCAATTGATTTCAGAAAGCTGGATTTGAGGCAAATTCAGTAGACACAATATTTTAATGATTGCAAGGCAGCATAGCTAGTGGCTAAGAGCTTTGGAGTCAGGGAGATCAGGATTCGAGTCCTGCCTTAACCACGCACCAGCTGTATGACCTTGGAGAAGTTACTAAATCTCCTTGAGGCTTCATTTTCCTCATCTATATCAGAGGGATAATTATAGCACCTTCCTAAACATCTTTAAATAATTTAGTAATCATGTAACAATCACACATGCACCCAGGTAAGTGTTTAATAAATATCATCTATTATAATTACACTACTCATATATATCAGTAAATTCATTTCTCCCAACAATCTTAAAAGGAAGGTACACATTTCACCAATATGGAAATGGAAGCATTGAGAGTTTAAGTAACTTCTCCAAGAATACTCATGGTACAACTTAATCCACAATATTCAATAAGTGCTATATAAGGGGAGGAGAAGTTAATGACTGAAAATGTGTCCAGCTTAATAGGTGGAACCAAATATAAATGCAATGTACAGTGAATAGGAATGACGGAACTGTATTTGAAAATTTTACAACTCATATCGTACGAGGATTCCCAGATTGACTGGAAGGTCAATGGGTCTGACTTAAAGAATTACGATTTTTAACTGGGAGAATATTTACTATTTTTATAGCCACTAATTGCAGTCATTGTACAAGAAAAGGTATCTGAGTAGACAAAAGTCTTAATATGCTTTCCTAAGCACCTAAATTGCTTCAAGGCCAGGAAATAAAGCAGGCTTTAGGGAGATAAATCACTGTTATGCTGCCCTTTTTTTTCCACCTCAGAAATAAGAATACAGTCACAATGTAATCAGTTTCAGAAGCAATAGTTTTATTTCAACTGAGCAGTAGATTGGCATCCAGTGCTTAAGTTCTTGAGTGTTTTGATTTTTTTGTTTTTGTTTTCATTTTTTAACAGCCTACCATTGAAAGAATTGTGGACCTTACAAGTAATATGCTGGTGATTTTAAATTGAGAAACTATAAACTTACATTACTGTATATTAAAGACCTGTGCAGAGCTGCTCTAAAACATTGCCTGAGATAAGCAGAATTATATTTACTGTAGTGAAGAGATTCTAAAGGCAGTCTAAGTATGGAACAGATAGCTCTTTCTCTTTATGGAATCATAAATGTTGTGAGGACTTCACAAAGCAAATTTTAGTCAGACTACCCTGATTTAGATGTGATAGTGTTATTGTCTGAGTGAAACAATTTTCAAATTTTTATGTTTTTTACATCCCTACATTAGTTTAAAATAAAAATATTTTCATGAAAAAATACAATCAATGCAAACTAGGGTCTATAGTCAACAGTAACACTGTAACATGTTTCCACTGAATGCAACAAAGATATTATGGGAAACTAAATGTCTAAGTGGGGAATATTGGGAAGGGGTATGGATTCTTTGCAGAAAAAAAGGAAACATCTTCATATAGAGTACAGTGGTGAAGGTATGTCTAATTATTTAGGTTGGATTGTATGATACGTGAATAAAACTCTTTAGAAATGAACAAGAGATACAAGTGTGAGTGATAATGTGGAGAAAGAGCTGTATTTATTCACTGTTGGTAGAGAAGCCGAGAGGTGCAGCTTCAGAGGGCAGTGTGGTGGTTCCACAGGACGCCAGGGGTGGGGTTGCCATATGATCCTGAAACCCCAATTCTAGGTATATACCTGCAGGAACTGAGAGTGGGGGCAGGAATGGACATTTGCACACTAGGTGTTAGGGTGGCAGTGTTCATGGTCACAATGGATGGAGGTGCCCTATGGGTACAACAACTGAGGATTTGGAAGGGGGAATTGACTATGTGCTGATATTGTGAGCCACTGATTGTATACTATGATGGACTGTATGTGTGAAGACTTCTTAATGAAAATATTAAAAAAATATATTTTCTTGAGAACCATGATGGTGAAAATGTTAGACAACAGAGTGGAATATACATGAGGAATTGAAGTTCTTTAGATTGATCCTGCTATTTTTTTTTTGCAAATAGCTATTCATTTTATTTGCTAGCATTGCTTCTATTTTTAAACAGTGATGACTTTCATATATCATCATATATGATGGACGCAAGGAATCCAGTGCAAAATATTTATAAAGCTGTGATGACCTCCTTACAGTATGGGTGGTTTGTTAAGATTAAATAAACATTATGGGATTATTTAACCCTAGAAGGGACTTGGTAGGTTAAAAGAGGGGTTCTCTTAAGTGGTTAACATAACACTGGCACACAGCAGCTCCTCACTAAATGACAGTTATTACCATCATTAAAAATGCATTCTTCAACTACTCTCTTTTTGTGTGTTACTGTTCCAAATTAGGATGTAGGTAGGAGGTACTGTAATGGCTCAGAATGGAGGGGAGGGGCTCAAGCCTGACAATGCAGCTAAAGTTCCTACCTCTTACTTACTGTGTGACTGTGGGCATGCTAGTAAACCTTTCTGTGCTTCAGTCTGTTTTCCCATCCATAAACATAAGGAGGTTAGTGCAATGAAGTCCACTGGGTTGGTGAAAGGAAGACTGATTTAATACATATAGATTCAATGCTTCAAAGATGGATGTTTTCCAGTCCTTCTTCTTATCTGTATTAATTGATCTACCATTCATTGACTAAGGGTACCTTTCTCTCCTTTTAGTCTATTATGCCTTTGATGGCAGAAATTGAGTCTTTATATTGTCAACTTTTAGTAAAATCTCTAACACACAGTAGGTTTTTGAAATATATAGAATTCTATTTAGCTCCTCAACTGACCCCAGGAATATTTTTGCGATTCAAAAGAGACGGGACCTATCACTTTCTTAATAAAAAAAAAAGTGCATTAAACAAAAAGAGGGACCACAGACTGCCCCAAGAGGACAACCATGGGAAAGTTTTTCTAGGAGAGGTAGTTTCTCTAACTTAAACTTCAAAAGTTTGGATCAGAGCTCTGCTACTGAAGCTTTTCCCCTTGGTATTCATACTGAATTTTGTTGTGGCTGTTTTTAACCACATCTCTCTATGGGTCTATAAGTTCTGGAAGAGCAGCATTCTACAAGAGTACCTTGGTTTCCTTTCTTTGATTTGCCCCTCCAGACCCAAGCTGTACTTTCTCTCCCAGCTCTCTAGCCCCCCCCAGGAGGCTGATTGGCAAGGACCACGTCAATGGGCCTTCCAGTCTCTGGCTTCCTATGATATGTAGACACTGGGGAGCCACAGCAAGACACCAGATAGAGTAAGGAGAAGGAGGCCAGTGTATTTATTATTAATGTTGAGTTTCCTCTGGCTATGCAGCCACTTAGCAACTACTTTTCCTCTTTCATAGCCAAATGTGTTCCTCTTCACTGCTTGCAGGTGACTCCTCTAAATCTCCCCATGAATTCTTAAATTAGAAAGCCTTCTTTCTTCATTCTTATTTTTCTCCAAGAGAAAAGATCTGTGTCGCAATTTAGGGACATCTTCTTTTTCCTGTTTTTATTTTTTTGGTTTGGGCTTAAACTTTTTAAAATCATTTGATTATATCCTCCTGTGCAGGTTTAAATTTACCTACAGGTGATAATAATCTGAATGTAAAGCAGAGCATTTTTCAAGTGAAACTTTATTCTATAATAACAATTTTTTCAGTGAATAAATGAATAACAGTTTTAAATAAATTTATAAACATGCTATTGGCAAGAAACACAATGTAAAACATTATTTTCATGATAATACAGATATAAAGAGATGCCTTTACTTTGGAGTACTTTTTATTATTTCCTGCAATCTAGTCTTGCTTTTAAGGTAACTTTAAAACAAATCTGAGAATAAGCAAATGCATTAATTTATAATAAACTGTCTTTTCATATTATTTCTAGAGATTCCATTATGGAGTTATAAAAATGAAAAGCAAATTACCGTTACTTTCTTTCCTGCAGGTGTAGTCTTATTGTTACGTGACTCTTCTTTATTGTCTATAACTCAACCCTTCCATTTGGTAAGAGAGATTTTCAATCAAATGCCTTGTTCTATTTCTATTTATTTTGGCCTCTGAAGAGACAAATGTTCAAAAAGAAGGCAAACAATAGGAATCTAGAACTAGAAATCCGTCAAGCAAAGTGATAATAAAGCTCCTACCCACAAATAGACCTAAAGCCCAGAAAAGCCGAGCAGCAAATTCTACACCTTCTCTATTTAAAACTATGGTTTGTTATCAAACATGTATATCACTCTATGTTATACTTATTTTTATCTTCTTTTGCATTCTGTCTTATTTTGTTGCTATAATTAAGGATGTTGAGCAAGAAGCCAAATGCAATGAGGGCAAATAGCTAAATTAAGTGAGTCAATTTTGCTATGTCTTGTTCTCATCTTTTGAAAGATTTGACAAAATTTTCTCATGGGCTTGAATAAGCTACACTAAGAGGGGATTTTAAAGACACAACCGGGAGCCAATTGTACATAATGGGACAGGTAAGGATAGTAGTAAAGTCAGAAAATGTGCCAAATCTTTATCATGAGGGTGTGTGTTTTTGTAGAATAGCCCATTTGTAGAATAGACCACTCCCTCTTTCAAAAGAGGCAGGACATGTGGTCAGTCAGTTTGCTTAGTGTGGCTTATTTAAGCCCATGAGATTTTCTGACTATTATTGTCAAATTTATTATTAATGACTTATAATGCCATGGCCGGGTCAAGTTCACTCTGTTGACAAATGGTAAAGTAAGTGAGTACTGGGTTTATGATGGTTCTGTAAATGGCAGAATGATCAAAACCCTAATGAAGATAGCAGTGCATTTCATGATTCATTTAAAGGCTATATTTACTAACTTATGTACAATGTTTCATCAATTCTTAGTGCACATTGGCTTGCACTTGAAGAAAAATGTCACTTACAACTAATGGTGTCTGATTATTGCTGTTGGCCAGAAAGCTGTTATGACAAAGTTGTCACTGACTGCATATGTGTGAGCTTGGTCAAAGATGCTCATCACATCAAGCAAGGTGTGGATATCACTGGTACTGTGAATATCGAGTTTAACTGTTGTTCAATGTGCCTTCAAAAAGATTATAAGCTGCTTTGTCTTGACAGAAAAAGTTGCCGAGTACAAAAAAGTAAGAACATGGAATACATTTAATATTAGTGAAACTCATATTTGACTTTGGAAGAAAGACTACAATTCCATAATTTCTTGCAAAGTAACAAAAAAGTGCCTCAGGGGACACAGGAAAAGAAGATACCTTTAAGTAGCTAATAGTATATTAACATTTTTTACTGAGATACATGCTTAAGGATTGCTTGGCCTATAAGCCAAGCAAAGTACTGAAGACAGAAGAAGCTGTCAAATCCCTCAGGACAGATGAAAGAAATTTCAAATAAGAGTCTTCCATGACTAATGCATGTGATGTACAGAACTGTTATTATGGCACTGTGTCATAATTCAATTAGCCACTTTTTTCATTTTATTAATGATTTATGAAATATTCATGCTTCTTAAAATTAATGGTGTCTTTGATTTGACAAAATATAGTAACTATAATGTGCATAGAAAGTACGGCAATAAATCATGTTAAGGCTAAAAGTGTTCCTACTTGCTGTTGAAAGGCTTTTACATGTTTATTGAAAAGGCGCAATGTTAACTCTAAGAAGACTGTGATAAGTTAAGGATGTATTCTGTAAACCTAGAGCAACCATTAAAAAATAATAAAAAGAGGAAAAGTTAGGAAGCCAATGGAGAAAATAAAATTGCATATTAAAACTATATAATTAAACCAAAAGAAGAAATGACACAAAAACTAGGTAGTACATCAAGAAAATTCAACAATTACAATAAATGTAAATGGACTATACATACCAACTAAAAAGCACATATTGTCAGATGGGATTAAAAAACTAGACAAAACTATATGCTGTCTGTAAAAGATGCACATTAAATACAAAGACACAGTTGAAAATAAAGGAATGGATAGAACGTATTTTGCATTCAGTAAGTACAGGAAAGTTGTTATGCCTATAATAGTAGTAGACAAATTAAATCTGAAGATAATAAGTTTTACCAAACATAATGGAAAACATAAAAATTCCAATAATAATTTTAAAATATTAAATAAGATTAAATTATTAAATTATTAAAACAATAATAAAGCTTCAAAATACATGAAGGAAATTAGGGAAGAACCAAATTATTTCACAATCATTTTAATATCTTTCTCTTAGAAATTAATAGAATTAGATGAAAAATACTAAGGATATAAAAGATCTTAACAGCACTGTCTACCAGACTAACTGTTTCAGATGCCAGGGTTGCTATAATAAATATCTCAGACTGGCTTAAATAACAGGAATTTATTGTCTTACATTTTTGGAGGGTAACAATCTAAAATCAAGGTGTCAGCTGGCCATGCTTCCTCCAAAGTCTGTGGTATTCTGTTTGTGGCTTGCCAGCAATCCATTACCCAATTTCTGCTTTCACCATACAGTCATTGTCTCCTTCTGTCTCCTCCTCTCTCTTACCAACTGTGAGTACAAATTTCCCCTACTTACAAGGATTTCAGTCAAACTGGATCAAGGCTTGCCCAGATTCAGTATGGTATCATCTGTATAAGCTCATCAAAGATCCATTTTACAAAGAGTTCACATCTATAGGACTCGAATAGGATATATACATGTCTTTATGGGGACATGAATCAACCTCTAACACTGACAATTGACATTTATAAATAGTTCATGCATATACAGCAGAGACATGTGAGAAGACCCAAACTCTTCACACACTTCTGACCAACCTTCAGGCTATACAAATGCACTCAAGAACCTTGAAAAGTCCAGCTAAAGTAGAGACTAGGGTTGAAATTAAAATGTCCCGAGCTTTGAATGTGTTCCTTACCACCTACACAATTCATTAGTAGAGGACAGAAGACTTACTGGCTCAAGGTAACCCTTAGGAAACCAGACCTAACAATTAAAGCAAGAAAATGTGGATATCTATATTGCTATCTATGCCATTTTATAATGTATGTATACAAAATGAGCAGCTAAATGATGGGTACATACTTAAAGAGAAACAGATTTCACAGAATTAGCTCTGGAAAATTATTAAACAATGAAACAAAGTATAGAAATTACTAAAGAATGAAATAAGTATAGAGTAGCACCCCTACCTCACCAATGCAAACAAAGTATAGAAATTACTAAACAATGAAACAAAGTATAGGGTAGCACCCCTACCTCACCAATGCAACAATCTCTAAGTTAAAAATCAGAATCCAGAGTTTTACAGTATAGTACCAAAATTCCTAGTTTACAATAAAAATTGTAGGACATGAAGAAAAAGGAAGAAGTGATATATGCATGGGAAATAAACAGTCAATAGACACTATCTCTGCATATTCCATGATATTGAGCAAATACTTCAAAGTAGCTATTATCATATGTTCAGAGAACTAAGCAAAACCACATTTAAAGAATTAAAGAAAAGTATGGCAACAATAAATTAACAGATTATCAAGAAGGAGATATAAATTATATTAAAATAAAAACGAAATAGAAATTTTAGAGTTGAAAATTACAACTGAAATAAAAATTTACTAGAGGGAGTAATAGCAGACTTGAGATGGTAGAAGAAAGAGCCACTGAAACTGAAAAGACATCAATAGAAATTATCCAATCTGAGAGACAGAGAGAACAAAGATACATGAATAGAACCTCAGAGACCTGTGGAATGTCAAGCCTAGCAACATGGAAGTCCCAAAAGGGGAGGAGAGAGACAAAGGAAGAAACATTTTTGAAGAAATATGGCTGAAAACTTCCAAAATTTGATGAAAAATATTAATTTACACAACCAAGAAGTGCAACAATTTCTAAGTAGTTAAAGTGCAGAGAGTTACACCTAGAAGAATCACAGTCAAACTGTGGAAAATCAAAGACAAGGAGAAAATCTTGAAAGCAGCAGGAGAAAAATAACTCATCAGGTACAAGAGAAGATCAATACAATTAATGGCTAATATTTCATCAGAAATAATGGAGGCCAGAAGGCTGCGGCATGATATAAACAAAATGCTTAAAGAAAACAACAACAACAACAAATCTCTGTAATGCAAGGATTATATACCCAGCAAAACTATCCTTCAAAAAATAAGGGAACTGAGGCAAGATGGTGGCATGGTAAGGTATGGAATTTAGTTTACCCTCCAAAGCAGCTAGTAAATAGCCAGGAAAGGTACAGAACTTTCTAGGGGAGCATCAGTGACCAGACACACAGCATACACCAGCCTGGACCAGGTGCAATGACTGAGACCCCACAGAGAACTATAAGTACCCAAAGCTGTATTGGCTGGCACCCCTTCCCCATAGGCATGCCAGGCTGGTTCTTTGAGGCGAAAGGAAACTGTCTTTACTAACAGCAAGGGCTTAGCTCAACTAAGCTCCAATTAAAGAATTAATCAACAAATTTTTGGCTCTGAAAAGCCATTTTTTCTTTTACCTCTTTTTTAGTAGGATCCTTCAACAGCTCATTAGATAAAACTGGATGCACTCTCAGACTCCAGCACAGCCCCAGCCAAGGGCCAAATTAAACTTGTCTGAGAGACAAAGTAACTAGTCAGGTGAAAGGAGTTAATTCCCTAAAAGGTGTATCATCCTCAAGAGAAAGGTGGGGCCCAGCTCAAGCGAAATCTCTCCTTTAAGGAATTAAGGCCACAGAGACTGGAAAACTGAAGCAATTAAAGCCACCCTTCAACCTCACCCTTATCATAACCACACCCCAGTAGGGAGATTCTGCTGAAATTAAAGGCACCACATCACTTTAAGCTGATGGGAAGCTTCAAGCAGAGAAGCACCACATTCTCGGCAAGATACGAAAAGCACCGAGTCTAGAAGCTTCACAGGAAAGTGTGAAAACCTGCTGGGCTTCACCCGCAGGGAAAACTGATGCTGGATACTCTCTTCTCCTGAGATGTGGGCCTCTCTAGGCTGAAAAAGTCTGACAGGGGTCTATAATATTTGAGGAGACCCTCTGCAAAAACCAAAACAAACAAACAAAAAAACTGGCTCCATATAGGTAGGGCAAGAAACGGGAAATTAAGAACTGAAAATTTCTGATCAGTTAAACAGAACCTATGCTAGAGGTCTAGAATAAGTTGAACTGAATGTCAAAGAACAGATAGAGAACAAAGAAATCCAGTAAGAAAATTCTAGGCAAAAGAGTTAGAACAACAGAGGACTGGACATCTGAAATCCAATACACAAAAGAAAATATAGGGAAAATAATGGAAAAATATGAGTAAGGTCTCAGGGAATTGAATGACAACATGAAGTTCATGAATATACATATTATGGATGTCCCATAAGAAGAAGAGAAAGGAAAAGGAGGAGAAAGACTAATGGAAGAAATAATCACTGAAAATTTCATAAAACTCTTATGAAAAACAAAAAAAAAAAATTACAGATCAAAGAAGTGCAGCATGTCCCAAACAGAATAGATCCAAATAGAAAAACTCCAAGACACTTATAATCATGATTGTCAAATGTTAAAGAGAAAGAATTTGAAAGAAGCAAAAGAAAAGCAATCTATCACATATAAGAGAAGCCCAATAAGACTACATGTGGATTTCTCAGCAGAAACCATGGAGGTGAAAAGGCAGTGGTATGATAAATTTAAGATTCTAAAAGAGAAAAAATGCCAACCAAGAATTCTGTATTCAGCAAAATTGTCCTTCAAAAATTAGGGGGATGATTAGCCAGAAACAAAAGGACAAATATTGCATGGTCTCACTGATGTGAACTAACATTAACAAATGAACTTGAAGAATTTCAGTTAAGAACAGAGATTATCAGGGCGTAGATATTGGGTAACTGGAGCTGAAGGGATACAGATTGTGCAATAGGACTGACTGTGAAAATTCAGAAGTGGATAGCACAATACTATGTAACTGTAATACAATAATGTTAGTACACTGAATGAAAATGAATGTGAGAATGATAGAGTGAGGAGGGCTGGGGGTATAAATGAAATCAGAAGGAAAGATACATGATAAAGACTGAGATGGCATAATCTAGGAATGCCTAGAGTGTACAATGATAGTGACTAAATGTACAAATTAAAAAATGGTTTTGCATGAGGAAGAACAAAGGAATGTCAATATTACAGTGTGTTGAAAATAGATGGAGATTCATATTTTAGAACTTTAACTTACGTGTGAGACTAAAGTAAAAAATGTTTATTTAGTACAAAATTTATATTTTGACTAGTGCATTTCCTAATATAACTTATGTGGACAGTTTAATTGAACACCATAAGTACATGAAACCTTGAGTAGGGCATGGGATTTTGTAGGTTTATCCAGAGTGACGCCCTGATAAATCCCAGAATGACTTGAACAGTGAATAAAAAAGTATTTGCAAAGTATCCTTGGAGGAATGGTGAGAGATGGGGAAATTCAACTTCCCCATATGGAGAATTCCTGATATTCTCACAAGCAGTGGGGACAATCAATGCAATAGACCGAGCCCTGAATCTTGGGATTTGTTCATATGAAACTTATCCCCACAAAGGAAAGGCTAAGTCTACATAAAATTAGGCCTAAGAGTCACCCCAAAAGAACCTCTTTTGTTGCTCAGATGTGGCCTCTCTCTCTCTCAGCCAACACAACAAGCAAACTCACTGCCTTCCCCCTCTCTATGTGGGACATGACTCACTGGGGTGTAAACCTTCCTGACAATGTGGGACAGAAATCCTAGAATGAGCTGGAACTCAGCATCAAGGGATTGAGAAAACCTTCTTGATCAAAAGGGGGAAAAGAGAAATGAGACAAAATAAAGTGTCAGTGGCTGAGAGATTTCAAACAGAGTGGAGAGGTTATTCTTATGCATTATATAGATACCACCTTTTTAGTTAAGGCATATTGGAGAGGCTGGAGGAAGTACCTGAAAATGTAGAGCTGTGTTCCAGCAGCCATGTTTCTTGAAGATGACTGTATAATATATAGCTTTTGCAATGTGACTGTGTGATTGAGAAAACCTTGTGTCTGATGCTCCTTTTATCTATGGTATGCACAGATGAGTAAAGCGTATGGATTAAAATAAATAAATAATAGGGGGAAAATGTTAAAATAAATTGAGTAGATTGAAATGCTAGTGATCAATGAAAGGGAGTGGTAAGGGGTATAGAAAAAAATAGGGGAAACAAAGGCTATAATATATTGGGTAGATGAAAATACTAGCAATCAATGAGAGGTAAGGGATACGGTACGTATGAGTTTTTTTCATTTTTTTCCCTTTTCTGAATTGATGCAAATATTCTAAGAAATGATCATGGTGATGAATATACAACTATGTGATGATATTGTGAGTTATTGATTATATACCAAGAATGGAATGATTGTATCATAAGAATGTTCGTGTCTGCATGTTGTTATGTTTTTAAAAAATAAAAAGAGGATACTATGAACAGCTATATGGCAGTTAATTAGATAACCTAGACAAAATGGAGACAAATTTGAAGAAACACATAAACTACCTACACTGAGTCAAGAAGAAATAGATCTCAAAAACCAATTATTAGTAAAGAGATTGAGTCAGTAATCAAATACCAACCAAAAAAGAAAAGCCCGGGTCCAGATGGAATTCTAACAAACATTGCAAAAAGACAACTCCAATTCTGCTCAAGCTTTTCCCAAAATTTGAGCAGGAGAAAACACTCCTAAATTCATTCTGAGAGGCCAACATCACCCTCATGTTAAAGCTGGATAAATATACTGTATGTTAAAGCCAGATTAAGATACCACAAGAAAAGAAAACTACAGATCAATATCTTTTATAAACATAGATGCAAAAATCCTCAACAAAATACCAGCAAACCAAATTCAACATGACCAAATGAGATTGATCCCTGTTACACAAGGTTGGTTCCACATGAGACCAATTAATGTACTACACCATACTAACTGCATGAAGGGGAAACAAAAACACATGATCATCTCAACTGATGCAGAAGAGGAATTTGAAAAAATACAGCACCTTTTCTTGATAAAAACACATAGAACACTAGGAATAGAAGGAAACTTCCTCAACATGATAAAGGGTATATATGAAACGCCCACAGTTAACATCCTACTTAATGGTGAAAGACTGAAAGCTTCTGTTTGAGATTAGGATTAAGACCAGAATGTCCACTGTCAGCATTGTACTGGAAGCTCTTCCCAGAGCAATTAGGCAAGACAAAAAAATAAAAGGCATCCAAATTGTTAAGGAAGAAGTAAAATTTTCCCTATTTGCAGATGATATCATCCTAATATGGAAAATCTGAAAAGTATACACAAAGTTCCTAGAGTTAATAAATTAATTTAACAAAGTGGTGGGCTACAAGATCAACATTACAAAATCAAAAGTGTTTTTTTTTTTACATAGTTGTATATTCATTATCATGATCATTTCTTAGAACATTTGCATCAATTCAGAAAAAGAAATAAAAAGAAAACAGAAAAAAACCATACATACCATACCTCTTACCCCTCCCATTCATTGTTCACTAGCATTTCAGTCTACTAAATTTATTTTGACATTTGTTCCCCCTATTATTTATTTATTTCTAATCCATATGTTTTACTTATCTGTCCATAAGGTAGATAAAGGAAGCATCAGACACAAGGTTTTCACAATCACACAGTCACGTTGTGAAGGCTGTATCGTTATACAATCATCTTCAAGAAACATGGCTACTAGAACACAGCTCTACATTTTCAGGCAGTTCCCTCCAGACTCTCTGTTACACCTTAACTAGAAAGGTGATATCTATTTAATGTGTAAGAATAGCCTCCAGTATAACCTCTCCAATCTGTTTGGAATCTCTCAGCCATTGACGTTTAATTTTGTCTCATTTTTCTCTTTCCCCTTTTGATCGAGAAGGTTTTCTCAATCCCTTGGTGCTGAGTCCCAGCTCATTCTAGGATTTCTGTCCCATTTTGCCAGGAAGGTCCACGCTCCTGGGAGTCATGTCCCATGTATAGAGGTGGAAGGGCAGTAAGTTTGTTTGTCGTGTTGGCCAATCCTTTTCAGGGTTAAGGATACAAACAACCCCCAAGATTGGGGCTCAGCCTATTGCTTTGGTTGTCCCCACTGCTTGTGAGAATATCAAGAATTCTCCACTTGGAGAAGTCAGCAGTATTTTTATACACAAGAACTGAGCAACTGGAAGAAGAAATCAAGAAAATTCCATTCACAATAGCAACTAAAAGAAGCAAATATCTAGGAATAAGCCTAACAATAGATGTAAAGGTCATGTACACAAAAATCTAGAAAACATTGTTAAAAGAAGTTAAGCCCTAACTAAATAGAAGGATATTCTGGTTTCATGGATTGGAAGACAAAATCTCATTAAGATGTCACTCATACACAAAGTAATTTACAGATTCAATGCAATCCAAATCAAAACTCAAAAAACTTTCTTTACAGAAATGGAAAAGCCAATTACCAAATTTATACAGAAGGTTAAGGAGCCTGGAATAGCTAAAACCACTTGAAAAAGAAGATTGAAGTTGGAGGACTCACACTTCCCAATCTTAAAACTTCTTACAAAGCCACAGTAATCAAAACAGCATAGTACTAGCACAAATACTGTCATAGAGACCAACAGAATTACATTGAAAGCTAAGAAATCAACCCTCATATTTATGGCCAATTGAGTTGTGACAAGATGGCAAAGACCACTCAATTGTGAAATAACACTTTCTTTAACCATTGGTGCTTGGAAAACTGGACCTCCATTTACCAAAAAAAGGAGGGTCCCTACTTCACACCATATATAAATATCAACTCAAAATGGATCAAAGTCCCTCATATAGGAGCCAGAACTGTCAAATTTTTAGTAGGGAAGCATCTTCATGGAGTTGTGTTAAACAATGGTTTCTTAAACTTTACACCAAAGCACAAGCAACAAAAGAAAAAACTGGTAAACAGGACTTCATCGAACCCGGGTTTGATTCCCAGTCCATGCACTTCCCAAAAAACAAACAAATCAGACAAACAAAAACCAACCAAACGGGCGGGCCGCGGTGGCTCAGCGGGCAAAGTGCTTGCCTGCTATGCCGGAGGACCTCGGTTCGATTCCCGGCCCCAGCCCATGTAACAAATACGGAGAAACAGAATACAATAAAAAACAAGAAAATGTTTAAAAGATGTTTCCCTTTCTTCCTTCCTTCCTTCCTTCTCTCTGTCTTTCCTTTAAAAAAAAAAAAAAAAAAAAAAAACCAACCAAACAAAAATTCAACAACTAGTGCTGCAATAACAGGATACTCAAATGGAAAAATAATTAAATGTGACCTCACCATACAGCATACAAAAAAAGAATAACTCAAAGAACAGTTAAAAAGATGAAGCAACCAACTCAATGGGAGAAAATATTTGGAAACAACATATCAGATAAACGCTTGATATCCTGTGTACATAAAGAAATTACACAGCTCACCAACAAAAGAACAAACAACCCAATTCTAAAATGGGCAGAAAAAATGAATAGCCACTTTTCTGAAAGCAAATACAGATGGCTAAAAAGCACATGAAGAGCTCCTCATCTTCACTGGCTGCAGGAGAAATGTAAATTAAGATGACAATGAGATATCACTTCATACCTATAAGAATGGCTGCTATTAAACAAACAGGAAACTATAAATGTTGGAGAGGATGCAGAGAAATCGGAGCACTTATTTACTGTTGGTGGGAATGTAAAACAGTCCACCCAGTGTGGAAATCAGTTTGGTGATTCCTCAGGAAACTAAATATTGATTTCCCCTATAACCTGGCAATACCAATACTCAGCATATACCTAGAAGAGTTGAGGGCACTGACACGAACAGACATTGGCACACCGATGTTCACAGTGGCACTATTCACAATTGCCAAGAGACAGAAACAATCCAGCTGTCTGACAACAGATGAGTAGATAGACAAAATGTGGTATACATTTATGATGGAGTATTATGCAGAATTTAGAAAAAATGATGTCCCAAAACATATGACAATGTGGATGAACCCTGAGGACATAATGCTGAGTGAGATAAGTCAGGCATAAAAGGACAGATACTCTTATGATTCCATTATTCTGATTCTGATAAAGCCGCCAGTGTTCTGGAACAGCTAGAAGGAAAAATCTGAGTTGAGGGTATGGTAGCCCATGACAAACTTTGGAACTGCTCTGTAGCTGGTTGTTGAAATGTGCTTTGAAAATTATTGCTTTTTGTCTTTCTTTTCTTTGTATATATATATGTCATATTTTACAACTAAAAAACAGTTTAAAAAACTATAGGCAGTTGTAGTAATATTAGATAAAATAAATTCCTGAAATCAAACATTTGAAAATATTTAGTAACATAGCTCACTACTATAGCAAAGTTGATATTTGTAACAACTTCTTACTTGATATTTTGAGAAAGCACACCGTTTTGATAGCTAATCAAACATTATTTAAGATCCTGTTTAATATTTAGAATTCAAGTAACTCTGATATCTGTATTTATAGATTTTTTTCCTTCCTTGCTTCAATTTTAAATTGGTTTATGAAACATATTGTACAAACAGGCTTTACAATGATTACTTAGATATATTTTTAAATTTGCCTATGGATAAGTTAACTATGATATTCATTTTTGGTGGTTAAGATTTCTATGTGTTAATTGTTAAAATACTTTCATCTTCATATTTTCCCGAAATAAAAAAAAATATTTAGTAACATATGTCATTACTATAGTAATGCTGATATTTGTAAGAACTTTCTACTTGATATGTTGAGAACATTCACAGTTTTGACAGCTGATTAAATGGTATCTAAGTTAGCATCTGATACTTATAATTTAGAGCTATGCTATCTGAATATGTAGATTTTTCCCTTGTCTCAATTTAAAATTGGTTTTTGAAACTTACTGTGCAAGCACAGTCTTTACAATGATTATATGGATATATTATTTAAATATGCTGATAGGTAAGCTAACTAAAATATCCATTTTTGGTGGTTCTAAGTGTATTGTGTGTTTTCTTAAATAAAAATAATAAAAAATAGAAATGAGGGGGAGATTAAAATATTTTCAGACAAATAATCACTGAGAGAATTTGTGACTAAGAGACTGCTCTACAGGAGTCGGTACAAGGAAGTACAAGGGAGTACTACAGGCAGATAGGAAAAGGTAGGAGAAAGAGATCTGGAGAAGAGTGTAGAAATGAAGACTACCAATGAAGGTAAAAAGAAAAAAAATAGATTTGACATATAAAATTCAAAAGACAAAATGGTAGAAGAAAGTACTGCCTTTACAGTAATAACCATTAAATGTTAATAGATTAAACTCCCCAATTCAAAGACATGGACTGGCAGAACCCATTTATATGCTGTCTACAGAAGACTCATTTTGGACCCAAGGACAAAAATAGGTTGAAATGAAATGTTGGGAAAATATATTTCATGCAAACAATAACTAGAAAAGAGCAGGAGTAGCTGTACTAATATCTGACAAAGTAGACTTCAAATATAAAACAAAAGAGACAAAGAAGGACATTATTTATTAATAAAACTAACAATTTAAGAAGAAGATATGACAATAAAAAATATTTATGAACCAAGCAGGAGTGCTCCAAAGTACATGAGGCAAATACTGACAACAATGAAGGGAGAAACAGACACCTCTACCATAATAGATGGAGACTTCAATTCCCCACTTTCATCAATGGGCAGAACATTTAGACAGAGTATTAATAAGGAAACAGAGACTTTGAATAATACAATTAATGAAGTTGACTTAACAGACATTTACAGAGCATTACACCCCACAAGAGCAGGATACACATTTTTCTCAAGTGCTCATGGGTCATTCTCAAGGATAGACCATATGCTAGGTCACAAAGCAAGTCTCAATAAATTTAAAAAGACTGAAATCATACAAAACACTTTCTCAGATCATAACAGAATGAAGTTGGAAATCATTAACAAGCAGAGGGCCAGTAAATACACAAATACACGGAAGCTAAACTACATACTCTTTTTTTTTTTGTATGCTGTATGGTGTGGTCACCTTTCATTATTTTACCTTGTGAGTATGCTGTTATTGCAGCACCATTTGTTGAATTTTTTTATTGGTTTAGTTGTTTTTTCTTTGCTGTTTGTTGTTTTTTTGGAAAGTGCATGGACCAGAAATCAAACTTGGGTCTCCCATATGGCAGGCAAGAATTCTACCACTGAACTATCCTTATATCCCCAAAACCACCAGCTGGTCAAGGAAGAAATTACATGAAAAATCAGTAAATATCTTGAGACAAATGAAAATGAAAGCACAATATATCAAAATTTATGGGATGCAGCAAAGCCAGTGCTAAGAGGGAAACTTATTGCCTTAAATACCTATATTACAAGGGGTGCAAAGGTTCAAGTTCAGTGGTAGAATACTTGTCTCCCATTTGGGAGACCCAGATTCGATTCTCATCCCATGCACTTCCCAAACAACAAACATAAACAAATAAACCAAAATTCAACAAATGGTGCTGCAATAATGGGACTCTCACATGGAAAAAGAATGAAATGTGACCTCTGCCACACAGCATACCAAAAAAAATGCCTATATTACAAAAGAAGAAAGGGCAAAAAATCAAGGAATTAACTATTCACTTGGAAGAAACTAGAGAAAAAACAGCAAATTAACCCCAAAGCAAACAAAAGGAAAGAAACAAATGAAATTGAGAACATGAAAACAATTGAGAAAATCAGCAAAACCAGAAGTTGGTTCTTTCAGAAAATCAATAAAATTGATGGACCCTATTCTAGTTTGCTAGCTGCTGGAATGCAATATACCAGAAACAGAATGGCTTTTAAGAAGGAATATTTAATAAGTTGCTAGTTTACAGTTCTAAGGTTGGCAAAATGTCCAATTAAAGCAAGTCTATAGAAATGTCCAATCTAAGGCAACCAGGGAAAGATACCTTGATTCAAGAAGGCCAGTGAAGTTCAGGGTTTCTCTCTCAAGTGGAAAGGCTCATGGTGAACATGGTCAGGGTTTCTTTCTTGGCTGGAAGGGCACATGGTGAACACGGCATCATCTGCTAGCTCTCTCTCCAGCTCCCCGGGAGGCATTTTCCTTCATCTTCAGAAGTCACTGGCTGGTGGACTCTCTGCTTCTTGGTTCTGTGGTGTTCTCTGTTGTGACTTTCTCATGGCTCTGTCATTCTTCTCTGCTCTCTCTGAATCTCCTTTTCTCCAAAATGTTTCCTCTTTTATAGGATTCCAGTAAACTAATCAAGACCCACCTGGAATGAGTTGAGACATGTCTCCACCTAATCCAGTTTAACATCCGCTCTTGATTGAGTCACATCTCCGGGAAGACGATCTAATTAAAGTTTTAAATATACAGTAGAGAATAGGGATTAGAAGGAACGACTGCCTTTAGGATTAAAACATGGCTTTTCTAGGGTACATACATCCTTTCAAACCAGCACAGGCCCTTAGCTACATTGACAAAAAAGAGAGAGTATGAAAATATGCAAAATCAGAAATGGAAGAAGAGACAAAACCACTGACTCCACAGAAATAAAGGAGATAATGAGAGGATATGTAGATGAAATGGGCAACTTCCTAGAAAGGCATGAACAACCAACATTGACTCGTGAAGAAACAGATGACCTTAACAAAGCAATCACAAGTAAAGAGATTGAATCAGTCATCAAGAAACTCCCCAAAAAGAAAAGTCCAAGACCAGATAGCTTCACATGTGTAAAACAGGGGAACCATTCCCAGATAAATAAGCACTAGAGAATTTGTTGCTAGCAGACTACCTTTTGAGAAATACTAAAAGAAGACCTTTTTTGCTGAAAAAAACCTGACTCTAGATAATGATATGAATCAAGTGGGTGAAATGAAGGGGCAACAGGAATGGTAAACATGTGGATCAATATAAAATATTGTATAGAAATTTTACCTCATTTCCTAACACCTTTAAAAGATATGTTGTATGAGGCAATTTAACTTCAGCCCAGACGGTTTCACTGGTAATTTGCATTAATCATTCATTTAAGAAATAATACCAATCTTATACAAATGATTGCAAAATAGATGTAGAAGGAAAATGTCTCAACTCATTTTATGAGGCCAGAAATACTCTTTTATTAAAACCAGAAAAATACATTTTAACAAAAGAAAACTGCGGATTAATGTCATTCATGAACATAGACATAATAATCCTTAACTATTAGCAAATCAAATCAAACAATACAGAAAGCTAATACATCACAACCAACTTAGGTTTCCTCCAGAAATGAAAGACTGGTTTAACATCTGAGAATCAGTCAATATAATTCAATACAGCAACAAAATTAAGGAGGGAACAAAACCCCACATATAATTATATTCAAATGATGCAGAAAAACTCTTTCATAAAACGCAAACCTATTCATAACGGAAGCTTTCAGCAAAATAGGAATAGACAGGAACATATTCAATTTGATAAAAAGCATCTATAAGACATCAACTCCTAACATTATATTTACTGATTTTTGTGAAAAATCAATAATATCTGTTTTTGTCACTTCTGTTCAACAAATTATACTGGTGTACAATAAATGTGTACAAAAATGGCAAGAAATAGAAATAAAAGATAGAAAGGTTTAAAGGTACAGAAAAAGGTGTTATACAGGTAAAGACAAAATGCAGAAACATAACTTTTTATTTTCAGATGATATGATTTATAGAAAAAACTAAGGGATTTATACAAAAGAATTGTTATATCACCTAAGTGAATTTAGCAAAATTACAGGATATAAATTCAAAATAGAAGTCAAATGTATTTCTATATTCAGCAGAAAACAACTGGAAATGAAATAAATAATTCTACTTAAATTAGCATAAAATTAAAATATTTAGAAAATAGTTTAACAAAAGAGCTAATAGACCTTTTCAGTGAAATCTACCATAAACTGCTGACATATCCAATCTTGTTAAGATGTCAGTTATCCCCAAAGTCTGCTATAGATTTAATGAAAGCCAAATGAAAACCCTAGAAAGCTGTTTTATAGAAACTGACTGATTTTAAATTTACCTGGAAATAAAAAGCTGAAATAGCCAAAACAATCTCAATAAAAGGAAAACAAAGCTGGAGGACTTACCCCATTTGATTTCAGGATTTACTATATAACTACAGTAATCAAGGGAGTGTGGTACAAGATAGACAAAGTAACCAATGAAACAAACAGGGATTTTAGAATTATACCCAAATACTTGGTCAACTGATTTCCAAAGATGCCAAGGAAATTCAACAGCAAAAAGGTAGTCTTTTCCATAAATGGTGCATGAAAAGTAGATGAACATGAATAAAAAGTGAATATCTACCCCTACCTCATACCACATACAAAATCAACTCAAGCTCAATTATAGATACAAAGCTGAAAACATACAGCTTCTAGAAGAAAGCATAGTTGACTATTCACAACCTTTGAATAGGGAAAGATATCTTTGTTCACAAAATACTAAGCATAAAGAAAAATGTGATAAATTGGACTACAATAAAAATTTAAAACTTCTGTTCATCAACAGATACCATTTAGAAAACGAAGATCATGCTACAACTGAGAGCAAACATTCACAGCATATATAAAAAAGGACCTCATATCCAGAATATATAAACAAATCAACAAGTCAATAATAAAAAGGCAACCTAACTAAAAATCAGTCAAAAGCCTGAACATGCATGTGGCAGGCTGAATTACGTACTCTAGGAAAAAAACATGTTCTTTAATCTTAATCCATTCCTTTGGGTGTGAACCCACTATGACTAGGATCTTTTGAATATATTATTTTTAGTAAATGTGTGGCCAACTGAAACAGGTTGGGCTTTAATCCAAATTACTGGAGTCTTTTATAAACAGAATGAAATTCAGATACATAGAGGGAAAGTCAGGGTAAGAAGCTGAAAGTCAATGGAATCTAGAACAGAAAGGAGAAGTCACTGCCACATGCATTGTTGACAGAAAAGCCAAGGAATCTCAAAGTTGGCTGGGCAGCCGAACATACTATCAGGAAGCAAGCCTGGCCCCTAAAGCAGTGAGCCAATAAATTCTGACTGTTAAGCCAACCCACTGTTTGGTCTTTGCTTTAGGTGATGGGAAACTAAGACAATACACCTCTCACATGCACAAAAGATACATGAATGGCCACTGAAAAGGGGTCTAATATCCACAGTCCTCTGAGAAATGCAAATCAAAAACCACAATAAGATACAAGTTCACACTCACTAAACAAATGACAACACCAAATGATGTGAAACAACTGAGTTACTCACACATAGCTGACAGGAGTGCAAAATGGTACAACCATTTCTGGAAACTGTTTGACAGTTTCTTAAAATGTTAAACACCTACCTTCCATCTGAGCCAGAAATTCCACTCTTAGGTACTCAATAACAAATGAAAAAACAGAGATTTGGGGAAAAAAAGTTCATAGCAGCAAAGCAAAATTCTGGAAACAACCTAAATGTCCATATGAAGGATAACTAATAAACAATTTATGGTATGCTCATAAATGGAATAATACTCAGCAATAAAGAAGAATGAACTACTGATGCACACACAATGTGATGATCCAAAACCTATTTTGAGTAGTTGAATGCAGAAGCAAAAGAATACCTATTGTATTATTCCATTTAAGTGAAGTTCAAAAACAAAACTAATCAATGGTGATGGAAATCAGAGTAATAGTGCTTATGGGAGGCAAAGATGGACAGGTGGAGAGCACAAGGTTAGTTTCTGGGGTGAGGAACTGTTCTTAGTTGACAGATATGTGCTATCATTTCATTAGGGCAAAGTCACCCACATGTATACATTGTCAAAGCTCATCAAATTTCATATTTAAGATCTATATATTTCATGGTATATACACTTTATCTCTATAAACAGATTGTTAGTAATAAGATTCTGGACTAATCTTCCACCTTTGGCACTAACATTCTAAAATCAATGCTTGCATAGCTCAAGTTCTCTCTAGAAGCCCAACCAAACATTGAGAGCAGCATAAGATGAGACATGCATCTGGGTGTTCTAAATCAACCCACAATAGTGAATGACACCACAATTTCCAATACGTTACATTTTGATAAAAAAAAAACTGACTTGTGACAAGTATGTGATTTTTAAAGGACCCAGAGATACAGGCTATCATCTTTAATTCCTACAAAAACCACTGATGCAAACTTCTACATATAGTAAAAAAAAATAAATAAATCTCATAATGGCAAAAGGATTCCTCAAAGACTAGGCTTAAAAATTCACTGCCATGGGAGATCCGGAATTCCCTCCAACAGCCCTTATTTGGCTAAATATCAAATTTTCTTTGATCAGTTAATGGAAATAAAGTCTGAAGATTTGCATTTACCAAAGGAGCTTTTAGCAACACTTCAATAATTATGGGTGCTAATGGTCTATGCCAGGTATTTGGTGGAATCCTGGTCAGGCATTCGTCTCATTGCCTGATTTACTGCACCATCTCTTAGCTTGTCTACCTGCTCCAGTCTCCCTGCTCATCACCCAACCATGCACAAGACTGCCAGATTAATTTTCTTAGAATATTGATTTCTTCATGCCAACATTCTACTTTTGCCCCCTAGGATACTCCTAAATATGGCTAAAGGCCTGCAATTAAGGACACACTGCTAGTGCTGATGAGTCTTACTGCATCAACTACCATATTTCCACCTACATTTGTATTGTCTTATCAACATCCAAGTTCTCTATTGCAATACCACATATTCATTTTGTGACATTCTGGCAAGGTATTATCCAAGGTGTTCAGAATCTATATATGAATAGTTCTTTTTATTAGCTAACAATGAATTTAGGAAATGAGGCATATACATTAGATAAAGTGAAACAATAATGTAATAGGTCTATGATTAAACATCACAATTTAAGTGATAATGCCTCTAGGAGTGCATTCAGGAAGGCTTCCTGAAGGAGGTAGACCTTAAGTAGAAATCTGAAAAACTTGTGGGTTTTGATGAATAGTGGGCAAAAAGAAGAACACTTCAGGAGGTGAAAAAGAAAAACCAAAGGCTTCATTTGTGAGGTGGGGGTAGGGGGGATATATAAGTATAAGGACAGGGAAGAAATCAGCTGGCTATGAGGATGATGTTGAATTATGGGAATTTTGTCATATCAGGCTCTTGGGTGTGGATTTTATGCTAAGATAGTGAGGAGGTAATTAGATGTTTCTGAGTTGAGAAGGAGCATATGGAAAATTCCTGTGGAAATTAAGGGACAACATAAAGTGGGGTGGGGGGAAAGGGAGAATCAGAAGAATAAGAGGGGTCAAGGCTCAAGGAATCAAGGCTGGGGGCAAGAAACACCGTGGTCACATAACACCTGGTTCAAATGGCTGTCAGTCCTAATTACATCCAATTTTAATGGTCTGCTTCTGTATTTATCTCCCTCATTAGACACAAAGTCTGTGGAGGCAGAGCCCTTTTATTGTTAATTTTTGAAACTGTATCAAGTATGGCTTTAAATTGTGCTTTAATGATATTAATTATAATTAATTGCTGGCACATTAATGATATTAATTACAATTAATTGCTGGCACGCAGTAGACAATAAATCTTTGTTTATTTATAAATAAAGTGTCCTAAAGAACACTTTAGGACAAAGACACATGTGCACATCTGTAGACGGACAGATGCATCTTTGAGTGAGGTCCTTGACCCAAACGCCATGCTTTGGTTGTCAAGGCCACTATATGGAGAATGGGCATGTCAAAAATGTCTATGGTTCTTCAGTGTTTACATTAGAGGTCAAGGACATCTCTTTTGACCTGACTGACAGGTTCTTTTACGTTCATAAAAGTCCTAAGCTCCGAAGGAGTGGACACAGTCAGAGGTGGCACTGCTCTTCTCCAATTCCCTCTCAGCGCCCTCCTCCTTCAGCCCCTTCCCTCCCTCTTTGATGCAATAGGCACCATAAAATGAGTCACGGCCCTGACATTGCATAAATTATCATAGTAAACCCTCAATAAATAACTAAATGAATGAATCAATGCAAAATAAGGGGGAAAACCCTGCTGTTCTGCAATGACAATTTCTAATTAATGTGAACATGAAATACTTATGATTTATGACAACAGTGTCATAGATGAGATCCCAGAACCAGGAGACAATCTCCACTTATAATTTAGCTTTCTATTTCTCCATATTTCCTTTATGGTCATATGCATTCTGTATC
Organism: Tamandua tetradactyla; assembly: GCF_023851605.1. NCBI lineage: Eukaryota > Metazoa > Chordata > Mammalia > Pilosa > Myrmecophagidae > Tamandua > Tamandua tetradactyla. The sequence goes on along the minus strand of NC_135345.1, from coordinate 38,732,299 downwards.
AACCCACACTCTTTGCTATGAGCCTTTCTTTTTCTACCAAAATCACATTTATCTATCAAGTCCCAGCTCAATCTGTGACATTTTTCTCATCTCATTAAGCCCCACAGTGAATTTAATTTCTCCTGAGTTGTCACCATTTATTTTAATCAACCTAGAGCTTTTTGGAAATATCTCTTGCTCTGAGCTGTTACTTTCAACACATTTTAACATGTTTACCCTGCATTTACTATCAGCAATGCATAGTACTAGGTGCTGGCCAGGAGGAGTGGGGTGAAGATGCGAAAGTCACAGACACTTCTTTTGAAGACTTGGGATGTCAGTAGGATGATACAGGACAAAATGTGATTAATGATAGAAGAAAAGCATAGAGAAGATTAAAAAAAGATTGCATAAATAACAAAACAAGTTTAAAAAATTATACTGAAGTTTGAGAAGTCACATCAGTTTGGTGGCTGCAGCAAGTATTACTTTTTTCTTCCCCATAGCTTTTCCCTTCTTTTCTTCTGCTAACCCAGATTTTTTCCCAACTTCCCATCTCCATCTTCTTTACATGACCATCTGGCCAAAGTAATGGTCTAAGGGTTGGATATATGATTCAAGCCAGGCCAATCAGAGCCCTTTCTTCTGATTTTGTTTTTTTTTCAAACACTGGCTGAGGAAAAGAGCCTTTTTTTTCTGATTAAAAGTTGCTAAAATGTGAGCTTGAAGTAACCTTGGCCACACTCTCCTCTGCCTCTTCAAGGAGGTGTTCTGAGATCATTTGATGGGCATGTGGAGGGAAGCTAAAACAGGAAGAAAGAGTCCCTATAGTGTTCAAATCCCTGATCATAGTTGTTTGTACCCATGCACCTACACAATCCAGTGGAGCTAAAAATGTCCCCCATTCTAGCTTAAATTAGCTGGTGCTAGTGGTCATGTGCAACCACAGTGTCATGGCTGCTAAGGAAAAAACCAGAAATACTGAATGGAGAAATAGCACTTGAGAACAGTCTTGAAGGAAGGGTAGGAGTCTGAAAACTGAAGAGGATACAGGAGGATTCACAAGCAAAGGGAGAGAGGAGGGAAAGGACAGGGTTGAGGCCAACAAGTATGTACTTAGAGATTTGGTAGGAATGAACCCAAATAGGAAGGCTGTGGCATTATTATGGCATCTTCAAATGGAGGTTGGATGCAAAGATCATTTTTTTTCTTAAACCTCCAATGCTGTGGTTTCTCAAAGCTTCCAGTGTTCATTCACTGATTGTATTTTGTCTTGTTTTAACCCCCTGACATACTTGTCATGTTTTAACCCCATGACATAAAGTATACTCCCCATACTTTAAAGGGAGTACCTCTGTGACTCTCACCTGAATAATGGCTCCCCAAAGACATCCATGTCCTAAACCCAGAACCTATGAGTTGCCTGACATGGCAAAAGAGTCTCTGCATATGTGATCAAGTTAAGGATCTTGAGATGGGGAAATTATTTTGGATTATCTGGGGGGGGGGGCAATGTAATCACAAGGGTCCTTAAAAGTGGGAGACAATAGGGTAAAAGTAGAGTAGATGATGCAACTGTGAAAGCAGAATCAGAGAAGACATGATGATGGAAGCAGGGGAACCATCAGAGTGAAATCTGAAGATACTACACTACTGGTTTTGAAGATTGAGGAGGAGGCCATGGGCTAAAGAATGCAGGCAGAAGCTGGAAACAGCAAGGAAACATTTTCTGCTAAAGCCTAGAGAAGGAACCAGCTCTCCTGACACCTTGACGTTAGCTCAGTGAGACTGATTTTGGATCTGACTCCCAGAAATGTAAGATAACAAATTTGTGTGGTTTTAAGCTACTAAATTTGTGGTAAATTGTCACAGAAGCCATAGGAAATGAATACAGATGACTTTATTAATTTGCATTTTGAGTTTTCATATTTCAGTGTAAGTAACTATATTGTAAGCTCCTTGGCATATATCCTATGTCTCATACGTCTGTGTGCTTATCCAGATATTGTGAACTGTAAGGTCAATTAAACGTTACTAGTTTGTATAATCCACTGCAGCTCACCTTATTAGAAGTGTATCATTTTATATCTGGATCTTGAGGTCTTACACTTTCCTTATGAATTATTCAGTGTTCTCATTGCAATCACAAAACTTTCTTCCTTTTCTCCCTCCTCCCCCCTTTTATTTTTGGTAGAAAAATTCACAATGAATTCACAGAATGGGCAGGTTTTGGGTTAGAGATACAGTTTGTGTTGATCTGATTTTAATGTTATTGAAATTTGCATCAGTTTAGTAGCTAGGAGCCTGTTTCATGGCTTATTCTATTCTCTAGGTCCTGTAGTAAGCATCTACCAGCATTTTTCATAGACTAACTCCTATGGCAGAAAGATTATGCCAGAAACAAAGACTTTGCATATTTTTATCTTATAAATGCCATTTTGGTTAGCAAATAGTACTATATTGCCAAAAAAATTAAAAAAAAATACATATATACTTCTAAATTTCATCAGTTAATAAAATTTAAGTCGTACATGAAATTTTTGCATATACTGAATATAACTGCATTAACATAAAAGAACCTCTGTGTGTGTGTGTGTGTGTGTGTGTATTTATTTATTTATTTATTTTTTGTATGGGCAGGCATCGGGAATCATACCTGGGTCTCCGGCTTGGCAGGCAAGAACTCTGCCTGCTGAGCCACTGTGGTTCGCTCAGAACCTATATAACTTTTTGCTTTGAATTTTATTTCTTATCAAGTAACGCCTCATTTTTTACAATTTACTTTTGAGCTTTTGAAAATATCTCATGATACATTAAGATCATTTGATTTTATTTATCTTTTATGGAGCAGGGTATTTCACAGTGCTATAGACTTAACAGCTTCAAATACAAGATTGTAATATTAGTTTGACATATGGACACATCCAGATAAAAATATATTCAACCTCCTCAGGCAAAAATCTCCAGAACATCAAGTTTTCTGGCTATATGACAAATGACCTATTTAGGGAAAAGGTCAGCTGGTTATAAAAAGACAAAATGATATACAAAACAACTCAGAAGGAATGGAATAGAGAAACAATTTACTTAAGGGAGGAAAAACTGACAACATTGCACGTATTCTTCTCCCCCTCCCCCCAAATAAGTAAGTCCTTTGGAAACACCAATGACATATGAAATTTATTCCAGGTATTTAGCTCTCAGCAAGTCACTTAAATTTTTTATGCCTTGCTATTATATAGGAAAGAACTGATTAAAAAAATCACCCCATCTCATCTGAATTAGGCCAGGCATAAATTAAGCTGAAAGTTACGTTAGAATCGGGAGTAGACAGATAGATTGAAGAAGTTACAATCCCAAATCTCCTTTAGTTTGAATGAGTTGGTTGGCTCAATTGAAATGAATAGAACTACTATCAACTGCCTTGACTCTAGAATATCCATTTAATAAACATCAGATACAATCCTAATGCTCTCTTTAATTACTACTTTGTCCAGGGATACCCATGAGGGATTGTTATTCTCACTGTTTACAGAGACTTGGTAAACGGTCAGAAAAAAAGACAATAATCAGTTGCTTCCAACGGCCATCCCAAATCTACTGTTAAAATCATTTCTTCTTTTTTAAAACAATTTAGGACCCACTTCAACCTATCATCCTCTTGTTTTTAAATCTATTTTCTGATTCTATTAAATTTATAAGGAATTTGAACATTTTGTCTTCACACAGCTTGACACATTTATTAAACATTTTTCTTCTATACTTTTCCTGGATTTTCTCCTCCCTACCATCCCTTTCTCCCTCCTTTCTTCTTCCTTCTCTTCCCTCCCTTTTCCCCAATGACACCTCCTCTGCCCCCTCTTATCTTTATAATTCTAGTTCCACTTTAAGTCATCATAACAAGCAGTAGTTTAAATGTGTCTACTATGTGCCAGGCATAGTGCCAAATTCTTCCCATACATCGTCTCATTAGTCCTCATAAGAACATAGCAAGTCATGTATTCTTCCTAGTCGCACATCACAGGGAGGAAACCAAGGCTCAAAGAGGTTAATGAAGAGGTTACATTGCTAGAAAGTGGTGAAGCCCAGATACTAGATGTTTTAGTTTCCCAGGCTACTTAAATCAAATACCATGAAGTGGGTTGGCTTAAACAATGGGAATTTATTAACTTACAGTTTCAGGCTGAGAAAATGTCCAAATCAAGGCATTATAGAAGCAATGCTTACTTCCCAAACGCCATGTGCCAGAGATGGCAAGGCACATGATGGCATCTGCTGGTCTCTCCCTCTCTTCTGGGTTTCACTGCTTTCAGCTTCTTGCTTCCATGGCTTTCTCTCTCCATTTATAAAGGACTCCAGTAATAAGACCCATCCTGAATGAGGTGGGTCACCCCTTAACTGAAGCAGCCTCATCAAAAGGTCCTACTTAGAACAGGTTTACACCCACAGGGATAGATTATGTTTAATAACATGTTCTTCTGGGGGTACATACAGGCTCAGCCCACCACACCAGACCTAGCACAGTCTGATTCTAGAGCCAACACCTGCACAATTCTTTGCTATTGTTAATGTCTTGAAATGCTGTCAATTCTGTTTCCCTGAGGAACCCTGACAAGTATACCAGGGTGTGAACTTTTTCTGGAAATTGCCCTTGTCTCCATTTAGTTTTCACCATACTGACCTTACTTTTCCTTTAATACTTTGGGCATACTCTGCTACAGAGCCTTTGAACTTGCTGTTTCCTCTGGTGGAAACACTTGTCCTTCATTTATGTGCTTGGTCCTTCTCTTACTCCATTCATATCTTCGTTTAAATATTATCTCATCAGATAAACTTTGCTCAGACATCCATGTCCTTACCTTGCTTCAGTTTTCTTCACAATACTTATCACTAATTCCACAATCTTTACAAGTATATTATATTTCAACTTATTGTATGTGTGCATTTACATTATGCTATCATCATCAGAATGTGAGCATCATGTAGGCAGGGGCTAGGTTTTTAAAATTCTATATCCCCAGGGCTTAGAACAGTGAGTTTAGCATACATAAAACCCTTAATCGATCTTTGTTCAATGATTCCTGAGAATTTCTGATTAAAAATGGGGTTAGACTATAAAAGAAGGAGCTATTTCTGCTCTTGTAGGTTATAAATTAATTTCTGATAATTCCATAAAAGCACTTTTTAAAATGTTAATAATAAACATGGCCTCTTAAGAGGTCAACCTTGATAGACATTTGGAAATAAACATTCTTAGTTATTATAAACAAAGAGAGTATAAATATTTCCTAATTGTGTCATCGTGTCACCCAGCTTTTCCTTTCCTATTGAATGGGCAACAATATATGACTGGCAGATGCATATTTTTTTTAATGATTTCCAGCTGGTTGAGCCAGGATGGATGTCTTTTCTTTACAGCCTGCATTGTCAGCATCTCTGAGGTGAGGAGATGATAACGTTAATAGTAATAATTCTAGTTAATATTTAATGACTTACTATGTGCCAGGCATTGGGTTAAGCATTTCACAATCTTTACATCATTTAAGTCTCATAAGTATCCTATGATTATTTCAATTTTAGGATAAGGAAACCCAAGTTAGGGGAATTAAGTAATTTGCTAAAGGTCACAGAGTCAGAAATGGCACTGAGCAAGGTCTCATGCCCAATTGTTTCCGAGTTTGACCCTTACCCTCTATTATTCACCAGTCCTTATATGTATCATTCATTGCATGTTGCACACACAATAGGTTTCATCACACAAGTCAGGGTTGAAAGGCACAACTGCTTTTAGCTAGGAATTCACATGCATCCACCTTATGTAAATTCCTGATCTTTTTATTTTTTTGACATGGGCAGGCTCTGGGAATCAAACCTGGGTCTCTGGCATGGCAGGTGAAAACTCTGCCACTGAGCCACCATTGCCTGCCCAATCCTAATCATTTTTATCAACCTAAAATTATTTTTGTAAGCCTAAAAAGTGGTCCTTTATGCTTATTCATCCTACTATACTCTCAGATTTTAATCTTCAATGTTTAGGAAGGAGTATCTAGATTCTGATGATATTCTCCACTAATGAGTTATACTCTCCACATTCAAGTAGTTTACATTGGCATTTCTAAGGTGCTTTTCCATCTATTACCAAGACAATTGCTGAGGCAGGAAGGGAAGGTGTTATTATTACTATTGTCAGACAATGGATTGGACAACTTCACAGTTAGGAAGAAAGAGATAGGCCCCACACCTAACTCTCCTAAAAAAGAAATAAAACCAAATGGAGCTGTGGGAGAGTTTCAGAGAAATAGAATGATGTTATGTCGGAATTGGAAGGGGACCCAGAGGTCCTGTTTTTCAACCACCTTATTCTGTAGATGAGAAAATAGAGCCCCAGAGAGAATGCCAGGTCCCAGAGCTACTGTCCAAATTAGAATTAGAAGCCAAGACATTTTGGTCCATTTTATGCTCCCTTACCATTTCTTGATGTCTTAAGGACAAGAAAATTATACTACCTGCACAAACAATACTGTTAGAAAACAAGGAGAAAGCTCTCCAGTGAAAACTTTTTAATCTCTCCAACTTCTAAATGGCTATTGCACAAACCTAATTGTACATGATTTAAATCCAACACACAATGAAACTTCCCATAAAAACAATGTTGCAGAAGATGGCTAGGTTCCTAACTGGTCCCCAAAGTCATAATGCAGCTAGACTACAATGCTACCAGTCCTCAGTTTCTCATTGTTTTTGTGGAAAATGCATGGGAATTTAAAACTTCATTTCTACTGTCTAGTCTCATGGTAAAAATCGCCTGGCACTTTCCTTCCTTAGTTTCTTTGCTTCCCTGGAGTGCAGAAGTGTATCTTCCTCCTCCCATTTCCCTCTTTCTCTGGTGATTATAACAGAAAATTGAGAAATTGTTTCTATGGAATATGGTTGGTTGACGGCTCTGGCCTCAAGAGTGAGGGACTCTGGGGTTGGCTCTCTACAACCCTTCCTCTGGGGATCTAATTTCCCTCTGAATGTGGTCCTACCAGCCTGGGGTAAAAGGTTTGGGAGGTGGCACATGGAAGGAAGAGTTTGGGAATACTGACAGAGGGTTAACACTACTGGTGGCCGGGCTGGGAGACCCTCAAAGGAGGATGGGATTTGTGAATCAGAGTTGGCTCTGGTGGTAGCAGGACCTGCAGGAATGCTTGGTCAGGTCAGCTCAGGAGGAGGACCCCACCATCCAAAGCTTCTTCTTCACCTTCCTTTCTCTTAAGGCTTTTTAAATTCAACAGGTATTTCTTGAACACCTACTCTGTGTGTGTGTGTGTGTGTGTGTATACGCTAAATGTTAGGTACTCTATTATACTGTAACAGAGTTATTTAATGTTGGCTTAAGAGTCAGCTTATCTTTCTCTTATGTATTTGGAAGAGTTTAAAATAACGAAAAATGTTCTGCTTCTATGGTGGGCTTACCGTTTGCGTACTCCAGCAGAGCTAAATTTATTCTTAAGAACTCCAGAAGATATACATAAGAGGTATTAGCTTTTGTTTTTTAACAGAAGAATAAATAGAATCTTAAAGATCTAGCATCTGCCACAGGTCATACAGCTGGTAAATATTCGGCAGGGCTGAAATCTAGAATTCTGGTGCTGTGATTCTTAGATGCATTAATATCAAATGAAGCTTACCATGGAAATCCTCACTCTCAGCCCCTACGTACATGCAGCAGCTGGCAGAAGAAATGCACATATGAATTCTGCATTCAACAGTGTGCTAAAAAGGGGACTCTGTGTGTACATACCCACGGGAGCTGCCTCTGGAGAAAGGGCCTGCTTTGATTCTACTCTGATATCAGCAGAAATAAAATCCTTTTCCCCTTTGACCTAGCTGAGATAAACTGCAATTTTCCAGGGAGAAAAAGGTTAGGAAAAACAAAAGGGAAAGATTACCCAGTAAGTATAAAAGCCAAAGAATGAGTTTTGAATGAAAATAAAAAATCTCAATGAAAGAACCAAAGCATTCAATTACACTCTAAATTTCTGTTTCTTCAGATAATCAGAATAGGCCAATACAGGAGGGCAGGTTCTTTTCATTTCCCCAGCCAGCTGGTGATCAGTGCTCCATCTTCCCTACTACAGAGGGACTGGACTATCTAAATATTTAGGCTTTTTTAAGTAGCACCAAATTCCACACTTAAAAACAGAAGCAAAAACTATGTTTCAGATTTGTGGATGTTACAGCCTTCTTCCTCATTCCATTTCAATCTCTGATTTGCAAGAAAAAATCAGTGAATAAATGATCAACGGTTTCCAAATTCAAGTCATCATCCACTGACCCCCTGGTCCATGCTCAACTTACTTCTCCCCTCTTTTTACAACTCCTCTTTTACCTCCTCCAACTCCAAACACCACCAGGAACACATTATTTTTTCAGTATAATGTGGGCTTACAGAAACCATTGCAGGCACCCAATAAGAACTATCAATTTAGGGTAAGAATTGGGTCATTGTACCACAGAAAACCACTCAGATTAAATAGTTTTTCAATCATACACGATTTTGTCTTAAATCCCTATTAGATAACAGCAGCTGCTCATTTTTATCAAATGATCCTCCTACATAAATATGGGCCCCTCATGCTCTTGGAAACATCTGTGACAGGCAAACAGTGTATCAAGGTCTAAAAGATTAACAGAAACTGGAAAGATAATAAAGGAGCCTTTATGTGAATTTAAAGAAATATTACGGGGAATCTTTATGCATGAAATAATATGATTTTTAGCATAAGAGTTTAGCACATCTTACATTAAAGTAAGTTGCTAGCCTTTTATTCTCTCTGAATGCCATGTTATTAAAATCTGCTTGCTACCTATGATTTCAAATGAATGGTCTTTTCTGCCAGATAATATTTTTTTAAAATAAATAAGTACTTGATAGTCTATTATTCAGGGATATAACTTAATTTAGTACCTTATAGTATGGACTGAATTCACATTTTTATGCTACAACAACATTTAAAAACACGCAGCATTTTTATGTAGTTCCCTTTTGATGAAAGCATACAAGATAATACAGGTGCCAGAACTGGGGAATAATGATCCATATCATGCCAGGATTTATAAAAAAAAAAAAAAGAAGGATTTTAAAAATATATCTCATTTCCTAGCAACCCCTATAATTCTTCTTTTCATTATATCCTAGGGTTGTTAGCAATTTCTGACCTGTAATTTCATAGTACTTGCTATTTTTCAGGCACTGTTTTAATTGCTTATTGACAGCATTTCATTTATTTCTCACAAAGACCCTGTGAAGTTATTATTATCCCTAACTTTCAGAAGAGAGGCTGAAGCTTGAAATTAAGTACTTTACCCAAGCATATTACAAATCTCCCATTTGGCAGAGGTGGGATTCAAATCCAGATCTGCTTCAAATTCTGTATTCTTAGCCAGCACCATTTGTTGAGGAGGCTATTCTTTCCCAACATGAGAGGACTTGGCATCCTAGCCAAAAATCAACTGGCCATAGATGTGAGGATCTATTTCTGAACTCTCAGTTAGATTCCATTGGTCTATATATCTGTTTCTGTGCCAGGACTAAGCTGTTGTGTTTTTTTTTTTTTTTTCGCATGGGCAGGCACCAGGAATCGAACCCGAGTCTCCAGCATGGCAGGCGAGAACTCTGCCTGCTGAGCCACCACAGCCCAACCAGGTCTATGCTGTTTTTATCACTGTAGCTTTGAAACTACAGTTTGAAAAACTACAGTTTTTAAAAATCAGGAAGTGTGAATCCTTCAACTTTGTTCTCCTTTTTTTCAGATCATTTGTCTATTTAGGGTCCCTTACTCTTCCAAATAAATTTGATAACTGGGTTTTCCAGTTCTGCAAAGAAGTCTTTAGAATTTTGATTGGAATTGCATTGAATCTATAAATTGTTTAGGGTAGAATTGACATCTTGATATTTAGTCTTCAATTCATGACCGTGAAATATCCTTCCATTTATTTAGGTCTTCTTTCAGTAATGTTTTATAGTTTTCCATGTAAAGTCTTTTACATCCTTGGTGTTTTGGTTTGCTAAAGCTGCTGGAATGCAATATACGGGAAATGAGTTGGCTCTTACAATGGGGATTTCTTAACTTACAATGCACAGTTCTTAGGTTATGAAAATGTCCCTGTTAAGGTATCAACAAGATACCTGGACTCTGAAGACAGACTCCTGGCATCTGGGACAACTCTGTCACATGGGTAGGCACATGGCTGGTGTCTGCTGGTTTTTCACTCCTGGGTTTCACTGCTTTCAATTTCTGGTTCCAGTGGCTTTCCCTGTGGGTCTTCTGTTATCTCCCCCAAGGCTTTTCTCTCTTTGAGCTCGCTGGAAGTTTTCTGTCTTTTATCCTCTCAAAAAGGATTCCAGTAGTAGGATCAAGACCAACTTTGAATGGGGCCGGTCACTTCTCAATTAAAATAACCTGACCAAAAGGTTCACCTACAACAGGTCTGTACCTCCAGGAATGGATTAAGAAAACATGGCATTTTCTGGGGTACATAGCAGCTTCAAACCACCTCATTTGTTTAAATTTATTCTTTCATATTTGATTCCTTTAGTTGGAATTGTAATTTTTTTCTTTATTTCTTCCTTAGAATGTTCATTACTAATGTATAGAAACACTACTGATTTTTTCATGTTGATCTTAACCCCACCACTTGGCGGAACGTATTAGCTTCTAGTAACTTTGTTGTGCTATTTTCAGGAATTTATATAGAATGACCATGTCATCTGCAAATAGTGAAAATTTTACTTCTTGCTTTTTCCATTTGTATGTTTTTTCTTTTTCTCTCCTAACTGTTCTCATTAGAACTTCCAGTATAATGTTGAATAACAGTGGTGACAGTGGCCACTCTTGTCTTATTTGAAACATTAGAGGGAAAGTTTTCAGTCTTTCATTGAGTATGATGTTAGCAATGGATTTTTCATATATGCCTTTTATCACGTTGAGGAAGTTATTTTCTAGTCCTAGTTTTCTAAGTGTTTTTTTTTTTAATTAAGAAATGATGCTGGATTTTATTAAATGCATTTTCTGCTTCAATTGAGACGATCATGTGCTATTTGCTCCTTTGTTCTGCTAATGTAGTATATGGATTAATTAATGTTATTATATTGAACTACCTTCACTTAACTGAGATAAATTCCACTTGATCATGGTCTGTAATTCTTTTAATATGCTGTTGATTTTGGCTGTTAGCATTTTTTGCATCTATATTCTTAAGAGATATTGGTCTATTCTGGAGAATGATCCCTGAGTATTTAAGAAGGATATATACCCTGCTGTGTTAGGATGCAATGTTCTGCATATGTCTGCTAGGTGTAGTTTACTTATCATATAATTCAAATTCTCTGTTTTCTTATTGATCTTCTCTCTAGATGTTCTACCCATTGATGAAAGTCAAATACTGAAGTATCCAACTATCATTGTAGTGTCATCTGTTACTCTCTTCAGTTTTGCCAGTGTTTGCCTCATGTATTTTGGGGCACTGTGGTTAGGTGTATAAATGTTTGATTATTTCTTTTTGGTGACTGACCTTTTAATTAATATACAGTGCCCTTCTTTGTCTCTCAGTTTTTGCCTTAAAGTCTATTTTGTCTATTAGTATGGCTACCCCTACCTTTTTTTTTTTTTTTCACATGGGCAGGCACTGGAAAATGAACCCGGGTCTCCAGCATGGCAGGCAAGAATTCTGCCACTGAGCCACCATTGCACCATCACCCCTCTCTTCTGGTTATTATTTACGTGGATTATCTTTTTTCATACCTCATTTTCAACCTATTTGTGTCTTTGAGTCTAGGGTGAGTCTCTTGTGAGCAACAAACAGTTGGATCGCGCTTGTTTTAAAATCTGTTCTGCAAATCTGGGTCTTTAGATTGGATAGTTAAATGCATTAACATTCAGTGTTAATACTGTATAGACAGAAATTACTTCAGGCATTTTATCTTCTGTTTTTAATATATCATCTTTTTTGTGTTTTTCTTTTCCTTTATTGCAGCCTCTTTTTGGGTACGGTTAATATTTTGTATTGTATCTGATTGATCCCTTTTTCATTTCTGTTTCTGTATATACTTTCTTCATGGTTAACATGGGGTTTTTATTACACCACCTAAATCTATAACCTCTAATTTTGAAAATATGCCAACTTAACTTCAATAGCATACACATCTCTGCCCCCACATCCCTCCACTTCCCCCTTTTTACATTGTTTTTGTTCTAATTTATCTGTTTACATGGTGTGTCCATAATCAGAAAATATTATTTCTTTTTCAAAAACATTCTATTATAGAAATTAAGGAATAGAATTATGTATTGAGGATAGAGTACTGTATGGTTTTGCAATTACCCATTTAGTCACCTTTACTGAAGAACTTTATCAATTCTCATAGGACAGATCTTTTGGTAATGAACTTTAATAGTTTTTGTTTATCTGTGAATGTCTTAAACTACTCCTCATTTTTGAAGGACAGTTTTTCTAGATAAAGAATTTTGGGTTGGTAGTGTTTCACTTTTAGTACCTTAAATATACCATACCACTGCCTTTTTACCCCCATAGCTTCTGATGAGAAGTTGGCAGTTAGTCTTATTGAGGATCCCTTGTATGTGACGAATTACTTTTCTTTTGTTGCTTTCAGATTTCTCTCCATATCTTCATCATTTGACATTCTGATTAATATGTGTCTTGGAGTAGGTACATTTGGGTTTATCCTGTTTGTAGTACATCGTGCTTCTTGGTCATGTATAATCACTTCTTTTGTAAGGATTGGGAAAATTTCAGCCACTATTTCCTCAAATATTCTTTCTGCCTCTTTCCCTTCTCTACTCCTTCAGGGACACCCATGATATGTTCATGCTGTTATAATGTCCTTTTGACACTGTATAGTTTTTATTCTTTTCTCTATTTATTCTCCTGACTATAAGATTTTGATTGTCCTATCTTCTAGCTCACTGATTCTTTCCACTGCTTGTTCCAATCTGCTGTACTTTTCCTCTAAGTGCATTTTCAATCTCCATTAGTGTTTCATCCCCATAGTTTATTTTGTTTCTTTTTTAAACTTTCCATTTTTTTTGCTCACACATTTTCTTCTTTATATTATATAGCTTTATCCATATTTAGTTTATTTCATATTTTTCTTCTACTACTTGAATTGATTTAGGAGATTTGACTGAATGTCTCTGATTAGTTATTCTAAAGTCTGCATCTCCTCTGAAGTTTTGTTAACTGAGTCATATCCTTCTGTTTCTTAGTATGACTTCCAATAGTTTACTGATGTCTGGGCATCCAATATTTTGACATGCTACCTCTGAAAGACAGTTTTCCCCTTTTGTCTGGAGTTTTTTGTAGATTGGCTATGTGTTAAGGCTCACCTTTGAGATTTGGTCCAATTAATGGCTGGACCTTTAGAGTAGCCTTTGTTTAAATGTTTAGATTTTTTTTTTCAGATCATCTGCATCTGTGTCTTGCCCTATACATGACATACATTTTTAAGATTTCCCTTTTATATGCAATTGTTTCACCTCCAAGTGAAAGCTTCCTTTCATCTGTTTCTTTTCCAGAAGACCTGAGCCATTCTGTTTGTTTATTTTTTTTGGTGCAGAACTTTCCCCTTAGCTCCTGTGATTTGCCTAACTCCTTCCCCTCACTCTGTGTTCCCTTTTCAATACACTTTTCTGTCCTGGGGCCTTACTCTTTTTTTTGCTGGAGGCTTTTCTGCCTCCACTAACTTCTCTATAGAGGTATCCCACCTCAGGTAGACAAATGCGGTCAGTGTTAAAAAAACATCCATTTTTCATTTAGGTGTTCCAATAATTAGAGATCAGGTTGGGTATGTGTACCTCTTGTCCATAGATCCACAATGGGCCTATTTTGTTTCCTAGGAGCCCTTTTGTATGCATTGTGTTTGCCAGCCACTTGGCATCTGGTCTCAGTCTATGTGGACTTGGTTTCCTGTGCCTAGATATGCATGAGTTTCTAACTCTCTCTCATGAGTGGCTCTGTGGTCTATATCCATGGCAGGAAGTTCTCATGCCAGAGTGTTGCCATTGTGAGACTCTTAAGTCTTGAGGACCAAGTGAGGGGGAGGGGTCCAGATTGGTAGGTCCTAATTGCAGGTCTCCTACCTTCTTCTTTGGTGAATATTTTCTTTTTCCTTCAATTCGGCTTTTGTGGAGTCCTTCTCCAGCCTCTTTTTTCTGAGTTCCAAGTAAGTGTAATTTGTCATTTTGTTAGTTGTTTCTGAGAGGAGACTTTCTCAAGGGATGTCTTATGTGACCATCTTGATGGCATATCACCAGTTAATTCTTGGGCAAAAGTTTCCTCTCTCATTCTGGTGTATCTGCTCTGCTTTGGCCAAATAAAACAAAACAGAAGGCTTTTCTTGTTTATTGCTTACACTGCCCCATTCCTCTAGCCTACAATGTTCAGTCACACAGATATACTGCACAGATAAGGATTTAAAGCATTCCTCACCCAAAGAAGACATTACTAATCAATCACTGCATGCGTGAGCAGAAGCACTTGGGCAAATCACAGGAATTGGGGAGAAAATTCTGCACAAAAAAATGAGTGGAGCCCAAATGTGGCCCCACATCCTCTTTACAAAGCATTCTAGGTAGTTGCTATTGATCAAGAAATGAGATTTACCCAACTTCCATGATTTATACTGTTCCCTTGTTCTGGAGCATCACATCTTCTTCAACTACGATGAACAAGTCTTTCTCATCTTTCAAATACTGTTCTAAATTTCTTACTCTTGCTGCTCAGACTCTGCCTCCATTCTCTGACACATCTGAAGCTCCATGCTGCACCACCTGTAGTGGTGTTGTTTCCAAGAAATGTTAAGCTGTTGTTTCCCAGCTCTCTGAATCTCAGGATTAAATTACTCTCGCAGCTGTTCTGGCCCTGGCTGTTGGTTTTGGTCTTGTTAGCATTTGTGTGCTTGTCCCAAGGCTTCAGTTCCACCTGTGACAAGAAACTGGAATCCTGTCTTGCTTTTGCCAGACCATCCATGCCGACTCTATTTTCACCATATGTTTCCACCACAGGACAGGTTCTTTTGCCTAAACTCTCATTTTCATCCCCATGTCCTGTACCTGTCCAAACACCTTCAAATATTATAATAACTCCCCTGGGCTATTATGCTGACATTTAAGGACATTAAATAAATTTTGGTGTTTGCTTAGCTCACTTGCTGGGAAATCCTACAGGTTCTAACAGCTCCTTGGTTACAAATGCTTTCTCTTCAAAAACTGTGCCCTTGTCATGGATCTGGAATTGCTCTCATCACCCAAAGCTGGATCATTTCCCTACTGGACACCCATTAGAGTAGATGGGTCTATTTTTCAGATCTGATCCATCTTGGTTTTTCTCTTTGGGCTAAATATGACCAGCTCATGCCTCACTGAGAGATATCAGATATGAAAACCTGATTCCACGCATTCCAGTCAATTGGCCTTAGTGTATAAATACCCCACTCCAATCCACAGTGTTTGTAATCTTTTGTATTTGGGTTTACACTGCCTCCTAGATGTATTAGCCTAAAGAATAAAGACTAATAGCAGTATGTATTTCTTACTTCCTCTGAAATACTCCACATTAACCAATAGGGAATTTGTACACCAAGGTCATCTAATAAATATTGCAGCTCATGCTGCAATAAAATTTAAAAGAAATATATTCAGTGGCAAGAATGTCTCTGAATGGCACTATACATAATGGATCAGATTAAGCATTATGAAGGAGATCCTTTCAATTTCATTGCTTCATTTCTGAATTAGATTCCGCAATCACTCTTGGAAGAAGACACCTAACATCTGTGCTTTGCTCTTTGTTTCAAGCATGCCCATATTAAAGTCTTTGAAATATTTGGGACTGAAAATAAGATTTCAAGGAAGTATTTCCTTGGAAAAGGTTATTATCCCCTTTTAATTTCATCCAAAGTCACAGTTTTTCATTATTTTATTAACTTTCTATCACAGAACTCCCTTTTTAATTAGATATTAGCCAAAATATTTTAATTTCCTGAATGAATCCTGTCTGCTCTCAACAAAAAAAGTATAAGGGAAGTTAAAACTTGGAAAAAGTGATATAAGGTTTTCTTTAAGTTGATATTGTCACACTTTCTTCTAGACTGGATGTACGTGATAACTCAATACCTATGCATACTTCTGGGTCACTAAAAAAGTTTTGTATTTATTCAAAACAAATGAACACTTAAAGCTAAATTTAAAATAATTTTTTTTGAGTTGAAAAGAACTTTGTTTTCTTTATTAAACCCAATAACTGTATAGGTGAGTTCTTGTTACTCTGTAGGAATTATATTATTCACCATTTAAAAAGGTGTTTGTATTTTACTTCTGTTTTAGATATCTATTGTGGTGCATCAACCTGTTTCAAAATTTACTGTCTGAAAGCCATTTATTTCTGGAGAGAAGACATGACTTTTCCCAAGTCCGTGATAAACATTTAGCTAACAAAAATATTCTGATATTGATATGTGTCCAAACTTCCTGACATTACCTTCTGTATCTTACAGCTCATTGTCTTTCCTCCCTCATATCAAATATTTGGCTATGATATAATTTGGGCTACTTAAAAACAGGTATCTAATTTAAATGGCAAATTGTCTGGCTAATTAAGGAGTTCTACAGGGTCTGAATGTTAAAACTGAAATAAGGAAATATTCATGCCAGCAGAGGAGCCCTTCATCCCCAAGCCAGAGGTGTCTTCCAAGGCATAAGTCTCCTGAATGCTCTTAATCTCTTCTCTCACCCTTCCTAGGATGGAGGGAGATGAGAGTTGTAATGGGTGAGACTGACTTCACTAGAAAATAAGGAAAATAAGCCCTACAAACTTGACCAGACACTTCTTCCATTTGGGAACTACCTGTCCCCAGAGGCATGGGTTATGTTTACTCTTCCAGACCCCATATTTTATAGGGTGGGCCACACGAGAGAAGGTGTCTGGAGAATCAACACTGCCAGTGAGTAGGGAGAAGGAAGTCTACTTCTGGTGTTTAGTACTGGGAAGCACACAAAGCATTCTCTGTTATTATCTTTATCAGTAAAAATGGTGATATTTTGATTTCCTATCTACAAACTCTTTGATCTTTATTCTCAATTAGTTCAGGGAGGGGAAGAAGAGTGGTCTGTATTGAGTCACTCTCAATTCTCAACAATAACAACCAATATTAAAATAATGAACACCTATTGAGCACTTGCTATGTGCCAGGCAGTGGATCACACACTTTCTGTGCATTATCCCATTTAATGTAATTATGACAAAAAGAGATCAAAGAAACTGCATAATGTAACTGGTGTGGCGAAGGGAAGTTGTGTTAGTTTTCAAAGTCGACACCATTAGTGCCTCCTTTCTTTATATGCATGCACTTTTTCCTACATCAGGAAGTGGAGCCTATTTGCCTGCTCCTTGAATCTAGGCCAGTCTTATAACCAGCACTGGTCAACAGAATGCAGCAAGAAAGTGAAAACTGGAAATTTCTAAGGCCAGGTCTTAAGAGCTCTGGAAACTTTCATTTCCATTATTTGGGGAATTCAGTCTCCTATAATGAAATCTAGACTACTGCTCTAGTTTTCTAGCTGCCAGAATGCAATATACCAGAAATGGGATTTTTTTTAAAAAGGAGAATTTAATAAATTGCCAGTTTATTGTTCCAAGGTGGAGAAAATGTCCAAATTAAAACAAGTCTATAAAAATGTCCAAATCAAGGCACTAAAAAGAGGTTACCTTCACTCAAGAAAGGCCAATGGGGCGGGCCGCGGTGGCTCAGCGGGCAAAGTGCTTGCCTGCTATGCCGGAGGACCTCGGTTCGATTCCCGGCCCCAGCCCATGTAACAAAAACGGAGAAACAAAATACAATAAAACAAGAAAATGTTTAAAAGATGTTTCCCTTTCTTCCTCCCTTCCTTCCTTCTATCCTTCCTTCTATCTCTCTGTCTTTCCTTAAAAAAAAAAAAAAAAAAAAAAAAAAAAAGAAAGGCCAATGAATTTCAGGGTTTCTCTCTCAACTAGAAAGGCACATGGCAAACACGGCAACACCTGCTGGCTTTCTCTCCAGACTTCTTGTTTCATGAAGTTCTAATAGGGATGTTTTCCTTCTTCAGCTCCAAAGGTCTCTGGCTACATGGACTCTCGCCATTCTGTCCCAGACTTTTTCCAAAGTGTTCCTTCTTTTTAAAGGATTCCAGTAAACTAATCAAGACTCTCCTGGAATGGGTGGAGTCACATCTCCCTTTAATCCAAGGTTAATACCCACAATTGGGCAAGTCACATCTCCCTGGATATAATCTAAGCAAGTTTCTAACCTGTAGTACTGAATAGGGATTAAGAGAAATGGCTGTTCCCATAAAACCGGATTAGAATTAAAACATGGCTCTTCTAGGGTACATAAATCCTTTCAAACCAGCACAACTACATTTGAATGACAAGAGAAAAGCTGGAGAAAGTGAGCCTTGTGGAGGAGCACTGAGGTGCCAGCTATACGAGCAAGGTTTTCTTAGATATTCCTGCTAGCCCAGCCCAGCCCAGGTGCCCAGTGAATATCGGTGAGTGAATGACTCTAGCCAATGTCCTTGGAACAGAAGAACCATGCAGCAACCTCTGCCTGAATTCCTGACTCAAAATTATGAGAAACAAATCAATCTTTGTTAAAACCCTAAATATTGGGATAGAATAGTACACAGTAATTGAAAACTGAAACAAATAAAATATAAATTTGTAAACATTTTCTAAAAGGACAAATGGCATCATTGCTATGGTATAAAAAGAATTTTAAAAGATGGGTAGATAACATGTTAACCCATAAATTCATGATCTATTAATAGATAATGTACCTATATGTCTAAGTAATGCTCTCTTTTAAATCTCATTCTAAATCTACAAGGGGCAAATGAAATCACCTAAAGGCATCAGCTCTATTTTTATTCAAGAGGATAAAAGCTCTTTGCTGAAAAATAAAGGCTATACTTTCTATTCCCTATGGAGAGCTCATCATCACTTTGCCTTATATTTGCTTATGGTTTAGAATAATTTTCACACGCTTACTCTATACATTCTTCTAGGGAACCCTTGAGCGTCTCACTCTGACCCCCGACCTGGCTTACATACCTTGCCCTCACTGTCTCTTTAATACTCTGCTTACATCTTTAGCACAGCACTCATTGTATAGATCACATTATTTATGCAAACTTCATGAGAGTTGACACCTGGTCTATTTTATTTACTAGTGTAACCTAAGCACCTAGAACAGTATTCCATAAGGGATAGGTGCTTCATGAATATTTTCTGGTTAAATAAGTGAAGGAGTGAAGGAGGGAATGTGTCTGCTTCCCCCTGGGCTAGATCCTATTTCTTCCTGTCATCCCCCAATACCATTCCCTTCCATTTTCTACCTCGTAGTGTAGGTGCTATGGAAATTCCACACTCCCTTGTTGCCAGGGCTCCAAATGCAATTCTGGTTCTGACAAAGACTTGCATCTGCACCAGATATGGAGGGAGAAGGGAGCAGGGAAAATTTTTCCACTGGCAGTTGTGGCAGCTGACACAAAGGTTTCAGCAGATGTGCGTTTGCAAAGCTACCCAGGACCCAGGAGCACCTGTGATACCGTCAGTGACTTCAGCAGTCTCCTGCCTTCTGTTGGCAGCTGTAGCAATATGATCTGGATTCCCAGTAGCGACCCTCGCTTCCAATCCTAGCCCTTCCACTGATATTTAGAAACACCTATTATCCTGGAATAGCTAGAGTGGTTTCTGTTTTACTACTGCATTTTAGCTGAATTCTAGGGCAGGAAATGCCTTACTTTTCTTCACATATCCATAGCTGCAGTGTCTGGGTCACAGTGAAAAATAGTAATAATGAAGATAATAGTGATAATAGCAAACATTTATCTAGATTTTAATATGCTCCTGCCACTGTTCTAAGCACTTTATCTACATTAGCTTATTTAATCTATTTTAAAACCTTGTAAGGCAGGTGCTATTATTGTCATGACTTTCCAGATTAGAAAACTGAGAACAAAGAAGTTAACTTGCTCAAGGAATCACAGCATTAAATGGTGGATTCAGGATTCAAACCCAGGCCATCCTACTCCCATGTCCATGTCTGTATCTAATACTCTGTTTTGCCTTAATAATGAACACCAAGGCTTGGAGATACAATCACAAAATTTTAAAACTAACACATTTATTATAAATGTTCTATGTATGTTTAGGATAAAATAGCTGCTCAGTATATTCTTCTTCAAGGTTCCCAATTTTTAAAGATGTTCCTAAGGTACCAAATAAGTTATCAGGTTGTTGGGTATGTAAAGATGTGTATACATAAAAGTATAAATACAGAGATCAACAGAGCTCTATATAGATATATTTATTTATTTGATGATATATATTTCTTTTTTAGAGATAAAAGATATCTATCTATATCTATATTTATCTATATATCCATATCTATCTGTCTGTCTCTATTAATCTAACTATTTATGCCTATATGTTACAGTGTTTAACTGTATTTTTCCCATTGCTCAAAAAAAATGATATGGGGAGCCATAGAAATAATGAATATTATAAGGAAGGCAAGAAAAATAATGTTGAAGACTAGTCATAGGTTTCATATGAATTTCTTGATGCAGGTCTTTGCACCTTTTGCCTGGGAAAGCAAACTAAAGCAAAGGGACACTGGTCACAGCATCTGTACTTGTGTATACATATGTGTATATGCACTGTGGCTTCCACCAAAATGTAGATCAAACTTTCCAACTGGGATGGTTTGAAGCTGTATATACATCAGGAAAACATGTTCTTAAACTTAATCTATTCCTGTAGGTGTGAACTCATTGTGAGCGGAAGGTTTTGATGCGGTTACTTCAGTTAAGGTGTAGCCCAGTTCAATAGGGATGAGTTTTAATCCTATTACTGGAGTCCTTTATAAGTAGAATGAAATTCAGACAGAGAGAGAAGCCACAGGAAGCAAGAAGCAGAATATCAACTTTACCCAGAAGAGAAGGGAGAATCCAGGAGACACTACCACGTGCCTTGTCCTGTGATAAGCTAATGACCAAGGATCACCAGCAGCCAACACTAAAACATCAGTCTTAGAGAAGAAAACATTGACTTCATGATGCCTTGAATTTTCCCACCCTCAAACCAGGAGCAAATAAATTCTCATTGTCTAATGCAACTCATTTCACGGGTTGGGTTTTTTTCTTTTTGCTTGAGCAGCCTAGGAAACTAAAACACTAACCAAGACCCCAAGAGTGTGGAAAAAGTTTTAGAAGATGCAATAAAGAGACAGGGGAAAAAATCTACATAGGAGTAACATTAACACTGGACAAAAGTAGAGAACTCTCACAGATGACTAATGCATAAAACTGAGTGGGCAAAAAAAGCAGAAATATAGGTGTTAAGGATATTTATATTCATCTCATCTCCAGCAACCTACTTATATGTGGAGAGTGATCTACTCGTACAATCTATGCCATCACTTTACTCCACTAGATAGAAATGGGTCTGCATCTGAGGGATATGTTTAGAAGGAAAGTTTGAGCATGGATGGGCCAGTTCTTTCTTTCTTGCGAACAGCCTGTCATTTTCTCTGCTCCTCCATGTCCTGAATTTTCTGAGGCACACCTATCCCCAGAGTAGAAGGTCTGTGCACCATTCATTCCTGACAATGACTGGGAGGGAAAATCTGAGTAATTCTGAGGTTCTATATCAGGAAGCTTCCTTGCCTCGATTTAAAAGTCACATTCCCCAGTAGAGGTGCACATCCCTTACCTGCAATTCTCAAATCCCCAAATCTTAGGTAACAAAAACATTTACCAATTAATTTGGTAGCAAAACCTGAAATGACTTGAAGCTACTTACAATCTTTATCACTCCATTTGGAGCTTTGCTGTCTTATATAGTAGCCATCAGCCACATGTGACTAGTTCAATTTAAAGTAATTAAAACAAAATTGAATTAAAAATTCATTTCCTCAGTCATACTAGCCACGTTTCTTGTGCACATGTAATGAACCTACCATCCTGGACAGCAGAAATAAAGTACATTTCCAGCATTGTAGAAGTTCTACAAAGCTGAATAGAGTGAAGTTATGTTTCCTAACAGGTATATTAATTTTATGTGATTATGTATAATATATTTATGTGATTATGAGGTATTATCTCCAACCCCACATAATAAGAGGTATGTTTACCATTTTTCACCAAACACTAAAAAATTCAGAATTTGGCAATTATATCTGGCTCAGAGGATCATGGATAAGGGATTGTAAACCTGTATCAGTTTTTATCAATACTAAACGTGACATTTTGGTCTTCCTTCTACTTTAGACTTTTCCTTATTCTCAACTAGTTAAGAATCAAGGCAGGGAAGAGGAGTATTATTTTGGGGATCCCTCAAACCTCAGTTAAGAGGGTAGAGAATCTTGTAGGCTCCTCTCCTTTCTGTATTCATGGACTATTCAGGTTAATCATGGTGGAAGATCTTGTGTTTTAGAATCATTAGTCCAAGGAGGTGTAAGTACTATTCAGGCAGAGATACAGCAGCATAATGACTAGAAGACATCTGAGGGTTAATAAGATGCCACAGATGGGTACCAGGTGGGACTAGCTGAACGAAGCCCAAGCCTCTCCATTTAAGAGAATCTAGGATATTGTGATTGCCTTCTCTGTGCTGTTTTTGAATTCAGTGTCTTCCCTGCGGTGGGGACTGGTTGATGCAGATATACTTTTGGATAGGGACGCGTCCGTTATGGTCTAGCACATACTGGAAATTCCTTGAATGCCCCCAGGGCTACCTCTCTGGGCTAGTGCAACCATGGCCTCCTCCTACTACTCACCATCTTCCTGCTTTCCGGTTTCAAGCGCATGGACAACACCTAATTCAAAGAAATCTGGCACAAGCCCTAGGACAACCAAAAAGTACCAAGAGAGGTTTTTTGAGTGCCCTGGCAGCCTCTGCCATGTTTCACTCTGGCATGTGAGTTCCAGTAGGTGGCTTAACCTCATGTAGCCTCAGTTTTTTTCCTCTGTAAAATAGGTAGATCACTTTCTGCTTCAACACCCTCACAGGATTTGGAGTATGAAATAAAAACTGAAACACTGAATGAGCTAATAATAATAGGTAAGTCTTTTCCACTCTAAAGACATGTATTATCATTATTACTGAAGGGGAAAGCCCACATAAGCCTTTCAAAACAGTACCTATGAAAACAATAACCTAGCTGGAGCCTGGCTGGATTCTTACAGAATTGCTCTGAGTTCAACACAAAGAAGCTTTTATTTAGAGCATAAATTGGATTTCTGCTTGTAAAGGAAAGTATGAGATAATGTTCTGTCTTAATTTGACATGGAGAGGCTTTTCAATATTGGCCAAGAATCTAATATTGAATCGTACCAAAACACAACCATTTGCTTCCTGGAATTGCATCCATAAAGATACAGCAATAAAATGCTGCCTCTGACAGCATTTACCAAGATTGGAAGATTTCATGTTTAAATTGCAAAAAAAATGCCCCTCCTCTGTACTTTCTATTCAATATACCCTCCGGTCAACTGTTTGAAACAAAAAAAAATTGAGGTCCTGCTCTTATGAAAACTCCCTAGGTAAGCTTCACATTTCTGAAATTCTAAGATAAATGTAGAAGCTGCCTAGCTCAGTGACCAGAAGGGGTGATGGGCTCCTCCCTCCTGTTTGCATTCTAGGATTATACATGCTAAAGCTTTTATTTCAAGAAATGAGAGAATTTGAGGAATCAGATGGACAGATTTAAGGAAATGACTGTATTCTTGTCCACATTAGTTAATTCATATTAAACAGACTCAACATAAATTCATAATCATCAATTTTTATCAACTAACTTACAAATTTAAAGCAAAACCACTGGTGATATTGACAAGAATTTTATTTCACTGTATTTTAGAAGCAACTTGTTTAAAGCAAAGGATGGTAATTTAAGCTGGCTTTACAATCACAGATTTAAGTACTTTTTTTTTTATTACATGGGCAGGCACCAGGAATCAAACCCAGGTGTCCAGTATAGCAGGCAAGAACTCTGCCACTGAGCCACTGTTTGTCACCGACCCTAAATACTTTTTATAAACATTTTTTTAAATCAGGATAATAAAAAATTTAAGATTAATTACATATTTCCTAACCTCTCAAAACTTAAAAATGCTTTGTAATGTTTTTAAAACATTTAAACAAGGTACAGATTAAACAATCAGCAGATTTCCTTAAATAAGGTGTATATGCAAATAGTTTTATTGTATTCATATTTAGGTAAACATCATGGAAAACATATTGAGATAAAATTATTTCAAAATTTATCATAGTTTCTTTAAAAAGCTTCCCTAATAAATTCGGTGAAAGTGAATTGCATACTGATAAAAGGAGAGGTCATACTCTTCCTACAAAGTATGTAGGCTTTCTAATACTTCTTAATGCATTTGACCTATTTCACTCTTTCCCCAATTCCTTGTCATAATGTGAGCTTATCTGAAGCTTCTGCTACCGTCTTTACTTTGAAACGATAATCTTTTAGAAAGTCATTTTTGTTGGTCCTTGCTGAATGCTTTCACAAGCAACCAAGGTCTTGGATTTTCAAATGAGGATTCTATCCAATGACTGAGTACAAATTTTCTGGCAATTTTTTCCTTTCACTTTTTAGTTAGACCCAAGGCTTGTTAGAGCGCAGAAAAGTTAAGTCTTCACGTCTATTTCAGTTCCCTATAGACTCATTTCCGGCCAAACACTTTTTTCCCCTAGAAATGAGCAATTCTTATAGTTTTATCTAGCTCTCAGTCAAATGCACCCTACTTTGTTGTTGTTGTTTGCTTGCTTTTTACACCTGCTAGGAATGAAAGTAAACATTCAGGAATGATAACTGAAAGAGTGGCGAAAGAACTGAAAGATAGTGGTGAAGAGCTAGGAGTTAACAACCCAGCGCTAAGCCGCTGTGATTTGTGAATGCCATAGATCAACATGTTTTCATTGAACGCCTGCCAAGGTGCTGGCCTTGAGCGGAAGACGATTTAGCAGGCCCGGCTGTTGACCAGGGAAATCAAGCCCGAGGAACTCTATGCGGAGATGAGCTCACTCTTAGAGCTCCATCGCGAAACCAGCGCTGAGCTGAGCCCAGTCCTGGGACCCCACACATAGCTCGTCGACCTCCGCGGATTTTGGGTTCCGAAAGGTCTCCTCAGCCCCATAAAGCAAAGGGTACCGTCTCACCCGCAAAAAGCGGGTCTCCGGGAACCCTGCGCTCACCCGGCCCGGGCCAGAACAAGTGGCAAAAGAGGGAGCCCTCATTCACGAACCTGCCACCAAGTTGTGAGCGAGGGGAGCTACCATTTGCGTTTGCGATAACCTCGGAAAGGAAATCTCTTAAAAGAAACGAGAGGGTGTGTGCGTTGGGCAGGATGGAGCTTCGACAAGTGCCTACCAACGCTCTGGATATTTCTTGGCTCGCCCTGGGCTGAAGGTTGGGGGTCACCAAGAGAGCGAGAATGGGTGTCCTAGGGGAAGTCAGCAGGCCGAGGAGATGAGAGAGAGGTGAATCAAAGTGATTGAAATTAAATTCCCAAGCGCGCTCAGGGTAGCCAGGGATTTAGCAGGAGGAAGGGAGTGCCGGGAACGCAGAGCGCATCAGGCTGTGCAGCGGGAACACTTGCCGGCTCACGCCGTGCGGGCGGACAGAAGGACAGACGGAAAAACCCAAGCGAGGGACTTACCTTCAGGATTGGCACTGATAAACACCCGGACGCTTCGGCCGGCGGGCACAAGGTGAGAAGGCAAGGCGGTGAGGTTTCCGGAGAAAGCCGCCCGCCGGAGCGCAGAGTCCCGGGGACAGGGCAGCTTGGTGCCCGCTCCGGCCGGCCACATCGCCCTCTGGGACGAACAGCCGCCGCCGGTGCCACCTCCTGCTGCTCCTCGGGTCCTGCCCGCGGCTCCGCGGAATGGCTAGGTCGATCTTCGCAGGCGGTGTGGCTCAGAGCCGCTCCGAGACCGAGGCTCTAACGGCAAGCTGCTCGGCGCGCAACACCGGTCGGTGGGGAGCGGCCATACGGACCCTGGGGCTCCTGTCGTCGCTGTCACCGCCGCTTCCTGCCCCTTTCGGTGTCCGCCTTTGCTCACTGCCGGGCTCAGCACAGCAGTCGGGCGGAGAGGGAGGTCAGCGTGGTGGCAGCTACGCGCGCGGGGCCCGTTTGCGCCCGGAAGCGCCCGCGCAGGCTGCTGAGCCCGTGGCCATCTCCCCGCCCGCCTCCCCGCTCGCGCCGGTCGCGACAGAAGGGCGGGCACCAGGCGGCGGGGTCCTAGTGGGCGAGGAGAGAAGATCAAACTTTATCTGACAAAGGCGTCCTGAGTTTATGCGAAGATGCCTGGCGCCTGCTGCCGCGTGGCCCCGCCCCCCGCGCGGCGCAGAAATACCCAGCTGTTTAAAGGGCAGAAGATATGGGGCGCAGGGCCACGGGGCTGCCCCAAGGTCTCTGGGGTACCTCTGGGGACAGACCTAGGAGCTCGTTGCTCCTTCCTTGGTGAAGGGTAATAAATAAATTAGCCTGAGGTTCCTGCTACTGCCCCTCCAATCTCCTAAAGGTCAAACAGAACTGAGCATTTTCGGGAATCCAAGCGTGCCTGCGTTTTTGCGCTTATGCCAAAGTGCAAGGAATCCGATCTCAAAGTTAGACACGCCACGGAGCTTGTACCCTGAGACCAGATCCCGAGAGTCCAAACGATTATCAGGTCTCGGGAGCGTCTTGGGGGCTGTTTGGGTGTCCTGGAGGGAGGGTTACAGTTGCCCCGTCTCTCGGTGCTGACCACATCCTGCCTCTAGGCTAGCTCGGGTCTCGCGGCCGAGAGAGGTTTTTATAGCGAAGCGGTGCCTCTCACGTGCTCGTCACCGCGTGGTGTCGGAAGCTCTCCGCTAGCGGATCACCGCGGGGAGCCCTCCCGGGGCCTCTAAGCTTCCCGGGATTTCTTTTTGGTTGGATCTAAAGGTGCGTCCCCAGCAAGTTCCGCCGCAGGCGACGGCTCCCGGGCCCGCCAGCCCCGAGGGTATTTGGAGCCCAGCGTGGCCAGGTGTGCGCCTAGGCCGGTTGACCACCCTGCGCCAGTGCTAAAGGCGAGAGTGGCCGCGGATTGGGGGTGGTGGGGGAAGGGTGTGTATGTGAGGGCTCAGACTTGGCCTTGACCCGAGCGCGCTCCTTGTGTTTGCACTTCAGCGGTTTTTCTGAATTGGTGGAAAGCATGGGTTGGCTCACTAGACACTGATCCAGGGTGGCCCGACCGGACCCAGGACTGTGCGATGTGAGGTCGGAAGGCGAGGTGGACGGAACTGGGGGCCCGGGTGACGTGAGATAGTGAGGGTCCTATCCTTAAACTACACCCTCCTGCACCCATAGAAATGCTGTAAATCCCAGCGCAGGAAGGAAGACCTCAAGGAATAATAGTGTGACTATGGTGCTTGTGGGGTGGAGGAAGGAGATGTTTTCTAAACTGCTTTCTAAGCTTTAGGGCAGGAACACCTGCCTTTTAAGGAGGAAGAACTGCTTTTCCCAATCTTTGAAATTGGGCAGAGAGGGGATGGGCACTGGACAAGGGCTGGCTCTGCAGCAAGTTTTATCCTACTCTCTTAGGGGCTCCTACTCTAGGAGCCTGCACTTCCTCTGGGCCCTGCCGGGGGCAGTGATGTTCTACACACTGATGTTTGCTTTGTTACCTCACCCCACCCTGGAGTGCAGTTTCTGGGGTTGCCTTTTTGGAACAGTTGTGTCTCTAGGTTTTTAAGGCTCTCTCTTCACTCCTGAGAATCGGGGGGCGACCGTTAGTTTGTGATAATTTCGTGCAACCCATAAAGAAACTCGCAGATGCCCAAATATTTGTTCAGTTGATTCCATTTAGGAAATCATCTCCTCCCTCTTTCTAGCCTATCACTCTCAGGTGACAACCTTCTCCATTGAGAAGGGGGGCTCTGAAAGGTCCTCCTATGTTCCAGGAGTTACAGACTGAGAGCTCTGGGACAGGCTATAAATATGCAAGGCCTATTACAGTATCATCCTTTCTGAATATATAGCTCTATTACTGGAGAAGGGAGCCAGGCCCAATTTATGCCTAGTTTCACTATTGGTTTTGGAGACTGATTAGATATCCTCTAGATTGTCAAGGACCTTCCTTTTTTTTCCTTGTTTTTTTTTTGTGAGTTTTCTTCCCTTCTATTCTTGTTTTTTATTTTAATTGTTTTTTTTTATATATTCCCCCTCTATTCTTAAAAACAATGGATATGTGTTTGTGTCTCTTGACCTCTACCTCAGACCTCAAAGTCTTGTGCTTTCTTAGGATGACTTTGGGATTTTGATAGCCTTTATAACCTAATTAACTTCTAGACAGGCTGAAGTTTAGTATCTGCCAGTGTCACTGCAGACCAGTGCTGCAGAGGAGAAAGAATTTCACGTCATCTGTGGAGCCATGCTTTAAAAGACTCCCTGCATGGCCATCCTTGCTTCAGGCAGAGTGAACTTCCATCTCCAGAATTTGAGGGAGGTGTCTACCTAAGGATCCCTCTTCCCCAACTTCTTCCACTCTGTCTCCTGCTAACATCTGATACCCTAAAATCAGAGATCCTTTGTTAGCATGCACATGGCATAAGGGAAGGAGCACCTATAGCCAATACCATGTTATCAATTAATTAGATCTAACCACACAAGATCTAACCTGAGGAACTTTTGGTTATACAAGGTAAGTGTAGAGAGAGACAAAGAGAAACTGAAAAGAGGAAGAGTGAGCATAACTGTAGTGTGCAGGCCCTGAATTAAAGTTTGGAGCCTATTTTATTTTATTTCCTGCTTAAGACACTTGACAAACATTTTCTCCTCTTCCATATATATTGCAAGTGTTATTATTTCTTCCATTGCATACATGAGAAAATCAAGACTCAAAATGTGAAATGACTTGTCCAAGGTCATATAACCAGTTAACAGTAGAGCTGGGATCTGGTTATTCTGGCTGCTGTCCCAGTGCTCTTTGAACTACCTCTATTTCCTAATTTTTCCCAGGTCTGGCCCTGGACGAGCATCTTGAAAAACTGATGCTCTGGCCTGTATTCACGGCTGAGGAAGGCTGGTTATCAGTTGTGCTTTCCAAATAGGAGAGATCAAACAGGACTAGTTTTCCAACTTCTTGGATATTGCAGATGGCAAAGATGTCCAAATTCCTTTATCCTTTACGTCTTGCTCTTTTCTTAATGAGACCCCAGTTAAATCCCTCCATTCTTAAGTGGGTTGGGAAATTTAAAGCATCTTGAAATAGGAAGTCAATGAATATGAAAAATGGACCTGGGACCAATTTAATTATCTTGAATGGTTATTTTCCCCAAAACAGGTGTCCTCTCCATCCTTTCACCCACTCCCGGTTTGTAGAGTGGAGGGCCACAGAGAGGATTAGGTGTCCTGTATTTAGACCAAAGGGCTGCTGCTAGGTTCATCCTATTCATACAGCTAGAAGGAACTTTTGTGATCATGGAATCCAGTCCCCCTTGATGAACAGGTGGTGCCCCCCAACTCCAGTTTAATTTTGTAGAAAGTAGGAAGGACAGAGGTAAGGAAAGCTAATATCTGACAGTATATAAATATATTGTATATGCCAGAGACTGTATTAGGCTTTTAATCCACATATCATTTAATTCCATTGCACCCTGGATCTGGGCTAGAATCTCCCAGTCTGATATCTCTTCTTGGATACAACTACCCCTTGCATACTTGTTGAACACCTTTTCTGATATGTGTGTGCTCGCACCTTGTTTGTTCCAAAGTGCATGGCACACAAAAGCACCTCCCTTACTTCCTTTCACTGCAATGGGAGGTGATTTTTCTTCTAGCTGCATGACTGGTAAATGTTCAGTTCATCCTGCTTATATAATGGCAGTAGTAAATGTAAATCACACAATCAGAGACCCTGTGACTGACTCTGATTCAACAGAAGGAAGACCCATCACCCAACCTGTTTTTGCCTGCATGTACACATTTGGGTATATCAAATATCCTGGCCTAGAAACTTCTGGATCACCGTACTATATTTGTCCTATTGTGGATAGAAGTGGAAATAGACCCCCTAGCGTTGTAAAGAAGACTAAATTAACACATCATACCCCTGTAATTTTCTCAGGAAATCTAGCCAATGAAGCCAAGTATGTGTTGTTTGTTTTTCCCAAACTTATGTCCACAGTGTTCCTCTGATTTGGATGATGAATATTTGAATCTACATTGCTAATGTGAGAAAATGGTCACATAAGCCAAGACGTCACTTCCCAAAGTTCCAGCTCAGACCATCAATAACATACTTACTTGTTTACAAAGTGGAAATTTTCAGTCTATGTGAGAATTTGTCAGCATAACAATTTGCCAACAAAGAAAGTTGATTCAGAGGTGTCTGCAGCATGTTAGAATTCACAGCAGCTCAGTTTTAAATAAAGTTACACCTTTCTGAAATCGCTATCTGATGTTTTCATGACTCAGAAATTCTAACTTTATATCCACCCCTTCCAAATCTGTTTAATGTATTTTTTTATCAGTCTGCCTCTTACAACCTACTAAACACTTGTATTGTTATAAGAGCATTGTGTGCATCAGCAAAGTAAAAGAAAGTAAGACTTTAAATAAAAGTTTGTAGTATTTGATATATCTTTCTAAATTAAATATTTTATTTTCATTTTATAATTGCAATTTTTTTATTCCCATGACATTAATCTCAGCTACAATACTTTAAAAAAAATCCTTTTCTCTTTTGTTGCCTTATCTGACACTTATTTGCAGAGTTGCTTTTTACAAAGCATTTTCATACATGTTAGCACATTTTGATTCTAACCCTAGGAGATAGGTTTCTGTATTAACTATAGTTCATACCTTTACCCCCTTTTTTGAATGCAAAAAAGCCTATCAAGAGATTACAATGATGTGGTAATTAGGTTCAGGTGTCAACTTGGCCAGGTGAAGGTACCTAGTTCCGTTTCTATGGACATGAGCCAGTGGCATATGAACATCATCTGTTGTTGATTACATCTGTAGTCAGCTAGGAGGCAGGCCTACAGCAATGAATGATGTTTGATTTAATTGGCTGGAAGCTTAAATGGGAGAGGTCAACATAGCACAGCTAAAGCAGATCAACATACCTCATCTCAGCACTCACAGCTCAGCCCAGGCCTTTGAAGATGCAGAAAGGAATCACCCCCGGGAAAGTTGTTGGAACCCAGAGGCCTGGAGAAAAGGCCAGCAGAGATTACCCTGCGCCTTCCCACATAAGAAAGAACCTCAGTTGAAAGTTAACTGCCTTTCCTCTGAAGAACTGTACATTTTGAACTAAATAAATCCCCTTTTATTAAAAGCCAATCCATCTCTGGTGTGTTGCATTCTGGCAGCTAGCAAACTAGAACAAATGGTATGTCCAAATTCACTCAGTTGGCAAATAACAGATCCAGTAACAAGCCTAGATCTCCAGACACCAAGTTATACCTTATTTATATTATCTGGCGTGGCCACCAACTTATATGAAGGTCCATTCGCCAAACTTATGAACATCCTTTGCGCCTCCCTGGAAGATAGAGATAGATACTGATTTTTAGGTGTTTTTAGTCAGAGTTCTCCAGAGAAAGAGAACCAACAGTGTGTGTGTAAATATTAAGAGACCATGGGGATTGGAAAGTCTGAATTCTGTAGGGCAGGCTGCAGGTTTGAAACTCTGATGAAGATGAAGTTAAATTCCTCAGGAGAAACCAGCTGGCTAAAGAAAAGACAGAAATTCTTTCTGACTTCTGAAATCCTTTGTTCTGGCTTTAGGACCTCCAACTCATTGCTGAAGACATTCAATCAACTGACTATAGATGCAGATCCATCTTTGAAATATCCCACAATAACAATTAGGCCAGTATTTGCCTAACTGAACAACTGGACACCATAACCTAACCAAGTTAATATGTAAAATTAACCATCACACTAAGCAAACTAAATTATATTTGGTAAAAAACCAACCACCCCCAACAATAAACCCACTGTACTTGGAGGGAAATGTTAGCTACATTGCCTATTTACAGTGAATTCTGTATTTTCATTAAATAATAGCTAAAAGTCATACCATTTTAATTCCATCAGCAACCCAGTTTTGCAGATAAGCACAGGAAGCTCAGAGAGTTACAAAGCCAGATAGTTAGGAAATAGTGAAGCTAGAGAATGGAAACCAGATTTTGCTTACCATTATATTAGATGCAGTTTTTCCACCATGCAACACTGAGTCCTCAGTGAATAACATAAGAAAATCTTCCCTTTAGAGTGTTCCAGAGACATGCCCCAAATATCTGAAATACTTTGCCCACATCAATTATTGTGTTTGTTTTCTCATTGTTTAAATGTTTGCATTTAGCTAAATAGTACGTTGAATTTACTCTTATTTCCAAACTACTCTAGTGGGACCAAAAAATCTTGGATAGTTTCCCTGAAAAAAATAGAATGTAGATAATTCTATATAGTATTGTAACAATTTCTCTAAACACAATCATATGGGTTTTGTTTTCTTAAGAAAATATGATTTTGCTTTCTTACTTTTCTCTCCACTCTTATATAGTTCCACCTTATATTTGTTATTTGACAGGATTTATTTCTTCAGGAAAGAATGCTCCCATAACAGTCCTTTCGCCTAAATTGGTTATAAAGTTGCAATATACATCTTTCTGGGGCACCCTCCATAATGTAAATGGTCTTATTGCCTAAATTTAGAAAACTATTTGTAGAAATTGACAGGTTGTTTACATTTAGTTTGAGGAAGAAAATAGGCAGCCGATTTCCTTTTAAGAACATAGGAATTTATTACAGAATACAAGAGCAAAATGGCATTTGAGCCTCAAGAAACACTGAAAGCAGTAACTGGACAGCCCTTGGATAAATTGACATTATTTTCTTACGTCTCATCTCTGATTCTCTCACAGCATCAATCATGAATACCTCTCTCTCTCTCTCTCTCTCTCTCTCTCTCTCTCTCACACACACACACACACACACATACACACACACACACACAATCTCCCACATACATATCCATTCACACATGTCTCTTTGGTGGCTAATATTCATGATGGAGTATGATCAACCTTTGAAAGACTGATCAACTCTTTCTTGAAACTTTTCTTTCAGAAATTGGTGGATAGGAAACTAATTGAATAGATTTTTTTTTTAGCTTTGAATTGATATTTGACTTCTAGGAAGTTATTATGCCTTTACACAAACACTAAAGTCAGATTGTAATTGTTTTAGGAAATGGTAGAAAATTTTCTAAATAATATTTCTTCCTGGATTTCCAAAAATAACTGCTATGTACTTCACAATAGTGAGGATATCATAGTGTTGCTCCAAGCTAGTATTTCTTTGGAAATACTTTTGCAAGGCTTTCCAAGACAAGAAAAGTGATTTTTTAAATGATTTAAACATTAGTTGCTGCATTGTAGGCTATCAGTGGAGGAAAATTAAGTGGGACGTAATAAGTCAAAATAGAATGTTATCACTTTCTCTGCATAATTGTGATAATAAGGATATGACAATAAAATTTGCTAAATATAATCCAATGAATGGCTAACTATTCTTGGAGATCAATAGCTTGAGATATATACACAACTTAGAAAAATAAGAAACCACTCTCCTGTCCTTCACAGTTCTGTTTGCTGCAAAAAGAAGTAATGTTGATTAACTTAAACATATAAGCAATTTACTGGAAAATTATTGGGGAGTCACCGTATTAATGGGAGGGCTGGAGAACTAGGTTTGGGAAATGGGAGCTGACAGATGGAACCAGCTGACAGAAAAGTAACATCACGGGACCAGAAAGCTAGGATAGAATTGCTGTTGCCATTGCTAAATCCTGAACACTATGGCTACACCCTTGCCATCATTGGTACTACTTGCTGGACACCACCACTGGCTTCAGTACCATGGGTATAAGATGCTGTTATCTCTATTGCCTCATACAGTTCTGGGTGTATGAGACTTCTGGAGCCAGAGAGTGTGGATATCTGTCCTGCACCAAGACGCACACAATGCAGCATTCTGTAAATTCTGGAAAGAACAAAATCCCTTGCATCACTCCTCCTAAAAAATGTCCAGTACATTTCCTCTGCCTATGATGCAGAACACTTAGAAACCATGAACAGAATATGAGTTGAATGATTTTTGCATTCCCTAAGAATGATATTAGCATAATGATGCTCTACCTATCCAAGACACTGATGTCTGGCAAGCTCACCTCTCCTGGACCACAACCAAAAATGAAAATGTGACCTTAAAAGAATCTTCTAGGCAGCCAGACTATTTGTTACAATGTTCACATGCTGATGCTCACTCCCTTGACTTGTGAGAGAACCCCAGAGGCTCTCTGTCAGGGTCTCTTCATGCTTATTGTATACGTGATTCCAACAAGCTGCATTTTCCTGGTTGGCAAACCAACACCACAGCACATTAGAGACAATAAATTAAATGAAGAAGGGCTGCTATTAATAAATACACTGTTGGAAATGAGAAATGACTGCTCACACCAAAGTGTCAGGAAACAGATGACAGCAGACCTGGGATGGAGATGATACACACACACACACACACACACACACCACTCAGTGATCTAAGGATCACTTAATTTGGTGACAGTAGAACTTTATATATCTCAAAGTGTGACAGATAAGGAATGAATAGACTCTGAACTCAAAATAGACAAACTTCAGGATATTACAAGTACTTGGGGGCAATTGTCATGCAGCAAGCAACACACAGAGTTTAGACAGAGGGACAAATGACACTAGTAATATATAGTAGTAAATACCAAGTAGTAAGTAGGTGCACATTAATACCAAATGAAGCAGGTAGAGGTTCAGGTAGAATCCTACTTCTAAGTATCTGAAGTAGTGGTAATAATAATAATAAAATAGTAGTAGTAAACATTGATAGAGTACCTGTCATAATATGATTCTATAAACTTTATAGGCGTTAACTTGTTTAACTCAAAACTGTCATCCCTGTGAGGAAGGTGCTATTATTATTCACTTCAGGACACTAAAGCAAGGTGAGGTCAAGTAATTGCCTAGGTCACACAGCTTTGAGGTGGTGGGGCTTGGACTTTAATGCAGGCAGTCTGGCTTCAGAATTGGTTTTAATCACTATGATCTACTCTATCTCTAGGTTTCTACTTGTAAAAAGGGAAGAAGAGACGCAGACAGATGCAGAGAGAAGGCCACATGAAGATGGAGACAAGAAAGATGGCCTGGTAGGCAGATGCATCTACAAGCCAAGGAACCTCTGGGGCCACCAGAAGCCAGGAGAGAAGAACCACTTCTAGCCTCCAGAACTGTAAGACAATAAATTTTCTGTAGCCATTGTTTTTGGTACTTTATAATGGAAGCCCTAGGAAACTAAGGCAGTGACTCTATAGGGCAAGACTCTAATGAAATGACCATTAATCTGTTTGGAGGTTTCTCAAACACAAGTAAACACAAGAAGACAAACAGACACCTGCCATAGTTTCCTCATTGTTAAGACAAATAACACTAAATAGGTTGGCTTAACACTGGGAATTTATTGGCTCACAGTTTAGAGGCTGAAAGGCTTACTTCCTCCTGTGGTCAGTAGCTTCAGGCAGTCTAGAAAACCTTGGATTTCATGCCTTTCCTGTCACATGACCATGTCCCCTCTTTACTTTAACAGATTTTGTTGACTTCTGTTTTCCAGCTCCTCCCCACCTCCATATATGTCTGAATATCATTCTGTTTGTAAAGGACTCCAGTCATCTGGATTAACCAGATTCAGTTGGCCAAGCCTTAACTAAAAACAACATCTTCAAAAGGTCCTAATTAAAATGGGTTCACACCCACAGGAATGAGATTAAGAACATATTTGTTTGTTTTTTCCTGTGTTACGTAATTTAACCTACCATAACACGTAAAAGGGGCTTAATAGAATTAGGGGCCAAAATGACGAAATAATAAGGGCAGTGGTGAAAAAAGGGATTTTGTGAGCAAAGGTAGCAGCTATAATGGTGGGGTGTGGGTTTTGGAGATGGATAAATAAATCTCCTTTCCAATACTGGGTCCAGTACTTACTGGTTGTGGCTGTAGTCCAGTAAATCTCCTTCTCTAAGCCTCAGCATCTTCCTCTGTGAAATAGATGAGATGTCTGTTTTACAATGGGGAATAATAAACATCTTAATATGAATAAAGAACCTAGCAGAGTGCCTATTACTAGGTGATGGCAGTTATTGTTGGTACGGAAGCCCAGCTGGAATCTAGTTATTGATTCAAAACAGGGTTCTGGCAGCAAAACCATATTAGATTTCTTAAACTTTGTAGTTTCTGTCATCTCTGATGTATATTCCTAAAGTCTAGTAAAACAAAATCAAACTAACCAATCAACAAAACACCTTTTGAGTAATTTTGCCCTTTGACATCTTGTTTTGGGTGGCTGAGGACAAAGGTCACAGGGCCACCAGCAGGAGATGAGGACATTGAGTTTTACCATATAGCCAATCTCACTGAAATGAGAACATCTATGTAGAATATGTGCTGGAGTGAGCAGCATGAATTAGGAGAGAGAAGCAGGTTGAGTCCTTGGAGGTCTGTCAAAGAAGAAAAAGAGATTATAAAGCCCCAAAGAAAATCTTACTATTTGAAAGTGGAGAAGCCCAACACCGTTCCTGTTATCGGAGTCCAAGCTGAGAGTGGGGCAAGAGACAAGACTCATCTGTTAGATTCATGCTTAGTAGGCACTAAATATCCTCTGGCTTGAAGACAAAGGCACTAGAAGCTTGGGCAAGTGAAATACAGGTACTGTTGAGGCAGTAAATGTGAACAATGAAGGGATTTGGCAACAGGAAACAGGCAGCACTAACTTGTCCTTGGCTGCAGTGCATCCTATTTCCTCTCTAGGCTTTTGCAAGAGCCTTCTAATTGAAGGCTATCTCCATTCTTAATCCCTCAGTAGAGATTTCCACAAGTGTTCTGTTCCTAATTTATAATTTCCTGTCTTCTCTTCCACTCTTCCTTTACACGTTTCTATGCCCAAATCAAGCTATGGAAGCCAAGATTCCATTTTCCCATGTTAAGTGGCTTTGCTCTATCCTTCAAAGCTTGTCCCCCCAGGTCACCTCTTTAAAGAATTACCCAATTCTGCCAACTAATTGGAATCCGTCTGCATTTTGTTCCTCTGAGGATTTACATTATTAATAACTGGGTTCATGTCTCTATCAGTCAAGCTAGGAGAAGTTATGCTATACCAAACACCCTCAAAATATCCCAGTTTCTTCTCTCCAACATTGTCCTGGAGGTTCTAGCCAGGGTGATTAGGAAAGATAAAGAAATAAAATACATACAGTTTGAAAGGAAGAAGTAAAACTATCTGTATTTGTAGATGATATGATCTTATATGTAGAAAATCTCAAGGAATCCACTAAAAAACTACCAGAACAAGTAAGTCCATCAAGGTTGGAGTATAGGAAAACAAAATACAATAGTCAATATATTTCTATAAACTCTAATAAAATTGAAAAAGATAAGACAACAAGTACATGCACAGTAGCATCAAAAATAATAAAATACTTAATAAATTTAACAGAAGTGCAAGAGTTATACACTGAAAAACTACAAAATATTACTGATAAAAATTAAAGAACACTTAAATAAATGGAAAGACTTCTTATGTGAATATATCAGAAGACTCATGTTAAGATGGCAATGCTTCCTAAATTGATTTATAGATTTGGTACAATCCCTATTGAAATTCTAGCTAGTATTTTTTTTTTGCAGAAATTAGTAAAACTCATATGGAAATGTAAAAACCCAAAATAGTCAAAGCAATTTTGTAATAAGGACAGAGTTGGGGGATTTACATGTCCTGATTTCACAACCTGTTTCAATATTAATACATGGTGGCATTGTCTGGTACTAGAATAGGGATAAACAGATATAGAATAAAATAGAATAAGAGTAATAGAATTGAGGGTCCAGTAATAAACCCTTATGCTTATGGGTAAGTGATTTTTAACAAAAGTGCCAAGACAATCCAATGGGGGTTAAGAGGAGTCTTTTCAAAAAATAGTTCTTGGACTAGATATCCAAAAGGATGAATTTCGACCCTTATTTCACATCATGCACAAAAATGTACTCAAAACAGATGATATATCTAAATGTAGGAGCTAAGACTCTAAGATGCTTACAAGAAGACATAGGAGTAAATCTTTTTAACTTTGGTTAATCAATGATTTCTTAAATATGACACCAAAAGCACAAGTAATAAAAGAAAATATTGAAACATTGGACTTCACTAAAGTTAAAAACTTTTGTCTTATAAACAATATCATCAGGATTTTATGAAAAAGCCTATAGAATGGAAGAACATCTTTGCAAGTCATATATCTGATAAGGGACTTGTATCCAGAATATATAAAGAACTCTTTTAACTCAACAATGAGACAAGTGACTCCATTATAAAATGCTCAAAGAATTTTAGTAGATACTTCAAACAAGATTTACTAATGTACATCAAAGGGTACTCAACATTGTTTCTCGTTAGAGAAATGCAAATAAAAACCAGAATGGAATACCACTTCACACCCACTGGAATGGCTATAATTAAAAAGACAGACAATAACAATTTTTGGCAAGAATGGGAAAACATTGAAACAGTCATACTTTGTTGGTGGAAATGTAACATGGTGTAGTCACTTTAAAAAACAGTTTGGCAGTTCCTCAAATTGTCAAACACAATTACCATAAGACCCAGCAATTCCACCCCTAATTATATACCCAAGACAAATAAAAACATAC
The DNA here is from genome assembly GCF_023851605.1 of Tamandua tetradactyla. Classification (NCBI taxonomy): domain Eukaryota; kingdom Metazoa; phylum Chordata; class Mammalia; order Pilosa; family Myrmecophagidae; genus Tamandua; species Tamandua tetradactyla. The sequence goes on along the minus strand of NC_135345.1, from coordinate 38,693,442 downwards.
ATCCACACAGTGCTTGTGCATGAATGTTTGTAACAACATTGTTCATAAAGGTCACGACAAGGATGAACCTCAAAAGTATGCTTAGTAAAAAAAGCCACTCTTACATATTGTAAGAGTCTATTATGTGAAATGTCCAGAATAGGAAACTCTATAGGAATAGAATTAGAGTAGTGATGGCCTAGGGCTATGGGGACAAGGGGGAAATGGGGTATGACTCCTGATGATGGGTATATGATTTCTTGGTATGATGTATAGTTCTTAAATTAGATTATGGTGATGACTATACAACTCTGTAAATATACTAAAAATCATTGAACACTTTAAATGGGAGAATTGTATTGGCATGTAAATTATATCTTGGTGAAGATGCTTAAAAAATTTCAGTGGTTTGACAAAGTAAAGTTTCTCACTCATGCTACATGTTCAGTGCAGGTTGGGGAAGCAGCTCTGATTGTAGTGGACACCTAAAGGCTCTGGCTGATGGAAGTTCCATTTTATCACACCCTTCTATGAACACCCAGGTAAGTAAAAATGTAGGTCATACATTGCCTACTGGCCTTAAAGCTTCCACTGTGGAACAATACACATTATTTTAACTCATGTTTCATTGGCCTAAATTGTAACTGAGAAATCATGATTTGAGCGATGAGTTTGATTACTGAATCATTAAATAGATATTCCTTTTTGCTTTCTGGTATATGGGAGTGGACAGAGGGAAATATGTGAAACCTCTAAGTTGTTATGCAGCTGCCTTGATCTCTGAAAATAATGGTATAGCCTTTGTCTTCTGTCTCTGTGATTATAAAAACTTTTCAACTAACCTTCATTTGTACTAATTTATCTAGTTTTTCAACTTTAGAGTCTTGCAATCACTAAAGACAGTCCCTAATGTTTTATTAATGAAGACCTTGGGTCAGCCCAGAACTAACCCATCCCACGTCCAAAGTTATCTTGATAACTGAGACTGGATCTAACTAAAATGAGCCCACCTGACATGCTCAATAGCGTCGACTTTAACCTACAAGTCACCTGTACCTCATTCTGCCATTTTCTTAAATATGTTCTGTGATTAAGCGTGCAATCAATCTGCTCAATAATTAGATCATGCAATCAATCTGCTCAATAATTAGATCACCTCTAATTACATCTGGGGCCACTCTGCTCATCATCCTAAGCCTTGCCCATTTTTTTCTCTAACAAAACTGTCAGAATTATTGCAGTTTGGAGAGAGATTTTGGACTGATAGACCATCTGCTCTGCTACTACATACCTAGTAATGAGTTTTTTCTCTCTTTGAAACCCCTCTGCTTAGAAATTGGTCATTGATGCATCAGGAAATAGAATCCATAGCCTTTGTCCGGTAACAAAGGAAATCACATATTCACATCCAACTTCAGGAAGTGTGGGGAATTTCTATTCTGTATGCCCAGGAGAAGAGATGAATTACAATACTTGTAGGGAGTTCTAATAAACATCACAAAGTCCTACCTTGTTTCCTGGGCTATAATTCCTGAGGACATATTACTCACTGTGTGGTAGTTAGATTCAATTGTCGACTTAGCCAGGTGAAGACACCTAGTTCTGTTGCTGTGGACATGAGTCAATGGCGTGTGAACCTCATCTGTTGCTGACTACATCTACAGTCAGCTAGGAGGCGTGCCTGCTGCAATGAATGATGTTTGATTTAATTGGCCGGTGCTTAAATGAGAGAGCTCAATGTAGCACAGCCCAAACAGCTCAGCATACCTCATCTCAGCACTCACAGCTCAGCCAGGCCTTTGGAGATGCAGAAAGGAATCACCCCGGGGAAAGTTGTTGGAACCCAGAGACCAGGAGAGAAGGCCAGCAGAGATCGTCCTGTGCCTTCCCACATAAGAGAGAACCTCAGATGAAAGTTAGCTGCCTTTCCTCTGAAGAACTAATGAAATAAATCCCCTTTTATTAAAAGCCAGTCTGTCTCTGGTGTGTTGCATTCCCGCAGCTGGCAAACTAGAACACACTGCAATGGAAAAGCATAGTTCCTCAAATTCTTTCTTCGTTTCTTTCTTTTTTACTCTTTGAATAAGGTGGAGGTATTTAAGTTCACAAAAGAAAAGCCTTTAGTAGCCTGACATAGTGTTGTGTGCACAGTAAATGTTGCATAGTTGTGTGCCCATTGAATAAATGAACATGAAGCAGCAGTGCAGAGTAGCGAATGATTACGAGTGCAATGTGTGAGTCAAGGATGAGTACAGCAGGAGTTTAGAAAAGAGGAGATCAAGGTGAGCCGAGGTCTCGCCAGCATAGCAGTCAATGTTCCCAACCCATGTATCTTATATCCGTACAGATGGATCACTACGAAGTGCTGCAGTGACCCAGATGGAAGGTGTAATCTGTGTCACGGTTTGTTTTCTTCCCAGATATGGCTCAGGCAGAGCCCTGCAAGCTTAATGAGGACAGAGGAAGAAAAGGATCCAGAATCACTTAACCTTTCTGAATCTCCGCTTGCAAGTCAAGATGGCAAAATGTAGCTGTATAACACTTTAAAGCCCTGTGATAAAAGATGCCATTAGTATTGTGTGCAGAATCTATTAAGAGCAAAGCTGCCCTCCATGGATATGGAGTTGCTGAATATGTCAAAGCCTGAATAGCCGGTCTGGAGGAAAATCCTACTTTCTGCTGAATTCAGAGATTTCACAGAAATACTTAATTAAAGACACCCTTCTTTCCAACCGTTCATTAGCAGGAGACGTATGTTTAAGTCATTTTTACATTATGGAGGGGCTGTTAAATTAAAAGGAGTGCTGACAGTGTATTTAAGACATAGCTAATTCATTCATTATATACGGAATTTAAAGCAAAAGTTAGTTTTTGTTAGCTGACAGTCTCCATTTTCCTTCATCTTCCTATTAGACATATGTCTTTGTTAATTTCAGTTCTTCAGGCCAGGGCTTTTTCCCTTAAGGAATCTTTTTATGTGTCCATTTTCGATATTGGCTGATATGTTGATCAAATTAACCTGATACTGGCTGTGCCTTCTCCATTTGGCTTGCAGACAACTATAAATACTGAGAATGGTAAAACTTCTTTTAGAAAATACTCCTTATTTTTTAATCTTCAGTTTTTCTAAGAGAAAAGTTTAAAAGCATTTCTTTCTTTCTACCACCAGAAGGAAACATAATAATTTCAATTTTTCTTGTCTGGAAAGAAAAAAAGCCACATGTATTTATGTCTTAGTTTAAGCTATTTTAAAATAAGGAAAAAATAACCAAGAGATAAGGAGCAGATTTCAATTTTTGAAAACTACCCTTATGATTACGGAAAGAGCAGAAGGATGAGGAGCCATCAGGAAACAGGAGCAGCAAAGAGACCATTACTTAAAATTTATATACCCGATCTTAATAGTTATGGTTTGGGGAAAGATGTAGTTTTCTCCTAAGAGGGAAAAGCAAAATCATTTCTTTACCATATCCACTGGTCTTAGGGTTTGATTTATTAGAATCATGCAATGCTTGGAATAGAGGAGCTTAATAAATGCTTCTAGAATGAATTGCTCATGCCCTGGCAAATGATCTGGAATATATTGAAATAGCAGATAGGCTGTTGCATCTAGCAGGAACGGGGCATACCTGCAATAGCAACAAGAAAGCCATATGTGGAGCAGAATATTTTTAGTACTTCCCTAAGGGTACCACACCGACTGTTAATTTTAAAATAGAAAAACTCACAGTCTAGAGTTATAAAGACAATAATGAATAAGCTCCAGACACATCTATAGAGGACTTCTGATATATTGATATAGCTTTAGGACTTGACCTCTGCTCTTCTGGCTTGCTGTATCAGAGATGAAGTGGCAAAATCTGACTTGTAACACTTTACACCTATTAGATACACAGGTAAATTCAGCTAGAATGCCTGGAGCGCCTATTATCTTCTTTGGACTGTGAGGTACATATTGAAGGCAGGACCCTAAAGAAAGAGCCAGGGAGAAAGAAAAAAGACATTAAAATTTTAATTCTAATAAAGTTAAAAGAAGAAGCAGCAATTGATATTACTTTATGTGTTTTTATTTTCTAATTCCTTTAGTCTTATCTGGCTTAATGATAGGAGAATTATGTAATTGAAGAAAGCTCTCCATCTGTTAAAAATGTAGACTAAAGCACTTAACCTTGTGGACAAAAACATAGAACCCTAGGAACTTTCTCACAATTGAAATGATAAGAGGAGCCCATCTTTAGTTAAGTGGAGCTGATAGAGATTTCTGAAAGGTTGTTCTCTAATATAAGCATAGATAGGTTTGTAACTATCTCTGAGGTTCTAGTACTTTGCTCTGTTTTCAGGTGAGATGATATGCACTAGGCAATCAGTATGATGCTAATAGTATTTACTTACAAATTTGGAAGGCAGCTCACTATATATTATAAGTAAATTATGCCGCAGAAAACTATTATGTTATAATTGCAGCTCATCTTTCTCCTCTCTGTAACCCTCCCCCGGCTTCATTTCAGGTGATGGCAGGACTGACTCCAGCAGCCACATCCACATAACATTAACCCAGTGCCTTCCACATTGATCTGTTCAAGAGTGGGATTGTCAAAGAGTCCTTTCTCTGAGAATTTGGACCTGTTGCAGATATATCCAGGAGGCACGAGTGGTCATATTTCTTCCCTGTGGACAAGAGAAGTCAAGAAGCTGTTCTGAATGGAGAGAGTAAGGACAAGAGGTAGAGTAAGCACCAGAGGGAGGGAGGGAGCTGGAATGGAAGAAGGAGAGAAGAGGGAGGGAAGGAAATAAATGCACTTAGACAAGAGGAAAGTGACAGAGAAAGGGTTAAGGCAGAGCTTGGGTCCCGAGGTCACAGTTACTCTTTGAGGTCTTGCTGCATCCAGCCTTTGGGTTCCTTTCTAAAGAAGCCCTTCTATTTGCCAAAGTATTTCAAATGGTTTCAGTCATTTGCAACCATGCTAGTGCTATATCCCCAAGAAATAGTCTGATTATTTTTGGGTGTTGATCTCCCATTCTTCTCTCTCACTTGGTTGGGGGGCCCTTCTCCCTCCACCGCACCACAACAATGTAGAAACAGTGATTTGAAGAAACCTACCAAAGTGACAGATAAAGAGCCTGTTTGGAGGTCTGTTTCTCTTCCCTCTCCCTTTGGAATCATTAGATCACACAGTGCCTTGGAGAAGTGTGAGAGAAGGCAGAGAAAAAATGAATGAGAGAGGGAGGGTGGTTTGGAGGAACAAGGGTGAAAACCTTCAGTCACAGGGGACCTTGAGCAGAGTGGAAGGACTGAAAGGTAGAACCGCTCCTTCCCTGCCCATTCATCACCCACCACTCAATAGTCCTGGGTCCTGGTAAGTCCCCTGTTTAGAGGGCAGAAGATTTGGACCTCTCCTTGGGCCTGGGGACATGACGGGAGAGTTGTTCCTCATCAAAGTGGGACCAAGCAGAGACCAGTGGGAGAGATTCCCCAATGGTGGGCGGGGGCGGGGGGGGATCCACCATGACGGCACAACTGCAAAGGGTTATAACTAAACCACATCCACAGTTCCCAACATTGTGGTGGTATCTCTATACACAGAGGGATTATTTGGATATTTGAGATAATTAAAATGAAAGTAAATTAAACTAAAAACTATGACCTAATTTGTCACAACATTCAGATTAAGATCTATGCTGTTAAGGATTGTCATTGGATGTCTGTCTTTGGTTTGAAGAAGAGCTGATTTTAAGGTACACTTGGAATAGACATAGTTTAAATGCCAAGAGGAAATGCTATTTGAGGTGAAAAGGATGCCAGCCTTCTTTCGAAGCTGTAGCCAAGAAGGCAAAGATACCTCTGACATCATTGGGATAATTTAATCTGAAATACACCCCTCTTCTATTTGGATTAGACCGGGTCTTAGGAGAATGAATTTACCAAAAGTATTAACAAGCATATGGATGTTTTAGCTAATCCTGCTGTCTTTTTGTCTCTAAGAAACAGATCTTTGAAGAGACATATGATAGGCATATATGCCTGTCTGCTTCGCTCTGTTGCACTTATCCAGGAAGAATTGACAGCTGATGTTAGGCCCTGGTCAGACAGCATGCCAACCAACCCTTGTTGGTTCAACCCTTGTATCCATTGCCAACTTTGTCACATCTTTGCCCACTTGAATTCTGGCCTGCCCAATATTGCCAGTCTCAGCCATTCTCCCACTCAGTTTCTTCCAAGCTTCACAACTCTATATTCTGTTCATGAGCTCAGCTCCCAGGTTACTGATACCCTGCCTACACCAGCTATGGAGGGAGCCATCTGCTTTGGGGGGAAGTGGGAGGTCCCATCTGCTCAAACACATGACTGGGAACTCAGGTTGCGAGGATGTGGGACAAAGGGAAGTCTGGAATTTAGGCAGGAAGTAGAAGAAATAGAGCCAGAAGCCCAGAAATTTGGCACAAGTATAAAGGCCTGTTAATTGGGCACAATTCTAAGCATTGAAATACAGAGATAAACATGAGCCTCACTTTCTTAGTGGAGCAGACAGAAAACAAACGGCTTAATAAATAGTTCAATAAAATACTTTAGGTATTAAGAGTTATGATTAAAAAGGCAGATGACAAAAAATAATGGGGGATCCAACTTAGATAGAGTGATCTCTCTAAGGAAGTGATGATATTTGATATTTCCTGAATGATGGAAAGTGTTCACACAGACAAAACTCTGGGGAAAGAGTATTCCAGGCGGGGGAAAGAAGAGCAAGAGTCTTGATGCTGCCAAAAGCTTGGATGGGTTGAAGGGTCAGTGGGGCCAGGGAATAATTAATGAGAAGAATGGGGCTGTTAATTCCTATAGGTCTTGAAGGCATTAGGAAGGTGCTTAGGCAGCCATTGGAGGGTTTTAAGTAAAAAAGTAACATTATCAGATTTATGGTGTAAAAAGCTCAACTTCGTTCGTATGTGGAAAAAAGCTGCTGGAGGGCAAGAGTAAAAGCAAATAGATCTCCAGGAGGGCACGAACTAGAGAAGTTGAGTAATTGCCAATAGATACTTAGCTATTAAGTCAAGAACAAGTGGCAGGTGGTCAGTGGAAGTGGAAGAGTTGAACAGAAAAGTATGTCACCATCTCTTGGCCCCCTTATTCTCTCTACCTGGAATGTCAACCAATATTTCAAATTGGCCAACAATCCAATCTGCCAAGAAAACATGGGATTGGACATTTGTCATTCTTTTTGACAGTCTGGCACCTTTGAACATACCTAACTAAGGTTTGAACTAATTTTCCATCCTTTTTACAGCTATGGCACAAACTCACGATCTAGGTGGTGCAAACCAGAAACATCCACATGCAAGTCACAGATTTGAGAACTACTGCTGAAGGGGAGAAGGACCCGCTATGGCAAGGGCAAACCCAGAGACATGTGGCTTGCAGAAGAGGATGCTCAAGGTTGCTGATGTGAGTCACTATTCCAGCCCTCCAAACACAGTTCTCCATCCATTTAAAATTGCCAAAAGTGTCATAGTGTCCTTAATACATTTCTCTTCTGCTTAAATCAGTGGTTCTTTTTGTTGGCTGCTTAAGAACCATGACTGATAACGCCCATTTTCTGATGAAATGTACTTCCAAAGTTGAAGTTAGAGGAAAGAGAATCCATGTTAGTATTAGAAGTTATGGTTTCAAAAGACCCTCTCTGTCCTGGCTTGCCACAAAATTTCCCCCTTTCCATTATAAAATATAGCTAGAGAGATGCTTTATATGCTGAATGTACTTTTGGTAAGAAAAGGCAAACTGAGACTTGTCAAGTGGACTACAAACAGCATGGGCGAGCCCTGCCTGTTACTAAAAGCAATTTTTTTTTTTGTCAAATGGATAAGGCAAAGTGAAAGTTAGCTTCAAACTCGTTCATAGAAATCATTTTGGAAATGGTTATGTGCATTTAGTACTTAGCTTTTCACTGATATTAGCAGAGAATATGCAGTCTGACGCATTGGCAATATTTGTAGGCACTTTTCCCACTACATTTGGAAACAACAACAAAAAAAAGAGTAAAAAAAAAAAAAAGAAAGCATAAAGAAAAATATCAAGTACCTCTTGTGAGGAATTCTAGTGAACAAGCATATCTTAAAAGGTGGAATGAGTTCCCAATTTCCAGGGTCCAAGATAGCTCACCCTATTAAATTGTGAGGAAATAATAGAGAAGAAAAATGAGACTTTCTGTAACAAGATTTAAGAATATGCTTTATAATATTAATTTTAATTATTCATTATTTTTAAATAGATTTCTTTCAAGAGAAAAATTGAAGATGTGTAATAAATCTGAATCTCATATGCAGGCTATACTTTTTTTTATATAGTTTTTCTCCTTGAAGGTTCAACCTTGGTGGTGAGGTAGCATCTCAGGTCACTGATTCCCTTGGGCCACTAAAGGAAAAAGGAAACACATCTCACCACTCACCCCTGACTGCCATCTTCCTCTTTGGTGCTATTTCTAAGATGTATATACTGCAGTAAAAATGCCTTATGTGTAAAATCTTTCAGGAATTGATGTTACTTATCAATTTTAAGTATTTATTTTACATGTCTGACTTCATAACTAGATGAATTCTCATAATTTTCTCCTTACTTTTCCAATTCCTTTTCCAAAATTGTCAGCAGTCTTAGTGGCTCTACTGCCACTAAGAAAAAACCTGTAACATCATCTCCTTAGGAGGGTGAGGTAAGGGAGAGAGAGGATGCTTTATATGCGTGTCAACAGCTTGATGTTGGAGCATCTGTGAGCATGTCTCCAAAGTGTACTTTCCCTTCCATTTATGACATGCTTCCCAATGAATTAATTTATTGACCTATTATTAATTAAATGGCTGTAGAGGTCAATTGTGCTATGGAGGTCAGAGACGAGGAACACCTAACTCAGCTCCAGGAATTCACAAAGGCTTTATGAAGCTGACACCTTTGAGCTAAGCCTTGAAGACTGGCAAGTATTTCAAAGGAAGAAGGCTTTTAGACAAGCAAAGGTAAGGAAGCAGAATTAAGCGTGTTGTATTTGAATTTCAGATGTGTAGGGTTTTTGTACATGATAAGATGTAGGAAACATCTAGGGAACTGAAGCTCCATGTTCCCTTCTGTCTCCTCACTGCCCAGCCTAGCTCAGAGCAAATGTATCAGTCTGGGTTCTCCAGACAAGCAGAACCAACAAAAAATAAGGATCTCTCTCTCTCTATCATCTTTCTATCAATATCATCATCCATCTATTTTTCTATGTATCTAAAGAGATTTATGTTAAGGAATTGATTTACGTTTTTGTGGAAGTTGCCAAGTCTGAAATCCATAGAGGTTGATAGGTTAGAAACTCAGGAAGGAGTTAATATTGTCATCCAAAAGCAGAAATCTGTATGACAGACCATTAGGCTGTTGAGACATAGATTGGAGTGGTACATATACAAGCCAAGGATTGCCAAGGATTACTGGCAAAAACCAGAAGTTGGAAGAGGCAAGAGAGGTTTATTCTCTCCTACAGGTTTTAGAGAGCATGGTCCTATAGCAGTCACAGGAAGTTCATCGAGTAAGTATTATACAACTGTTTCTCCTGAATTCATCTTCAAGCAGTTTACAATCTTTTGATAAAGAATATTTTGGAATAGTGGCATATCAACAAAGTAAATGTCTTTACTTTAGTTTTTGATCAACTAAATCATGCTTTGTGTAGGGGATTGGATTTTATTGTGAGAGTAAGGAGGAGTCCTTAAAATTAATGAAAAACATTTTGGGGACTTTATTTAATGTGAATGATATTCAAGGTGATATTTTTTCTCTTAGCAAACTTCATCTTTACCTTCACCTCCCTTACCATTCTTGTGAAGTACTGCCACTACTTCTGAATTTACGATCTGCAGTTTAGTGATGTTTGACTTTGCAAATATCTTTCCCTTAGAACTGTGTGCTGACATTTACTTTGTTGATATGCCACTATTCCAAAATATTCTTTATCAAAAGATTGTAAACTTCTTGAAGATGAATTCAGGAGAAACTCTTTAGGATACCTTTGTACAGAAAACATACTCTAATGTTTTCAACAAATGTCTGAGTTTTCTTATAGTGACAACTCTGGGCTAGACACTTTTAGCTTGAAAAGATAGGACAGCAGGAAGTAGAACATAATTTCTTTCTGCTCTTAAGTCAATCAGATAAGGCGAAGAAAGATAAGATGTGGCTTGGAGCACTGAATAGATGGTATAACCCAGAGTGCTGTAATTTTAGTTGATCTGTAGATAGATTTTGATGCAGATAAACTTTATAAATACAATTTACACTTGGGCCCATTTCTCCTTTAATCTTCCCTTAGATTTTGTTAGTAGATCTTCTTTTCCATACTAATGACAGCTCTGTCTCTGTTTAACTGATCAGCAAAGATGTGAATTGAGTTACATACTGCTGTGATTTATTTTATTAACATTTAGTTCAGGTATCAAATGCTTTGGTCAGAATTTCCCATCTCAAGTTATATTGTTTTAGAAAGTTGGAATATATAAATCTTATAGTACCAGGTTGAGTGATGGCCATAGACTAGCTTATCATGTCAAAAAAAGGTTGGGAACTAATGAAAATCTGAAATGTTAAAAAGAACAATATACCACTTTACAATTATCAGGTGCTTTCACATGTTGTTTCTTTTTTTGCAACTATTGTGGCTGCTTATGTTGATTTTACAGGTGAAGAAATGGAGGGGTTAAATGACTTGCTCAAGGTAACACAGCTTATTTTGGGCAGAACCAGGACTCAAATTCAGGTGCAGTATATACCATATCTCCATGCTGTTCAATCTCTGTTTGGTCTCATCAGTGGGAAATTACTTTAGTCTTCAGTTGCTGAGGCTAACTTACAGAACAATTAGAATTTGGTTTCTTTTTGCTTTGTGAAAGGTAGATTTGGCTACAAGAAAAAACTCATAAAAGGTGAAATATCAAAGGAAGGAAGAAAAGAAGAAAACAACTTGCCAAACAGATGGTTTCTTTTCAATAGCAGGTTACTAGATGATCTCTCCTATGTGACTTCTGGGCAGCTCTCCCTCAATCCACTCTCACTACGCATATATCAAGTAAATTGATTAGCTGAAGCTTTTCATCCACAGGCCCAGAATGTAGAAAAACAGAAGTGTTAGTTTCTCCAATGATATTATTTTGTAGAGATGGAAGGTGGTGATTGGTGGAACTGACAGTTATGATTGGAATAGTTCTAGAACCATTTTCTACTAAGCATCAAGCCCTAGAATGACAGTTGACAGGACATGTGGGAGAGAATTCCAAGTGATTTATTTAGATTCTTGCCTCTCTGGTTCACTTTCAGCCCTTATGCTTGTGGAAAGGCAAAAAAAAAAGAACCCCCTTTTTTTCATGAATAGAAGTAGGGAAATGAAGCTAAATGTCAGACCCTTGATAGCAATACTTCTGCTATTTTATGGATTCAGGCAGCCGGTCCCCAATGCCAGTGTCTCTAACTAGCTGGGTGACATGAATTACCAACGTAAAATTTCTAACTCTGCTTCCTCAATTGAAAAATCAGGGTAGCACTAAATTAAATCTAATGTACAGAAGAGCAGGGTTTGCAAGGATAATCAGGGAAGCCCTGCCCATCTTCCCTCCTAGCCCTCCAAGGCCCACAGGGTGGGTCTGACCAGGCACATGGATGTATTAACCCAAGGGTTTAGAAATAGGAAATAGAATAATCCTAGGAGCATGGGTCAGGAAGGACCTCAGACCTCTCAGATAATCATTTTCTGAGCTTCTACCTCCTCATCTATAAAAGGAAGGTATGAGACTAGATGACCCTTAAAAGGGATTCTAGTTTGAAAAAACATTGGGCTTTATGACATTATCATTACATTGGATTTGTGTGCAATGACAATCTTCTAGTAACCTTGAAAGCTGTGAACCAGAGTGACAATTTTTAAGAAACATGCAGAGAGAGAAAAAATTTTCTATATGTAATATGCATGCACACACACACACACACACACACACATATGAATGGGTTTATTTGCCTGTTAGTCTTTTCCATGTATCTAAATGATAAAGACTCAATTTTCACATAAAAACATGCACCAAGCTTTTATTGCTTAAATAACTCAGTGGCCCATGACTCTGAAATTACTAGCATAACTGAGTGTTGTATTTAGATAATCTCTTTTTAAAAGCACTTATTTTAATTTGTTATCTATCTACATTTTCAATATTGTATGCCTATGGTTCATAGAGATATACCAACAATATTATGTTTCTTCTCCAGACAATTGTATAAGGAATTACCCATAACAAGATAACATGTTCATTACAGAGTTATCTCCTATTTATCAGAAAGATAAAGCATTCTATTTTTGGTAGTGTGCATCCTTCTCTTGCCCCCTGTGGGAGTACAATGACAGGAAAATAATTAATGAGTGCATTCCACATTACTGTCAGCAGGAATCCAAGTCCAGGCATGGGGAAGCCTAAATAATTGAAGGGAAGAGGTAACGGTGGTAACATTAGTTTTAACAGGTCAGAGAAGCTTTATTTCTGGGCATTCTGCCCAGTTCAAAGGATTGTTTACACATTTCAGAGTTTGTGGTTTGCCTTGCTAATTGGTAAGCAATCATTATGGTTTGGAATCATAGCACGAGGGTTTCCAGTAAGGATAGATAGAGAGAGAGGCTGAAAAGAATTGAGTATTCTTCTCATTACTGAACTGTTTTGTGATAGCATTTGCAGTAGAGATTTTACCTAATGGGTGATAAATGTCTGCATTCTAGATGGGCACCCTGCTACTTTAAAATGAAGGGGCAGGAGACCACCTCTCGTTTATCATCTTCCCTGGAGTGGAGTGTCACTTGAATAAGAATCAAAACTATTGAATAGTATTATACCTTGGTTTTACCTGGGATTTCTTTGCATTTTCCCCACCATAACAGATAAGACATACTTAGTTGGTAGAATTGGGACAGGCTTGAAGGGATATGTAAGATAAAGTGCTTTACTCACTGACTAAAGCACTTTAACAGAGTGTATCTGTGGAATTCTGTGAAACCAAAAGCAAATCAAACTGCAGCCTTGATGGAGAGCAGGCAGATTAATCTGTGCAAGGACAATGTGAGAGGAAGAGGCAGAGTTGTAATAACTGATAACTGAGAGTGGGGATTGCACTCACAAGCCTGAAGTGAAGGAGCTGCTTTACACTAGACTGTCTGCATCCCAAAGGCCAGGTTTTGTTAGCTACTTGGCAAGGAGGATGACCTGTCTACAGCAGTAACTTGCAATATGAAAGAAATGGCATATCTCCATTTATGCAAACACACACAAACACTAAGACTATCAGGAGCTGTTGTGGGGATGTTAAAGTGGTTAATACCTTTCTAGCTGTCTCAGTTTGCTAAAGCTGCTATGACAAATAAAACACAATGGAGTGGCTTAAATAACAAGAATTTATCATCTTATGGTTTTGGGGCTAGAAGTTCAGAATCAAGGTGTTGACCAAGGCCGTGTTTGGTCCTTGGCTTATTGCCACCCTTGGAGTTCCTTGGCTTGCGTCTCTTCTTCCCGTCACAGGGTGGTCTCTTTCTCCTTGGGTCTGCTCTTCTAGTTTCTACTGAGTGACTTCTGGCTTCTTCCTATAGCAGAATTCCCTCTTTATAAGGCCTCCAGTAATATGGATTAAGGCCCACCCTGATTCAGTCTGTCCACACCTAAATAGGATCTTCAAAGATCCTATTCAGAAATGAGTCACAGTTGGACTCATTTTGGCATATTCAAAGCCACTATTTACAAGTGTTTTTATATCCATAGGAATGTGAATTAAGATTACAAACACAAATTTTGTTAGGATATGTGATTCAGTTGAACACACTGAACATCAAGGATTACATACCATTAACGTCAGCAAAATTAAGGATGCTTCTTTTAAAACAGATCATTTAAAAAAGGGAATTTTGTTATTTCTGTAACCTAAAAATTTACATGCAGTGTTTAATAATTTTAGGGTAAAATTTTCATCCTATTTTTTAATCATAACTAAAAATAGAAACTATGCCATTGCCTAAGAATTCTAGAATCTTTCTTAAAAATAGAATTCTAATGAAAGTTTGAACTGTACCAAACATAAAAAGTGAAATTAGATAAATTCAGTGTGATAACATATTTTAAAAGTTGCTCTAAGGTTGGGATTAACAGAGTCTGGCAATTTAATTACAGAAAAGAGAACTCATTTTAAGATGCAAGAATCTATATATTTGAGAAAGGAATATGTTAAGGCCTCTTTCTAATTATTTAAATTTATATCCTAAGTTAAAATGTTAAAAAATCAAGCAAACGTAAAAGGAACAGGTATAAAAATGTTACACACGGTGAATGGTTTGGAAAAAGTTTTGCTTTGATTTTTATTCCAATGTAAATAGAGATTTGAGTGCTGGTTCATCTTAATTACATACAAATTGATATTTGCAAATATGAGGTATATACAAGATACAATTAATTTAGCCTTTGTGCCCCCTTCCATTTTTATCTCAGTTATTAATATATTTTAAGTAAAAACATTTTTAGGCATTCTCACCTCAATTGCTTATTACAAACCTGGCTGAGTTACACTGAATATATCTAAAAAGATGTGATTCAGGGTGGGCCACGGTAACTCAGCAAACAGAGTTCTCGCCTACCCTGCCAGAGACCTGGGTTCAATTCCGGGTGTCTGCCCTTGAGGAAGAAAAAGATGTGATTCATCACCAGTACCAAACTAACCCATCTGTCCCCAAATGGGTGACAACCCCCTACCTAATCAATGGATCAAAAATGTCCTCCTAGTACAGGACTTTGGAATCACACTTTACCTTTCTCTTCTGAGGATTATTTAATTTCCACTAATGCACACAATTCTGAAACAGGTAAAGCTCATTTTACTCAAGGCAAATAAATCTTTAAAGTGGAAATTCGTTGTTAATTTGTTCTCTGAAGCTAGGTTCATTCAACTCTAACTGGATAGTTCGCTCACTGTTTTCTTCAAATGCAGAATTCCCCTTCTTTCTGTGATAAGTTCCAGAGATAAACACTCAATTTTGGTCAAAATTACTCTCTACATTGCCATTAGCACTTGTGGTTCTTTCATATCCTGAATTCTACCCAGCACTTCTTTAGCAAGTTCATTTCCTTAAGCCTTGTGAGCTAAGTGTGTATTCTTTTGCAGTTAAGGCAGTTGTGAACACAGCATGCTCTAGAGGCAATATCTTCTTTCCAAATTCTGGCTCCATCACTTGTAGCTGTGGGACTTGCGGAAATTTTCTCCAAGTTTCAAGATTATTCATTGCTAGTAGAAGTGTCAAATGATTCAACTTTGAAAATGAATGCGGCATTATTAAATATTTGCATCCTTTACAACCTAGCAATGCCTTAGAATGTATACTAAGAAAAATGAACAAGAATGTTCATACATTTCACTCATATCCCACAACATATCTTGAGATTTAAGATACACCAATATTTAGTATATTTTCTACCATCTCATTCCCCAAGTCAAACACCCATGGCTGGCATCACTAA
Organism: Tamandua tetradactyla; assembly: GCF_023851605.1. Lineage (NCBI taxonomy): Eukaryota > Metazoa > Chordata > Mammalia > Pilosa > Myrmecophagidae > Tamandua > Tamandua tetradactyla. The sequence continues at coordinate 38,677,923 of NC_135345.1, read as the reverse complement.
TTGATCCTGGCTATCTTACCTGCTGAATTCAGGCTGAGCCTCACGATGCTTTTCAACTCAACCGATAAAATTAGAATCTTGAAGAGATACTTTTCTGCCTTCTAGCCCTGAAAATAGGACTGAGTGAACTTAAGCAGTTTATTAAAAATAATTGTGAATATAGATAGTGATAAACAGATTTCCGAAGGCTTATTCCTCCCCTCACTTATCATCTTATCCTTTTGAAAGACAGGTTAATTTCACAAATACTTGCAAGTTGTCTTTTCCCTTACACTTTTATTACTGAGTTATATAGTGGATTTAAGGTGAAAAAATATGTTCCCATCTCTTAAATGTTTTTTGACTGCTTGGCAAAATGCTCAGATTTATTTTGCTTTTATAATTCATATTGATCTGTTATGTAATGCAGCTAATTTTTACTGTCATTCAATAATTTTATGACATTTTCTTTAGACTGTTGACAACACTTTTCTGTAAATTGCTTTTCCCTCTTTTGTACATAGCGATCAATGGAAAACAAGAGTTTAATAGCATATGGGATGGATTATTTTAACATTCCATAGATCTACACATGGATTCCCAAAATGCTGGGGAAAATTGCCAAAATCTATAACTTCTTCCCCAATGGTGATACATCATACTGAGCCACAGTATATATTGCAGTTCTTTTCAGCAAATAACTTTAGAAGGAGAATTATTAGGTTCCTGAGCAATAATTTTAAGTTACTTGGGCAAAGGAACAAGAAAAAATGCAACTTCACATATAACATGATAATTTTCAACATTTCCCATGGCTGATGATCTAAGTTTTTTTATTTTTTGTATTTAAGAGATCCTGGTTAATAAGGGATTACTATAGAAACAGTGTAGGTGGCTGAGTGTCAATTTAGTTAAAAGACACCTTCTTGAAAAGGAAAAAAAAAACCCACACCTTTAGATTGACTTTGTCACTGAAGTAAAGTTACTCAACAGAATTTCCTTTCAATTAAAAGAAGCAAGTTTAATGCCTAGGAGAAAAGTTACATTAAATTGGTGCACTTGAAAGTAAAGGGCATTTATATTTCATTCCCAGAACAATTTATGGGTAGTGTTTGCTTCCAGTTAGGTCCAGATCCAAGCCTTGAACTGATGAGTTAAGGCATCAGATAAAGATACCAGTTAGAAAGACCTTCCCTTTGGGATGACTGTCCTTGATTTTATGACCCTGCACTGTACTCCTAAAAGCTGTTTGTTTGTTTTTTTCACATGGGCAGGCACCAGGAAACAAACCTGGGTCTCCGACATGGCAGATAAGAACTCTGCCACTGAGCCACCGTGGCCCTGTTTGTTTTTTAAAAAGTTAGGTGAGTATTTGACAACAAGTTTCCAAGGTTTGAGGAGGTTCTCCATTAGGTCTAGAGGTAGGGGAAAGAAAGAAAGGAGACTTGGCACGTAGGTGACATTGGACAAAATTCCCAGAATTACAGAGCTCAAGGAATTAAATTTCCTCTCCCTACTTTGAGATAGGATGGTACTTGAAATGTTGGTAAAGATAGTGAGTTTCTTTATCCCTTAGTACTGCAGTTAAGGTATAAAATGACTTTCATCTGATAGGCTAGTTGGGGAAGTAGCACTAACTCAAGTTTACAAATGCTGAAATTGAGGCACATCAAATTTAATCACTATCCAAAGTTAACACAATGGAATGAGGTCATAACCAAGGATTCCTGGTCATGAGCACCTAATTAGGATACTTCATGAGTTGGGAAGAACAAGAGTATGAAAAAATGTGGGGGAAAAAATCTAAGTCTAAGAAATTAAGGCCAGATGGAGTGGTGAGACATGGGTGATACACCACAGAATTATGAGTTCTGGCTTTATCAAGTATTTAGATATTCATATTAAACCTTATGAAAATGTTAAGAAAATTGAAATGCAAATTTGCTAAAACTTTGCAGAGGCCCTAACTCAACTTAGAAACAGTAGAATAAAATCATATTGAAGAAGAGAGATTTATATAAACATAAAACTACACATTTCAATGCTAATTTTTTGCCTTTTTTAAAGAAAAATGCAAACAAATATCAAACTGAGGAAAATACTTGCAAAGGTGTATGCTTAGGAAAATACCATTGAAAGCATGGGTTATCAGGTTGGGGTCTGTTGTAAAGGGTCCTAGATTGCAAGCTTTTACAGCAGTCACATCTATTCCAGAGTTGTAACTGTTATTTCTAAATTCTCAGATGCTGAGCTATTTGTTTATTTGTTCCTTGGAACTTTGGGTATTTGTGTGACACCTGAGAGTCAGAGTTAGAGCTTTGAATCCATGAGAGTCAGCATTGCCCCAGACAGCAACTGTGTAAAAAGTTGAAAAATTGATCAAAATTCAACTGGAGATATGAATGAAACTGTCGTGGTTAGGTTCATGTGTCAACTTGGCCAGGTGGTGGTACCTGTTTGTCTGGTTGGGCAAGTGCTGGCCTGTCTTTTGCTATGAGGAAATTTCATAGAATTGAATCATGGTCACATTGGCCACATCCATAGCTGATTCCAGCCAAGAGGAGTGTCTTCTTTAATGAGTTAATCTACTCACTGGAAGCCTTTTAAGGAGGATTCAGAAGAGATGGGCTCTCTTCCTGCTTCAGACGGCGAGCCTCTCCTGTGGAGTTCGTCCAGATCCTCGATTGGAGTCATCAGCTTCACAGCCTGCCTTACAGATTTTCGACTCTGTGTTCCCATGGTTATGTGACACACTTTTATAAATTTTTGTATAAATACAAGTATTTCCTGTTGATACTGTTTCTCTAGAGAATCCTAACTAATACAGAAAATGATCTGGATAGGGCTAAGGTAAATCAGAATACAGGGTAAAGTATGATATCTTCCATATTTTAAAACTTCAACTTCTATGTGAGACCAAAGAAAGAGATGTTTATATGGTGCAAAATTTATATTTTGGGTAGCAGATTATCTAATTTAACTTGTATGGTCAATGTATTTGAAAACACCATAATTACATGGAATCTTGAATAGAGCCTGAGATCTTGTTGATTTGTCCAGGTTAGTGTGATGCACTGATACATCCCAGAGTGATTTGGGCAAAGAGTAAGAAAGTATTTGCAAAGTCTCTTTGGGGACTAGGGAGAAAGGAGGAAATATTCAACTTCCCCATCTGGGGAATTCTTGATATTCTTGCAAACAGTGAGGACAACCAATTCAATAGACTGAGCCTTTGATCTTGGGGCTTGCCACTATGAAACTTATTCCAGAAAAGAAGAAGCTAAGCCTTCTTATAATTATATCTAAGAGTTACCCCCAGAGAACCTCTTTTGTTGCTCAGAGGTGACCACTCTCTCTAAGCCAACTCAGTAGGTGAACTCACTGCCTTCCCCCCTAGGTGGAGCATGACTCCCAGGGGTGTCAATCTCCCTGACAATGTGGAACATGATCCCAGGGATGAGTGAGGACCCAGCATTATAGGATTGAGAAAGCCTTCTTGACCAAAAGGGACAAGAGAGAAATGAGACAAAATAAAGTTTCAGTGGCTGAGAGATTTCAAGCAAAGTTGAGAGGTTATCCTGGAGGTTATTCTTATGCATTATACAGATGTCCCTTTGTAGTTTATGATGTATTGGAGTGACTAGAGGGAATTAACTGAAACCATTGAACTGTCTTCCAGTAACATTGATTCTTAAATGCAATTGTATAACTATATACATTTTACAATGTGACCATATAATTGTGAAGACTTTGTTGCTGATGCTCCATTTATCTAAGGTAGGGACAGATGAGTTAAAAATATAAGGACAAAAAATAATGTGGAGGGGGGATAAGGGGTGATTTAGATTGTTAAAACTGCTGCACTGCAAAATACCAGAAATGGAATGGCTTTTATAAAGGGAGTTTATTAAGTTGCAAGTATACAGTTCTAAGGCCATGAAAATGGCCAAATTAAGGCACCAACAAGTGGTTACCTTCATCCAAGAAAGACTGATGCCATCCAGAACACCTCTGTCAGTGAGAAGGCATGTAGCTGGCATCTGCTGGTGGCTTCGGCTTCTGGACACCTTTGTCAGCTGGAAAGGCACATGGCAACGTCTGCTAGCTTTCTGTCCTGGCTTCTCATTTTATAAAGATTCCCTGGGGGTATTTTCCTTTGGCATCTCCAAAGGTCTCTTGCTATGTGGACTCCAAAGGTTTTTCCAAATGACTCCCTCTTAAAGGACTCTAATAATCAATCCCACCTTGAATGGGTGGAGGCATAACTCCATGGAAACCACCTAGTCAAAGGTACCACGCACAATTGGGTTGGTCACATCTCCATGGAAACATTTTAATCAAAGAGAACCTATCCAACAATATTGAATGAGGATTAAAGAACATAGTTTTTCTGGGACACAGAATAGTTTCAAACTGGCACGAGAGGTAAAAAAAAAAAAAAGGGGGTAGATTGCAATACTAGTGTCAATGAGAGGGAGAGGAAAAGGGATGGTATGTATGTTTTTTCTTTTTATTTCTTTTTCTGGAGTGATGCAAATGTTCTAAAAATGTTCATGCTGATGAATACACAACTATGTGATGATATTGTGAGCATTGATTGTATACTTTAGATGGGCTGTATGGTATGCATGAAGATATCTCAATAAAAATATTTTTAAAAGGCAAATATCTAACTAGGGAAATGCTTCAAAGGTTTATGGTCAGGAAAATACCATTTTTAGCAAAGAAACTTATACAATTTATTAAAGAAAAAGCACTAAGAATGGAATGGATCAATGAATAAAGGACATGATAGGACAATTTACAGAAGAGGAGATACAACTCATAAGCATATGGGAAAATGTTTATTTCACTAATGGATTAGAAATGTAATTTAGAAAAACAGAGTATTTTCCTGTAATTAAATTAGCAAATTTCAATTAATAATGTTAACAAATCTAACAAGTTTTTGGTGAAATCAAAATTCCTAATGATTGGCATAGACTTTGGGGAACCACAGATTATTTTCTTGCAAATTTTTTCCAACGTCTTCTAAAACCCCCAAATGAAAGCACATATATACAAAATATTTTTGTTAAATCACAGAGTTACAAGTAATTAAGAGAAAATTAGAATCTACTAGTAAGAATGTTAAATAATACATCATCTGAATTATTATGAAACTGTTATAAAGAGTATAAAGATCATGTAACAACCCACAAATAATTATGATATAATGTTCGTGAATTATAAACAGGACACATATTTACTGTGCATAGTATGCTGCTATGTAGACTACAACAAATGTTCAAAACTAGAAAGAACTACAATATAATGTTGTCAACGATTGTACTAGTGTGCATGGGTTAAGCATGATATTTCTTCCTCTATTTTCACACCACTCCTGCTTACTTTAGTGTTAGATTGCTTATATAACTAAAATGAATAGAATCACTGAATAATTACTGGGTTATCATTTATTTTTCTCTTTTTCAGGCTATGTGAAACTGTATTTTTCAGACTTTGATGATATACTTTTCTATCATTAAAACTGTCTTGATAGCTGAAAGATAAATAAAAAATATTTTGATGCTAATTTTTGCTATCAGTTTACAGATTTCCCTAACATGTCTTCAGAAAGTGATCCAGTGATGATGCTGACAATAATGATGATACAGTCAATGTAGGTGAAAGTTTATAATTTTCAAAATTTTTTTTTGTATCATTTCATTTGATCCTTAATACAATTCCATGAGATCAGCAGGTTACTATTATCATATATGGTAAGGTGTTATTATTTACTATTTAGCTTTGGCAAATTAATCTCTGGAGACAGCATTTTTTTTTGTCAACAAATAAAGACAATGGTACATCCTTCAGCATTAATATGAACCATCTGGTGTTTTGCCGGCAAACTGTAGATTCCCAATATACTTTGATTCCAATTCTCTAAAGGGAATAGGGACCCTGAAGAAGCCTGCTTGGTCCGCCATGTTGGATGTAAACTGTGTTATTATACCCTCACTAGTGAATGTGCCTGATAGTCTCCTGGAATTTTAGGGGTCAGAATTCCTGGCCCACCACCTTGCATGTTCTCAGGTTCTCCTCAGCAGTTCCATGAAGTGAATCAAGATGTTCTGCTGTTGAGAAATATTTTTTCAATTTGCAGAACTGTCATTGACAAAACTGGAAGATCCATTTCAATGTTGCTTTTCCCTCTGCATTTTCTCCAAACCTTTGGTACTATCATTTGTCTATGCTAGCGTAATATCATATCTAATTTAGCACATCAATTATTTTGATATTTTGAGTTTGATGGAACTGTGTTTCATAGCTCTCCTCAAAGAGGTGGTTTTGGGTGCTCTGCCTTCTGAACACGTGGTAATTAATAATCTAGGTCAGAGTTTTCAAGAGATACAGTATGTTTTAGTGCAGACTAATTTTTACAAGTGTAAGAATCTCTCCCACTTTCTCTCAAATACCAAATGCTAAACAAAGGCACTGGAATAATTGCTTGAAACATGAGTCAGAAATTTTTTTTATGATTAAGAACATCAACATAAAAGGATGTATCATGGAAACTATAAAACACTATATATTCATAAGATAGTATTATTTTCTTTTGATGATCTGTTGTGTTATTTTATTTTCTCTAGTTTCTCTATAGATTTTATCTCCCTAACTGAACTTTAAATTCATCAAAGGTTTGGATTATAGCTTCTAGCCATTGGTTGCTCACAGCAGTTTTGTGTACAAGTGTAGGACCTGGAGAGATAAGATCTGGCTTCTTATCTTGGCTTCACTACCCTTTTGACTGTGTGACCAAGGGCAAGTTATTCAAGTTGCTTTTCCTCAAGGAATTTCAGTTACCTTATCTTCAAAATGGATATTAAAAAAAAACTGAATTCAGAGATTGTGATAAGATAAGTTACCTGTTAAATGGGAGTCACTAAATGTTAGATTTTGTCTCCTACTTACTGGTAGAAATTTGTTGGATTAAAAAAAATCCTCAACAACTTTTATTTATTAGGATTTACTGCACCCCTAATGTATATTCACTCTATTCAAGTAACAACTTTTCAGCATATGCTGCTTTGCTGAATTGCTGATGTTACCTTGGGCTAGTATTTGCGAATCTACAATAGACTCTTCCCTTATGATTCACAGAAATTAAAGGACTTTTTATCTTCAGGTCTAAAATCAGGAAAATGTAGCCGTTAGTAAACCTGTAACCTAGCTTGAGGTCTTGTAGGTATTACAGTTGAAAACTCTCGAGTTCATTACAAATTCCATGAGTCATTTGGTTAATTACTTATTGATAATGCTAAATTACCCTACCTCATGAGATGTCTGTTCAGAATAAGAATAAGATTCTGACAAGGTCTGGACAATTGACCAGCTCTCGCTGTCTAGACAGGAGCCATTAGGAGCACTAACAGACAGTGAGCCTAAAGTTCCCTGATATCTAATTCATGAAATGTTATTTTTACATGATATAATTCAGTATAGAGTTTTCTTTTATTGGGTGATGTCTTTCCCCTGAGATCTTTGACTCCATTCAAATCCAACTTGCTGACTTTAGACTTTATACTTAATACTTGCATTGGCATAATATTGACTGAAAAGCTTAGTGCTCCCCAGTTTTTCCTTCACTTAAATTTGAAACTCCCAGCATTTAAAGCACTCTTTTAGATTGACTTTTTTTGGTGTACCAGGTACACTTATTCTCTTAAAGAACCATCATGGTATTTGTTGGTATTTGGATGGAAAGAACACTGTTCAAGATATTTTGAGACTGAAAACTCATACTTGACAATTTCAGTTTGTCAGGTCCTAATAAAGTTTTTAAATTATTTTCTTTGTCCTATTACTAGTCAGTTTTCCTCTATTACTACTAGTTATTCAGTCTACTGGAATATAGGTTACACAAAGGCAAAGATTTTTGTGTGTATTTTGTTCACATGGGTAGAGCAGTGTCTGCTGCATGTTAGGCACTTGATGAATAATTGTTGAAGAAACATGACCCAAAGATAAAAGAAATGGTGTTTCTTTAACAGGCTTTTTATTCCATTCCCATTTATTCTTGTCATGTTGCACTTCTGTTACTCAGAGAAAGAAACTAAAGAAAAACTGAATGAAAGATGAGAGAGAGGATATGATCAATTATTTGTGCTGATGGCTTGAAGGACAGATATCCCTCTGCAGATGGTATGGCAAATTGGAATAGATTATTGGGGTTCACAGGCAGTGAATGGATATGGGCATGAAGGGCTGCTTTTCATGGGAATACCAAGAGGGAGTCTCTGAAGCTGCTTCCTTCTGGGGTACCTTGTAGGAGGTTCTTATCCCCTCAACTGGATATAGCTGGGTATAGAGATATGAATTGATTATGAGTTCCCAGTTGGGGTAGAACTCTTCTCCCTTCAGGTATCTGAGGCATCCCCATCCTTCTCATCTGGTTTTTGGATCTCTTGTCTTTCTAGATACCTTTTACTTGGTATTATAGATAATTTTCTGTGGAGAATTTTCTCAGCCCTAGTGGCTTCAAATATATCTTTGTCTTATATGAAATTCAGTAGTGTACAAAGACAAAAAAAGCTTATGCATGTACTATATTTGTCACAGTAGTGGATCAAGACAAAGAGAGAATGGTATATATTTTCAAGGGAGTTTAGAAGTCAGATTTGTCTACAGTTTTCACTTGCCATAATTTTCCTATATTTTCATAAATAGCAACCTCACATTTGTAAACCCAATGTCACAAACGGTTCTGAGCTGGTAGTGAAGTTATGGAGCATAGAGAAAAAATGGAACTTTCAGCAGTGTGAAAAATTTCTCCTAAAAGCCTTTTTTGTCACATGGGGGAACTTTAGTAAGAAATGCCTTTGAGAAATGTGTGTTTCATCTATGTAAAGGAAACAGTAATAATTCTGCTAAATAAATATTAGTTGAATGAATGAAATGATTATTGTATGAATGAGAATGAACATTAGTGTATTAGTGACTCATCTTCCATGCTTTTTTCCTGGGAAGTGGGTTACATGGTGTAGTGAAGGCTTTTTTGTCTGAGAATATGTAGGCTGTCTTGCTGCTGCTGCTGACTCACTCTGAGTTCAGTGTACACTTTCAGATTTCACCCGAGTATTTATTACTCATTTCTTCTGCTACAGATTCCTACTTTTTTCTTGAGGAAATTCAAATTTCCCTTATTCTCAAATGTGTGATTTTGGTACAATTAACCCCAATCCACCTTCTAGAAGACTCCCCTGGAGTTGTTGAGAATATTAGCTGAATTGAGATGATTAGTTGAGAAAACCGCTTAGAACAATGCTTGACACTTACTAAGTGTTGTTTATTGTATTAGCTAATGCTTTAGGGAAAAAGAACCAACAGGAGATACATATAAATGTAATGAGATATTTATAAATATTGTCACATGTGACTGTGGAAATAGGCAAGTCCAAATTCCATAGCGTGGGCCACAAACTGAACTCTGATGAAGGTTTTTGCTAAATTTGCCAGGAGAAGCTGGCTGGCTGAAATAGAGATCGAAATTCCCTCTTCTGACTTCTGAAATCATCACTTCCCCTTCTAAAACCTTCAACTGATTGAATAAGTCATCTTTTATTACTGAAGGTAAGCTCCTCAGTGGATTGTAGATGTAATCAGCTGTAAGTATAATCAACTTATTATTAAGTCTATGAAATTTTCAAATTTTCTCACAATAACAATCAGTCCAATGCTTGGCCAAGCAACTGGACACCAAATCCTGGCCAAGTTGACACATGAACTTTGCCATCTATTCTAGTTTGCTAGCTTCTGGAATGTGATATACCAGAAATTGAATGGCTTTTAAAAAGGCCATTTTAAAAAGAATTTATTATGTTGCAAGTTTACAGCTCTAAGGACATGAAAATTCCCAATCAAAGCAAGTCTATAAAAATGTCCAAATTAAGGTACCAACAAGAGTTGGTGTTCACTCAAGAAAGGCCGATGAAGTTCAGGGTTTCTCTCTCAACTGGAAAGACACATGGCAAACATGGTGACAAATGCTAGCTTTCTTCTCAGGCTTCTTGTTTCATGGAGGTCCCCAGGGGCATTTTCCTTCTTCATCTACAAAAGTCTCCAGCTGCAAGGACTTTCATGATTCTTATGGCTCTGCTGCTCTTTCCAAAAAATGTTTCCTCTTTTAAAGGATTCCAGTAAACTAATCAATACCCATCTGGAATGGGTGGAGTCACAACTCCATTGAAACCATTTAATCAGAAGTTAATACCCATAGTTGGGTGAGTCACATCTCTGTGGAGATAATCAAGTTTCCAAGCTATAGTACAGAACAGGGATTAAGAGAAATAGCTGCCTCCATGAGATAGATCAGGATTAAAACATGGCTTTCAAACCTGCACACCATCACAGTCCATCACTTATCAACTTGGTAGCCATTCACACCTTCCTCAACTGTACTTAATCTTTAAAAACAATAACAGTCATATTTTCACCTTACAATGCTCAACTCTCCTGAAAATGCACTAAATCTTCCCAGAATAGGTGCAAATGACTGGGGAATAGTCACTCAAACTTAATATCTGTAACTTCAATTCTATAACAAGAAGGTAATAAAACATGCTTTATGATAAAGGGATAAGATAAAGAAGAAAACAAAATATTTGCTTTGTGTACGTATACAAAAATACAACAAAACAAGGAAGAAATATTAATAATCATTACAGTTCTCATTTCTGTAACTAGTCATATGGGCATAGCTCATATTTATAGCTGTCTTTTTCCATACCAATTTCATATTCCCTTTACCCTCAGCAAACACCTCAGCTGGCTGTGGTTCTTTGCCTGGTGGGGTGTCATGGTCAGCTTCATTGTCAACTTGGCCAAGTGGTGGTACCTGTTTGTCTGGTTGGGCAAGTGCTGGCCTGTCTGTTGCAATGAGGACATTTCATAGAATTAAATTATGATCACGTCAACTGCATCCACAGCTGATTCCATTTGTAATCAGCCAAGGGGAGTGTCTTCTGCAATGAGTGATGCTCAGTCTAATCACTGGAAGCCTTTTAAGGAGGATTCAGAAGAGATGGGTTCTCTTCCTGCTTTGGCTGGCAAGCCTCTCCTGTGGAGTTTGTCCAGACCCTCCATCAGAATTGTCAGCTTCACAACCTGCCCTGCAGATTTTGGACTCTATGTTCCCATGGTTACGTGAGACACTTTTAGATTGTATATTTGCGAGTGTCCCCTATTGATTCTGTTTCTCTAGATAACCCTAACTAATACATGAGGTGACCCAAACCTTCAGTCCTTAAGTTTCTGGGCCATTGGTAGTCCTGTCTGGATTGGGTTATTGTAGCTTTCCATTGACTTTAATCACAGGGCATGGTAGTAAAAAGAAATACCGTAGCGGATCTCCTGTATTCCAGAAAAAGTCTTTACCTTCACTGTGTAGTTGTAGTCCTAATTCCCCTTGATAGTCAGGATCAGTCACCCCAGTCAGTATAGTAATTCCCTTCTTTGCCTGTTGATTCAGAGTATGAGAAGTCCAAAGCGGCCAGGTGGCAGACATGACTTCCAGTTCTATGAAATCATTGTTGTGTTCATGCTGTGCTTAAATTTTGAATTTGAAGCCTTGAGTTCATCCCTTCTTTTATAACAGTATCAAGCATATTTAGGAACAATCAGCCTACATCATCATACCTTTTAACTCCACAAAACTCGGTTAAGGTGTCAAAAATCCTCACACCTAGATAGACCCTTGCCCTATATGCATTTGAGTAACCACATCCAGTGATGATGCCTTGTGTAGCTCTATTGCTAACACATGCCATGGACTATCTCTGCTCTCTTGGTTATTGGAATAGAGTCACCAGTACCTTTAAATCTAATTAGATTAGAGACCCAATTCCAAAAACCCCAGAATCAATTCAGAAATCTCATCCTTAAGATTTTGTTTCTCAAAAGCCACTCCCAGTACCAAAGCTGTATTAGAGTTTTCTAGGGAAACAGACACAATGGGAGGTATCTATAAATATCATATGAGAACTTTGTAAGTATTGTCTCATGTAACTATGGGAATGGGGAAGTCCAAACTCCATAGGGCAGGCTGCAACCTTTGAATTCTGATAAAAGTTTACCATGAAACTTCTTCTCCAAAAGAAGTTGGCTGGCTGAAATAGAGATAGAAATGATCTCTTCTGACTTCTGAAATAATCATTTCTCCTTCAAAGCCTTCATCTGATTGGATAAGACTTCTTTCATTGTTGATGGCTGTTTTAGTTTGTTAATGCTTCCGGAAATGCAATATGCCAGAAATGAGCTGGTTTTTATAAAGAAAATTTATTAAGTTACAAATTTACAGTGCTTTGCCCATAAAAATGTCCAAACAAAAGAATCCAGAGAAAGATACCTTGACTCAAGGAAGGCCAGTGGCTGTCAAATGGGAAGGCATGTGGCTGGCATCTGCTGGTCTTGTTCCAGGTTCCGTTGCTTCCAGCTTCCTCAGTGGGTGCTGTGGACCTTCGCTTAGCTCTTCTGGGACACAACTCTGGGTTTTGGCTTGCTTAGCATCCCATAGGAAGTTACATGGAAATGTCTGCTGGACTCTGCATCTCTATATGTCTGTGTCTAGGCATCTGCTCTCTCAGTCAGCATTCTAAGCATCTCCAAATATTTGTGTCTCTGTGGGTGCTGAAAAAACTCTTCTCCAAGTGTCTGAGCTTCCTCCAAAATGTTTCCCTTTTTAAAGGACTGCAGTAAATGAATTAAGACCCGCCTTGAATGGGCAGAGTCACATCTCCATCTAGTCAAAGGCCACACCCATATATGAGCATGTCATCTCCATGGGATCACACACAACTGAGTGAGTCAATCTCCATGGAACCAATCTTTTTTTATTCTCTCCAGCACAGTGTGTACTTGGTCTCAGTCTGTCCCAGCTGGGCCCGTGGAGGGAGTTCCACAGGGTGGAGGCCCCCAGGCCAGGCCGGGTCCAAAAGACAGAACAAGTGGAGGCAATGAATACTGGCAGGCTCAGCTGGCCTCACAACTAAGGGCTCGGCTCTGTGGCAGTGGGTGGAGTGGCTGCCACCGGGGGCACCCCAGCCCTCCCAAGAAGGAACTGGAGGCAAATGGAGTTTGAGCAATCTGGCTTCCCTAAGCCAGCTGTCCCCTCCCTGGGCTGGAAGTGGGGAGGGGCTGGGCCTGAACCTGGCAGGGAGTAGGAGCAGCACCCCTACACCTCACGTCATGAGGTCTCCACCCTACAATATGGAATCAAGATTAAAGGACATGGCTTTTCTGGGGGTGCAGAACACTTTCAGATCAGCACAACAGCAATCTCTTCAGCTGATTGTAGATGAAATCAGCCATAAATGCAATCAACTTATTGATTATTTAAGTCCATGAATTGTCCTCACAGAAACAATCAGGTCAGTGCTTGCTTGAACAAGCAACTGGACACCAAATCCTGACCAAGTTGACATATGAACTTAACCATATCAATTTTTATTATTATAATGATGATACTATAAACCTTAATTTTCTGTGTGTAAAATATTGAAGCAATAACAATTATTGGAATAAATGGCATTCTGCTATCTTAAACATCACATCTTCTCATTTTTGAATTTATTCAACCAATCAGTCCATCAGTTTTTATGATGCAGTTGGTATCTGTACTGCATTAGTTACAGTAGTACCAAGACAAATAGAATCCACTTTGTGTTTTTGTGAAGCTTATGTGTTACTTAACTTATTCAGCAGTTTAATTCTGAAGCCAATGAATAAAACATGTCTGCTTACACTAGGAAAGATGTCTTAGGCAAAACAGCCATTTCTACCTATTTTGTGATTTAATTGGAAGTAACTAGAGGATTTGATAAATCTGATATTCTGATTTTTTCATTTTAAATTCCAATGTAGGGGGAAGTGAGAGAGAGAAGAGAGATCAGATATGTGGGTTCAGCTGCTCAAGGTGTATTTTTTAAGTTGAGACAATAAGGACCAGCAAATTTCACTGTTTTCGATTACATTACCTACTCTCATAAAATCCTGCCTCAAGCCCCTGTGGAAACACCTGATTTTTAAATTTTATTTTATAGGATAACATAGAAAAGCAGTAGCACAGTTTGGTTTTCCTAATCATAGCTGCACATTTGAAAAGGTCAGTCTTCTGAATTCAATGTATCTTACAAATGAAGTTTGTCTGTGTTCTTACATGCTAGTTAACTTTATTTTCTCCATTTTTTAATGTAATTTACGGGAGAAAATTCTAATGGTAAACAGTCATGTAAAATTGCCCCCTGATATTGCTGCAACACTTAAAAACATATTAAATGGGGGTTAATGAAATATATAAGGCTTGTAGTATCTCTAAGGTCTGAGATTCTCAGAATAAATACTATGGATTTTTGCTTCCTCTGCTTGGAAACCTCCCCCCTACACTCATAATTTTTTCCTGGCAAACTTCTACTAATTCCTTCAGTTCCCAGCTCATATCATATTCCCTGATCATCTCCCATCCTTTCTGTGCTCTTTACTTTGAGTATTTCCTCCCCAGAGCTAGAACTGCATTTTGTAAGTTATCACTATTATTACTCTTGTCCCATTGCACTGTAGACACTTGTAAAAATGTCTAGATTTGTTCCAGGTTGTGAGCTCCTAGAAGGCAGACTTGTTGCCTCACTTATAATTGTAGGTATTTAGCACAGTATATTTCCTATTTCAAAGTAGGATCACAGTAAATATTTGTTAAAAATGAATGGATAAATATCCCCCATTGTCAGTCTTCAGGACTACATGGAAATTAGATGATGAAAGTTAAGAGGCTATGGATGTTAGAGAGACAGATTATAACAACTGAAATTTATGATTTTGTTGGTTGGGCTCAATCCTGGCACTAATCTCTTTGGAGAAATCCATGATCTGCGATAGTGTCCCTGAATTCAGGACAGTGGGTCCATAATGAGCCATTTAATAGATGGGAGATATATATATATATAATATTTATTATATAAATATTTTTCTTAAGACTTTTATTTGAAATTCTGTTTTATGAGATATTAGATCTTTAAAAACAGTCTTCACTTGGGCGCTACTTGAAAAGGCCCAATTTTCATAATGACATAGTGTCAAAAAATGTGGGTTGGCTGTCTCCAACCTCTTTTTACTTACCTTACTCCAGTTTAGAGAGTAGGAAACTGAAACGTCTTCCCAGACTTCACGGCAGCTAAGGTCAGCCATAATCCACAATTCTAGTCAATGTGATACAATAAAAAATCTCTGAGTAGAATATCCCTCCTGTGCTGGTTTGAATCTGTTATATACCCCAGAAAAGACTATGTTCTTTTAATCCATTCTTGAGGGGACAGATCTGTTGTGCCTGGGACCTTTTTTTAAAATTTTAAAAATTAATTTTAAAAATTAAAAAAAATGTATGACAACAAAGAAACACAAACATTCTTAACATATGATCTGTATATATAATCAGTAATTCATAATATCATCATGTAGTTGGGTATTCATCATTATGATCATTTCTTAGAACATTTGCATTAATTCAGAAAAAGAAATAAAAAGACAACAGAAAAAAATTCATACATACCATACCCCTTACCCCTCCCTTTCTTTTTTTAATTAATTTATGATACATAACCACGTACAAACATTCTTATCATATGATCATTCTGTTCTTGTTATATAATCAGTAACTCACACTATCATCACATAGTTGTATATTCATCATTATGATCATTTCTTAGAACATCTGCATCAATTCAGAAAAAAGCAATAAAAAGAAGACAGAAAAAAGTTCATACATACCATACCCCTTACCCCTCTCCTTCACCGATCACCAGCATTTCAATCTACTACATTTATTTTAACATTTGTTCCCCCTATTATTTATTTATTTTTAATCCATATGTTTTACTTGTCCATCGATAAGGTAGACAAAGGGAGCATCAGACACAAGTCTCTCACAACCACACAGTCACACTGCAGCAGCCATATAATCATAAAATTATCTTCAAGAAACATGGCCACTGGAGCACAGCTCCACATTTTCAGGCAGTTTCCTCCAGTCTCTCCATTACACCTTGATTAACAAGGTGATAGCTATTTAATGTATAAGAATAACCTCCAGGATATCCTCTCGACTCTGGTTGGACTCTCTCAGCCACTGACACTTTATTTTGTCTCATTTCGCTCTTCCCCCTTTTGGTTGAGAAGATTTCTCAACCCCTTGATGCTGAGTTCATTCTAGGATTTCTGTCCCACATTGCCAGAAAGGTCCACACCTCTGGGAGTCATGTCCCACGTAGAGAGGGGGAGGGCAGTGAGTTTGCTTGCCATGTCGGCTGAGAGAGAGAGAGGTGGCTGGGCCTTTTGATTAGGTTATTTCCATGGAGATATGGCCCACTCAATTCAAGGTGGGTCTTAATCCTTTACTGGAATCCTTTATGAGAGCTCACTGAGCTAGAGGACTTAGAAAAGCCCCAAGAGAAACAAACAAGAACTCACAGAAATCCAGAGATATTTTAGAGAGAAGAACCAGTAAACATGACCATGTGCTGTTTTGAAAGGATTTATGTACCCTAGAAAAGCCATGTTTTAATACTAATCAGTCTTGTGGGAGCAGCTGTTTCTTCTAATTCAGTACTGTAGGTTGGAACCTTGATTAGGTTGTCTCCACAGAGATGTGACTCAATCAATTGTGGGTATTAAACTTGATTAGATGGAGATGTGTCTCCACCATTCCATGTGGTCTTGATTAGTTTACTGGAATCTTTAAAAGAGGAAACATTTTGGAGAACCCTTCAGAATGATGAGAAAACCACAGAGTCCACCAGTCATCGACCTTCGGAGATGAAAAAAGGAGAATGCCTCCTGGGAGCTTCATGAAGCAAGAGGTTTGGTGAGGAAGCTAGAAGACATCATCATGTTTACGATGTGCCTTTCCAGTTGAGAGAAAAACCTTGAACTTCATCGGCTTTCTTGAGTGAAGGTAACCTCTTGTTGGTGTCTTAATTTGGACATTTTTGTAGACCTGCTTTAATTGGGACATATTCTTGGCCTCAGAACTGTAAACTAGCAACTTATTAAATTCCCCCTTTTTTAAAGCCATTCTAGTTCCAGCATATCACATTCCAGCAGCTAACAAACTAGAACACCAGGTGACAGAGGAACCCCAGATACTATCAGCCTTTCCCTAGTGAAGATACCTTTTGTTGATGCCTTAAATTGGATTTTTCCATTTGGGCACTTTTGAAAAGCCTTAGAATTGTAACTTGTAACTTAATAAATCTCCATTATTAAAAGCCAACCCATTTCTGGTATTTTGCACTTTGTAGCTTTAGCAAACTGAAACACCATCCCAAGGTAAAAGTCAAAGCCTCACCTCTTCTTCCTGCTTTGAATTTGGATGAGGTGCCTGTGGGAGCAGGAGTCATTTGAAACATGAAGACTAATGTCTCAAGTAGAAAGGCAGAATAGGAAGACTGAAGAAGACTTGATCCTGGATCTTGGAAGACTCCACTGATCCATCCTGCCAGTCTAATTTGTCTTCCTTGGGCCTTTTTAAGCTGCAAAACAAATAGGCTTCTTACCTGTGAAAGCCATTGCAAAAGTGTTTTCTGTTCCTCTCAGCCAAAAGCAAATACAACTGACACAACGTGTTACAACAGAATAGGCTAGTTTATGTTGCTATAAGTGAACAACTTGGAAATGTCAGTAGCTACACACAAAAGAACTTTCTTTCTTACTCATGATATGCCTGCTGTGTTTTTTAGTGATTCTGTAGAGCTGCTGATATCATTTAACTTGACAGGTCAAGATGCTGAAATTTTATGGCAATTCCAGATCAACACAAACTTCCATGATCATTGCAGCAGGGAAAGGATGAGCTGGAGATTCAAGGAAGTACAATGAAATACTCTGGTCAGAAGTGACACACTTTATGTCTGCATGCATTTCGTTGGTGAAATCACATTCTCTGGCCAGGCCTAATCTCAAGTGTAGGGGAGAACAATCTCCCTATGTACGTGGAAAGAGGAGGCTGGAAAATTTTGATGAGCAGCACTAATATCTACCACACATACCAGGAGTCTTAGTGAAACCATAGGCAGGAAAATACAGTTGATGGAGATATCCTCTGTTCCTATAACCTTTTCTTCTGAGTTTGTTTAACTGCAGGTCATACAACCCGAGCCAAAGATTATGGGAGTCATTAGAAGCAAATAAAATGCAAGAGATCTCTCCAAAGGAAATAAGATGCAACCCACTGGCATATTTCTACCATGTACAGATAGTCCTTTAAACAACCAATCAGAATATGCCAACCTAAATCCCCATCACTGTCCCCACCCCTCTTTATTCCCATCTTGTAAACCTTCCGTAATTCTCAGATCAGGGAGACAGATTTGAGTTTGCCACTCATCTCCTTATTGTTCAGCCATGAGATGAAACTCTTTTTCCTCAAACTCCATTGAATTCTGTGTGTGTTGGGCAGCCAGCCCTTTGCTTGGCAGCATTATTGTTAGTCGAATAAAGTAAGGGAATGCTGTTATCGAAACAGTGATCAGGTAAGTTGTTAGAATGGTTTGGTCAAAATAAGTGTGCTAAAAGCAAAATCTCCCAGTTCTTGCATAGTAAATAACACACCCCCTTAACTTTCCTATGTGGTATTGGGTTCAGAGTAGAGACTTGTTAATCATTGTCATGAAAGCAGGTGTGATGAACACATGAGGTACACAACTCAGTGGAACTTGGAGACATTCTCACTCACCCACTGGTTATTTTCCACGAATGCTCTGAATTTTCTCCTCCAAAATTTGAATCTGTTGTGATTCTAAAGATGAAATAGGAAAAAATACTGCTGATCTGTAATTGCTCAGGATGCTTTCCAGCTGCCCTCTCAGCAGGTCCTTCTGTGTAACTTGTTTTCTCATCATTGTAACTCCAGCAAAAGCGATTTTAAAAAGTCTCTGGGAGTTGGTAAATAGAATTAAGTTAAATCATGGCTCAGAACATCAGGTTTTCATGTGGACTTGATATAGAAGTTTTTGGCACACTAGAAAGTAAATGGCTCAAGCTATAAGAATATCAACCAATAAAAGATGCTTTCTATATAGAGAGCGCTCTTGAGTTACTATGGACTAACAAGGAAGTCAGAAAGTATATGTGGTAAAAAAAAAAACTATGGATTATTTCTGCTGGGTACAACATTTTGTACTGTAATGATTTTGAAGTAAAAAAACATGGGGCTTCTATTTAATGCTTGACACTTTCTAGCTGGGTGGCCTTTTCTCCTCCTCTCCTTGATCCTCAATTTCTTCACTGGTGCAATGGGGATGATACCATCTATCTCATAAGATAAAGATACAGGATAAAGAGTTCAAAAAAGATCAATGGCTTCTTTTCTTTGTGGGTTTCTTCTTTCTTAATAAAGAGAATAGTTATAAAGTAAAGTGTTTTACATTCTTGTGAACAGAATAATCCTTTTTAGGCTCTTCTTTTAAAATTCATCTACTCTGTTCAAATACTACAGATGTAAAAAGGAAAAAAATCAGTTCCTTTTTTCTCAGAAGTCTATGTCTGTTATAGATAAAGGTTAACATTAGAATTCGATTTTCTTTTCTTTCTTTTTTTTTCTAAGGAGGCTAGGCTCAGTGGTGTCAGGAAAGAGATATGAGTTTAGACCAGGCAGATATATCAGGTGGAGGCAGGTGAGAAAGGGTGGACCGGACAGATACCAGTAGGAGTGATTCCTTGAAGGTTTCAAATGTTGGCTGTAATAGGATATGGCCATATCTAAATGTAGAAGCATGAATTGGGCAGGGCAGATTAGATTCAAGGTGTGGCTTTGGAGAAGGCAAAGAAAGGTACAGAGGGAAAGAAGAATTGGAGAATGAGCTAGGATGGGAATAATGACAATAATTAAAGCTAATAAAAAATGAGCTAATATAAGCTATGTTCAAAAGAAAACCGTCAGCACTACCACAGCAACAGCAGGGGTAAATGATGGGGTGAGTGACAAAAGTTAAGAGGAGGTTTAGGTTTCCTATTTGGTGAGGGTGTGCTTATTGGTTTTCTGACTCTTGGGAACAATGAAATTATCTAAAATTGAGAATGTTGATGGACTGCGGACTGTGGGCCCTCTACATGATGCTTGATGAATGCAGGTGGCTGGAGGACGCGCTGACGGAGAAGTAGGTTGGCAAGTGATGGTGTATAATTATGAACAAAGGCTGTGCTGCTACAAAAAGGAACAATGTCATGAGGCATGCAATGATGTGAATGAACATGTGGGACATTTGGTGAGACAAAATAAGCCAGGAACAAAAAAACAACAATGGGATGGTCACCTTTAGAAAATGCTTATAAGGAAACAGGGGCCTAGATTGTAAGCTTTTAGAGCAGACACATTAAGTCCAGAGTGGTGATTATTATTTCTGGATTTTGAGAGGCTGTTTTATATATATATATATGATATTTAGAGATAAGAATGGAGCCGAACAGGTTGCGGTTAAAGAAATTCAGAACACAGGGGTAAGGAAGACAGTGTCCCTATTTTAGAACCACACATACTCTTTGAGATCAATGGAAGAAAGGTTTATTTGATCTGTAACTGAAATTTCCTGTACTACATAATCTAATTCAACCTGTCTATACAGGTCATTTGAACAACTGCGACAAAGGAAGCACAGAATAAGAAAGAGGCCCTTTAATCCTGTATAGATTATTTGTAATGCCTGGAAACATCCTAGAGTATATTAAGCAGATAATCAAAAAGTATTGGCAAAGTCCCCTGAAAGAGGGGAGAAAGACTATGGAATTATTAAACCTTACCATCAGGGAATCCCCAGATACTGCGTCAAACTTTAGGGACACCCAAATCAATATGCCATGCCCTTGATCATGAGGCTTATTCTCGTGAAGTTTATATAGGTAGCGGAGAAGCTTAGCCTATCTATAGGCATGTCTAAGAATTACTTCTGGAGGACCTCAAATGTGGCCTCTCTAAGCCCAACTCTGCAAGTGAAATCATTGCCCACCCCAGTACGTGGGACATGACATCCAGGAGTGAAAGTCTCCCTGACAATGTGGGAGAGGATTCCCAGGATGAATCAAGACCTGGCGCCATGGGATCAACAATTCCATCCTGACCAAAAGGGGGAAAAGAAGTGTAATTAATAAAGTACCAGTGGCAGAGAGTTCAAATAGAGTCAAGAGGTTACTCTGGAGGTTTCTATTACGCAAGCTGCAGGTAAACCTTGCTACCTGTCACAACCTGCCAACCCCCAACCAGGATCATTCCAGCCAATCCTAAAGAACACCTTTCTTTAGGGCAATATATAAGTTTCCACAAGTGTTTTAGGCACTAGAGTAACTTTCCAGAAACCTACAGATGGGTCCAGATAAGTCATGAAACCTAGCCCACCCTCTCCAGAACATCAGATAGTTCCATCTCCTTACCCTATATTAGTGACAGCCCCTTCCAATATCAAAAATTTAAAATTGCCATAGCTCAAACAACCCCAAAGAGTGGTATGGAAAGATCAAAGGTGATGGTGGAGTTATACATAGAAGATAGGGTTTAAAAATACAGAGAATGCTGAATTATTAAAACGATATTTCTTTCAGTCTCCAGTATTTTAGAGCAGCTAGAAGTAAAAACCTAAGACTGTGAAATTGTAACCCATGTCAAAGTCTGAAATATGTTCTACAATTAATTGTGGTGCTATGCTTTGAAATTTATAGATTTTTTGTATGTAAATTATTGTTCACAAAAAAAGAAAGAAAAAAAGTCGCTTGTTATGATAAAAAAGTATTTAAGTCCTCTAGCCTCTTATTTCTGGAACAGCTAGAAGGAAAAATATGAGAGGATCATATGGTAACCCATGACAAATTTTGGGACATATCCTGTAACCACTTTTTGAAGAGTGCTTTGAAAACTATTGCTTTTTTATTTCTTTGCTTTGTATATATATTATACTATACAATTAAAAAGTTAAAAAAATTAATAATAAAAGCAATAGCTTAAAACAAAACAAAAAAAAGAAGTAAACCTTGATTCTTGAAGATGATTCTATAACGATATAGTTTTTACAATGTGACCGTGTGGTTGTGAAAGCCTTGTGCCTGATGCTCCTTTTATCCTGGGTATGGATTGATGAGTAAAAAAATAAGGATAAAAATAAGTAGGAAATAATAGGGGGGATAAGAAGTAAACATATTAGGTAGATTGAAATATACTAGTGGTCAATGAGGGGGGGTGGTAAGGGGCATGAGATACAGGGGATTTTTCTTTTTCTCTTTCTGAAGTGATGTAAATGTTCTAAAAATGATCATAGTGATGAATACACAACTATGTGATAATATTGTGAGCCATTAATTATATATCATGTATGGACTGTATATGTGTGAAAATTTGTCAATATAAATATTTTTTGAATGAGCTAAAGAATGATAGCATACTGATGATATAAAAATAGCTAGCAGTTATTAGAATTTACCATGGTTGCATTTCATGCTAAGGTCTTGGTAATTGCTGTCTTATTCGATCTTTAAAATAACTCAATTCTGATCATTATGTCACTTTACATACAAGGAAACAGCAGCTTATTAAATTTAAGTAGCTTTCCAAGAAAGTAAAAAGCCCTGAGTTCAGGGCTTGAACTCAGTTCAGCTTGATTACAAATTCTTTTTCCCAACCTCCACATACTTTGCTGTACTGTCTCTGTTAATGAGTTTGCAAGTCCTTTGGCTTCTCAAAAAGCTGCAGAAAGCAGATAGGAGACAGCAAAGGAATCAAGCTGTAGCAATTAAGAAGAGGGTTTAGATAGGAGAATTTAACTAGATTATGCAAGGAAAGTAAAATTGTGCTGTGGCTGTCTCTGGTTTAATCCATCAATGCGGAGTAAACTCTGGCTGTTCCTTAGTCCATACTTTGCCTCCTGTTTGGCTACCCTAGTTGACCATGTTCTATAATCACACACAATTTAAGCAATAGAGTTTCTATTCCCTTAACTTCCTGTAAATGTGATTTTAGAAGTCATGAATGCTGAGATTAGGAGTTGACAATGTTTGAAAATATGACATTGAAGTTTGGCCCCTTCCTTACCTCTCAGAATATAAAGTACTGATAGAAAATAGGCATAATACTTTAAAGCTAGTACCCACTCTGTTAAATTCTAGAACAATCTCATAGTCAACAGAAAAAATCCAGCTACCGAAAGTGATTATAAAATAATCCAAACTTTTTATTTTTATTTTTATGTTTCTTAAACATCATCATGATGAGAATTCCCATTCAATTCTTAGAAGGTCCAATTTTCTGTCCCATCACTTCTTTCATTTGCCACAGCTGTTCTCATGTCTTTCACTTCAGAACTAGCTATGAAAATTCTCTTCTTACGTAGATCTAAGTCTACATACTTTTTTCTTTTTCCTTTTAGCCCTTTTAGGGCACCACAAAACTTCTTGCCTAATGGTGGAGGATCCAAACAGACTGAGAGGGCCAAGTTCAACTCCTTTTTAGCCAGGTTCACGAGGCTAAAGCCTGGAGAAACTCTTAAATGTATGAATTTTA
Organism: Tamandua tetradactyla; assembly: GCF_023851605.1. Taxonomy (NCBI): domain Eukaryota; kingdom Metazoa; phylum Chordata; class Mammalia; order Pilosa; family Myrmecophagidae; genus Tamandua; species Tamandua tetradactyla. Next base: position 38,654,375 of record NC_135345.1, on the reverse strand, counting down.
TCCCGTCACAGAAACATTTGTTGGTGGGATGTTTGTGAGGATGCAGAGTGGGCAGTAGAGCAGCTGCTTTCACAAATGGTGTGGAAGGGATGGCAGTGGTGCCAGTAGCCTGATTTGCCATCCTTGACACACAGGTCCTTAGTTTCTGACTATCCAGGGAGTCATGAAAGGCTATTAGTTTAAATTTAATCTGTACTGGTGAAAGCTCTTAATGTAGGCAGGCACAATGAGATGGCTCTCAATCATACTCAAATGCTTGCAGAGGGACGTGTTTGGCCTTTGGAAGTAATTCATACTCAGTAGTCCAGAGAGGCAACCCCCCAGCAGGCTAAATGAAAGTATCTTTCTCCCATACATAAAATAAAATGTATTATTGCTTCAAGCCAAACACCTACAGTTCATAATCGTTTCTCATTATGGTTCCTTAACCCTAGTGCCACTGCAGTCTTGTTTGGTGCAGAAGGCAAACGTTTATTAATTTGAGGCCAGATGGAGAGCATGATAGATTTTACTATTATGCCCAAGAGAGTGCTGTTTGAGAAATATAATTGGTGCTTAGCAAATTGAATACGTACTTTGATTGCAATACTTTCCTGCTCAGGTTTAGTGCATCATTTTCTGAACCATAGTAAGGTACAAACCTTTTGAATCATCTAAACATTTTAAGGTAAGAACTTGCGGATAATACTATGTAAAAATACAAAAATTTAAGAGTTGTGATAACTGTACTTTTTATAGCAAGCAAGATTTATATTATTGGGGTGGAAAATAATGTTGATAATTTGTTTTCCCATCTCTAATTTAAAAAAAAGGGATATATGTAAGCTGACACAAAGTTAGTGATTCCATAAAATAGAAATATTTATGTGTAGGCTGATATATTGTGATCATAAATATGCCTGATTATAGAGTAACTGCAGCAATAATAAGAAAATAAAGTAGAACATAAGTGATGAAAATATTAGAGTAACCAAAAACCTCCTGAGACCAACAATATAACAGTTTCTCCATATCACCTTTTATCTATGTGCTTAACATGTAGGTAAAAATGAGAAATGTTTGTTTAGTGTTTGAAGTGCAGAATGATCATTTATACCTAATACCCACTTCTCTCCATTTCCCTTTCAGTAAGGATACCTCTCAGGTTTTTTTTTTTTTTTTAATGTTTTTATTGTAAACAGCAAACAAGCATACAAACATTCTTGACGTGCAAGCATTCTATATATGGTGGACAATCAGTGGCTCACAGTATCATCACATTAGTTAGTTGTGTATTCATCACCATGGTTATTTTTTTGAACATTTGCATCTCTCCAGCAAAAGAAATAAAAAAGAAAAAACTCATACATGCCATATGCCTCACAATGACCACTAGTATTTCAATCTACTCAATTATTTTAACCTTTGTTCCTCCTATTATTTGCTTACTTTTTATCCATATTTTTTGCTCATCTGTCCATACCATAGATAAAAGGAGCATCAGACACAAGATTTTCACAATCATACATTTACATTGCAAAAGTTTTATCATTATACAATCATCTTCAAGAAACAAGGCTACAGGAACACAGCTCTATGTTCAGGTGCTTCCCTCCAGCCACTCCAATACACCATAAGCTAAAAAAGGGATATCTATATAATGCGGAAGAATAACCTCCAGGATAACCTCTCAAGTCTGAAATCTCTCAGCCACTGACACTTCATTTTGTCTCATTTTTCTCTTTTCCCTTTTGGTCGAGAAGGTTTTCTCAATCCCTTGATGCAGAGTCCCAGCTCATCCTGGGATTTCTGCCCCAAGTTGCCAGGGAGTTTTACACCCCTGGGAACCTCTTAGGTTTTGATAGGGTGCATTGCTGACCAGATAAAATGTAAATTCCTGAGTCTTGCTTGGGATTAGGTAGAGTCGTATGATTAATTAAGTTCAGGCCAACAAAATATGAGTAGCTGTGACATGGGCAAATTCCAAAATATACCTTATAAATGAAGAAGCATGATTCCGCTTCTCCTTGCTTCTCACCTGCCTGGTGAATGCAGACATGATGTTGACAATGTGACAGCCATTCTGGAAGCAGAGTTGGAGATTACATGGTGAGGATGGCTGCCCTCTTAGAGCTTGGGCACCATTTCCTAGGCTATTAGAAGAAAAAGAATTGAGTTTCTATCTTGTTAACCTATGTATTTTCTGTTTTTTGCTTTTTTTTTGCATGGGCAGGCACTGGGAATCGAACCCAGACTCCGGCATGGCAGGCAAGAACTCTGCCTGCTGAGCCACTGTCACACTGCCCTCTGCTTTTTTTAATAACAGTTTAGATAGTGGCTTAATTCATATCAAATTCCTCTGATCTTTGTTGCCCATTGTTTAGGAGAAATGTGTTAATGGGCGATAACAGCCCCTCACCAAAAGCAGCTGGAAGGAGAAGGATCCTCAAATTATCTTTCTCAGTGGTATTATTAATAAAATGTGGCAGAAAGAAGAGAAAGGTGTCATTAATTCTGTGTGAAATGTTGGGAAAAACTTTACAGAAAAAGTGACATTTGTGTTGAGGTTTGAGTCACAAGTTGATATTTGCCAGCTAGAGAAAATTTGAACAAAGATATGGAAGGATGTGGCTAAAGGTGTAGAGGTCCTGTGAAATTGTAAAAGTGGGTTTTGAGGCCATATTTGCAAGATCACATGCAATTTGCTAAGGTGTCTGGGTTTTATTTCATAAGCAATAGACCAGTGTCACAACTTAAATTATGGAATTGAAAATATCAAATTTGTGTTTAGAAGAATTTCTGGCAGCACTGAAAGAGAAAATTTGGAATGAGAAGATAATGGAAATCATGTAGAAAGATCCATAGTTTCCAAACTCCTGTGATTCATCTATTATTTATCAGTAGTACTTATTATACTACATGCACATACACAGACACACACTCACACACACATATACCTGTATTATATATATATATATTCATAAGTATCTTTCAAAATTCAGCTTCTGTGTTTTATATTTTTAAGTATTAAATAAAAACATCTTATTTATTAAATTTCTATATATATACCTTTTAAAATTATGCTGTATACCTCCATGGCACACTTAACACACTCAGGGCAAATTATCAGCTGGTACATAATGGTGTGACTATTCAGTTGTTAAAATATTGAAATACCACCTTATTGGTTAAGTAGATGCTGCCCTGAGCCTCAGTACCCATCTCTACCAGCCTGTCTACCTGAGGCACCCCTGGAAACCCCAGTATCTTCTCTTGATCTAGCAACCAGAGTCCTACTTCCTGCACTGTGCTAGATCTAACTTCTCTTTTGATTGGTTGAGCTTATACCATATCAGTTGTTATATATTTTCAATATCACTCACCCCTGGAGACTTATATGGATCATATATTGTTTGGGCTAGGAAAATAGCAGAAGCCTAGTAGAAGGGGGAACAAATTTGAGAGACATTTTATATGGTAATGTAGGGGACTTGATGACTGATTAACTGTGGTAGTGAGGAAGAAGAAGGATTAAAATTTCTGGGGATTTAGTTGTATAAGTAGATAATGTTGCTATTAACAGAGATAAGGAGCACAGGGTTACAGAAACTTGGAGGTGGGGTATAATACGTTTGGTTTTAGACATATTGAGATGCCATTACAACATCCAGATGGAGATGGCTCAGAACTAACATAGCGGTGTTCTGGTAAATATTTAAAAATGATTCTCAAATAATAAATAAAAAGTTCTTATTTGTAGCATTTGCTGATTTCCATGTGTAAATACTTCTACCATGGCCATTTTTAAGCTACCAATGTGATGCCATTGAATGCAGAGTTGGGAAGAGATGTGCACAATCTACTTTTATACGCTAGCTCTAGGACACCACTGTCTGTATATACAGGCTTCGTGTTCAGGATATACAGGCTTGGCCGTTAGATTACTCCGTGTGCTTTAAAACTTTGAATATTGTTGAATTTTGTTTTTTGCCTCTGTATTTGGTAAAATTTAAAAGTATTCTGGTTGTGCTTGAAAAGAATGCATATGTGCAGTTGTTGGATGAAGTGGTCTTTATGTCTCTCTCAGCTGTGGTGTCCAAATTTGTGTTTTTATTGAGTTCTTATCTGCTTGTTTATTAGTTACTGAAATAGGTTATTAAATTTTCCTATTGTGGATTTATGTATTTTGAAGCCATGTTATTACATGCAGAGAAATTGTAACATCTTTCTGGTGAATTTAATTTTTTTTTATTGTTGTGAAGTATCCCCTTTTATATCTTGAATTGCTTTTTGTCTTAAAGTCTATACATCTGATATTTATGTAACTACTGCAGCTTACTTTTACATGGTATATCTTTTCTCTTTTTGCATTCTTTCATCCTTTCTGTATCCTTGAGTTTTAGATATTTCTCTTATAAACTACCCATAGGGTTTTGTTTTGTTTTGAATTAAGCTTGAAAAGACATCTGTGTCTTTTCAACCAGAGCATTTATTCCATTTGTTTTATATCAGCCAGAATCCAGGCAGGAGACAGAAACTACATAGTAATTTTAATAATGAAGATTTAATATAAAGCTTTATAAACTACAGGGGATTAACTGCTAGCAGGGAATAAAAGAGAAGTCTAAAGAACACCAAGATATTCTTAGGGATACCCAAGGGATTGTATTCTGAGGGAAAGAATCCAAGAAAGGATATACTGGATAGACTTCCCTCCCCCTTGTCCCCTGTAAAGCTAGGATTGAAGAAGATATGGCTACAATTTCCAGCTGGTGGTGAAAGTGTTTGGATTGCCCTGAGCCAAAGCTAGCTCACAGCTGGGAACTGTGAACAGAGACTCACTAGAAGAAAATAACATACACAAATAAATTCAAATATAAAATATGCAAAATACTATATCCTTGTTATCGAAATTTTCCTACAAGGTTATAGTTTATATCTATGGCTTCCATCTTCTACTCCCCATTACCTATTTCTCTCCCTCTCAGAGAGGGGTGACCTGGTGGAGTGACCCAAACCTTCATTCTTGAAGGCTCTGAGGCTTCAATTTTCCTGCAATTTTTTTTTTTTTTTGCTTCTGTAGTTTTTCATGAATCTTTACTATTGGGCATAGATATGGTATGAAGTGCCCTGGAATCTCCTAGTTTCCAGACATATTTCTCCCTGCCTGTGTTGTGTTGTAAGGACCCCTTGGAAATTAGGATGAATACTTCCTAGAATAGATTTATTCCTACATGCCTGATAGTTCAGTGGCATAAATAGCCCCAAATGGTCAAAAGACAGTCTCATCTTCCAATTCAGTGGTACTGTTATTATGTGCCCTGGCAGAATCTCCTCTCTTTGGAGGCTAAGACCTCCAAACTACTTGGGTCAATATTGCTGGGAAGGGAAGCTAAAATTCTGCAAATGGGTTATTAGATTTAATAGCAAAAGAAATGACTCCCACTTCCATTCCTGATATCTGGATCCATGAATTCTGGCTATGAGGAAAGAGACCATATAATGATCTCTAATTCAAAGCATGTACTGCATTCTATAACACAGAACTGGTGCTGTAATTGAGACTTCTGAATGCTTTTTCATTTTTCAATTAGACCAATTGAATTTGGTTGATGGAGTATGTTGTGAGACAAGTTAATTCCATAGTCACGAACTCAGTGCTGCACTTTCTTTCCTGTGAAAAGATTTCTTTGCTTGGAAGTAATGCTATGGGGACTCCTATGATAATGGATAAGGCATGCTTTGATGCAGTGGATGGTAGTTCTGGTAGAAACATTACAGGAAGGAAAGGCAAATTGATATCCAGAATATATCTGTATTCCAGTGACTACAAATCTTTCCTCCATAATGGAAGAGGACAATTGTAATCAACCTGACATCAGGTTGCAGGCTGGTCCCTCCAGGAAATGGTGGCATATAAGAGACACAGTGGCACAAAAGACACTCTACTTTTGGTAGATTAGACACTAATAGAATTATCCAAATCAGCCTTGAAAAGGGGATGTCCATATTGTGGAGCCCAGGCATAACCTCCATCCCTGCCACCATGGCTACTTTGTGCATGGGACCATTGAGAAAGTATTAGGAGAAAGAGGTGATTGACATCCACAGAGCCCATCGTTTTGTCTACTCTGATTAAAAGCATTGGAAACCCATTGGTGAACTTTCACACTGAACACAAATATCTTCACGGTCTGTGTCTATTCTGAGAGATCTTTCCTAGAATTCATTGACACTAATTTCCTGATCCCTTTCCTTCTAAGGCCTGGACCAGAAAAATCATCATTATCTGCCCATAAATAAGGGTGGATATGTAGTTCTGGCCATCTCTCACTCCAAAGTAAAAAATAAAGTACTGCTTGAAGTTCTGTCAATTGGGAGGATTTTCCTTGGCCACTGTCTTTCAGGGAGGCAAAATTCCCTCAATCTTGCCTTTCTTTAAGTTTCACCATACATGACTTCATCACTAAATAATCTATTGCTTAGTTTTGTATAATTTTGCATGTATGAATGGTACCTGTCCTAGTTTGCTAGCTGCCAGAATGCAATATACCAGAAATGAAATAGTGTTTTAAAAGGGGAATTTAATAAGCTGCTAGTTTACATTCTAAGACTGACAAGATGTCCCAATTAAAGCAAGTCCATAGAAATGCCCAATGTAAGGCATCCAGGGAAAGATACCTTGATTCAAAAAGGCTGATGAAGTTCAGGGTGTCTCTCTCAAGTGGAAAGGCTCATGGCGAACATAGTCAGAGTTTCTCTCTTGGCTGGAAAGGCACATGGCAAACACGGTGCCATCTACTAGCTTTCTCTCCAGCTCCCCAGGAGGCATTTTCCTTCTTTATCTCCAAAAGTCCCAGGCTGGTGGACTATCTACTTAGTGGTAATGTGGCGTTCTGTGCTCTGTCAGATTCTCTTCCATTCTCCAAAATGTTTCCTCTTTTATACAATTCCAGTAAACTAATCAAGACCCACCCAAATGGGTGGAGACACATCTCCACTTAATCCAGCTTAACAAACCACTTTTGATTGAGTCACATCTCCAGGGAGATGATCTAATTACAGTTTCAAACATAGAGTGCTGAATAAGGATTAGAAGAAATGGCTGGTTTTACAAAATGGGATTAGGATTAAAACCTGGTTTTTCTAGGGTACATACATCCTTTCAAACTGGCACAGTATCATACTGCATACAGACTTCTGTGATGTTCTCTTCTCATTCAACATCAAGTTTTGTGCATCCCTTCATTTTGATTTGCATAGCTGTAATTCATTCATTCTACTATTAAACTATATCAAAACACACCTACCTATCCCCCTGTTGTTTAACACTTAGTTTCTTGATCTTGATACTCATTCTGGAGCCTTATTTTATCTTCTCTCCTTCATCTAGCTCCATTGTTTGAAATACTTGACACCTGTTTTGGAATTGTTTCCACAACTGTGCCTTTGGTACCTCTTCAGGCCTTGGTATGTTTTCTCATGCAGTACTTGCGTAGGCTATTCCACCCCACCCCCCATTTTTTCACACCTTCCCACAAGACCCTACTTTCTGGTTCTTTTACTTTCACTACTCATTTTATCTGGATCTCTATAGTCAAAAGCTTATCTAGCCACTAGTGGACTTGAGGCTGTAATGCAATAGTTCCTTCATTTTGTTTAGGGGAAGCACTAGGCTTTTCAATTTATAAAATGTAAAACATTATAAAAGGGGAAGAACACACTGGTATAGAACTACATTACCTTGATATTTGAAAGCTCAAAGATGTAAAAGAAGTTAAAAAGGGATTGATGATACTTTTACAAAAGGATTCATCATGTGATAAATTTAAAATAACAAGCTTCCTCAGTGGATTTAATAAACAATTTGATTTATAAAAATTCAATTTACACTGCTGGTCAGAGGTAAATCTATTAAGTAAAGCAAGGTACATTTGAAATTATATTTGGAAATACTGCCACTCCTTCCAAAGCTTGCCTTTTATTAAATAACACCAAACTGTTTTCTTCCCCTGAGGGAACAATGAAATAAATTTTTATAGCTTTTAGATAGCTCAACATTTTTTTTACCGAGAAGCAAGAAGTGAAGATATACAGGGCTAAAAGAACTCAGGAAAAGCATTAAAAAAACATAACTTTAAATAATTTCTAAAAAAGGTAGGCATTAAATCTTAGGAAAGGATTATGTTTTTGTGGGTGTTCAGTGTTTTAAACTCTTGAATAGAGAGTATAACAACCTGACTCTTCTCCTGTGCTGTTTTTGAGCTTTTCATCTTCACATCTCACCTTCATTTGACACAAAAAATACATAATAAACCTTCAGTGGGATAGTATCTCCTCTAAGCTTGGTTGCCAGTTATGAATTACTTGTGAATCAATGAAATAAAACGGTGAAAACTCATATTTAAAAGAGAATATGTATTCATGCTTAATAAATAACTTTGCAAATACACAGAATAATATCTAATCAATATAATAAATTTTCTCAAATCAGTTGTAACAGCTTTTCATAACCATTCAGTGAGTTCTCGTGTTCTAGACACAGCTGAAAACCCAATGCAAATATAAAAATATTCTTGAGACACAAGTTATATCCTATAACAAAAAAATTTCAATCTCAAGTTGTATTATGGCCTACTGGAAATCAAGAAGAGGTGGGGAGAGCAGTAGCAGTAGACTAAAATCTTTGTCTTATATCGTGTGTAGTCAAAAGATGCTTTCCTTCTTGATGGTGCTGCAGAAGGGACACTCCAAAGTTTGCTCCTGGGGTGGCCAATAAAAGTAACACCAAATGGGATATAGGAGGAAGAAAGAGTCTATTTAGGAAGGCAGAAGGACTGGGGAGAGTTCCCAAGTCAGCCTTCCAGAAGTGATTTTCAATTGGCTTTTATATCCATCAGAGACAAAGAGAGATTATTTTAGTAACAGGTAACAGAGGTCAGAAGAGCTTCAGTGGTTTATCCTACTTCTTTCAGGATTCACATTCTCTGTGACACCTGGGAAAGGTATCTCCCAGTCTAGGGAGATAGATGAAAGGCTTATTCATGTCTGAGAGGTCTGGGGCAATAAATGAAAACTTATTCAAATCTGGGTGCAGACTTTACATTTACATATTGCTCCTTTGTGATACTGAAAGTTCTCATTCACAGTTTGCTTCCAGAGTTAAAGTTACATTTAAAGGCTGTTTTAAAGTTTACAATTTTAAGGCTATTACAGTTTTCCAGCTTGCTTGCAGTTTTGAGATTATGTTTTAAAAATTTGCTATTATAGTGCTAATTTTGGAAATACTGGTTAAAGAAATTTAGGGCTATCTTAATAAAGAAACAGAAACTAAACAAAACTGTACCTTCTGAATGGAGAAGAAAAAATCCTAAAGAAACACAAGATAGCAAGGTAATATATACAATAAAAGCTTAAGGCAAGATATCATAATAAGATCAAATACATCAATTTTGCCAATAATGGTTGTATGCCAAATCCTATTAAATGGCAAAGGTATGCAGTCATGTCACTAAGAAATTAGGATTTAGGGAATGATTTTGAGTACTCCATTGTTATAAAAATATTCCTTTTTGCTTTCTAGTATATTGGAGTAGACAGACAGAAATATCTGAAATCTCCCCTTAAATCCTGATTTCTTGATTTCATTACCGCAGTTCGGGGAGACAGATTTTGGGCTGATAGGCCATCTGATCTCCTACTACATGCCTAGTAATAAACTTTTTCTCTTTTTGAAACTCCAGTGTCTCAGGAATGAGTTATTTGAACACATGGGGCAAAATAATCCACCACCTTTGTCTGGTAACAGCCTCACTAAATCAAAAGAATTAAATTAAAAAAAAAAAGAGGTTATAGAGAAGGGGGAAGGATTTTCCATTCATAAAAATATTGGAGCAATTGATGAAGAGATTAATATACTTGATTATTAATATATATTATTCTATATCTCAACATTCATCACAACCAAAATTAATGTCATTTATAAACCGAGTTACCTATAATATATATCAATTGTAGAATTCCTAATACACAAAATTCTTACAAGCCAATTATTAAAATTAGAAGACCTTTAAAATATGGGCAAAAGACATGACTGAAATAGTAATGGTGAATAACCAGAACATTTCACTAATGATCAGGGAAATGCTTATGTAAAAAAGTTTTAAATTTTCATTTTTAAAATTGACAAAGATTCAAAAAGGGTATTACTCAATGCCAATAAGGATTTGCTGAGAGTGATACTATTCTATGCTGGTTGAAGCATTAACTGGTATATGATTTGTGAAAAGCATTTATCCATATGAATCTAGAAGATTAAAGGATTCTATTTTTTTATTTGGCAATTTCACTTCTCAGAATTTACTACAAAGAAATAAGCAGAGAGGCAGACAAAGATCAAATTATAAGGGAGTTCATTTTTAGGAGAAATTATTATGAAAATATTGGAAATGGCCTTAACTTTCAAAATTAGGGACAATTATATATAGATTATCGAGCATCATGTGAAGGACTATAATGCAATCATTAAATTATGTTTCCAAATAATATCCATGATTATGGTCCATATGTAATGATCCATATTTATGGTTTTCCGGTAAGTGAAAAAGAAAAGGAGACCAGATTTTCTATAGTTTTCTCCAGTATCTCAGTATTTTTTCTTCTTTTATTTTCTTTTATACATTGTGATGGTTTCAAGCTGTATGTATCCCAGAAAAGATCATTTAAAAAAAATCCACTCCTGTGGGTGTAGACATTTTGTGGGTGAGACCTTTTGATTAGGTTATTTCAGTTGAGGAACACACCAGGTAGGTCTTAATCCACTTACTAAAGTCTTCTAAGAGAGTAAAAGACAAAGAGAAGACACAGAAAAGAGCCCCACAGAAACTTAGGGAGACAGAAGCTAAAGAGAGAAGCACACAGAAGCTCAGAGAGGAAGTCACTGAAGTCAGAAGTTGAAAGCAATGAAACCTGGAACAAGCAGACATCACCATGCGCCTGGCTCTGTGACAGAGATGCTGAGGATCCCTGGTAGGTAGCCAGCTTTCAGAGAGATGGTATCATCTTGTTGATGCCTTGACTCATGGCCTCAGAACTATAAACTGTAAATTAATAAGTTTCCATTGTTAAAAGCCAACACATACCTGGTATACTGCATTTCATCAGGCTTAGCAAACCAGTGCACATATTTTCAAAATTTTTTTCATTGATCATATATTGGTTTCACAATCACCAAGATGTTTATATGAGTAAACCCCAAAGATTTTGCAAGGGCTCTTGTTTCTGTTTACTTAAGTGATAATGCCAGAATGTTAGTGGCATCATCATGCACAACCTTCCCACTCAACCTTCTCCAATCAAAGACACTAGCTAGATAATATGTATGACTTTTCTACTCTTCTGCTTACTGATGTCACAAGAAGTATGTGAGGCAGTGGCATAATCAGGGATGAGGAAAAGCCAAACCTGCCAAACTTTCTTCTGTTTCTACCTTATAAAATCGCTTTTCTCATGCTTGTAGATATCAAAGATTTAGATATTGATCATTTAAGGCTTATTCTGGATGCCATATTTACTGGAATCATTAAGTAGTTTTAAATACGTGTCTTTAAGGTATTTTTGAGGTTATAAGGAAGTATCAAAGCTTGAATGGTTTTGAGAAGTTGAGTTTGACACCAAGGGTGGGTCTCTGGGGCAAGGAGAATAATTCCAGGATATCACTGTCTATTTTACTGGGACTATTAATCTTTGCAGATTGTTGGGATATTTTGTAAACTTATTTTGAAAAGGAAGCTTTAACAAGAAGATGTCAAACATAGGCTGATTGCATTTGGTTTAAACATAAAACAACAAGAATTTGTTTAAATCTTTTTTTCTCCAATGTCTTTGCTAATTAAGTGATGCCAAATGGTCAGTTTGACAGGATATCCTTCAAATTCCCATTGTTTTATGGTGGGCAGATCAGTTTTCAATGTAGTAGACTACTTGAACGAAATATATATAAAAAAACTTTATTTCATCTTTTCTTTTCCCTCTTTTCCTCCCTTTATTTGCTCCTTCTTAAATTCTTTTCTTTCTGGATTTGGGTTTGAGAAAGGTTTTCCTCTCTGCTTGGAAAGTTATGCTCATTCCCTAAGACAAAGTTTCACTGCTTATTTGTTTCTAATCCTCTGGAGAAGGTAAGAGCTTCTCTGTTTGGAAGAAAGGAAATTCCCTTTTCCTTTGGAAATGACATTGTGTCAGAGTTAAGTTGTGTCTTCCCATCAGATTCAGTTTTGTCTCCAGAGCTCAGCTCAATGTCTGGCACAAAACTGTCCTTCATCTGGTAGATGAGTTTGGTTTCTCTGGTAATGTCATACTATCCCCCCAAATAAATCCCTCTCTGTTATTTCACTTGTGAGAAACTTTGAAAAATGGAAGGAAGAAAAATATCCAAGAACCTTGTACCCTATTCCCTCTAGATATTTAAAACTTAACTGGAGATAGTAAATTTTCCAAATAGAAGGAAATCAACAGTAGTCAAGTTGAAAAACAAAGCAAACTAAATATTAATTTTTAAAAGCATGTGGGATTTTACTAGATTTACTCTCCACTTGTATTGGTAAGATTTCAAAATTATATCTGAGCTGTTTACTGAATCTTAAATTGTAGCCGAGTGTCTGACAAAGCTTCTCTCTCTTTTCCAGAAAATATTTTTTTCTTACTTAGGCATCACATTTCCCTTGAAGTGAGTACAGGGCAGCAGTATAGTTATTTCCCACCTCAGAAACAGGAATAAATATATACAAAATATCTGGTAGGCATATAATATTTAATTGCAAAGGACATGCATCATATTTGCATATAATTGGCTTTGTTTCTTTTAAAGTTCTGTATTTTCACATTTCTTTAACCTCCTATAACAAAAATAAATTAGAAAGGTTTTAGAAAAAATATATATTGTTTATCAGTTAAGAGAATTTTATGGTACGACTAGGTCATGAGTGAAAGAGACATTTTTATGATAGGACTAGGTCATGAGTGAAAGAGTAAAAGTGATGAAACCTGCAAAATTTATCTTATCCAGGCAGACTGCTGACAGCCTGCCAGTTGGTTAGCACAGACATTTCGGGTATTTGCTTTAGGTAAAAAAGAAAATTTCCCACAGTAAATTCAACAATACGAAGCATTGTATTTGAGAAAGCTGTTTTGATGAAGAATGCTGCATTGTCTAAATGACAATTCCTTGAAGAGAGAGATTATTTCATACATCTATTGCTTGTGTTGTGAAACAGATCTCTTATTTGATTAGGTGTGTTTTAGTGCTGCAAAGAGTCATATTCTATTACAGTGGTACTAAAAGAAGAGAAATGGGATATAGACGGAGACAAAGCCAATATTCTGCAGACATCAGGGGACAGGTCAGATCCCTCCAATAGTAACAATGAAGAGAAGACAAATTGTAGAAGATGCAGGGACAATAAAGTAGCTTGAAATCAGACAGTTATCATTTGCATGGGAGGGGGTGATATAGAGGATTGAGAGGAACCAGAGAAGGAGCAAATCTCTATCTTTCATTACTTTATACACAGGGAAGAAGAATGATAAACTAAGCAGTTTATTTTAAAGGTAGATAGAGAAAGACTGGTATTTGGAAAATCACTATGTTCTTGAGGCAAATGATTTTTCATTCTCTTTGAATTTCCAGATAATTACTTCCCACCTTATCATATATGTGAGTCACATATTGTACTTTTTTATAAAGGACTATAGAAAGATGATGGTTCCTGTGGTTGGATGCTCATCATACATTCCTAGAAACATGAAATAAATTGGTTAAGGAACTATCAGACTGTTTATTCTAAGAATCCTGGATTGCTTTAATTTTGTGGACTTCAAAGGCATATTTCTGTCTTTAAAAGATCTGGAAGGGTTCATTTCCCAGTGCCTGCCCATGTGAAAAAAAAAAATGATCTGGAAAGTTGATGTCAATTTATTCAGAGTTGATTTGATCTAGGGATTATGGACAAATGCCATTCTCAATCAAATGGCTATTTTTCAATTTTTTAAACAAACATTTATAAAGTAAACTGCTTTAGGTGCTGGGATATAGCAATGAACAAAACAGAAAAAATCTGTTTTTGTGGATCTCACCTTAATTCACTCATTCATACCCTAATTATCTATGAAAAATAGCAAGACTTAATAATAATGACTCAAGATCTTCAGTTAGAGTGCTTTAGAACTAATCTCAATTAGCATATAGAAACAACTTTTTTGTTATTTTGAAATTTTTTTTAGAACACGGAGATCATATAGGATATTGGTCAATGGCAAGAGCTCAGGATTCAAGTTCCAGGATTTAAATTCCAATGCAACTTTTGATAGCTGGGTGATTTTGGTTACTTAACCTTTCTGTACCTAAGTTCCTAATGCGTAAAAGTTAGAGGATAAACAATATGTCTGTATTATAAGGATATGTGAGGACTTAAAGCAGGGCCTAGAGAATGCTCAATAAATGTTAGCTGATATAACAACTTCTGTATTAGGAGTTGTAAGGATCAAGCGTAAATCTCCAAGCAAACAGTAAAGCACTAGTCACGTGTTATTCATTCACTCAGTCATTTACAATAGTTAAAGAGTGCAATGCAAAGTGCTAAGACCTGAAGGAAAATAAATGAATATGAGATGATGCCTGCATTAAGAAAACTCACAGCCTAATGGATAATTTTTATGTTCCAGTATGTGATGGTTAAGTTCATGTGCCAACTTGGCCAGGTTATGGTGTCCAGTTGTTTGGTCAAATAAGCAGTAGCCTGATTGCTACTGTATGGACATTTCATGGGCTTGAATCATCAGTAAGTTGATAGGACCTATGGCTGACTACATCCACAATCAATTGATGAGACTACCTTAATTCAATCAGTTTAAGGCCTTAAAAGGAGAAGTAATGATTTCAACACTCAGAAGGGAGAATTTCCATCTCTACTTCAGCCAGTCAGCTTCTCCTGGGGAATTCATTGAAAACCTTCATCAGAGTTCCCAGCCTGTGGCCTGCCTGACGAAATTTGGACTTACCCATCCCCACAGCTGTGTGAGACAATTTTTATAAAAATCTCATAATGTTTACAAACATCTCCTGTTGGTTCTGTTTCCCCAGATAACCCTGACAAATACACAGTATTGTGGTGCAAGAAATATTTCTTAATGTTACTGTTCAAAGAATACGGTAAGAAAATTTTGGGCTAAGTTAATATAATAGGTATTTATGCTTACAACTTAGTAGAGATAAGGCATGTATAGAAAATGATGTGATAGAAACTGCTAACTACCATACTGTAACCGGTTGCCTGGCTGGCAATGATGCCAGTTGAGTCCCATTCCAAATTCATTAGTCTTGACACTAAAAGAATTTAGAGATGAGAGGTCTAGTAGGAATAGGTAATAAAGTTTATTAAAGAGAAAGAGGGAGAATACACCTTATAGAGGTTAAGGTCCATGTGCCCAAAGGAGGGATGCTCACATGCCTAAGGGAAGGACACCCACTGAGTGGGCTGGATTTAGCTCTCTTTATAGGAAGTCTTGTAGACAGTAGATTTCCATTGTAACCTTTGAGCTCCAGGTGTCTTCTTTGTGCAGGTCCTCCCTGATCCCCCACCACACACGCACACAACCCATGGCCTTTGGCCACAAGTGTCTTCTTTGTTCTAGGAGAAGATAGCTATAGGGATTTGTGGTTTGTTCTTGCATACCTAAAATTTGTCTTTGGGCAGATAGTTAACAAGACCCTATGTTTTCTATCATTAACTAAAAATTTGTTGGGGGCCCAGAATTTTACAAGCTTTTATGGTATGGGGAAGTTTCACTGCTTGGGGAAGGTTTCGAGGCTTTAGGGGAAAGTTTTGTCCCAGGAAGTTTGCAGATCTGTTATTAGCTCATTCAAAGCTGAATAGAAAACCAGGGACTTGCAGTTATCCAATTTGATCCTAAGGAGGTGCAGAAAATGGGCTAGAGACCATTAAGGAGACATTCTGTGTAGCAAAGTGGGGGTAGGTGGACAGGGAAGGATTTTATTATAAAGGAGATGTTTGAGTTGGGTTCTGGAAGCTATAAAGAATTTTAAAAATTCCTTTTAAATTTACCTTTCCTTGTAATAATTTTTAAAAGAGGGTCTTTAAAAGTTGTTTGGACAACTTGTATGCATGGCCTGGCTTGTTGCCTCGGGAGCTTCCCTGTAGGGTGATGGTAGGCACCAGTGACATTTCTTTTCTACTGGTCAGTTAGTTTCTCTAGTGAGAAACCCTCCAGTCTCTCGCCTAGGGAATGAAAACCTTGTTCCCATTATTCTGGAAGCTGAGGAGGAAGAGGCGTCTGGGTGTTTCTCCATTTAGAAGATATTCCCTATGACCCCTGTTTCAGCCCTTTGCCTTCTTCCTGTTTTCTGTGGTGCATGGCCTCTACATTCCTGAACCTCTATGGTTCAACTTTTCTAGAGAGTAGCTGTGGCCAGAAGAGCTGCACAGATATTTCATTTAAAATTCCCATCCCCTTGTTATTCAATCAAATAGTAATCTGGTACAGCTGTGAAGGACTTTACAGTTGAAGTTAAGGTTACTAATCAGATGACTTGAAAATAGTTTGTTCTCGAATATCTGGCACAGTGTAATCACATGGGTCATTTAAAGCAAAAGAGGAATACACAAGAGGAAGGCAGAAGAGGAGATAGAAGAGATGTGATAGGAGGGCAGTTAGAGATGTTTGGCAGGTGAGAAATATCTGATGTGCCATTACTGCTTTGAAGATGGAGAGGGGAATGTGATGAGGGACTCAGGTGGCCTCTAAGAGCTAAGGCAACAAAAAGAATTGGGGACCTCAGTCCTTCAACCACAAGGAACTAATTTCTGTCAACAACCTGAATGCTCTTGGAAGTATAGTTTTCCCAAAACCTTTCAATAATGTTTAGTTGGTTGACATTTTGATTTCAGCCCTAGGAAACATGGAACAGAGAAACGGGTTGAGCCAACCCAGACTCCTGACCAATAAAACAGTGAGATAATAAAATAGTTCTTTAAGGCTGCTAAGCTTGTGGTAATTTATTATAGAAGCAATAGAAAATCAATACAATAACAAACTATTCATTTCTGGGTAGCCTGAGGATGGGGTGTAGTTGCCTGGTAAGTGGGCAGTGGAGTGAGGAATGGAATGTAGTCTATCTCATTATTCAGATTTTCAATCAATCCCCCAGGCTTCAGTCCCACTCTATGCCCAATTTTCAGAATTACCTAGTACTTGAATTCTCAAGTCTTTCTAGGCTTGTGTAGCACAAACCAGCTGGTTTGTAGTTGGCCTCCTCTTTGCAGGCACTTAAATTTCAGCATTTGATTCCTTTGAAAATCAATTGCCATTCACTATCTGATTCCCAATTTTCAAATTGTGCTGACTTATTTTCTATAATTTTCTTTCCAGTTCTCCTTGTTCTTGAGAATTATTCCTTTAGAATTTTTCTATATTGTCATTTCAGTGGGATACTGGGAACCAGGGAGTGGTGCTGAGGGTGATTCTATGTAGTCAATCTGTCATAGAAAACTGGAACTCTTTAAGTACAGTTATAATGTAAAGATAGGAAAGAGAAGAAAATTCTAAAAAAGAAAAATATAACCATACATTAGAAGGGGAAAGCTTAGAATAAAATTAGGAGGATTAAATAGTTTATTTTAATTAGAAATGCCCAGGGAAGTTGAAGGAAATAATGCTGGAAAGATTGTTGAAGACAAATAATTAAGGACCATGAAGACCAGAGGTTTAGAAATTTGGAATTGACTCATAGGCACAGAAAGCCATGTGCTTTAGGATGATTAATTTACTTTTTATGATTTATATAAAAAGATTGGGTTGGGAAGGAGTTTGAGAGAGTGGGAAATGAGTTAGTAGATTTACAGTAATCTGAGAGAGTAATACGTCTGAACCTATACTGTCCAATATGGTAGCCACTTGCTAATGGCCCTTGGGACATGGCTAGTGAAACTGAGGAACTTAATTTTAAATTCAATTCAATCTAAATTTAAAAAAACTGCTACTGAGTTCAGTTCTTAGAAAAAATTTAAATAGGTTTGGGACAACATGGGTATGTAAAGCTATATTTTAACTGTCAATTTTATAAAACCTAAATATAAATCAAGTCTTTCCAATGAAAATTTAGCATACAAACTCAAATCATATTTTGAATACTCGATAAAGTATGCAAAGCATCTCATGAACGCTTTTATATTGATTACATGTTGAAATTATATTTTGGATATATTGCTTAAATAAATATAACATCAAAATTAATTTTACCGGGTGGGTGCATGGGTAGCTCAGTGGTTAGAATGCCTGTCTTTCATGTGGAGACCCGGGTTCGATTCCCAGACCATGCATCAAAAAAAAAAATAATAATAATTTTACTGGGTGGTGGCTCAGTGGCAGAATTCTCGCCTGCTATGTTGGAGATCCAGGTTTGATTCCTGGAGCCTGCCCATGCCAAAAATAAAATAAAATAATTTTATCAGTTTCTTTTTATTTTTCATAATGTAGCTACTGGAAAATTACATATGTAGCTTCTATGATATTTCTATTCAATAGCAGTAGGTACTTAGTAGTGTACCACAATTAAGGTTGTGGTAGGGGTAATGAGAGGACAGACTGAATTTCAGAAGCATTATGTAGGTAGAGTGGACTGGATTTTCACAACAGAGGTGGATTCATGAATATGTCATGATTGTCATTGAAGAAGGTGAGGAAATGTAGATGGGGTAGAGAACTTCTCTCTTATCTGGGACCTCAAGATGGGGAATGGGAGAATCATGCAAATGGCCTAGAAAGAGCATTTGGACATTTGAGTCATATAATCTTAGGGAAAACAATAAAAAAAAATAGTCTTAGAATTTACATTTGAAGTGGTAACTAGTTCCTGGACATCCAAGCATGTAGACTGGGTCCAACAATGTGGCATTCAGATATGGCAAGGTCAGTGGTGCTGTGCTAGTAGGTATATCAACATGTAGGAGAGAAATAGGGAAAGAACTGAATTCTATGGAAGAGAATTGAGAAGAGCCAAACAATGCATTAGAACCCATCTCACTGGGACTAAGGTATAAGATGGGCTCCAGTCCTACTGGATAGATTCATTGGAGGGAGTGGTAGTGTTTTGACTTGACCTGTAAGAAAGAAATCTGAAAATTCAGCAATTATACCTGGATTCTGGCCCTGGGTGTGGAAACCATGTTGATTTTAAGACCCAATGTATTATAAAAAGAGAGATTACCAGAGCTATTGACATGCTTCAAATTGCCTTGAAATTGGCTATAGAACTGGTGAGGACATCTATGGATTCAGCAGTGAAAAATCTAGGGAAAACAAAGAAGGGCGTGGGAGATGGAGAAAGATGTAATGATCATGTTGGATAAGGAAAAAAGAGATGACAGAGGACAGTTGAATTCTTATCTTGTTGGGGTAGATGACAGAAAAGGAAAACTAAGGAAAAGGATTGGTTATGGATGAGGAGATGAAGAATTCTATTTACCTTATATGGAATTCTCTTGTGTGAATTTAAAGGTATTGAAAAGACATCAGCCGGGGCTAGAGTATGGAAAAGCTGTCAGAGTAGGAACCGTAAATTTGAGAGCTTTCTCATATGATAATTATTTTGTATGAGATTTCTAACACTGAAGATAATAAAAAAGTAGAGGCCAAGGACAAATTGTTTGTGAACCCACTAATTAGGGGATGGGAGGATTAAAAATATGTAGAGTGTTTTACTACTTTTAAGAAACCTTACCTCCTTTATGACCAGAATGATAATCATTAACAATGAAATTTCTCCAATAGGAATTAAATTCTAATAGTAATGAAATATCTCTAATAGGAAAATTATGCCATAATTTTGGAAAGTGAAATTGGAAATATATAACGAGGGAAAACAGAATAAGATGGATCTCATTCACTAAGGTATGGGATCCTAATGAATCATAGTTTCCTGTTAAATGGGAAAAACTTTCAAGTATCAGTAAATATTCTATATTAGCCAAATAGAATAATTTTCCCCAGGTATTTTTTGAGACAATGAAGAATATTTCTTCCTAGATTCCTGGACTTTTTGTTTGTAATGACTTTGCAACGTCATCTTTCATTTCAATAGACTTTCATGACATGTCATATTTTACCTTGATTATATCTTTAGTTGGCTTATAGGGAAGTCCTTTATCACATCAGAACTAATCACATTATCTGATGGTTAAAGTTTGGAAGGTTTTTTGTATACATCACATTTCATTCCTGTTGGGGAAAAGGATTGGTCTTTGTCAGGAACTTATTACAGAGGGATGTTGACTTGGCCAGAAGAAGCTAGGTTATGCAGTATAACAGATGATACCAAATCCTTCATCTGTTATATGAAGGATTATGACCTTCATGGCTTATGACCATGATGTCCACCATGGACAATGCAAATTGCAACTCTATTCCATATTGCCTTCATTCTGGAACCCAAGCCAATGGACCATCCTTTGCCTGGAACAGTTCCGTAGGGAAGTCTATACTGGCTCCTGACATTTCCACTGAATGCATCACGCTCAAATGACCTCATCTAAGTTTATTAGGGCAGCAATTTAGGTGAGTCTATCACAGATGTCCCTATAAAATATCCTTGCCCATTTATGGTCATTGAGTCAGTGTCCTATTGCCTAAGATCTTAGAATCCAAGTACTATATTTTAATTACTGTCTTTATTCAATAGAAAGAGAATTTGATACAGAATAGTGGCTGTGTATTGCTTTGCCCACAGCTGAGCTGATGGAATTTCCTTCAGACTATACTTTGATAATCAGAGTTAGGAAAGAAACATAGTCCTGAATGAATGTGAACTATCATGGATTTATGATACTGAGAATGGCTTTTGATTCTCCTTGATGATATTGAAAAAAATGCATTCACCAAATCAGTAGGCACATATCCAGTGCCAAAGTTCACATTGGTGTGTTCTATTAAGTCATCATATCTGGCACAGCTCCTGCAATTAGGGTAATATTTAATTTATGGTAGTATCACATGCTCTGTCATGATCTCTTGGGCTTTTCTAGGAGCTATGCTTTGCATCCTTTAAATTTTTGAGAGTGGTAATAATGTTTTCTATTCTGCCCAATATTTGGTATTGTTTCTGATCTAAATTCTTGTTGAGGAAAGGGACAGTTTCAGTATTTTGACCTTTCCTATTATTATGAATCCTACTCCATAGGTCTGGAACCTATTAGGAGAGTTATACAATGGCCGTATGTATCTGTCCCAGTTATGCACTCAGGCATTACAAAATGACAACAAGGTGAATTCTTGGAATGACTGACCTATTGTAATGTGAAGTTGGGCCAGGACTCCATTTATATCATACCTGTATAGGTCCCATTTTAACAGAGAGTCATGATGATATTTTAGTTCCCTTCATGTCTGTTACCATTGAGATCCTATTATCTAACAGTTCTCAGAACTTTTTCCTTTTAACAGTTTGAATCATCTAGTAAAGGACCATTGATTGCTTTAAGGGAGGAGGATTTTGAAAATTTTAATCATATATATACTTTCAATTGGCATTACAGGATTCTTCCTTAAGGGGTTCTTGCTTCCTTTGCAATTACTGGGCTCTGGAATGAAAACTGGACCATGTCTGGAAGGTGGAGAAAAATTATGCTTTTCCAGTGCAGCAGCTAAACTCTTCAACTCTTGACTAATTTTCCTCATATAAGCCAAGCTATTTTCCCTCATTGAATAGTCCCCATTGACTGTCCAACTTATCTTGACACAGTGGTCCATTCTCTGTCAATACAGTCATTGTCCTCCTGTTGCCATTTTAGCTTCTTTCTGTTATAGTAATTGTACTCATCTTTCCACTGATGGTTAAGTGTTGTTCTAGTTTCCTTGGCTGCTGAAGCAAACACCATGCAATGAGTTTAAACAATGGGAATTTATTAGTTCATGGTTTTGAAGCTGGGAAAGTCCAAATCAAGGCATCATTAAAAGATGTTTCTTCCCGAAGACTGACATTCTGGGACTGGCTGTCAGTGTCAGCTTGTGGTCCTGGGCTTCTCTGTCACATGACCATACAAATGGTGGCTTCTTCTGGACTTTCTCTTCTCTTCAGGGTTCTGCTGACTTTCAGCTTCTTGATTCCCACATTTTCCTCTCCCTGTCTGGATTTCATCCTGCTTATAAAGGATTCTAGCAATAGGATTAAGACCCACTCAGATTGAATTGGGCCCCTCCTTAACTGAAATAAACTTATCAAAAGGTCCTACGTATAATGAGTTCACACTCATAGGAATGGACCAAGTTCAAGAACATGTTTTTTGGGAGAGTACATGCAGCTTCAAACCACTGCAAGTGTGATACCTGGCTTCTGATGTTTCAGAATACCATCATTCCTGTTGTACCATTGACTAGAGAGAGTCAAAGTCTGTAGCAACATCTCCTGGCTGCTCAGGACAGACATAACTGAGATTTCCATCAATGCCAGTGCTCCCCCCACCCCAACTGATATATTCCTTTTTGATTTGGTGAAGCAAAAGTACCCCTACCCACTTTCTCTCCCTACCCCCTGGAAACATACTGACAGTAGATTCTCTGGCCTCACATAATAAATACATTCTTGTTTGCCCACTTCTCTGAGCCTTCCAAACCCTTCTTCAATGCACTACCAATGCAGTTCTGATGACTTTGCATCATTTACTGCTGTTCATCAAAATTCTCAACCTGTAAGTAGCCATCCCATTAGCATGTGAGCTTCACATGTGAACAACCCGCAATTGATAGCCTAAAGCAGTGGACCTCAAAACTGAGCCTGCATCAAAATTCCCTGGTACTACTCCAGAGTTTCTGATTTAGTGGGTCTGAAATGAGGCCTGAAAGTTTGCATTTCTAATAAGTTCCTAGATGATGCTGATGCTTGTGGCTCAGAGAAAATATTTGGAGGACCACTTGTCTAGAGCATAGGGTAACGTCACCATTCAAGCCTTGTATTCTCTCTTTTCCAAGCACAAGTCCACTCAGTCTTGAACTCTGTCTTATTCATATTCTTTGCAAGGTTAGTGATACAGATGGGCAATATTTTTTAAAGTTCAAATATTTGAAACCATGTGATGAACATTCTTTTGCATGTACTTTTTTTTGCCTATTTATAACAGCACTATAATGATACATCATACTTGGTTTGGGGTAAGATATGATTCTCCTCATTACAAGATAAAAGTCCTCAGTTTTTTTCTTGAACAGAGAAAAATAGCATTAGTGGTAAATGTTGTCCATTTCAATAATGCCTAAAGTCCTCCCTGATTGGACTGTTACAAGCTTCCACATCCATGGGAGTCTAGGTCTTCAATGGGCATTCTAGAAATTTACATTTAAAAGACATAAACAAAACAAATTGTTACCATTTCATAAATTAATTTTTTATATATTTAATTTTAAATATAATGATTCAGTCACTGAATGAATTCCAAGATAATAAAAAGAGCCATAATAAACTCTTTGAAGGAGACTGTTGCTGTCCAATTAATATTAGGATTTGGCTCCTCACCTCAGAGTAAGTAAGTATGTCTAGGTACAGGCAACAAACAGTCAATTATTGTGAATTTCAGGTGGTTCATTGGAAGCCATCAGATGATATTTAGACATTTCCAAGGGCACAGTTTTACTTATCAGTAGTTGTCTCCACAGAAAGACCAACTTTAAATATATTACGTCCTGGATAAAAAAGCAATAATCTAGGGTACTTGTACTACTGAAAACTAACAAATTATACTTGAACCACACTCTAGACAAAAATAAAGTATCTCATGATCTTTTTAACTTGAAAGACAGTCCCAGTGAAATATAATTTAAGTTCCAACATTTTCAGTGCAAACGAAGATTTTGTGTATAAAACTCATAAAATATTAAATAGTCTAGTTTGGGCACAATATTTGAATTGTATTGATTTTTCCTGCCTCATGGCATTACTTTCAGCATGATCTTTTTATAATTTTATGTTTGGGACTTTATGATATGGTACCTTAGTCTCTATAGCTGGTTCAATAAGTGAGTTAATTATAACTCTATATCAAGCCCTGGAGTGCAGTGTAAATTTGGACTATGATCTCTACTCTAGAATTTTAGTAAAATTTGAGTCTATGTTCCCATGCAATGTTTTAAATGTCTCATATGGAAGAAAATTAAGTGTATTCAGAGGAGAGTTACCTAAATTCCTTTGACAGTGAGAAAACAATGTCACCACAGTTCTATAGAACTGTGCAAAAAGTCTGCAAAAAGTGTGTTCACATTGGCCACTAATCCAGCCAGCAATGTCAAGAGGATGCCTGCAGCATTGCATGAGTGACCTGGTTCTCTCTAAATGCACTGTGGATGTGTCTAAAGATCTCTTCCATAGAGCTAAGAATAACTTGTCGAAAATGCACTTCAGTATTGATTAGCTAACCTTTAAAATAATCTGTTGGCGTTAGAGGTTTTAAAGTTTCTTTACATTTTCTTTTCCAGGGAATGAACTAGTAAGCAAGGTAAAAGAACAGAGACACAAGTATTACTAGCTTGGGAGGATAGTTCTAGACTAATTTTCTTTGTTTTCTAATTGGGCCTTAAGCTGATGTGACGTTCTTAGTGGATTACGTCAAGAAAAAATGTATTTGTATTTATTTTTGCATTTATATTTATCTCCAAGAGTTTACAATCTTTTTGGAAATTTAAAACTGATAATATATAAGAAACAGCAATAAATGAGAACACATTACTAAAAGGTACATGCTCTGCTCAAGAAAGGAAAGTTTGGAGTCTTATAGTAAGAGAAAGTTTCATGAAGGAGTTAGATCTGAGTATGGCCCTGAAAAAATGTAGAATATTTTCAGTTTGAATGTGTAACTATAGGAGGTATAAAAGTAAAGAGAAAGTTATAAGATAATGGATGTTGCTTCTGAAAATTTATCCATAAGAAATAATTGGGAAAGTGAACAAAGATGTGTGTATGTGTTGCTTCATTAGTTCATTACACCTTTGTTTATGTCTGCTTGGATGAGGGATTTATAATTATTGATTTATGACATTATCATTCAATTGGAATTTCAGGCAGTAGTTAAGAAGATTATATAGATCTTTATGTATTGAGTGAAAAATAGAACTCTATAGAAAAACATGATGCTTTTGCTATTGTTTCTATGGTTTTTAAATGCTTTACTCTGATGAATGCTTGTCCTTTATAGTAAAACCATTTCTACTCCTCCCTGGTTAGTCTTTGCATATTCCAAGCATTGTGTGTCAAATTTTACACACAATATTATTATAAATTTCACAAACACAATGTGAGATAGATATTATTTTATGGGTGAGTAAATTGAGAGATTAAGCAACTTGTCCAAATTTGCTAACTATTCAGCTACAGAAGAGGTATTCAAACTCAGGATTACCTAGGTATAAATAATAAGATCAAACTATCTTCCAACTTAATAGCGCTCTATCTTTTTCAAAGATATTTAATTTACTTTCATTCTGTCATTAATGATCACAACAAACCTGTGAAATAGACTGGAACAAATATTAAACAGTTTTACATTTGACAAGACTCAGGTTCAGAGACATTGAGCAATCTCTCTCTGCTCACTAAGCTAAGAATTTAGATGACAGAACTCTTATGTCATGCCATTCTATATAGATAGAACATGTTTGAAAATTCTGGAGGTCATCATAGTCAGGTAGGAAGACTTATTCCCAACCTTGATGTTTTTTCTTTATATAAAGGGATATTAATTATTGTAACACCCTGTCATTTATCTTCCTTCACTCCTTCCTCCTCTCTGTGGAGATGGGGTAAGTCTCCTGATTGTTGAGTTTGGGTGAGGAATTGGGAAGGAATAGTTCTGCCTCTTCCTCTTTCTTCTTTGACTTCTTCCTGCTTGCTATAAGCTTTATAGGGGCAGGATCCTTTGTAGGGAGCTGTCTGAGATGGAGATTGCTAAATCTATGCAATTCTGGGAGTCAGAATTAGGATGCTTATCATCATTCTATATTTAAACCATATCTGCAATACTTCATTAAAAATAAATATGCTAATTCTCTTTCCTATCTACCGTAGTTTTTGGCTTAGTTTCTCAGCTGAATCAGAACTAGCGAGCATAAATACAGATGCATTTACTAGGCCCCACTAAAGCCAACTTATGATGCAACATGTGAATTTGGTAATCTGACATGGCAAAAGCTGGAAGTTTAGCAGTTGTAACCATAAAATTGCTCTTAGAGGGTAAATATATAATTACCTAAGTACAAGAAAGATCTGGTTTGGCAATTAATTTGCATGAAAAATACTCAGATGTTCTATTTTATCACAAATGCAGTGATTGGAGACCATTACAAGGTTGTGAGAGTATGTAAACCAGGATGATGAGTGGTTTATAAGTAATTTTATTTCAGTTAGCCAAGAAATATTTCTTGAGTGCCTTATAGGCCATTATTTACAGAGCGTTTATGTGTTTGGACTTTAGAGAAACATTGCCTGTGCTTGATTTCCCACTCTGACACTCTGAGCTTGAATCAACTGACCTAACTTTTCTGAGACTCATGTCTCTCATCTGTAAAATGAGGATAATGAATACATTCACCATAATAGGTTGTTGTAAGGTTTGAATTAATACCAGATAAGCCGTTAAGAAACTGAAAAGTATATAGAAAAATATTGATAAATGATCACCATTATTTTAATTTTAATTATTTTTTTATATTCTGGGGTGATCAGATCTGTATATTTAATTGTTATCCATACACTGACTCCTAAATTACCTTCTATAACTCAATCCTTATTATTTCTGCACTCCAGATTTATTACATCTGCATCTCCTCCAAACTTAATGTATCAGTAGCTCCACAATGACTGTCTTTGAAGTATACTTCCCTCTCAGTGTTCCCCGCATCAGTAAATTCATATCTTCCTAGCTGTACTAGCTAGAAACATAGGTGTGAACCTTAATATCCTTTTCCTTGCCTTATCAAGTCCTGTCAGTTCTACCCTCCGATTGCAACATCATCACCTTGGTAAAAGCTACAATTACATCTTGCTGGAAATATTGCACTAGCTTCTTAATAGCTCTCTCTGTATTCATTCTTTCCACTCAGCCAATACATTATGTGAAAAGAAGTCAGAGTGATAAAAAGGTGTATTTATATTTAATCATGTCATTTTCCTACGTAGAGCCCTTTGGGTTGTCCTTGGGATAAGACTTAAATCATTAACAAAGGCAGAAATTATGGACAGGATCTCTGTATAACCTGGCCCCTTCCTACCTCTCTAGACTCTCCTTGTGTTACTCTACATCTTGCACTCCAAGATCAGTTCACTGGTCTTCTTCTGGTTCCTTCAATACGACGTGAATGTTCTTGCTTCAAGACGTCTACCTAATGCATATGCTGCTCTTTTCCCTTGAACTTCCTCCATCCCTCAGTTAGGTAACAAACATAAATCCTTCAGGTTTCAGCTTAAATGTTACTTCCACAGGAAAATCTTCCCTCACACCCTCTTCTGTATCAGGACCGTATTCGTATTCTCAAAATACTGGGCATTTTTCACTAAAATAGCCTATGGATTTAAAAAAAAATTATTAGAGAATTTTTGAGTTTACAGATCAATCATGAACAAAATATGAGATTCATACACCACCTCTCCACCAACACCATGCATTGGTGTAGAAATTTGTTACAGTTTATGTTAGCACTTTTCTGCCATTGTACTTTTTTTAGCAGTAGTTATCTTTGTTAAAATTGATGGCATATTATTAAAGTAGTGCTATTAACTATTGTCCTTAGTTTATATTAGGTGTATTATTTCTCCATACACCACCTTATTATTAACACCTTGTAGTAGTATTGTACATTTGTTATAATTCATGAAGGATCATTCTTATACTTGTACAATTAACTAAAATCCATTGTCTACAATATGGTTCACTGTACTGTACAGTCCTTTGTTTTATCTTTCAATTTTTATTTTAGTAACATATATGACCTAAGGTTTTCACTTTTAACCACACTCACCTATATCCATGCTGTCAATTGCACTTATAATAATATGCTACCATCAGCACCACCCATTTCCAATCCTTTTCAGTCAATCTAAATAGAAATTCTGTGCAAATTAAGCATCCATTCCCTATTTGGTAACCCCAATCTATCCCCTGGTAACCTATATTCTAGATTCTAATTCTATAAGTTTTCTTATTATAATTAATTCGTATCAATGAGATCATACAATGTTTGTCCTTTCATGTCTGTCTTATTTCATTCAACATAATGTCCTGAAGGGTCATCCTTGTTGTTGCATGCATCAGGACTTCATTCCTTTTTACAATTGACTAATATTCCTTCGTATGTATATACCATGTTTTGTTTAACCTTTCATCATTTGATGGACACTTGGGTTGTTTCCATCTTTTGGCAATTGTGAATAATGCAGTGTCCTAGTTTGCTAGCTGCTGGAATGCAATATACCAGAAATGGAAAGGCTTTTAAAAAGGGAAATTTAATAAGTTGCTAGTTTACAGTTCTAAGGCCAAAGAAATGTACCAATTAAAGCAAGTCCATAAAAACGTCCAAATTAAGTCACCAACAAGAGTTTACCTTCACTCAAAAAGGTCCAGTGAAGTTCAGAGTTTTTCTCTCAGCTGAAAGGGTACCTGGTGAAGTCTCTCAGCTTTCTCTCTTGGCTTCTTGTTTTATGAAGCTCCCCAGGAGGTGTTTTCCTTCTTCATCTCCAAAACTCACTGGCTGGTGGACTCTGTTCTGTGGTTCTGCAGCTTTCTGCTGTGGCTTTCTTGTGGCTCTAAAAAGGGACTCTCTCCAAAATGTTTCGTCTTTTAAAGGATTTATGGGTGAAGTCACAACTCCATGGAAGTTATCTGATTAACAGTTACCACCCACAATTGGGTGGGTCACATCTCCATGGGAACAATTAAAATGCTCCCAGCCAGCAATATTAAATGAGGATTAAAGGGCATGGCTTTTCTGGGGTCTGCCACAGATTCAAACTGTCACAGGCAGCTATGAACATCAGTGTGAAAATATCTAAGTCCCTGCTTTAAATTCTTTTGGGTATGTTCTAGTTTGCTAGCTACCAGAACGCAATATACCAGAAACAGAATGGCTTTTAAATAGGGGAATTTAATAAGTTGCTAGTTTATAGTTCTAAGGCCGAGACCAATGTCCCAATTAAAACAAGTCCATAGAAATGTCCACTCTAAGACATCTGGGAAAAGATACTTTGGTTCAAGAAGGCTGATAAACTTCAGGGTTTCTCTCTCAAGTGGAAGGGCACATGGTGAACACAGAATTTTTCCCTCATCTGAAAAGGCACATGGTGAACACAGTCAGGGTTCCTCTCTCATCTGGAAGAGCACATGGTGAATATGGAGTCATCTGCTAGCTTTTTCTCCTGGCTTCCTGTTTCATGAAGCTCCCTGGGAGGCATTTTCCTTCTTCATCTCCAAAGGTAACTCGCTGGTGGACTCTGTTTCTCGTGGCTATGTCATTATGCTCTGCTCTCTCTGAATCTCCCCAGTTTTCTCCAAAATGTTTCCTCTTTTATAGGACTCCAGCAACTAACCAAGACCCACCCAAATGGGTGGAGACATGCCTCCACCTAATCCAGTTTAACAACCATTCTTGATTAAATCACATCTCCAGGGAGATGATCTGATTACAGTTTCAAGCATACAGTGCTGAATAGGGATTAGAAGAAATGGCTGCTTTTACAAAATGGGATTAGGATTAAAACATGGCTTTTCTAGGGTACATACATCATTTCAAACCAGCACAGGATATATGCCTAGTAGCAGGGTTGCCAGATCATATGGTAATTTTATACTTAGTTTCCTGAAGAATTGACAAACTGTCTTCCACCATGGATGCACTAAGCCATTTTCTTTCCTAATCCAATCTTGTGGGGGAAGACCTATTGTTTAGGATGGAATCTTTGATTGTATTGTTTCCATGGAGATGTGGCACACACAGTTGTAGGTGTGACTTTTGATTAAAAGGAGATTTGACTCTGTCCATTCAAGGTGTGTCTTGATTAGTTTACTGGAGTCCTTTAAAGGGGGGAACATTTTGGAGAAACCTCAGATGCAGACAGAGCCACATGTTTGGACATAGAGAAGCCCCAGGAGACACCAGAACCTGAGAGAGCTGACAGAAGCTAGACAGGAACCAGAGCTGGCATAGACTCAGACATCTGGAGTTGCTTGGAGTGCCAACCAAGAGAGCAGATATCTAGACATAGATATATGGTGATGCAAAACCCAGCAGATATTACCATGTGCCTTACCATGAGATGTTAAGCAAGCTGGAACCCACAAAAGCTAAATGAAGACCCACAGACACTTAGAGAGGAAGCCCCCGGAATTAGGAGAAGTAACAGAAGCAGGAGTAAGGACCAGCAGATGCTAGCCACATGCCTTCCCACGCGACAGATATTAATTATTGTGACAGAGAAAACCAGAAGCGATTTGGCATTTCTTTGCAGTCAAGGTATCTGTGCCAGTTTGAAAGTGCTGTGTACCCCAGAAAAGCCATGTTCTTTAATCCTGATTCAATATTGTTGAGTAGGATTTTCTTGATTAAGTTGTTTCCATAGAGACATGACCCACCCAGTTGTCAGTGAGACCTTTTGATAGTTTCCATGGAAATGTGTCTTTACCCATTTAAGGTGGGTCGCTTACTGGAGTCCTTTAAGAGGGAACAGTTTTGGAAAAAGCAGACACAGACATTTGGAGAGCTGACACAGACATAGATGTTTGGAAATGCAGAAAGAAAACACTCCCCTCAGGGAAACCATTTCAAATGAGGAGCAGAGAGAGAAAGCTAGCAGACATCGCCATGTGCCTTTCCAGTTGATAGAGAAACCCCAAAAGTCATCAGCCCTTTCCTGAATCAAGGTACCTTTTTCTGGATGCCTTAGAAGTGTAAACTTGCAACTTAACAAACCCCCTTTATAAAAGCCATTCCATTTCTGGTATATTGCATTCTGGCAGCATTCGTAAACTAAAACAGCCCTGTATCTTACACTAAAATAGCCTATGGAAGTTTTAATAATATAATTAATTTTGGACTCATTGGTTTAATGTTATTGGTATGAATGCTTTTCTAGCTAGCTGGTAAGTTCCAGGAAGACAGGGATCTTTTCTATTTTATTCATACTATGTCTTCAGAATCTGCATGACATCTAGCCAAGATATTGCGTCTAGGAAATATTTATTGAATAAATAAATAAATGAATGGATGAGGTGAAATCTGAGCTGAGTTTTGAAGAATGTGTAGGAGTTAGCCATATTTCTGGGGTGAGGAGGGTAGATAAAACTGCTGGATATAAGGAGCAGAAGATGGAGGTATACGAGAGGTAAGAAGATGAGAGAGGCAAGAGACGAGCTGAACATTCATGCAGAAACAATGAGGAGGAAAGCATACTCTTCTAAGAGGTATAGATAGTTTCCCTAAGATAATTGAAAAATATAAGAGAAACTTAAATAGTGAAGTGTCTGGATAAGATTTGGATGTTTTCACTAGTACTAGTAGAAGTGTATAGAATGGATTGAAGAGAATACTCTTTGGGACAATAACCCAAGTTACAAATTTTTTAGACTGATGGATTGAGATATGTTGGAGGCTTTAACTAAGGCATTGTGGAGGGATGAAGAGGAGATGAATTATGATAATAATAAAAGAGATTAATTGAGAGGACTTCATTACCAATTGGATTTGGAGAATAAGGGGAGTGGGCTATGGATTAGTTATTGGCTTGTGTTTTTGACAATTTGATGAATAGTGATAGTATTCATAAAGACAGCAGGTACTATATGAGAGACAAATTTAATGGTGGTAATGATGGGTTTAAAATAGTATATTTGCTTTTGTGTTGTATTTGAGGCACACATGAGGCATCCATAGCGCTGCTGTGTTAGTTAGGTTCAGGTGTCAACTTGCCTAGGTGAAGGTGCCTAATTCTTACTGTGGACATAAGCCAATGGCATGTGAAGCTCATCTGTCACTGATTACATCTGCAGTCAGCTAGGAGGTGTGCCTGCTGCAGTGAATGATGTTTGAGTTAATTGGCTGGTGCTTAAATGAGAGAGCTCAACGTAGCACAGCCCAAGCAGCTCAGCATACCTCCCCTTGCCACTTGCAGCTCAGCCCAGGCCTTTAGAGATGCAGAAGGAAATCACCTTCTGGGTTCTGTTGGAACCCAGAGGCCTGGAGAGAAGGCCAGCAGAAATCACCTCGTGCCTTCCCATGTAAGAAAGAACTCAGTTGAAAGTTAGCTGCCTTTCCTCTGAAGAACTATATGTTAACTAAATAAATTCCCTTTTATTGAAAGCCAATCCATCTCTGGTGTGTTGCATTCTGGCAACTTACAAACTAGAACAGCTGCCTACTGTGTATACAGAAGGTAGTTGATGGTAGAGAAGTGAATGAGCTTTTCCAGAGAGTGATATAGAGTAATGATTACTTGTTTAATAGCTCAAGAAGCCTTTTGAATACTCAATAAATACTCCTAGTTCTAGTAATATGCACATACACACATACATATGGAATTTTGAATACAATTTTAGGGACTTTTCAGGCACCATGAAGGCTAACTTTTTCTTAAAAGTGAAAAGAAAATGGAGCAATGAAAACTTGAGTGAGTTTCAAGGAGTTACCAAATAGGATAAGTTCAGACGGAGGCTACAATGGAATGCCTAGAGACACAGGTGAGAATCAGTCAAGAATTACGACACAGAAAACAAGGGAGAAGAGAATTTTAAAAAGGAAAATGTAATCAAAAGTGTTAAATTACTTGAAAGGTAGATTGAGAAGACTGGAAATAGCAGTTTCAATGGTGTTGTGGGGGTGAACATCTAATTGCTTACAAAGTCAATGGAAATTAAGGAAATAGAAACAATATACAATATTTCTCCCCAAAACTTGATGTTATAGAAAAAGAAAGCAAGGCTTAGGTTGAGAAAGGATAGGATCAAGGGAAAGTCTTCTTTATTTTATAATTTTAATTTTTTGTGGCTATATCATATGTGTGCTTCTGTATTAATGACAAAAAGGCATTAAAAGGTTATTTGAGGAACATTCAAGAAAATTTTCTTTTAATTAGGAAGAAGAGAAGTCATTAAAAGTTCTGAAAGTAGAGGCCAAGTATCTGATTTATAATTTGTGGGGGAGTGTTTTAGCTTCCTAGACTGCTTAAAGCAAATACTATGAAATGGGTTGCGTTACAAATGGGAATTTATTTGCGTACAGTTTTGAGGCTGTGAGAAAGTCCAGATCAAGCCAAAATCAGTGTGATACTTTCTTCCTGGAGACCAGCTGCTCCTGATCCTTGGCCCCTCTGTCACATGCCAAAGCACAATGGCAGTATCTGCTGGTCTCTCCCTTCTCTTTTGGGTTTCACTGATTCCAGCTTCTTGCTTCCATGATTTTTCTCTCTGTCCGAATTTCATTTTCTTATAAAGAACCCCAGTAATAGGATTACAAACCATCCTGATTGCGGGTCCCACTTCACTGAATTAAACTCATCAAAAGATCCCAGTTAGAATGGGTTTGTACCCACAGGAATGGATTAGATTTAAGAATATGTTATTGTGGCACATGTAAAGCTTCAAAGTACCAAAAAAGAAGCAATAACTTAGTGCCAACCCAGAGCACAGAGTAGGACCGATGGGTGCTGCCAAGGCAGCAAGTGCATTGTCACAGGAAGTATGGAAGCAAAGATTGATAATAGCTTGTCAGAGATAGCATGGAGGGAATTCTCAATTATGTGGGAAATTGAACTACATGAACATCAATGTTCCACTTCCGGGATGCTATGTTTTTTTTTCCCCCAGTAATTTCTAGGGAGAATCAGAAAGCCCATTAATCTTTCTTATTTGAGAAAATTGATGCCTTAAAGTCAGAAAGGAGAGTTGCACTGAACATAGTATTTGAATAATTTGGGGCTGATATGCCATGGGAACTATCTGTCACATCTAGTTACAAAAGAATGTGATAAATTAGGTTTAATCAAAGTTGATTTGTCAGAGTCTCTGCCTGGGGAAATTG
This sequence comes from Tamandua tetradactyla, assembly GCF_023851605.1. Lineage (NCBI taxonomy): Eukaryota > Metazoa > Chordata > Mammalia > Pilosa > Myrmecophagidae > Tamandua > Tamandua tetradactyla. Next base: position 38,620,286 of record NC_135345.1, on the reverse strand, counting down.
CTAATGATGATATGTTGTTTTTCTCTTTGAAGCCATCTGACACATTTTGGGATCAGAGTGATATTTGCTACTTGTAACTTAATTTTTAAAATAAGTGATTATTTTTATACTTGTTCTCCTTCTTTATGTGCAAAATATTAAAACACTCAAGATAAGAATGGCTGCAAGATGTGGGAGGATTCTACATGTGTTCAGGATATGCTCATAACAGAAATCTTTAGGAATATGTGGGGAAACTTATAGAGCATTGTTTTATCACATAGAATTTCAGAATGTGAGCTTGCTAATGCAGTACTACTTATAATTTTAAAGGATTGTTTAATTCACCCTAAATGCCCATAGTGGGCAGATTTCAATGAATTTGACAAAGAAAAATTATTAAACATTGCAAAATTAGAGTTTAATAGTTGGGTGCCACAAACATTTCATACATCAAAAAGAGACTGTATTAGCTTTCCATTGTTTTTAAATTGTATTTGTATGTATGGGTATATATGGGCCTTACACAACAGCTCTTAATGCCTGACATTGTAAGGAAAAGGACATCAAATGGAAGGAGGCCCTCTTTAGTCCCCATTTTAAAAGGGGAGCTTGCATTTTGGTCTGATGAATTTGGGCAGCAAGATGATGACGCTAAATATCAATTAGATTTGCCCCCCTTGGTGGTGTATTTAACTCTAAACTTAAGAAGAATAGCAAAACAGATTAAACTCACATGATAGTGTGAATTTTTTTTTTCATTTAACTACTGAGTACTTTTGATATTATCTATGATTCTCTGCACACTAACTCAATAGATGAAGTCCCATGGCCAGTAGTAATCAGATTAGTGGGTAAGACCCTGCCTTTCAACACAATGTTTCTGTTTTTCCCTCCCATCTTATCTTTATTCATTTATGTAACAAATATTTATTAGTCACTTACAATGTGTTAGATATTGCACTATGCTCTCATGCAGTGCTTCTCAAACTTTACTGTGCATAAAGAACTACCTGGGCGCTTGTTAAAGTTGTAATCTCAGAGATTCTGTTGCACTGGATTTGGCTAATACCCCCCCCCCCCCAATTTGCATCTCTAATAAGCTTCCAGGTAATGTGATAATCCTGGTGGGCCCATATTTTGGGTAGCACTGCCTTAGTACAATCAAAGACTTTGAAGGATAATAAATTAAGCTTCACCAGTGACTTAGTCACTGGCTTTCATTTTTCAGGAATTCTGTGACCCAGTTGTTAAATACAGCCTGCCCAAAACTGGCGATGGTGGGAGGATTTATATCATAGAAATTGGCAAATGCTGCATACCATCCAGAAAAGCCAGTTTCAAAACACTTACCAGCAACCACTGTCTGAAAATGAAGGGTGTTTATTAGCTTGCTTTTCAAAAAATTTGGAGGGCAGAGAGAAGTTAAGGGCATAAGGCTATAGGGAATGCCCCAATGTGAGAAAGATACAGAATGGAGATACAAAGTGGTTATGTACTTATGCCTACTACTTCACAATTCTGATCAAAGAACCTGAGGCCAGCAATTTTACTATTGCAGCAATGATTCCAGCAGATCCCCTTCAACCAGGAGAGTTGAAAAAGTAGGCAATTCGAATTCAAATCACTGACTGGGTGCTCACTGGCTATTTGTGTGTGTTACTTAACATTTTGGAGCAAGAGTTCTTTTTCGTATAAGATGTAAGTAGACAGGATAATTTGAGGTGCTTCTTCCATCTTTGAGACTCACAGTTCTGAAATCAGTAACCTAATGAAGTGCCCATTGCCATGCCTCAAATTCCCACCTGCTCCAAGTTGGATTTTTTACATAAAGATTCAAAATGTTTGGAGTTCAGAATTGTGTAAATATCATGATCGGAGCGTGGGCTTGTCCTAATTACACTCAAGGTGGCTGTGAAGATTAAATGAGATCACACACTAAAAGAGTTTTTACAAACTTAACAAAGTTATACAAATGCAAGGTTAAATTAATACATGTTTATGATTTTGGATTTTGGCTGGACACTGGTAAGGAAAGTGTAGGAACAGCGATTTCTGTGGTACTATATTGGTCATTGGTACTGTTCTTGGCATAACTTTCTGTGTCTGAAAGAAGTGGATAAGTGGGTTATAGCAGCTTAATTTAGCAGCAGTCTGCAGAAGAATCCAAGAGTGGAGATTTCTTCCTTCAAATCTAAAACATGTCCAGTTCATGTTTATCATAGTTTGTACTAATTTCTTCATTATTCATTCTTTCAGTAAGCATTTGCTGAGCTTTTAACATGTGACAGCTTTGAATTAGGTACTGGGGATGGAGAGTGAATAAGGCAGCCAGGTACCCAGTTTACAGGGTACCTGCAAATATAGAGGAAGTGAAGACTATAGAATATTTGAAAATAAAAAGTATGACATTTTATTGGAAATATACATGTATTGTCTCAGGTTTTGCTACACTCTTTTTTCCCTCTAAAACATAATACTGTTTCTAAAAGAAGATGCCTTTTTTTTTTTTAAGAGTAAGTGGTGAGAAGATCAGTGTTTGGGTGTGTGTATAATACAGATTAATTATATATATTAGACTAATTGTAGCAGCTGCGTAGGCACTACAACTAATCTTGCTTAAATGTAAGTTGGAAAGTAACTCTTTATTCAAAGACTTAACTGACTAAGTCTGAATCTTTGTATGTCAAGGAGAATGGAAAACCACAGCAATTACCTGGAAAATGAGGACCCCAAAGCTGCCTAACCCAAAACATATGACCAGGGAAGGAATTTTATTTTGGAAAAAAAAAAAAAGTAGGTTTTTTACTTACTTTTATGTGCTAGGATAGATGGGAATCCTATTCATATGTAAGATTATGGAAACTAGATATCTACAAAGCAGAGAAGAAAATTTAAAATACACACCACCAAAATACTCTAAACTGACAAGACACAAAACTGGGACCCAAATCACAAGAATGAGACAATCTCAGGAGGAAGTCATAGCCTGGGTAGATTAGAAACACTGTTGTTCAAGTAGATGAAATACCTGAACAGGGAGCCATCAGTCTGCCAGAACCATCTGATAACAGAATGGAGGTGACAGAGAGGAAAGCTACATGTGGATGATAAATAATCATCAAAATGAAAACCTGGCCTATTCAGGCATCCATCCGTGGCTCATATCTGATAGCTGCAAAAATCTCCAACCTGCATATCTCCCAGTCAAATCCTGAGGCAAGAACAGTTTTTGATCAATCCTTCTTAATCCTGAACGAATTAACTGATAATACAGATCCATATAGAAACATCTGGCAACAAAGCAGCCAGTAGGCACAATGTACAGCTGCCTTACGGGTGAGCTCTCAAAACAACAGCCCAGTTCCCTCTACTCATACATGCACCAGCTTGATCACTCTTCCCTTTGGAGTCTCAGAACCTGACATATGGGTCTGGCCAAAACACTTTCCCTGGCCGATGGAGCACTAAAGAAAAGCAGCTATAACGTGGCTTAGCTAGCGTGGCTTAAGTCCCCTTTTGCGGGGTTCATGTGTTGGGGGGCTGTATTGGCTATTGCCTCCCCCTCCAGATCTGATCCACCACTGCCCTGTGTCCTAGGAGACTGACTTCTATGAACTGCATCAAACATGTTCTCTTGGGGAGTAAGGGGTGTGGTTGGGGCGGTGGTAGGCACTGGTGGGACACCCGAGGGTGAGTAGAGAAAGAGAAGTTGGGGCATTTGTGTTTCTGGTTCCTTCTTTGCCTGGCCATGGTCTGGCAGTTGTTTTCTTCTTTCCTGCAGCCACAGCTTTTTCCACGTGCTGGTAACCATGCTTCACCCTCCTCTCCTCCCTCTCCAGGTCTTCTAAGGAGATGGCCACCATATAACCTACTCTTGCTAGCTTTGTCCCCTTCCTTTAACCCTGACCACAGCATTGCAAATGCTCCTCCATTCAATCCTTTCAGTCTCCTGCTGTCTGTTTCTTGCTGTCACCACACATGATAAAGAGGGAACCTTATTTCACCATCCACGTGCTTCAGTGAAGGATCTTTGGTTCCACTCCTCAGAAGGCAGCAGAAGTGGACAAATATTTCTGAGCCTTCTCTTATCCCTGCATAGGAGGAACAGGGAAAGAATCCATGCCTGAGCATTGTCTGGTATTTAGCATGCTCTGGTTCTGGTCCCAGCTTGCCTACAAGCAGTCCTTGTGTCCTCTCTTTTTCTTGCTGCTGTGGGTTTTGGGCGTTACCAATGTCTGTGACTGAAAGGAGATCAATTTTAGGAGGCATGGTTTGGGGTCTTATGTCCAAGCTGCCTTTGTTGATCCACTTTTACCAGTTGTAAAGTTGTTATTTTGATCTCTGTTTCCTGTGTAATTCTTAATTTGTTCAGAATCAAGAAGGAGGAAAGGATGATTGATTTGGCTTTCTCCCAGCCTTAGTAATAATACAATTTTATCTGGGGAAGTAACTCAGGCAACACTGCTAGATTTCTTGCCACAAAACTTTTTAGGACTTCTATAAATCTATTTGTTGGCAATTAAATTGCTGTAATATCCATGATCACAATCTGAAGTTACCATATGGACCTTATCATTTCACTTTCACATTTGTAACATTGAGGTTATTAAAAATAGCATTAAGATAAGGACATTTATAATTCAAGAGAAGGGTTAATGCCTTAATACCTAAAAAGGCTTGTTATCCTAACACCCTAAAAAATTATTTAATATATTTATTCTATCAGGCAAGTTGGTTTTGACTAATAGACAACATGCTCTTGGGTAAGCCAAATAACATCTTTGGGTCTGGATTTACTTGTTTATTAAGCGAGAGGTTTAAATTAGTAGAAGATATTTTATCCAAACAAAATCTAATATGAAGCATAAAAGTGTAAAACAGATTCAACCTACTTTAGTATATGTATATCTTATATGTTGAAGTTTAGGGCATTTATTTATGCCATTAGATAATAACATTTAAAATCCTGTTAAGAATGGCAACCATTGTATTGTTATCAACCTTTGCCTAATTTATTTCAACACTTTGTTTGGTTGAACAATATCTGGAAAAGTAGGATTTCTTATAGGTAAACTTTAAGTGGTAGCAGTTTTAAAAAGTTTCTTAATAATCTCATTATAATTTTTAATTAAATTAATCAAGAAATTTGAGAAAGGAATAGCAAGATTTTCTTTATTCAAAGTTGAGCTATCAATAACGCCTAGGAACTATTCATATTCCCAGGCATTTTCTGTCTTCTGACTTTGTTAATGGTGTTTTTGTGAAAAATTCTGCAGTCGAGACATTACAGGGAGGTGCAACTGTGGTTCAGCAGTTGGAATTCTCACCTGCCATGCCAGAGACCCAGGTTTGGTTCCCCCTGCCTGCCCATGTTAAAAAAAAAAAGAAGACATTATGCAGTCAAGTAGAAAAATGGGCAGTTATTTAGCAGAAAGGGAATTCTACATGATTAATAAGTACATGTTAAGTCTACTAACTTTGTGTGTGTGTGTCTGAAAACAAAACAGATTCATTTTTTCATATCTCAGGAGACCAAAAATTCACAATCAAAGTGTTGGCACGGTTTATTTCTTCTGGAGGCTCCGAGGAAAAATCCATCCCATCCCTTTTCTGTAGCTTCTGGGGTCTGCGAACAGTTCTTGGTGTCCCTTGGCTTGCATCACTCCAATCTCTGCCTCCGTCTTCATGTGGTCTTCCCCGCTGTTCGCTGTATGTGGTGTCCCTCTGCTTTCCTTTAAGGCACAGTCTCATTGGATTTCAGGCCCACCATAAACCCAGGGTGGTCTCATTTTGCAAGATCCTTCACTGAAATTACATCTGCATTTAATTATTCCGAACACAGTTGCATCCTGAGGTTCCTGGTGGACAGGTCTTGTGGGGAGGGAGGGGACACTCTTGAACCCTCTATAGTAAATACCATGTTGTTTGCTCTTTACTCTAGCTTGGGCAGACAGTATTCCTTTGCTCTCAGACTGATCTCTCCTACTTTCAATTTCCTCAGGTTTCTATCTCAAATCTCAATACTTTTCCCTCAAAAAAGAAAAGAAAAAGAAAAAAGTAAACCTACAACACAGTGGGGGGTGGACTCAAGTGTGCCAGGGCAAGCTTTGGAAAGTCTAGAGAGTGAAAGATAAGTAGCAGACTCACAAATCTTGTGCCTTCCATCCACCCAATAGACACTTAACTCTGTGTTTATGTAAAGAATGTAACACTCTTACCTATTCACATCACTCATGGCCAATGTTCCTGCTATTTTGCTTGTAACATAAGCTTCCAGAGGTATCAATTTTCTATTGATTAATTTACAATGTCTAATTCCTAGTGTGTGCTGTGCAAGTCTCTTAATTACATAAAAATTGTTTTTGAAGATTTGGATTTCTCTGGATATAAGATGCATTTTTTCCCAAATCCCAGTGTTATATCAGGGCATGTCAACATTATGGGGTACATTAATAAAATGTGCTTTTCTCTCAAAACTTTCTGATTAAATTGTGTATTAATAGATTTATTAGGCATTTAAATCTTAATGTACCTAACCAGAAGCCTAGATATCTACCTCCTGAATCTATTTTGCCCTCTTTTCTCCACTTGAATAAATGGCAGCAAAATTCACCAGGGGAATTGATTCAAAAACTTGGAATCATTTCTGCTTTTTCACTTTTCCTATCCCTCTACATATAATCTAACTGTTAGTTCTGCCTTGAAAATAAACCTAGGCTCTTCCCACTTCTGTCTCTCTCTGCTGCTATCATCCTTGCCCAAGTTGCTGCCACTGAGAACTGCACCTAAACTAGTCTCTTGACTGGTTTCTCCACTTTTATTCTAGCCCATCCCTAGAACTGATTCTTTTAGTATGTTATTATGAAATCCTTTATATAGGATATTGCACATATAAATGTGTGTGTATATGCATGTGTTGTGCATGTATAATAAAAAATAAAACAAGCACTAATATTCCTACCACCCAGGATGATAGAAAGAACATTATCAATCCTGGCTTAACCTAGAGGTTAACCTCCTTCTTATTTCATCTTCCAGAAGTTAAGAGTTTTAAATTTGGGGTTTATCACCTCTTCACTTTTTAATAGTTTTATTTCATATGTGTAAGTCTAAAACAATATTTTGTTTATTTTTTCATGGTTGGGAACTTTATGTAAATATGATAATTATATATACGAAATGATCTATATATAATTAATATTTTATATTATATATTTTATATATTTATATATTATGTATATTTTATTTTATGTATATGTATAGAACTACGGTTCTTTCTCCCCTCAACATTACGATTGTAAGGCTTCTATGAAGATAACATTTAAAGCAACATAATGAACATTGGAAGTCTGTTAATATTCCCACTTTTTAGTATTCTGTTGCATGAATAAATAAATAACAATTTATCAATTTTAATGGATGGTTATTTGGGTTTCTTCCAGAGTTTTTCCATTAAGTTTATTACGCATTCTTTTGTGTGTGTGAATGCCATGTGCAAGAGATTCTCTAGTATATATATTTAAGAATGGTCAAAGGGAGTGCATCTCCTAAAATTTACTAGTAGTAATAAATTATTTTCCAAAAAGTTTTATCTATTTACATTTCCACCATCAGTATCTAAGAATTTCTATGGCTCTCTACACAGCCCAATAGTCCATATTATTTGAACGTATTTTTTATCAATCTAGTGAATACAGTGTAGTATTTTAAGGTAGATTCAACTTCTACTTTCATGAATATTTAAAAAGTAGAGCATCTTTTCATGTTCATGATCTATTTTTGTTTCTTTTTATGTGAAATGTACATTTTGGATTTTTCTTATTTTTATTGTCTGTCTTTTTCTTAGTGGTCTGTAGCTATTATTGATATATTTATAATAAGAGTCCTTTGTTGGTTACATGTGTTACAAGTTTTCATTGTGTGTCTCACCTTTTCATTTATATGATATCTTTGGCTGAACCTTTAAATTTTAAATATTTATCATTTAAAAAAATGTGCCTTGTATGTCTTCTTTAAGAAATCCTCTTTGCTCTAAAGTCTTATATGTCATAAACTTATTCTCTTTCATTATCTTCTAGAAGTTCTGAAGTTTACTCTTTTTATATTTATCTTTAATTTTCCTTAATCTTTCCTGTCTTTGGAAACTAATTCTATTTAAAAATAGATACAATTGTTCTAGCATCAATAATCCCTTCTTTTCTACTGTTCTGCAATTCACCATCTTTATATATCAAGCATATATTTAGGCTGATATGTTTCTGGGCTTTCTATTGTGTTTCATTAATCTCTTTACCTTTCCTGTGCAAGTATTGCCCTGTATTAATTGCTATAGTTCAAAAATTAGTCATGTTATCAGCTTAATTGAACACTATGAGTACATGGGCATGAGTAGGGCATGCCCAGAGTGATGCCCTGATAAATCCCAGAGTGATTTGAACAGTGAATAAAAAAGTATTTGCAAAGTGCCCTTGGAGGAATGGCGAGAAAGGGGGAAAATTCAACTCCCCCAAGTGGAAAATTCTTGATATTCTCATAAGCAGTGGGGACAGCCAAAGCAAGAGGCTTAGCCCTCAATCTTGGGATTTGTTCATATGAAACTTAACCCTGCAAAGGATAGGCTAAACCTACTTAAAATTAGGCCTAAGAGTCACCCCCAGAGAACCTCTATTATTGCTTAGATATGGCCTCTCTCTCTCAGCCAACACAACAAGCAAACTCACTGCCTTCCCCCTCTCTACGTGGGACATGACTCTCAGGGGTGTGGACCTTCCTGGCAACATGGGACAGAAATCCTAGAATGAACTGGGACTCAGCACCAAGGGATTGAGAAAACCTTCTCGAGCAGAAGAGGAAAGAGAAAAATGAGACAAAATACAGTATCAATGGCTGAGAGAGTCCAAACAGAGTTGAGAGGTTATCCTGGAGGTTATTCTTATGCATTATATAAATATCACTTTTTTAGTTAAGGTGTAATGGAGAGGCTGGAGGGAACTGCCTGAAAATAGAGAGCTGTGTTCCAATAGCCATGTTTCTCAAAGATAAATGTATAATGATACAGCTTTCACAATGTGATCGTGTGATTGTGAAAACCTTGTGTCTGATACTCCTTTTATCTACCTTAGTAACAGATGAGTAAAACACATGGATTAAAAAATAAATAAATAATAGAGGGAACAAATGCTAAAATAAATTTATTAGATTGAAAAAAAATTAGTCATGATGTCTTCTAGGAAAGCGATTCTCAACCTTTTGTGGGTATTAAAATCACCTGGGGAAAGCTGGCAAAATACAAAGGCAGGGATCTTAACCTACTTCAGCAAACCCAGGTCTTTCTTCTTTATTAGATTTTCTGATGATTCTGATACCTGCTGAGAACCACGGTAGTAAGGCAAATGTTCCCATCAATTCACCTACATACAGAGGCACTTTTTTCTTTAGGAATAATTTAGCTGTTTTTGACCTCAGGTTTTTAAATTAATTTTTAAAATATGCTTGTTAATTATACACAAATGCGTTTTGGACTTAAATGGGCATAGGATTAAATCTATAGGTCACTTTGTAAATTCTTCATTTAAAATCGATCTTTCTTTTTCTTACTTGATCTCATGCAACTTGGTTTCTCCTTTACCACTCCACTGTCAAATGTTAATTCATAACTTCTGCCAACTACCCTGGTATGTAATTTTTATTGTAAAATATCTGTTTGAAAAATAACAAAACAAAAGAATTGCATGCAAGGGAAGATGTTCTGTGGACAGATTTACATCAATAGGTTGTTACAAGACTTGTGTAGCTAAATAAGTTGGGACCTGATTAAGGGAAATCTGTTCCCTAATTTCATCTTTCCCATGAATGCTAACAAGCTGAAACTTGTGCATGCTAAGAGAATATAACACAATTCACTTGAATTTATCTGTAAGACTCCAGAGTAAGTAAAGTGCTTAAGTTAGATCAGTGTGAATGTTCTCACTTTATTGATTGCCAGAAAAGAGTCAATAAGAGTATCGATTGACTTGACAGTTCTTTTACTTCTCAAGAAGCAAAATAAATGGTGCTTAAAACTAGAATGATGGAAAGCAACACCATCCTTACCTCCATATCTTGCTGCTCAGAGATAAGAAAACACATTAACCAGATAGGAAGACAACGTTTTCTTGAGGTGTATTCTCATTTCCACAAATTCTGATGTGGAATGGCAAGTTGGTTACAATCTGCCTTCCATTATAGGCATCTCTATTGAATTTAGGGCAGCTTTCTAGCCCTCACCCCTTTCTTAGAACACATGTTGAAGCTGTTATAAGAGGCAAAAGAAAATGTTTAGAGGCAACACCTATATTTCTTGATTTTTCCCCCTTCTGTTTCTCTTTTTCTTTTTAAGCATTTTATACAACAAATGCTTGTATACCAAGAAATTTGAAATATGTATAAAATAATTTATCAATCTGTATAGAAATTCCCACTCTGTCCTTTATGAGTTATGGGATGTCAGTTGTTAAAGCTGTAGACCTCAATAGGAAATAAAAACATTGAATAATAATAAGAAGAAGTTATTTGGAAGATATACATGAGTAAATATATGTGAAGATTTGTAGCATTGGGCAATCTCTCAAACTGTTTATCTTGACCGTTATTATGAAATCAATACATATGTAGCAACTAGCTTAAAACACAAATAAAAGAGAAAATATCAGAGTATATCACATGTAGTGAGAGTGTGTATTGGATAGCAAATTTTTGTTTCAGTTTCTGTCTCTGACACACACATTCATGAATCACACATTTATATGCCTGGTCACTATGAAAAATCTGTTCTTTACCATGGGCTAAGGGAAACAAAGTTTGAAAAACACTGATTTAGGGTAAAGTAGATAGTCAATAAATAGTAGTATCTTTCTCTTTCTTTTTATTTTACCTTTCAATAGGTCTAAATGTTAGAATTTGGTCACAACAGGTACAGTTGTCATTTAGAAGTTATGAGTGCACAACCTAAGACCTTCATAACTATATGGAGTTCCTTGTACTTGGGGGCTTGGTTCTAAAACCATGGTATAATCACCATTAAATCTCTTACATTTGTCTTAAAATATTCCAGTCACTCTGTGTGATCCAAATCAGAGTCAAGATGGAAGTGGTGGTAGCAATTCATATCTCCCATCTAACACTCATTTCTGCTTGTTGGGTGGAAGGGAGGACAGAATGTTTTATACTGTTATTAAAAAACAAAATTATTTCTGTTTTCCTTCCTTTACTTTAGCAGAAAACATATATTTGTATTAAGTAGTTAAATGCATTGAGTGCTGAGGTTCCGCTGAGCAGTTATGGCTTACAAGGAAGAGTAGAGACCAATAAATTCCATTAAGATTTAGCCCCTGGATGGTTTCCCAGGGACTGTCACTAGTAAAGATCTCCTCTGACAGCAATTTCAGAACACGTGATATAAATGGAACCATAGCAGTTAAAATTTACAATATATCATGGATCATCAGATATTTTTCAAGGTAATGAAAACCTCTGTGGAAATCTAAATTTCCACAAGAGCCAACAAATTAGATTTGCCCCAAATCTGATTTTCAAATCATTATACTAGGCTTTGTGTAAGTCACTTAACCTGTCTAAAGCTAAAAGTTCTCATCTGTCATATGGAAATAATATTATTTTTTTGTGTGAGCATTTAAGGAATTAACATATGTAAATAGTTATTACATAATAAGCATTCCAACAAATGTTAGCTCTTGTCTCAGGTCAGGCATCTAGAAAAACAGACTCTAAGGTGAAGATTAGCTTGCAGGAAGTATTGTGAGGATGATCTCAGGATTATCACCTAGAAGCAAATGAGGAAGGCATGAAATCAATATTATGTGTAGTAATATAGAGGAAGATGTTGAATGTACAGCAGTTGCTTCAGAGGCCCCAGTTAATCGCATGTGGGTAGCTTCTGAAGCTGGGATGGCCTTACAAAGTCACACCAAATTGATGCATAGGAATCAGACCCTTTTCACCCCTGTCTCAAACATGAGTAATTTTGAGTGAGATCATTCCCTTCATTGAAGGCAAGGCCCAGAGATAGACTCAGCTGAGGCCATGAGCAGCCAGCCCTCCAAGCAGATGTAGGAATAAGCATGTCCCAGTTCTAAAGGGGATGACTGAGATGCATGTCACAGCATCTACCTCTGTGCACTCTATGTGACACTTGGATCCATTTATTTCCCATAAAAAGTTCATCCCATCTGAGAACACTGTCTGCAGCATTGTGGTCTCTTCCTTGGAAAATATACAACAGAAGTTAAATGGGATGGACTAAAGTCCTTGCCACTACAAAGCCACCACCAATATTCTTCATCTCCCTCCTCTATAACACAGTACAGATTCCTCTCACCCCCAGCTCATACTTCTCCTGGTCTGGGTGGTACACCTGGTGATGTGACTCAGACCGTCATCTCTGAGGGTGTTAAGACACTGGTCTCCAAGCTCATCTCAGGCCATGGCTATTGTCCTTGTCCATTTACCATCAAAACTGGGCAGAATGGTAGCAAGAACGAGTACTAAATATAATCTTCCCTGCCTCCATCATGCAACAGCTGCTCCATCTCCTGGTGATGATTATGATCTAGCCCTGACAAAATGGTGTCTCCTTTGATTGTCTGGTGGTCTTTCGGCATGAATAGCTTGAATTGACTTGTCAAAAGCTATAGGTTAAAGCGGGCCACAGTGCCTCAGCAGGCAGAGTTCTACCTGCCATGCTGGAGACGGATTTGATTTCTGGTGCCTGCCCATGCAAAAAAAAAAAAAAAAAAAAGCTATAGCTTAATGTCTGATGGGACCCTTACTCTGTCCTCTAGTGGAAATGTTCATTCCTGGAAATCAGGACCTTTAGACACTAGCACTGAAGTTGTGGAAATGGGGAACACAAATACCTTCTAGGAACCAGATCCTCCAGATATACAGAATTATATAATTGATAAAATTGTGGGACAGAAAACACAAACTCCTCAAATGGGTCCTTACGTGTGATGGTGAGTAAGGATATTTCCATTTCCACTACTTGGTTCCCTCACAAGGACATAACAACATCCATAACGGTCATTAAGTTAGTGTTTACAAGGTGTTCTGGAGGATGGCCTCCCATCTTTAGAAGGTACATCCCAAGTGAGTGTCCCAGCTGTGTTTTCAAATGAACACAGCACTGTTTATCAGATCACCTGCTGCTGGATGGTATAGTATGTGCTAGGACTGGTGCATCTCGTTATAATGCATTCAGGACATCACCTGCTTTAGTATAGAATGGGTCCCTTGCTTCATGGAGATATTATGTGGAATTCCACGTTGATGTTATCAAACACTCTGTAAGAATGTGGGTGATAATGCTGCTAACCACGGCCATGGGAACTGCCATTAGTCACTGACCACTTCATCAGAGCGTTAGCCTAAGAATGAAGACAATACAGAGGAAAGCAATACAGGGAAATGCAGAGAAGAACAACTATCAATGACATTGTTGGCGGATGTGGTTATTTTAGGCCCTAAAATAAGAGCTCCCCTGAATTGTCAGCTAAATGAATCAATCAATAATGATGATAATGATGATTACTATTATTTTTAATTTAGTGGGTATTGTCATTTGCATCTAAAAGAGTTCCGATGAATCCATCAATTTAACTTCCATGGCTGCCTATATATTCTCTCTTTTGCTAAATAAATAACATAAGTTAGGTCTCATTGTGCCTTGAGAGTGATTTTATACCCTTAGGCTGACTTAGAGTACCTCTGATATGATTTATGCTGTGATGATTTTATAGCATAAACCTCAGAAACAGATATTCCAAGTTCTTGTGGTTCTCACAATGCTTCTCAATAAAGGTATTGAGTACCACCTGAGGGGGTTAAGAGTGTGGAGAACACAGGAACAGCTACCATTGATTGACCGCTTATTGTTCCATAATTATCAAAGTTCATTCTCTTTTAAGCTCTGTGAGACTGGTATTAGTTTTCTCATTTTACCCTGAGGAAGCAGGATGAAAGGAAACTTGCTTTCATTCACTCGGTTAATAAGTAGAAGCACCATCAATTCAGAACATGCTGCACTACTGTATTGGCAGCAGGAGTCCTGAGAAATGAGAGATCAATGCAGGCAGCAGGGATCAGAAAAGCCTCCTGCAGAAGTGTGAGCCAAGCCTCTTTTTATTCTTTTCACTATTTCACAGCTTATAGTAAAACAGTGATCTTGTGGCCTGAAGGCATCTTTCAAAGTACTTGAACTATTGTTGATGTGTGAAAAATTATTTCAATCTATCTCTCAAATTTTCCACTATGAAAAACATTCAGCAAATAGAGGTAAAAATATTTACTCCGAAACAATCATTCTGTTAATATCCTAATTGCTTCAGATCAGGAAACAGAGTGTTAAATGACATGCCTCAGGTCAAACAGTCATTGAGCGCAGAGACTTGCTCAGCAACTATACCACCTCCCAATTTTCCAGAAAAGAAAACCAAGGTCCAGAGAGAGCAAGTAATTTGCCTAAAGTCTCCCAGTTGATAATGTAGTACTTATCTCAGTGCATTGAAATAATTTACCTAATACATGTTTTTCCCATTAAACAAGAAGAAAAGACCTTCTTTTATTTGTCTTACTTTGTCTCCAAATCTTCAGATTCTAGGACGAAAAGTATTCAGTAAATGATGAATGGAAGAAAGTTGAATGAAAGAAAGTTATATTCTATCAAGAAGCTTTGAGAGCAATGCAAGTAACGTGAATAACTATGATCACATTTTTGAGCTAAGTGTTAGTGCAGGTCAGAATTACAAATTTAGCTGATTCGTTCTTGGAGTTATAATGAACTTCTGGATAGTAAACTTCACACTCTTTTTAGGATTTTCCTGAATGTTACCAATAACTCTATACTAAAATGCCAAAAAAAAAAGGTCTAATGATAAGAGAAATTAGGATGACCACAGAAAGTTTAAATAAAAACCAAACTGTTTAAAAAGTTATAAAAATTTGTTTCATGTATCTTGGAAGATATTTTTAGGAACCAAAAGTAGCTGGGGAATTTTGAATACTCGTTCATGATTGCTTTCCATTGGGTTCATTTCTGGCATTATATACTTTTTCTTGGATCATTTCTGGGATGTCAAGCCCTAAGATAAAAGATGAACACTTTGTATATTCTCAGAACATTGATCATTTCTGATCTGCCTCTCTCTTAGGGCTACTATATTACAAATTCTGTTAAAGGGTCCTGTACATAGTGAATTGCTTCACAGATGTGAATCCTTTATAGTCATTGTTCTTCAAGCAGCAGAAGGAAAAATAGTGAGGCTGTGGACAGGCTGACCACAACTGTAGGCCTAATGGCTAGTTGTCTTGGCCTATGTGGATTTTGTCTTTGAGAAATTCTTGGACTTCGAAGGGAACCACTAGGGTATTGGAAGAAAACTTACCAAGAAAGAAGTGAACAATATAAATGATACTGTCTGTGGAGACAAGGTGAACTCCGGCTCTTCCATATCCAAGCCCATCTGGGATGGATGTGGCAGGGTATCTGTTCTCATTAACAGTGAATCTTATTGTCAGCTATGGGACTCTTCTTTGCTGGAGCCATACCAGTAAGTTATGAGTGAAAGGATAGCAGTCAGTCTTTGAGAGAGTACTTAGCAGGAAAAGGCCAGTGACAGGATTTCTCTTTCAGAGGTGGCCTGGGCTACAAATCAGGAACTGCAATGAACATCCGGTTGTGTGTCTAGAAGAAAACTTTGGTAAATCTTGGAAGGAACACTGTCATTCAGTGGATAAGAGAGTATAAGCTCCCATTATTAGAGTCAGAACCCATTCTTGAAGCCCTGCTTAGAAATTCAATCATATGTAGTACAAATAAATTGATTTAGGCTCCAAATTCATTGATGTCTGAATGACATTCACATTTTCTTCCTTTGCTTTTTATCTGTAGCACACTATTGGATTACAAAACTTTCTAAGTGGATTGAAACAAAGTTCCTTTCCCTGAAACCATCTCTTTGATTCATAGAACCTACAGTTTCTCCAGATGAAGGGTTGCAAAGAAATGTATTGTCAACGGTGAACTCTTAAGATATCTTACAAATAAGCTTGTAGTTTGTCCAGCAGTGTGCTGCCAAGGAGCAAGATCAACTATAGTGTTGTGTTTGCAGTGAGTTCCTCAACAAATATGGTTTAGTGGAAGGAACATAGCTTTTAGAGTCAGTTGGACAAGGATTTAAATTCTGAATTGTCTGCTACAGGATGTGTAGTCTAGGACAGGTTGCTTCAGTTGAAAAGGACAGGTTTTTTCTCAGTAAATTGAAAGTAATAAAGTGTATTTACTGGAGTTGTTGAGAGGAACTTTGAGAAAATGCATGTAGAGTGATTATATAGTATCTCTCTGGTACACTATAATTGGTGGCTAAGATGAATTAGTAGAGATGAGGAAAGGATTCATTCATGGGTGACATAAAGAAGGTCTTTAAGTGGAAAAGGGGTTGTGGTGACATTGTTTTTTTGCAAATCTGTTCCTCATGGTTTGACAGCCTTTGATTGCTTTTCCCTTGCCCACAGTATAAACCCCATCCATCCATCCATCTATCTACCCACTTGGTTATCAAACATGAATATATAAACAAAAAAGGCTTCTTTTACAAAAAGACCTAGTAGAGGAAGACAGTCTTAGGCACATAAAAGAAATCAAATTTTGCCTGTGTTATGAGAGAGAACAGAGTGGGGGAACCAAAGAAGAGGTCTACAGATTAGAGGCAGGGCAGGTGATAGAACTGCATGTCATTACAGACCACGTCATGCTCCCATCCCACAGCTCTTACGTACTCAGTTTCCTGTACCTAGAATGAGTCTTTTTCCTTGTTTACCTGACTGACACTGACTCCTCCTTCAAGCCACAGTTCAAAAGTTATCTCAGGGAAACTTTCCAGATACCATTACGTGTTTGATGTGCGTACTATGTATTACCTCAATATGCCCTGATTATCATTAGGACAGCATTTATAATTGTTTGCATTCCTTTTTCTCTTAGGAGACTCTGAGCTCTTTGGGAGCAGGGTCTGTGTCTTATTCATCTTCTTTTAACCTCTGTGTCTTCCGGAGGGTCTGGCACGGAATTGGCACCCAATAAATGCTGTTCCAACATCAAATGATCATTATTAGTCACTAGAGACATAAGCTTTCGTCTAACATCCTTTTTGAAAAACCTCAGAAATCATCTTTTCTACGATATATCTGATTATTTGGAGACAAACTGTGGCCTCTCTTCTCCATCCCTCACTCACCCTTTACTGTTCACATCCAACTCAGGCATTCACATTTTCAAGCTTATCATGAGTTTAACAGTTAATGTTGTATTTATTTAATGTTTTCAAATTACAAATGCCCTATGAAAGTATTGTAATAAGGGAGGACAGTTCAATACAAAATTGCATGAAGGCAACACTAACCATTTTCCACTACACTCACTCCTACAGAAGTGAGTAAACCAAAGTTAAAGAATTGGAGCATATCCTTCCATATGCTGTTTCTTGTTCTTACATGTCTATGAGTATACTAGATACTCACATAGTGGTTTGAGCCTGTATTTTTAGTTAAATGGAATTATGCTTTGCGATATGATTCTGCCTCTTAACAATACATAATGGTATGCCTACCAATGAATATAAATCTTAGTTTAAATTCTAATTCTGTCATGCATGCATATTCATGCAGATACATGTTTTTATGTGAAAGTGTTTATTTCATACTTGTTTTTCAAGTATTTTCTTGACTTGTAATTCAGTAACAGTCATTATATTTATAATATCACTGCCCACTTTTCTGGTCTGTTCTCTCTTTGTCTCTGATCTGTAATGAATGGGCAGAGAGGAGGGTCTCTTCACTCAGAGTCTGTCTTTGAGCTCCACCTTAGTTCTGCCATCAACAAATCGTCAGACTCCTTTGTGTCAGTTTTGAAAGTCTGAGGTATTTTCTTCAAAGCCTGTCCCTTCAATTTGTCCCTGATATTCACGACAATATTATCTCTTATGCCTAATTCCCCATATGCCAGTTTCTAATTGTATGTGCAAGGTTATTTTTAAAAATTTTTCTGAGCCCTTGATTGAAAGTATTTAAAGAACTTTCCAGGGACCATGTCAGCTCAGGGCAAAATAAACCCATGGAGCCTATGATTCTAAGTCCTGCATTCATATCTAGTCTAGGTCAAGAATGAGTGACAGCAACAACTTTAGCACCCCTGGGGAGTAGAACTAATTCCATTTCTGGACCTACTCAATTTTATCTCATCTTTTGAGACTTTCAGGAAGAAGTCTCAGCGAGGCATAAAACTTTGTTTGAGAGGTGCCAAAGCCTTGTGGAATGAGAACTCCTATTAGAATGAGAAATGCAGGGTTTTGTCCTGGTTTTGCCTTATACTGTGTGACCTGGGGGGAGGATATTTCACCTTTGTTTTATTTAGTTTACTCATCTCCAAGATTGGAATAATAATACAGGCCCAGCAGGGATTGCTGTGAAGATTAAATGAGAGATTCTATATGTGGTACTTGTCATACAGTAGGAGCTGGAGATTTTTTTATGTATATAAATACATATACACACATAATTACATGAATATAAAGATACCCACATATACACATATGCATATGTATTATATATATAATCATGCATACAGTGCTTGTAATCTACAAACATTATTTGAAACACTTTACAAATTTAAATGTTTTAATATTCAAAGTAACCAATAAAGGGGAAATGTTACTAATATCCCCATTTTATAGATGAGAAAACCAAGACTCAGAGTGATTAAGTAGTATAGCCAATGTCACACAGCTAATAAGTGGAAGAACTGGGTTTCATATCCAGGAGGTCTGGTTCCAGAGTCCATGCTCTTAACTGTTACTCTGCTACCTCAAATGGTAGCTTCTTTTATAAGCTATTTTTAAAATATTTAATACAGGGACAATATGTGGCAAGATACATACGTGTGTGCCTGCTTCTGTAGGTTTTACTATAGTCATTTTCATATAGGAATTCAAATGAGCTTCACTTAGTATTAGGCCTTTAATGAAAATAAAATAAAACTGTGGCATTTAAACTATATTACTTGAAAGTGATCTGAGAATTTCTAAATTTCTCTAGACTGCACCCTAAATTCAATATACCATTCCTTCAAATCAAGAATGTTTGGATGCATTGATTAGTAAATTAAATGAATATTTCTCAACTTGTTAGCCAGCAGTTATACTGACATTAAAAAAAACAAAATGTAGAATTAACAAAATGTTAATTACAGAGTCTTCCTGGTTAGAAGACTTGTCATAGAAACATGTCAAAAACATCAGACATCACAGCAATAAGCAGACATTATTGAGTTTCCACACTAGTGCATAACCATACTTGGCTAGATCAGTGATTCCAATAAGTGCAGAGAATTCTAGCTCAAACCTGAACGGTTTATTTATTTTTAAACTCAGTGACTTTGCCAAGCTTTTTGTACACTGATATACTTGTGATTCTCTCAGAGTCCCATTACCTGTTGTGTTGTGTTTCCCTAATTTGTTGGCTATAGAACCTATGGAGCCCAAATAATGTATCAACTTGGCCAGATTAAACTGTTTCCAAGAATTCCCTTCTCTTTTTGTTTTTTGTTAGGATGGGACAGAAGAGACATTCCTATGGGAAATTTAGAAGATAAAGACTAAGCAGCAGCCATTTTGTAGCTCACACACATTGTCACTTCTCTGTTGGCTCACCTCATTGATGTGGGCAGCTGTCG
The DNA here is from genome assembly GCF_023851605.1 of Tamandua tetradactyla. Classification (NCBI taxonomy): domain Eukaryota; kingdom Metazoa; phylum Chordata; class Mammalia; order Pilosa; family Myrmecophagidae; genus Tamandua; species Tamandua tetradactyla. The sequence goes on along the minus strand of NC_135345.1, from coordinate 38,600,521 downwards.
ATTCTACAACCACTCCCTTTCCTCCTGGATCCTACTTTAGCTTCTCCAGCTCTTGGGTTAGGTGTGTGTTTAGCTCTATGACCAAGAGTCCCCATTTCTTCTGAAGACACCCGTAACATCACAGTCAAAGGCAGTGAGAACTGACTGGGGTTCCAGCTGTGCTCACGGGTCTAATGTATCCTTGTTTCTCCCATTTTATGTCTTCCCTTCCTGGTTGCCTATTCTGTGGACTATAAGGTCCAAGATAAGAGATACTGAAAACTGCTTTAAAGAAACAGCTTAAACAGTTCCCACAATTATATAAGATAAAATTCCTTATAATACATAGTAAGGTATATGATATGTTACATAGTCTATGATATATGATATAAAATGTTATGTATCATATATGATGATAATATATATCATATCATTTGGTTCTGTTTCTCTGAACTAGTCATCGCACAGCTAATTACACCTTTAGAAACAGTATTCTGCAGAACTTCAGTTAGGAAACTTTAATGTAGTTGAGTCATTTTTAATGGAATTTTTAGGGAATTTTCCTAGCAGTCGAGTAGAGACACATTTAGAGTAAGCATAGCAGCATCTAACCTGCACTTTGCTATAGATTGTGCTAATAAATGACATATAGAGTCCCAGATTATTTTCTTGAGGCTTGTTTTGATGGTTGTAGTCCTGATCATATTTTCTAAATTCCTTTAAAGGACAAAGCTGCAGAGGAACTGATGACTGTCTTGGAATTGTTAGTAATTATGCTTCTTTTAAAAAGTGGTTTGAGTTAAACCCAAGTTGGGAGTTCAGATTGTTTCAGGCAACTGTCATGCCACAGGGTCCATATATGTCATATAACATCTATGTATTACAAACGTCCGAGTTGCTCAAGGTAGGCAGAAGCCAGGGAAGCATCTCTAGGCCCTTGTAAGCAAGTATCCAAACTGATGCTCAACAGACATCAGGCTGACTCTGGGCAGTTGGTGGTCCTGCTTGGATGTAAGGAAGAGGGGCAATTTAGAAGTAAGTGAGTCTTGCTGCAGCTCTTGGGTTTCAGGTTGTTCCTTACCCTTCCATCCTAACCCTCAGTCCTATTGAGGTTTGCTGTTTCTTACTCTCTGATATGAGGGACACTCCTTCTTTTCCTCTTATTTTCCAGTAAGTGTCATTTATCTAACATTTACTAGTATGAGACATCACTCTGTAGGTTTGATCTGGAACTCCCTGACTCAAGCAAATTTTATTTTTGTTTCAGTTTCTATAGTGGGATATAAACTGGGGCAGAGGTAAGAGTGGGTAGAAAATGAGACAGTGAGAAGAGGCCTTTAGGAGAGAAATACAATTAAGACTAAGAAATATTATCCTATCACATTAGTCTTCTTTTTCTTTGCTCTCTCCCTTACTCCTTCCTTCCCTCTTCCTTCTTTCATTCCATCCTTCCCTTGCTGACTTCCTTTCTCCCTCCCTCTCTCTTCCTCTCGTTTCATCATCCCTCACTCCTGCCCTTCCTCTCATTTCCCCTCCTTCTCTCTCTTTTCCTCCCTTTCTTTCTTCCTACTCATACTGATTACACATGTGTGGATCACTGGGCCACAATGTTCCGTAGTTGCTGTTTTCTTAGAGCTCACAATTAGAGATACTATTCTATGGAACTAGCAATTACTTAGTAGGAGGCCTCCCATAATGCAGTGAGATGGGGAGCAGAGCATTCCAAACAGAAGATATAGCATGGACAAAACCCCAGGGTGTGCAAGTGTCTCTTCACAAAGGTATTGAGGGGAATGGTGAGAAATATCCTGGAAAGGTGGGTGAGATCTTTAAAGGGATTTGAATGACATACAAGACCAGAAGGAATTTGAGATGTATCTTTTCCAAGTACAGCACTGTGGAAAGTTCCAAAGTTTCAGGGTCAAGAAATGATCACTACACTGTAGATTTACCTTTCTAAGGATCCTGCACATGACATGTAATCCTCCAGATGGTCTACCATACCACAAAGGTAGGGGTGACCTCTTTTGTTATCCTCAGAACCTGGTACAGAGAGGGTGCTTCCTTACTGTGTTGAGTGAATGAATGAGCTTAAAGAAGTAATTATACATATCCAAAGTCTGACATTTGAATCACAATTCTGAGAGATTTCTAAGGGATAACAGAAAATAAACCAAAGAAACACATCTGCTCTGTTCTCCCATCATGTTTCTTGTATTTAGTCTAAATTGCTCCTGTTATGATTAGGTCCAGAGCCCCTTGTCCATGGTGGAATTGAAGGGTGGCTTAGTAGTACCTTTCATTGTTGCATAAATATTGATGTGCTTGAATTGTCCTCAGACATTTCTAGAAGAAACAATTCCTATTTAAAAAATTATTTTTTTCCGCAAATCACACTTTCCAATTATTTGTCTTTTTAGCTGACTCAGAGTTCCTTTCATTTCACCTCTCTAAACTGCCAATAACTTGCTTGGAAAAAGTCCAGCTTGAATTACATGGTCTCTAAGGGGACAAATCATGGTCAGATTAAAAGGGCTGGAAAGAAGTGTTCCACATCTAGTCTTTGGAGAATATTTGGGTTCTCATCAATAAGCTGATAAGATTACTAAATTACTATATTACTGATTCGAGAAGAATTAGAATTCAATCAAATATATGTAACATGAAAATTATAAGGAAATGCTTCCTGAAATTGTTGAAAAACCAAGGTGATGCACTTAAATGAGAGAATAAAAAACAGGTAATGAATACTTACCCTATACCAGAGACTTTGCATTCTAGATTTAAGAAGTCGGTATTTATCTTTGCCTCATAAATGAGAAGATAGATGTTACAGAGCATAAGTAACATGTCCAAGGTCGCACAGCTAATTACTGACAGTCAGGACTTGAACTGAAGTCTGTTCATAAAGCCAAGGCTCTTTGCCCAACTCTGAGATTGAAATAGAAGGAACCAATGTGCTGGGTCATTTATAAAAATCACCCTCATCATTTATTGAGTACCTCTCTGGTATCAGGCCTTAGGTCTGATATTGTCACATAAAGTTTACTGTAAAATTTAATCTACTCTTTCCTGCAAAGCTATTTCCTGTGACTTATAATACCATTTAAAAAAAATAACAAAATAGAGACCCAGAGAATTTAAATGATTGATCCATTTTTGCATAGTTGGTAAGGGGCAGAGCCAGGAGGCCTGGTTTCATGGAATTGTGTTTTGTACTTCATCACAGTGCTAGCAGTTATGTCAGCAGGGGAAGACTGCTCCAGGTACAAGAGTAGGTTCCAGGAGGGTCTAACAATTGGGAGCAACCATAGACTTAATGAGAAGTATAGAACCAAGTTGAGTAGTAGTTGAATCTCACTTCTACCAATTCAACAATTTTGGTCCCTAAACAATCAAACTCAAAGGTAACAAAAATCAGCATTCTTGCCTTAAATGGTTTTGCACCATGGATGTCTTGGGATATTTACTCTGACTAAAATGTGATTCCTGGATTCTGACCCCTCAAATTCTGACTCTGTAGGCCTCTGGTGGACCCAAGGAATCTGCATCTTTAAAAAGTACCTAATCAGATGTTTCTGATTCAGGTAGTCTGTATCTACCTCATGGGAAGTAGTCAAAATTCTGATTCTGAGTCCCTGGCTGTATTGCTACTAGCTGTGTGATAGTTGATGAGCTATTCAAACTCTCTTGGCCCCAGTTTTCCTATCTGTAAATTGGGAATAATGATAATATCTACCTCTTAGCCTTGTAAAGCATTCATTCATTGCATTTCTGACACTTAGTGAATGCTCAATTAGTGTTAGCTATTTTATATGAAGGGGAAGTTCCTAATTCAGAGATAAAAAGATTGAGTCATTCTCTGTACCAAAGATTTTTTAAATTTCTTTATGACTATGGACTACCATTTCTATCCAGTAGGCTGATGGAGTGGAGATGGGGTAGAGGGGGGAGTTAACCTGTTTCTCGAGAGGTCAATAAGAACATTTTATCCCTTGGGGTCTCTTTGTCATATGTTTTGATTTTTGTTTTGTGGTATAAACTTATCTTGATAAACATCAAGTGGATTTCTGGTTGATGGGATAGGGTGGTATTCTTCAGTGGGCCCTGGAGTACCTGCTTGGGGGAATTTCTTTCCCTCTGGCTTTTTAAGATAAAAGATAATAGAAGTAAAAGTCTTAAACTCCAGAATAGCCTTCTCTTTTCCTTCACACAACTCTGGGTAAGAGATGCTGGAGAGAACCCTCTTCCTGGACTTGAGGTGTAAAAATAGGAACCCAGTAGGTATTCATTCAACCTCACAGAATTCAGGACTGGGGCCAGGCTTCCATGCATAGGATCTGCTGAGAACTACCAGTGGATCCCGGCTTCAGATGGGATAAAATCTAAACTTTTTCACATTGTGTACATGGCTTTTCAAGCTTCCATGCCCAGGTTCCTGTTTCTCTCCAATCTTCTCTCCTGCCATTCCCATCACTTTCTCTTTTGCTGCATCATATTTTCCAGGTTTTTTTTTTGTTGCTGTTTCTGTTTGAGATTTACTTTCCACTCTAGACATCTCTCATGCTGTTTCTTTGTCTAAACACATTTCCTTCTTCTCTTTTTACCTTTGTCTCTCCTATAGATCTCACTTGGATGTACTTTTCTATGGTAAGTCTTAACTAGGTATTAGCTGCCCTCTTATGTGTCTATAACTTAATGCTAATTTCCTGTTACAATATTTAACAAAATATAGCATCACTATTTGCCTCCCCTACTTGAGTGGCAACATCTTGACTCAAAGACCTTGTATCTCTTGTTCACTTTCTATCCCCAGTGTCCAATCACAGCACAAAGGAGGGACGCATTAAAAACTTTGGTGACTAAACAAGTTGTCTTCTAGCATCTGTTTGAGCACCCCCAGTGATGGGAAATTTATTATCTTCTGATGCTGTCAGATATGTTTTTGGAAGATTATGCCTATTTGAAACCTCTTCCTGATTAATGAACTGAAATCATTGGTCGTACAACTTTCCAGGAGAGCAAAATGACAGTCCAAGAAGCTGGAACTGCCATCATATAACTGTCTTGGGAAAACATTCGTTCAAGCTACAGACTTAAATACAAAATGGGGACTTCTGTCTTGAGGAAGGACTACTAGAAAGAGATAGAAATGCAAATGCTGAAAGAGTAACACTGATTGCTCATCCTGGGTAGAGAATAATGTCATTTTCTTATTACTCAAGCAATAGAGGAAAAATGAGTGCTTCTGAAAAACAGGGATGGAGTCGCTGTAAGTCTGTCTAACCTTCCTGAGTGCTGTGCTCCCTTTTCCAATAAGAATCCTGGGGAGTTAAGATTGAGAGTGAGGGACAGGAAGGAGTTAAAAGGATGATCTGTGACTGGAATAACAGACTTGAGTTTACCAAGAAGACTTTGAATTGTACAAGGACATTCTGATTCATGATTGAAGATGATTGAGTGAAGAAGGTAACAGTCTTTAAGAATAGATGGAGAATACTAAGAAGTGTTGTCATCTATTGTGTTCCACATGGTGTTAGGTGTGGTGGCTTCTATTTCCTTAAGTTTTTGTCTTCACCACCACTTTCCAGAGAGAGATTTGTTTATCCCCACTTTATGTAAAAATTAGTAATTTCATTAAGTAATTTACCCAAAGTGTCACAGTTAATCATGAGACAGAGATGCTATTCCCAGGATTTTCCCAGGTCTTAATGGAGTTAAATTCATTTCATTTTTATAATATCTAAAACATACTGTATTTATGTAAGCACAATATGTCAAAAGATGAGATGCCAGTACCCTCTTTTGAAAATATCTTGTCTTTAAAATCTTTTTTGTCTGAAAATTCACATATAGTGATATCTAAATCCTAAATTACATACACCAAAAGAATCTAAAGTGTCCCCATTTTTTCACCCCTGCTATTAAGGCACACAAGTTCTCATTAGTAGGAGGATTACCCACCTTGCCTCAGGTAACTCTGTTGTTGTAATCTTTCCATCAGCTTTTCTGCCCAGTATTATGTTTCCAGATCAGGTATAAATTTATAAATATTCACCGAACAACCTACTGAAAACGGACGGGAAGAGAGTTCACTAATCAGAATAGTGATACTTTTCTTCAAAATAACTGATGTAAGAGTGTAAAATTTGCTTTGAATCTTCCTCTTCCAAATTCTGAGACACAGAAGCCATTAGCTTCCAGTAGGTCTCCTCATTTGCTGAGGGTACAACCACTGCAGCTCTTCCTAAACCCCAACACCCATCAAAATCAATGGTGTTCCATTAATCTGATGGCTACACAGAAAACCCTGATCAGACTGCAGAGCCAAAGCCTTATTCAGAGAGTTATGAGGTCAGTTCTATCTGTAGCAGCAAGATTATAACTTTTACAGAGCAAAAATTGGTTCTTGAAAAAGAATTCATGAAAATGAATAGTCAGGACCATTCCTAGGAACACTGCCAGATAGGCTACTACTTTATTTTAGTTTCCTTTCAACTTCCTTGAGCACTTCATTCCTTGGCAGCCAAGAATTTTCCTGAAACACCAAACCATTCATTTCTCCATTTTCTTTACCTGAACATCAAAAAAATTTTCCTGCCTCAGTTGCATTCATTCACACCTTTGCAAATGACAGGAATAATATATGATAAATTTATGCTATAATGCACATGTATAAAGTAATGATAAATCAATGGTTTTGGACATACAGTGTGTAAAGATATAAATATGTAACAAGTACAACAAATGGGGGGACAGAAGAACATAAGAACAGTGGTATATGTGCTATTGAAGTTAAGTTTCTCTCAAATCAAATATGATTGCTATTTATTTAGGATGTTAAATTTAAGCCTCATGATTACCACAAAGAAAATATCTGAAATATATGCAGAAGAAAATGAGAACAGACTCAAAATGGCACACTGTAAAAAAATAAATAAATATGACTATTAGTTCAATGGAAGAATTAAGGGACCAAAAATGCTTAACACTTACAAAGACCATGTATCAAAGGAATGCAGTCCTGCATTAACAATGATTACTTTAAATACTAATGAATTAAACTCTCTAGTCAAAAGACAGAGATTGTCAGAATGGATAAAGAAAAACATGAGTTTTCCAAGACTCACCTTAAATTGAAAGACACAAGTAGGTTGGAAAGTGAAAATATGGAAAAAATATTCCATGCAAATGATAACCAAAAGACCTATATAACTATCAGACAAAATAGACTTTGTCAAAAACTATTATGAGGGACAAAGTAGGACACTATCTACTGATAAAGCGGTCAATTGAACAAGAAGGCATAATAATTGTGTATACATGTATATCCAACAGCAAAACTCAAAAATATAAGGCAGATATTGAGAGATTTGAAGGGAAATGTTAATAATAGAGTAGCGTAAAGTATTACTTTAGAAAATGGATAGGACACCTATACAGAAGTTCAATAAGGAAAAGAAAGGATTAAAAATATTATAAATAGGTACAGATAGTACATGTTTTAGTTTGGTATGTTGCTGGAATGCAATATACCAGATATGGGTTGGCATTTATAAAGGAGATTTATTAAGTTACAAGTTTGCAGATCTAAGCCCATAAAAATGTCCAATCTAAGGCATCCTGAGAAAGATACCTTGACTTAAGAAAGGGCTGGATGCCATCCAGAACACCTCGGTTAGCAGGGAAGGCATGTGGCTGGTGTCTGCTGGTCTTTTGCCACCTGGTTTCAAACGGCTCCCACAAGGGTGTTTTCTTTCTGCATCTCCAAACATCTCTGTCTGTGTTGGCTCTGAAATTTTTCCAAAATGGTTCCCTCTTAAAGGATTCCACTAAGCAGATTAAATTGGAGTTCTGTAACTGAGGCTCTGGTGACAAGTGCTATAGGAAAAAATAATACAGGGTAGGAGGAATAAAAGGCTTTTTTTTCTTTTTATGGGAAAGATAACCATTTTAAATAGGAAATTAGAGAGACCTTGCTTAACTCTGAATTAAGACCTGTAATATATGAAGAAGCAAATCATGCAGATCTCTGGGTGAAGAGCACTGCAGGCAGAGAAATAGCAAGAGCCAAGACCATTAAGTGAGGGTATGCCTTGGTCTCACATCTCCATGGATACAACTTAATAAAAAAAATCCCACCCAACAATATTAGGTCAGGATTAAAGAACACGTCTTTTCTGGAGTACACAACAGTTTCAAACTGTTATAGTACACTTCAAAACAGCTGCAAATACATTCTTCTTTAGTGAATATGGGTCATTCTTAGGATGGTCCAGATGGAAGGTCACAAAACAAGTCTCAATCAATTTAAAAATAATAAAATCATATAATTTATCTTCTCTTACCACACTGGAATGATGCTAGAAATCAATAAGAGAGGGATAAGTGGAAAATTCACAATATGTGTGCTTTAATATGTTAAGGCTGTTGGAATGCAATATACATGAGATGAATTAGCTTTTATAAAGGGGATTTATAAAAGAACTTTATAGTTCTTCAGAGGAAAGGCAGCTAGCTTTCATTTGGGTTCCTCTGTCACCTTGGAAGACACAGGGCAATGTCCATTGGCCATCTCTCCTAGTTTCTAGGTTCAAACAGCTTTCCCAGGGCATTTCCTCTGTGCATCTCCAAACATCTAGGTCTATGTCATTTCTGAGAACTAAGTTGAGGTGTACTGAGCTGCACTGAGTTCTGTTAACTGCTGAGCTCTCTTCTGGTCTCTATTTTTCAAGCCCCCACCTAACTAAGTTAAGCATCACTCACTGTGGAAGGCTCTCCCCTTAGCTGACTGCAGATATAATCAGCCATAGCTGAATTTCACATGCTGATGATTTAAGTCCACAGCAACAGAACAACCGGGCACCATCACCTGTTCAAATTGACACTTGAACCTAACTACCTACATTGTGGAATTAAAACAATATACCATTAAACAACCTGTGAATCAAAGAAGAAATCACAAGGTGTGCTGGTTGGAAACTGTTATGTACCCCCCAAAATCCATGCTCTTTATTCTAATTCAGTCTTGTGGGGCAGACCTATGGTTTGGGTGGGCTCTTTTTGATTAAGTTGTTTCCATGAAGATGTGTCTCCACTCATTCAAGGTGGGTCATAATTCGCTTACTGGAGTCCTTTAAGAGGGAACCATGTTGGAAAAAAGCTTCAGAGCCAACACAGACAGAGTCATGTGGAGATGCAGAAAGAAAATATCCCTGGGGAAGCTGTTTGAAACCAGGTGGCAAACGACCAGCAGACACCAGCCACATGACCTCCTGGCTGATAGAGGTTTTCTGGACACTATCAGCCTTTCTTAAGTCAAGGTATCTTTCTTAGGATGCCTTAGATTGGACATTTTTATGGGCTTACATCTGCAAACCTGTAACTTAATAAATCTCCTTTATAAAAGCCAACCCATTTCTGGTATATTGTATTCCAGCAGCATTAGCAAACTAAAAACACAAAGGGAATTAGAAAATATCTTAAAGAAATGAAAATGAAAACACAACATAACAAAGTTTATGGAATGAAACAAAATAAGTGCTGACTGGGAAATACATGGCTTTAAATGGTTACATTAAAAGAGAAGACCTCAAGTCAGAGATGCAAACTCACAATTGGAGGATCTAGAAAAAGAAGAGCAAGGTAAACTCAAATAAGCAAAAGGAAAGAAATGAAAAATATTAGAATAGAGATAAATAACATAGATATTTTTAAAAATTAGAGAGAATCAACAAATCCAAAAATTGGTTCTTTGGAAAGATCAATGCAATTGGCAAAACTTTAACTAGGCTGACAAAGAAAACATAAGAGAGAAGTCACAAATAACTTAATTTAGAAATGAAAAAGAGGGACATTACTACTGACCACACAGAAATAAACAGGATTATAAGAGGATATTATGAACAACTACAAGCCCACAAATTAGATAATCTAGATGAAATGGACAAATTCCTATAAATATACAATATATTTACACTGACTCAAAAATAAAAGATCAGAAGATCTCAACAAGACCAATAACAAGGTAAGAATGATGAATCAGTAAACAAAAACCTCCGAAGAAAGAAAAGCCCAGGACAAGATGGCTTCAGTGGTGAATTTTAGCAACCTTTTCATGAAAAATTTATACTTATCCTATCAAAATCTTCCCCAAAATTGAAGAGGTGAGAGTACTACCTAACTCATTCTATGAGAACAACATCACCCTAATGACAAAGTCAGATAAAGATATCACAAGAAGATAAAGTCACAGAAGAAGATTGCTTATGAATATAGATATAAAACTCCAATAAAATACTAGCTAACTGAACTGAACAGCATATTAAAAGAATTATGCACCATGATCAAGTGGGATTTATTCCAAGTATGTAAGAGAGGTTCAACATAAGAAAAGCAATTAATGTAATATACCACATTAATAAAATGAAAGGGAAAAACAAATGCTGATCTAAATTGATACAGAAAAGACATCTGACAAAATCCACTACCACTTTGAGATAAAAACACATGGAAAACTGGGAATTGAAGGAAATCCTCAATGTGATTAAGAGCATATCTGAAAAACTCACAGCTAACATTATACTAAATGGTGAAAAACTGAAATCTTTCCCCCTAATATCAGAAACAAGATGAGGATGCCCCTTGTGACCACTTTTATTCAGCATTGTACTGGAAGTTCTAATACTGAACTACTTGGCAAGAAAAAGAAACAAAAGACATTCATATTAGAAAGAAAGAAGAAAATCTTTCACTTTTTACATATGGCATGATCCTATACAGTCATAACTTGGAGATATTGTGGGCTCAATTCTAGACCACTGCAATAAAGCAACTATTGCTATAAAGTGAGTCACATAACTCTTTTGGTTTTCCAGTGCATATAAAAGTTATGTTTACACTATAATGTAGTCTATTAAATGTGCAATAAAATTATGTCTAAAAAAGGACAATCTATATACCCTAATGAAAATGTGACACAGAGACATGAAGTGAGTACTTGCTATTGGAAAATTAGTGCCAATAGACTTGCTCAACACAGAATATCTACAAACCTTCCATTCATAAAAAAAAACACGATATCTAGAAAGTGCAATAAAGCAAAGAGCAATGAAACGAGGTCAGTCTGTGTAAAAAAAAGCTGAAAATTCACAACAATGGAATTTTTTTTAACTAGACTTTTTTCTATTACTAGAGCTAATAAATGAATTCAGCAAAGTGCTAGATGTACAAGATCAATGTGCAAAATCATTGGTGTTTCTATATACTATTATTGAATAATCTGAAAAGGAAATAATTTATAATTGCAACAAAAATAATGAAATATCTAGGAACAAATTAAAGCAAATATGTAAAGGACTTGTACTTGGAAAACTACAAAACATTGCAGAAAGAAATCAGAGAAGACCTAAATAAAAGGAAGCACAGTCCATGTTCATGAATTAGAAGAGTAAATACTGTTAAGATGTCAATTCTATCCAAAGCAACTTACATGTTCAATGTAATCCCAATGAAAATTCCAACAGCCTTGTTTAAAGAAATCGAAAAGCTGTTTATGAAATTCAGATGGTAGGGTAAAGGGATGAAAAACAAAACCAACCTAGAAATTGAAGAACAAAGTTAGAGGGTTTACATTTTCTGATTTTTAAAATTTATTATAATGCTATAGTAATAAAAAATCAAAATATTGTACACACAAGGACAGACATACAGATCAGTGAAATTAATTTGAGAATTCATAAATAAGTCCATACATCTATTGTCAATTGGTTTTTAAAAAGCGGTTTATTGAGATATATTAACATTCCATGCAGTCCATCCAAAGGGTACAATCAATTGCTTTTAGTATAATCATGGGGTTGTGCATTCATCACCACAGTCAATTTTAGAACAATTTCATCACTCCAAAAAAGAAAACCGCATACACCCTAGCAGTCACTCTGAATCCCTCTATCCTTTCCTAGCCCTATAAAACCACTGTTCTAATTCTGTCTCTATAGATTTACTTATATTTACATTTTATACAATTGGAACCATATACTATGTATTACTTTGGGTCTGGTTTCTTCCACTTAGGATAATTAAAAAAAATTGTTACTTTTTAAATTAGAAAAGTTATAGGTTTAAGTAAAAGTCACATAAAAAACACATTCCCATATTTATCCTATTGCTGACACTTTGCATTGGTGTGGTACCTTTGTTGTAATTGATGAAAGAATATTAAAATATTATTGTCAACTATAGTCCACAATTTGCATTAGTTGAATTTTTTCCCACACCGCCCTATTGACACCTTCTCATAGTGATGAACATTTGTTATAATTCATGAAAGAACATTCCTATATTTATACTATTAACCACAGTCATCATTCATAATAAGGCTCACTGTGTTAACACAGTCCCATGTTTTATCCTCTAACTTTCCTTATAGTAACATATGTTAACCACATTCATACAGAATTTAGCACTTATAATTACATTCACAGTAATGTCCTACCATCATCACTATCCATTTCCTAACATTTACAGTCAGCCTATCCTTTATTCCCATTCTATCTCCTGGTAAGCCATACTCTGGGTTCTAATTGTGAGTTTGCTGATTATAATTAGTTTTTATCTAGGAGATCATACAATATTGGTCCTTTTGTGTCTGCTTTATTTCACACAACATAATGTCCTCGAGGTTCATCTATATTGTTGCATAAATCAGAACTTCACTCCTTCTGACAGCTGAATAATATTCCATTGTACGTATATACCACATTTTGTTTAGCCATTAATCAGTTGATGGACACTTGGGTTGCTTCCATCTTTTGGATAAATTCCACTATGAACATAGTGTGCAAAGGTTTGTTGAGTCCCTGCTTTCAATTCTTCTGGGCATATACCTAGTGGTGGGATATGATATGCCATATCATATAGCATTTCTATATGCAACTTCCTGAGGAACTTCCAACCTGTCCTCCACACCATTTTTACCTTCCCACTAGCTGTGAATGAGTGTTCCTATTTCGCCACTTCCTCTTCAACACTTTTAGTTTTCTTTTTTTTAATAATGGCCATTCTAGTGACTATGAAATGATATCTCATTGTTTTGACTTGCAGTTCCCTATTAGCTAGTGTTGCTGAGCATCTTTTATGTGCATTTGGCCATTTGTATTTCCCCTTTGGAAAAATATCTATTCAAGTCTTGTGACAATTTTTAAAATTAGGCTGTTTTTTGTCTCTTATTGTTGAGTTGTAGAATTTCTTGAGATATACTGCATATTAAAACCTCATCAGATATATGATTTCTAAATATTTTCTTCTATTGAGTAGGATACCTTTTCACTTTCTTGATCAAGTCCTTTGAAGAACAAAAGTTCTTAATTTTGAGGAGTTCCCATTTATTTATTTTTTCTTTAATGCTTTGGGTGAAAAGTCTAAGAAACCCATGCCTAACACAAGATCTTGAAGATACTTCCCTACCTGAACCCTGGCTCCCATACTGAGGTCTTTGATCCATTTTATATGAAGTGTGATTATATCCATATAATTTTTATATGAAGTGTGATATAGCAGTCCTCTCATTCTTTTGCACTGTTCTTCCAATACCATTTGCTGAAAAGACTGTTCTGTTAAGTCCCAATTAAATGGACTGTACAGTCTTATCAAATATGAATTGGCCATAGATGTAAGGGTATATTTCTGAACTCTCAATTTGATTCCATTGGTCAATGTATCTATCTTTGTGCTGGTACCATGTTGTTTTGACCATTGTAACTTTGTAATATGCTTTACAATCAGGAAGTTTGAGTTTTCCAATTTGTTCTTTTTCAATATGTGCTTGGCTATTCAGGGCCCCTTACTGTTCCAAATAAATTTGATAATTGGCTTTTCCATTTCTGCAAAGTAGGCTGTTAGAATTTTGATTGGGATTGCATTGAATCTGTAAATCATTTCTGGTAGAATTAACATATTAATGATATTTAGTTTTCCAATCCATGAACACAGAATCTCCTTCCAAATATTTAGGTATGCTTTGATTTCTTTTTGTTGTTTTGTAAATATCTGTGTACAAGTCCTTTACAACCTTGGTTAGATTTATTCCTAAATATTTGAGTCTTTTAGTTGTTATTGTAAATGGCATTTTTTTCTTGATTTCTTCTTCAGATTGCTCATTGCCAACATATAGAAATGAAACTGATTTTATGTGTGGATCCTGTATCCTGCCACTTTGCTGAATTAATTTATTTGCTCTAGTAGCTTTGTTGTAGATTTTTGGGATTTTCTATATATAGGATCATGTCATCTGCAAATAGTGAAAGTTTTACTTCTTCCTTTTCAATTTAGATGCTCTTTATTTCTTTTTCTTGCCTAACTGCTCTGGCTGGATCTTCTATCACAGTGTTGAATAACAGTGTCATTGAAACAACGGCCATAGTGGTCCCTATCTGGGACTGGCTAAAACAACAGTTTAGCCAGGACCCATACTTGGCCATGCCTCCTAAACCTCCCTCCTCCAACCTGTTATTGAGATAGAGAACTTCCATGTCCCTCTCTATCCACAGTGGTCAGTCTGAGGTGGCTCACCTTGACGTGGGGGATTGTCACTGGCAGCTGCTGTAGAACAAGTTACTCATTTTGTTTTTTAACCATAGTTTCTCGGTTGCTTCATCCAGGTCTTCTTTGGATGCTGTACAGTGCTTCCCTGGTCTTGAGCCACAGCATAGCTGTTTCAGACTGTTTCTGCCTGTCTACTAACTCTTTTTGTAGGAATCTTGTAGCTCCATGATGTCATTTTCCTTGGCAGTTGATTTTTGAGTAGAGTGATAAATCCACTCAATGAGGATGACAAGTCCAGCACAGAAGGTGCTGGAAAAACTGGATAACCACGTAAAAACAAAGAAGGTGGAACTTATTTCATACCATATATAAAATTTAACAAAATAAATCAAAGACCTAAATATAAAACCCAAATGTAAAACTCCTAGAAAGAAACATAGGGAAACATCTTCAGGACCTTATGTTAGGTAATCGTTTCTTAGATTTTGCAATAAAAGCATTGCAAACAACAGCAAAAATAGATAAATAGGACTTCATTAAAATTAAAAACATCTGTGCAGTATAGGACTTTATTATGAAAGTAAAAAGGTGAAGTACATAATTGGAGAAAATATTTGGAAACCACAAGTATCTGATAAACATTCAATATCCTGAATGTATAAGGGAATTCTAGAACTCAGTAACAAAACCCCCAAATGAACAACCTCATTAAAAAATTGGGAAAATACTTGAATAGACATTTCTTCAAAGAAGAGATACAAATGGCTAAAAAAGCACATGAAAAGATGCTCACTACCATTACCTGTTAGAGAAATGCAAATCAAAACCACAATAAGATCCCATTTCTCACCCACTGAAGTAATTAATATTAATAAAAAAAGGAAAATAAATGTTGAAGAGGATGTGGAGAAATAAAAACACTTGTTCATTGTTGGTTGTAAGGTGAAATAGTGCAGCAGCTTTTGAATAGAGTTTGGTGGTTACTCAGAAAGTTAAGTATAGAATCACCATATCACCTGGCAATTCCATTTCTAGGTATATACCAAAAAAAATTGAAGCAGGGACTCAGATATTTGCACACATAGATGTTTATAGTGGCATTATTCATATTTGCCAGAAGACAGAAGCAGCACAGGTGTCCTTCAACCAATGACAGACACTTTGTTTGGATAAACAAAACACGGTACATACCTACACACCTATGGTGGAATATTATTGAGCTTTAAATGGGAATGAATTTCTGGTATATAAGAGAACATAGATGAATCTTGAGGATTACATGCTGACGGAGTTAAAACAGACACAAAGAGAAAAATATTATATGATCTTACTTATACGAGCGTATTTATATGCAAATTCAAATTCAGAAAGTAGAATACAGTTTAGCAGGGGTTTCAGTGGGGGTAAGGAATCGGGGAGGTAATTATTAACTACTAAAGAGTTTGTTTTGAGAATGGTGGAAAAGTTTTCATCATGGATAGTGGTGATACTATCCATATAGTAGCACTGCACTGTGAATTGTATATTTGAAATTGCATATATAATGAAAATGGTTAAAGTGGGAAATTTTAAGTTGTATATATTTTACCAAAATAAAAGTTTAAAAAAGCCATAGAACTATATGACACAAAGAGGGAACTCTAGCATAAACTATGTAATGCATGTAATAGTATAATAATACCATTTCATCAGTTATAACAAATGTACCACACTTAAGCAAAGTGTTAGTAATAGGGAAACTGTGTCTGAGGGGTGGTATATGAGAACTATTTACTTTCTACATGATTTTTCTGTAAATCTACAACTCCTTTCATTAAAAATAAATAGATAAAAAGAGAGTGGCTTAATGTTCTCAAAATTTAAGAGAATTTTTATTTTTAATGATAAATTCAAATCCCAGGGAATCTTGAAAATTCAAGCACAGTATGTAAATGGGCAGAAAAACACTTATATTATGCAACAACACTGCACAATATAAATATAATTTTAGTCCTAAATATAAATGTTGTATGTAATTTAAAGATTTCTAGTTGTTACTTTGAGAAAAAAAACAGAAACAAGTGAAACTAACTTTAATTATAATACATCTAGTCCAATATATTAAAAACATTAGCTTTAAACAGGTAATTAATATAAAAGTTATTAATAAGATACAACTTTTTTTTGTTTTTCCAAGTTTTTAAAATCTGCTTTGGATGTTACATGTATAGCACATCTCAATTTGGACTAGCTGTATTTTAAGTGCTCAATAACTATATGTGGCTTGTGGCTACCATATGGGATGGCATGATTATACACAAAAAAATGAAGAACATATTTTCTGTGTGTGTGGGTGAGGTGTAGGAAAGTAAAAGGCATTATTGAGAGTATAATGAGTTGATAGTGGTGGTAACAAAAAAGGATAGAAAAGTATGTGCTTAAATTCTAATTGAATTCAGGAAGCAGTCTGGTATAATAGGAAACGTATGGGTATTGGATTATGACAAACTCTGTTAGTGGACATAAGTTTATGGAAATATAAGAATTCCATGCAAATGAGAACAAGTAGAGATTATTTAGTGCATGCTATAGCAAGGGAGCCAGCTCCCATTTGCTTTCCTTCAGCTGAGACTCAAAGGCAGGCACTGTTGGGTAAAAGGTTTATTAGAGAAAAGAGGGAAGGTTTCAGGTATACTCTGATGGGATGAGTTTGCATGAGGAAGCTGGAGGTAGGCTCACTAGAAGTGGAGCATTCTGTGTGATTGCGTAGGGAAGCATATTTGGCTTTCCGTAGTTGGTTTGAAATTAGAAGTCCAAAGAGTGGGGTGGGGGAGGTGAATATTAGGGAAGCTGGCAGATATTAAAAAAGTCCAGATTAGTTGGGGTGATTGCTTCAGAGATTGTAGTTTGGTTTTCAGGAATGGTTGCTGCAGATTCTGGATCAGAATTCTATTTTCATATTTGGTCTGGCCATTATCTGTTTATATATATAGTCTCTTGAGTTATATAACCTATCTGAGCCTCAGGTTGCTTATTTGTAAAAGAGAGATAGTAATAACTACTTTAATGATAAAATATACAGTAAAGCACTGAGTGGAGAGCCCTCTATGAATGTAAATTTGCTTGTCCCTTTTCTTCCTTCCCTCTCAAAAACCTCTGTATTTTCCTTCCCTTTCCACACCTACTCCTTAATTGCTAGTCCAATTCTCAACTTCCCTTTGAAACTTTTCTGTAATTCTATGGTCCTTACTAAAGAATACCTCAAAAATCTTGGCAAGTACAATGAGACTTGAAATCAAGACACAGTTTTGCTATTTGGACATAGTTTGATCTTCACTCTTGCTGTTTAGATTTGTTAGGCATGTAAAAATTGGGTGATTTTGGGCAAGATCAAAGCTGCTTAACCTCTATAAGTTTGTATTCATGTATGCATATAGAGATAATAATAGTACCAAACCCTGGGTTCTTTAAGGATTAATAAGAGTATTCAAGTAGAACATTTGGCATAGTGGCTGGCATGGTATAAGCATTTACTAAGGGTAGCTAAATACCCCCAAAAAATCTAATAAAAATACTAGAAATAATTTAAAGGATGTTAATACACACTTTTTTACACTTTAAAATAATGCAGTTTATTGTCCATAAACTATACTTCAGTAAGTTGGTTAAAAATAATTAAATGAAAGAATAAACAGAAACATGAGTCTAGACATTTGGAGCAGGAAGAAATGCTGATATTGAATCCAGGTCATTTTGAATAAAATTTGCTATATAATACCATTTTCATCTTTCCTGCGTAATAGATAAAAAGTGAAGTTACAGTAAATATTTTACATATTAATTCATTTCCAAGGTGATGCAAGTTTTCTTTGAATAAGATAAAGAGATTATTTTTAAAAATTACGAGTGATGCTGAGCATTTTGCACATTTATTAGCCATTTGAATTTCTTTTTCTTTAAATTGCCTGTTTATGTTTTTTGCCCATATTTCTGTTGGACTGTTCTTTCTAGCCCATTTCTTTACATGCTCATCTACCTTAATTGGTTTGGGCCCTCCAGGGAGACAAGAACAGAGTCTTCTTTCTTTCATTAAAAAAAATGTTTTTATTGTGAAATCTTCACACACATACAGTGCATACATGCTGTACAATCAGCAGCTCACAATGTCATCACATAGTTGTATATTCATCACCTTGATCATTTTTAGAGCATTTGCATCACTCCAGAAAAAGAAATAAAAAGAAAAAAAGAAAAAACTCATACATGCCATATATCTTACCCCTCTCTTTCACTGACCACTAGTATTTCAACTTATCCAATTTTCACCCTTTATCTCCCCTATTATTTATTTATTTTTTATCCTTATTTTTTTACTCATCTGTCCATACTCTGGATAAAAGGAGCATCAGCCATAAGGTTTTCACAATCACATGGTCACATTGTGAAATCTGTAGTCTGATATAATCATCTTTAAGAATCAAATCTACTGGAACACAGTTCAACAGGTGCTCCCCTCCACCCACTCCAATATACCTTAAACTAAAAAGAGGTATCAATATAATGCATAAGAATAGCCTCCAGTATAACGTCTTGACTCTGAAATCTCTCAGCCACTGAAATTTTATTTTGTCTCATTTCTCTCTTCCTCCTGTTGGTCAAGAAGGCTCTCTCAATCCCATGTTGCCAGGTACTGGCTCATCACAGGAGTTCTGTCCCAGGTTGCAGGGAGACTTCACCCCTGGGAGTCATGTCCCATGTAGGAGGGAGGGCAGTGAGTTCACCTGCCAAGTTGGCTTAGAGAGAGAAGCCACATCAGAATAACAAAAGAGGTTCTCTGGGGGTGAGTCTTAGGCTTAATTATAAGTACGCTTAGCTTCTCCTTTGCAGGAATAAGTTTTATAGGGGCAAACCCCATGATTGAGGGCTCAGCCTACTGAATTGATTGTCCCCACTGTTTGTGAATATCAGAATAGTCTAATATCAGAATATCAGAATACCAGAAATTTCCGAAGTGGGGAAGTTGAATATTTTCTCCTTTCTCTGTAGTCCTCCGAAAAGACTTTGCAAATACTTTCTTATTCTCTGTCCAGATTACTCTGGGATATGTTGGGGCATCACACTAATTTGGGCAAACCAACTGGATTTCATGCCGTATTCAATATTCCATGAATTATGGAAACTGATCATACAATTTACGTTAGATAATGTGCTACACAAAATATAAATTGCAACAAATAAACATTTCTTCCTTTGATCTCAGATGTTGAAATTTGGAAATATGGACCATATAATTCTTTACCTTGTATTCTGATTTACCTTAGTCCTGTTCAAATCAGCTTCATCCATATCTTTAGTTGAAGTCTGATCACTTTTTCAACTTTTTAAGCAGATGCTGTACAGGCCAATGCTGACTTTCATACCTTCAGTGCTCTAACTCAGAGCTTCAGGTGTTGCATATACCCAAAGTTTCAGGGAATGACCAGGTTATACTGAAATACCTCAACCTCAGAATTTAGAAATAATGATTACAACTCCTGAATATGTATTACTGCTGTAAGAGTTTACAATCTAGGACCCTTTACAATAAGCTCCAATCTGATAACCCATGCTCTTGACTTCAATTCTCCAAGTTTGTACATTATAATTTGTCCTTATGAGTGAGGAACAATAATATTTGTCTTTTGGTTTCTGACATTTCATTCAACATACTGTCCTTAAAATTCATTCACCTACCTGTGTGCCTTACAGCTTCATTACTTCTTACAGCCGCACAGCAGTCTGCTGCATGTATACACCGCAGTTCCCCCTTCTATCCCTCAATTTTTGTATCCTTAGGACACCTCCATCCATGCGAATCATGAACACTGCCACTATAAACACCAGTGTGAAAATGCCCATTCATATCCCCACTCTCCGTTCCTTCAGATATACACTGAGCAACAGGGTTTCAAGATCATATAGAACCCCACCACTAGTCTCCTGGGCACCCTAGAACTACCACACTGTCCTCCAGAGAGGCTGCATCTCTCAGGTTCACTGCCGATAGTGAATAGGTACATCTCTTTCTCCACATTTTTTACAGAACTTGTTTCTCTCTGTTCATTTGTAAGCAGTTTTATTCGCACATCGTACAATCCAACTTAAGAAAATAGCATGTCTTCACCACATAATCTATAGGAAGACATTTCCTTTTCTTCTGCAAATAATCTATACTCTTCTCCTATAGCACCTGCTTATTGACATTTAGTTTTGTCCTAATGCCTTTGTTGCATTCAGTGGAAGCATATTAGAATGCTCTGTTGACTATAGATTCTAGTTTGCATTGATTTTACTTTTTCTTGCATACCATCCCATTTTCAACACATTGCAATGTTAAAATTAATTGTTTTCTCTCATGCAAAAACATTTTTAAATTCGTACATTTAATCACCATCATTGTCCACCCTAGGCATTCCTAAGTAAATCATCTCAGTCTTTATCCTCTATCTTTCCTTCTGGTTTTGTATGTACCCCCAGCCCTTTTCCCTCGACTATACTCACATCCTGCTTCATTCAGTGTACATATATTATTATGCTATTATCAGGTAGTATTGTGTTATCCATTATCCAAATGCCAATCTCTACCCTGATAATCTGCATTCTCAACTTTAACTGTCAAAGTTCACTCATTAATGTTAGTTTATATTAGTGAGACCATGCAGTATTTGTCCTGTTTCTGGCTAATTTCACTCAGCATAATTCCTCAAGTTTCAAGCACATTGTTGCATGCTTCATGACTTTATTCTATCTTACAGTTGCATAATATTCCATTGTATGTATATACCACAGCTTGTTTAACCCCTTGTCTGTTGATGGACATTTGGGCTGTTTCCATCTCAAGGCAATTGCAAATAATGCTGCTATAAACATTGGTGTGCAAGTGTCCATTTGCGCCCTTGCTTTCAGTTCCTCTGAATCTATACCTAGTACTGGGAGGCTGGATCATATGGCAATTATATACTTAGCTTCCAAGGAACTACCAAACTTTCTTCCTGAGCGGTTGTACCATTTTACATTCCCGCCAACAATGGATAAGTGTATCTTCTCTCCACATCCTCTCCAGAACTTGTCATTGTCTGTTTTTTCAAAAATGGCCATTCTTGTGAGTATGAAATGACATCTTAACTGTATTTACTTTTCCAATCCATGAACACAGTATGCCCTTCCATTTATTTAGTTCTTTCATGATTTCTTTTAGCAATTCCTTGCAGTTTTCTGTGTTTAGGTCTTTTGTATTCATAGTTAAATTTATTCCTAAATATTTGTTTATTTTGATTGCTATTGTAAATGATTTTTTTCCCTTTATTTCTTCCTCAGATTGCTTGTCAGTAATGTATAGAAACACTACTGATTTTTGGGTATTAATCTTGTACTCTGCCACTTTTCTATACTTATTTATTAACTCTAGTAGCTTTGCTATAGATTTATCAGGATTTTCAGCATACAGTATCAGGACATCTGCAAACAGTGACAGTTTAATTCTTCCGTTCCAGTTTGGGTGCCGTTTATTTCTTTTTCTTGTCTAATTGCTCTGGCTAGAACTTCCAGCACAGTGTTGAATTACAGTGGTGACAGCGGGCATACTTGTCTTGTTCCTGATCTTAGAGCTTTCAGTCTTTCCCCACTGAGGATGATGTTAGCTGTGAGTTTTTTCATATATTCCCTTTATCATGTTGAGAAAGTTCCCTTCTATAACTATCTTTTGAAATGTTTTCATCAAGAAAGGATGTTGAACTTTGCCAAATGCCTTTTCTGCATTAATCAAGATGATCATGTAGTTTTTCTGCTTTCACTTATTGATATGGTGTATTACATTAATTGATTTTCTTGTGTTCCAGCCTTGCATATGTGGAATAAATCCCACTTGGTCATAGTGTATAATTCTTTTAATGCAATGCTGGATTCTATCTGCAAAGATTTTGTTAAGAATTTTTTCATCTACATTCATTAAAGGTCAGTATTTTCTTTTCTTGTAATATCTTCATTGGGTTTTGGTATTAGGTAATGTTGGCTTCATAGAATGAGTTAGGTAGCTGTCTCTACTCTTCAAATTTTTTGAAAAGTTTGAACAGAATTGGTACTATTCTTTCTTGAATGCTTTGTAGAATTTGCATATGAAGCCATCTCGTCCTTGACTTTTCTGTTTTGGATACTTCTTGATGACTGATTCTATCTCTTATGATTGGTTTGTTGAGGTTGTCTATTTCTTCTGGAGTCAATGTTGGTTGTTCATACCTTTCTAGGGAGATGTCCATTTCATCTATGTTGCCTAGTTTATTAGTATATGGTTGCTCACAGCATCCTCTCATTACCTCCTTCATTTCTGTGGTGTCAGTGGTTATGTCTCCTCTTCCATTTCTTATTTTATTTATTTGCATCCTCTTTTTTTGGTGGTGGTGGGGGTCAGCCTAGGTAAAGGTCCATTGATTTTATTGATTTTCTCAAAGAACCAACTTCTGGCTTTGTTTATTTTCTCTAATGTTTTCACATTATCAATTTCATTTATTTCTGCTCTACTCTTCATTATTTCTTTCCTTTTGTTTGCCTGGGGTTAGTTTGCTATTCTTTCTAGATCTTCCAAATGAATTGCTGCATCCCATAAATTTTGATATGTTGTGTTTTCATTTTCATTTGCCTTGAGCTGTTTAATGACTTCTCTTATAATTTCTTCTTTGACCCACTGGTTGTTTAAGAGCGTGTTGTTTAGCCTCCATATATTTGTGAATTTTCTGGGCCTCTGCTTATTATTGATTTCCAACTTCATTCTGATCCGAGAAAGTATTTTCTATTATTTCAATCTTTTTAAGTTTATTGAGACTTGTTTTGTGACCCAGTATATGGTCTGTCCTTGAGAATGATCCATGAGCAATGAGAAAAATGTGCATCCTGCTATTGTGGGCTGTAATGCTCTGTAAATGTCAGTTAAGTCTAGTTCGTTTATTGTATTTTTCAAAATCTCTGTTTCCTTATTTTTTATCTAGATGTTGTATCCATTGATGAGAGTGAGAAATTGATGTCTCCAGCTGTTATGGCAGAGGTGCCTATTTCTCCCTTCAGTGTTATCAGTGTTTGCCTTATGTATTTTGGAGCACTCTGGCTCAATGCATAAATAGTTATGATTGTTATGTCCTGTTGAATCGTTCCTTTTTTATTAATACATCCTTCGTTGTCTCTTTTAAGTGTTTTACATTTCAAGATTTCAAGTCTAATTTGTCACATTAGTTTTGCTCCCTCTGCTTTTTTCAAGTTGTTGCTTGCATGAAATATCTGTTCCTAACCTTTCACTTTCAACCTATTTTTTTCCCTGGGTCTAAAGTTAGTCTCCTGTAGACAACATGTAGGTAGGTGCCAGTCTGTGTCTTTTTTTTTTTTTTTTTTCATTTGGGCATGGGCAGTGTCATGGTCAGGTTCATGTGTCAGCTTGTCCAGGTAATGGTACCTGTTTGTCTGGTTGGGCAAGTGCTGGCCTGTCTTTTGCTATGAGAACATTTCATAGTATTAAATCATGATCATGTTGGCTACATCCACAGCTGATTCCATTTGTAATCAGCCAAGGGGAGTGTCTTCTTTAATGAATGACACTTAATCTAACCACTGGAAGCTTTTAAGGAGGATTCAGAAGAGACAGGCTCTCTTCCTGCTTTGGCTGGCAAGCCTCTCCTGTGGAGTCCAGACCCTCCATTGGAATCGTCAACTTCACAGCCTGCCCTGGAGATTTTGGACTCTACATTCCCACAGTTATGTGAGACACTTTTATGGATTTTATATTTACGAATATTTCCTGTTGATTCTCTTTCTCTAGAGAACCCTAACTAGAACAAATTTGGTACCAGAGAAGTGGAGTGCTGCTGCAGTTTGCAAATGCGAAACATGTTGGAATGGCTTTTTAAAAATGGACAAGGGGTAGATTTTGGAGGAGTTGTGAGGAGCTTGATAGAGAAGCCCTGGGATGCTTTGAAGAGACTGTTGGTAGAAATGTGGACTCTATAGACACTTCTGATAAAGCCTTAGACAGAAATGAGGTTTATGTTATAGAATGGAAGGAAGACGAGCCTTCTTTTAAAATGGCAGATTATCTGGCAAAATTGATTGGTGGCTTTGGCTGGAAGACTGATTTTAAAAGCCATGAACTTGGATATTTAGCAGAAGAGATCTCCAAATTAAATGTCAAAAGTGCAGCCTGGTTTCTCCTCACAGCTTGTAGTGAAATGCAACAGGAGAGAGATAAACTGAAAACTGAACTCTTCAGTACAAAAAAACCAGAAATTGATGTCCTGCAAAATTCTGGGCTTCCAGGAAGGGAGACCCTAGAGAATAGTGTTCCATGTGAGGATTTGGCCAGATGTGGAACCAGTCAACCATTTTAGAGAAATCCAGGATTGGACATGGAGTTATCCAGGAAGGTTTTGTGGCAACTCCTTGTTTGATGGGCTCCAAGGCTACTGCATAGAAAGCCAATGACAATGCTGTGGGACCTGTGTAAACAGAGCCGCTGCCAGTCTGTACTGAGAGGTTCAGAGAAGGAACGTTGTGAAGGTAAAATAACTTCAGAGGCAAAGCCATGGAGGCTGAGGTCTGAAGTCAAAAAGTCTTGGGCCAGGAGAGCGGAAACACCCAAGCCTGTGGAGAGGGTGAGTTTGCCCCAAAGGCAGAGGATGGGCCTTCGACCTCATTGTAGTGGAAGAGCCATGCCGCCTCAGGCCTTGGAGAGGGTGAGGCACATTCCTTGGGGTTTGGAGAAAGCCTGGCTGCCACTACATGGAGGGGTTGAGTGTGTGCCAGGAGAGCCTGGGTGCAGCCCCAATCCTTGGAGAGGGTGGAGCCAAGAAAAAGGTGGTTTCCCCAATGTCCCCCAAGTTTGTGTTCAGAGAGAGGCAGGCCTCTGCATAAGCCTTTGGAAAGGGTGGGACTGCTGCTTTCTAAAGCCCCAAGGATAAATGACTCTTAGACTTTTTAATCTAATGTACTTTGCCCTGCAGGTTTTCGAAACTGCTTGGGTCTGGTGACCTGTGTTCCTTCCTCCCTATGAAAATGGGTATATGTTTCCTATAACTGTTCCTCCTTTGTATGTTGGCAGTAAATAACTTCTCTGAGTTCCACAGGTCCAGAGCCAGAAGATAATTTTGCCTTAGAACAGGCCATGTCTGTAGCTAACTTTGATAGGAGTTTGTACTGTTTTTAGTTTTGTACTTATTTGTATTGCTACTCAAAAGGTTTAAGGATTTCTGATATTGTGATGGAATGAATGTATTTTGTATTTGGGAAAAACACGTCTTTTTTAGGTTCCAGAGGTTGGAATGTGCTGGTTTGAAATGACATATGTACCCTAGAAAAGCCATGTTTTAATCCTAATCCAATTTTGTAAAGGCAGCTGTTTCATCTAATCCCTATTCAGTATTGTATGTTTGAAACTGTAATTAGATCATCCCCCTGGAGATGTGATCTAATCAAGAATGGTTGTTAAGCTGGATTAGGTGGAGGCATGTCTCCACCCATTTGAGTGGGTCTTGATTAGTTTACTGGAATCCTATAAAAGAGAACAAGAGAGAAAGCCAAGAGATTCAGAGAGAGCAGAGCAGAACAAAATAGCCATGAGAAGCAGAGTCTACCAGCCAATGACCTTTGGAGATGAAGGAAAATGCCTCCCGGGGAGCTTCATGAAACAGAAAGCAAGGAGAAAAAGCTAGCAGATGACACAGTGTTTGCCTTGTGCCCTTCCAGATGAGAGAGAAACTCTGACTGTGTTCACTGTGTACCCTTCCACTTGAGAGAGAAACCCTGAACTTCATTGGCCTTCTTGAACCAAGGTTTCTTTCCCTGGTGCCTTAGAATGAACTTTTCTATAGACTTGTTTTAATTGGGACATTTTCTTGGCCTTAGAACTGTAAACTAGCAACTTATTAAATTCCCCTTTTTAAAAACCATTCCATTTCTGTAATATTGCATTCTGGCAGCTAGCAAACTAGAACAGGCAGGCTCTGGGAATCAAACTTGGGTCTCTGGTATGGCAGGCAAGAACTCTACCACTGAGCCACTGTTGTTTGCCCTAGTCTCTGTCTTTTGATTGGGGAGTTTAATCCATTAACATTTAATATCATTATCAAAAAGGCAGTACTTTCTTCTATCATTTTGTCCTTTGGATTTTATATGTAATATCTGTTTTTTACTCTCTTTGCCTTTACTGATAATCTTCATTTCTGCATTATTCTCCACTCCAGACCTCTCTCTCCCCCCTTTTACCTATCTGCCTGTAGTGCTGCCTTTATTATTTATTGTAGAGTTGATCTCTTAGTCACACATTGTCTCAATGACTGTTTGCTTGAAAATATTTTAAACTCCCCCTTATTTTTGAAGCTGAGCTTCACTGGGTATAGAATTCTTGGTTGGCAGTTTTTCTGTTTCCGAATCTTCAATATATCATTCTATTGCCTTCTCACCTCCATGGTTTCTGATGAGAAATCCATACATAGTCTTATTGAGCTTTCCTTATATGTAATGGATTGCTTTTCTCTTGCTGCTTTCAAAATTCTCTCTTTGTCTTTGACATTTAACAATTTGATTAGTAAGTGTCTTGGAGTATGTCTACTTGGGTCTATTCTCTTTGGGGAGATGTTGCACTTCTTGGATCTGTAATTTTGTGTCTTTCATAAGAGATGGAAATTTTCAATGGTTATTTCCTACATTAGTCTTTCTGTTCCTTTTCCCTTCTCTTCTCCTTCTGGGACATTCATAACACATACATTCGTGTGTTTCATGTTCTTATTCAATTCTCAGAAACCTGCTTATATTTTTCCATTCTTTTCCCTATATTTTCTTTTGTGTGCCAGATTTCAAATGCTCAGACCTCCAGTTCACTAATCCTTATTCTACCTCTTCAAATCAATTGTTGTAGATTTCCATTGTTTTTTCATTTCTTCTATTGTGACTTTCATTTCCATAAGTTCTGCAATTTTTTTAATTCAAACTTTTGAGTACTTTGTTATGTTTGCCCAATGTCTTCTTTGTTGATTTGATTTTTGATGAGATTTTTCAGGTCTATTCGAACATCTTGAATTAGTTGTTTCAACTCTTGGGTCTCACTTGAAGTGTTGGTTTGTTCCTTTGACTGGGCCATATCTTTGATTTTTCTAGTATAAACTGTTATTTTTTGTTGGCATCTAGGTTTTTGGTTTCCTTAATTAGTTTATTCTGGAAGCTGTTTTTACTTTTTTACCTATGGTTTTCTTTCTGGATGGTTTTGTTCTCTGTCTATGCTTTGACATTCAGCTCAAATTATTCTATACCTCTAGCATAGGTTTTGTTCAACTGATCAGAAGTTTTCAGTCCTTGCTTTTCTCTTTCTTTCCCTGTCTATGTGGAGCCTTTTTATTTTTCAGGATTTCTTCAGATATTATTGACCCAGATCAGACAGACCCATGTCTCAGGAAGAGAGAGTAGTCAGCATCAGTTTTTCCTGGCAGGTCAGACATTCCTATGAAACCTCTAGATTTTGTGCTTTTCCTATCCTGGACAGCACATGGCACTTGTCTTCCTGTGGCTTCCCACCACCATAAGTGATGTGATGCTAAGTGATGTTAATTTCAGCAGCCCTCCTTGACAGGGGCATGGTTAAGATAGGGGTTGAAGTATTAGGTGGGCTTTGGTTGCATCTGTTTTCCAGCCCATGAGGCCTGAATTCCCTAATGGTGGGCCTCCATTTGAGCTTGGCCCTGCTGCCCCTCTTTCCTTGGGGAACATACACATTTTAGGGAATTAACCCCTTTCACTGACTAGTTATTTTGTATCTCAGACATGCCTTAGTTTTGCCCTTGCCTAGGACAGTGCTGGAGCCTGAGATTGCTTACAGTTCTATCTAATGAGCTATTAAGAAGTAAAGAAAAAGTAAAAACAGCTTTTCAGAGCTAAAACCCCACTCTGTGGGTTTGCCAATGAAAAGCTTGAGTTGGTATGTGCCTCTATGTATTCCCAGGCTCTATGTGCCCCTTTTCTATTATTTTGTGCTGTCCAACTCAAGAAGCCTCTTGTAATTTTTTTTTACCCATCAGCCCTGCCCCCTCTAAAAAATTTCTGGTTCCTTTAGTGCTTATTCCAGGTTTATCTGTGATCAGGGCCTATTTTCTGTAGTCAGAATTTGTTATTTAATTCCACAGTTGAAGCTTGGCTGAGCTAAGCCCTTTCTATCTATAAAGTCTGTTTCCTTTCCTCTTGGGAACCATCCTGCCATGCTCAGGAGGGAGTGGCGCTGGCCTCCGTGGTTTGGGAGACTTACAGTTCTGTGTGGGATCTCACCCATTCCACCCATTCCAGTCTGGTGTACACTGTATGTCCAGTCACTTATGTCCCCCCAGCAGTTGTTCTGTACCATTTATGGCTATTTACTAGCTGTTCTGGAGGATGAACTAAATTCCATACCTTACTATGCCAGTATCCTGCCACACCTCCCTCATTTCTTTTTTCCAAAATTTAACCCATATCATATACTGCTGCATATTCTTATGTATTATTTTGTGTGTGTTAATTCTCAATCCATAACTAGGTAAGAAATTTCTACAGGGAAGAGAATATTTTATCCTTCAGATCAATTAGTATAGAACTGAGAGCCTGGTGCATACTCAATGAGGATTTGTAGGTTTATCAAATATTTCTTCTTTTCACATCTTCCCAATCAAAAAGGAGTTTGAGTTTTTATATTTGGATGCAAAGAAACTGACATGGTGACATGAAGTCAGTTGAATACTGTTAATTGACCAAGATTTACTGAGTCCTTTCCTTTTGCAAACAGACTCTACTTTTATTAGTAAAGCATAAAACAATCATCAGAATCAAGTTGAACCAGATTCACCATTGTACCTTTGTCAATGATTAGTTGACAGTGTATGAAGAATATACAATATGGGTCACATTTCTGGTCTCTGTTTTATTCCATTGATCTGTGCCAATTCTTTCACCAATACTTTGATTACTGTAGCTTTGTACTAATTCTTAAAATTAGATTGTATGGGGTCTCCAGCTTTGTTCCTTCTTTTCAAAGTTGTTTTTACCAGTATAAGTCCTATGTATTGTCATATGAATTTAGGATCAACCTGTGAATTTCTGAAAAAGTTCCTGCCATGATATTGACTGGGATTGTGTTGAATCTATAGACCAATTTAGGAAGAACTGACCTCTCAACATTCAACATTATTGGCTCTGCTGATCTATAAATATAGCATATCTCTCAATATAGTTAGGAACTCTAATTTTCCTAAGGTATGTTTTATTATTTCAGGATATATGACATATATATTTTGTCAGAGTTATCTGTAAATATTTCAATAAATCTACAATAACATGATATTATACTAATTTCAACTTCTTATTTTTTATTACTGATATTAGAAATATAGTTTATTTGTATTTGTCTATCTCAAATCTTGCAACCTTATTAATTCTGATGTTTTTTTTTGTAGATTCCATTAGATTTTCTACACAGACAATTATGTTATCTGTAAATAAAGTTTTCCTTTTTTGTTTTCAATCTGGCTGTCTTTTATGTTTTCTTTTTCTTGCTCTATAACACTAGGCAGATTCTTCAGAATAGAGGTTGTTGAGAGCAGCTGTTTCATTTTGTTCCTGTGATCTTAAGAGAACAGCTTTCAGTTTTTCATCATTCAGTATGACTTTAGCTATGGATTTTTGTAGATGTCCTTTATCAGGTTATACAGTACGCTAGTATTTGTAGCTTTCTGAGTGTTTTTATCAGGAATGGATGCTGAATTTTACCAAATGCTTTTTCTCCATCCATTGAGACAATCATAATTAAAATGTTCTTTAGTCTGTTAATAAGGTGAATATATTAATTGGCTTTTAAATAGTAAACCAATCTGGCATTCCTCGGATAAACCCCATCTGGTCATGAGGTTTTTATCATCATATATTACTACATTCAATTTGCTAAATTTTTAAGAATTTTTACATTCATGTTTATGAAAGATATTGGTATGTAGTTTTCTTTTCTTGTGATATCTTTATCTGTTTTGTTATCAAAGTAGTGATCACTTCAGAATGAATTGACAAATATTGCATCCTCTTCAAATTTTTGGAGGAATTGGTGTAGAACTGGTGTTATTTCTTACTTAAATGCTTGAAAGAATTTACCAGTGAGAGCATCTGGACTTGAAGTTTTTTTCTGTGGTAAGAATTTTAAATACAATTAACCTCTTTAGTAGATATATGACTAATCAGGTAATTTCTTTGTGATTGAGTTATAGTCATTTGTGTCTTTCAAGGAATTAGTCCATTTAATCTAAATTGTAGAATTTATTGGCTTAAAGATGCCCATAGCATTTTCTTATCCTTTTAATATTTGTAGACCCTGTAGTGATGACACCTCTCACTCATGAAGTTGGCAAGTTTTGTCTTCTTTCTTTTTGTTCTCATCAGTCTGGCTAGTAGTTCATTGATTTTACTGATTGTAAGTGATTTCCAAACCATCTTTTGATATCATTACTTTTTTTCATTTAATTGATTTCTGCTCTGATCTCAATAAATTCCTTTTTTTAAGTAATTGATATTAATTTGCTCTTCTCTTTTTAGTTTCGTAAGATAGAAGTAAAGGTCATTAATTTGGGATTTTTTTTCTTATACAGGTATATAGTACTATAATTTCCCCCTCTAAGTATAGCATCACACAAATTTCATTTGTGTGTATTGTATTTCCATTTTTATTCAGTTAAAATACTTTCTAATTATCCTTGCATTCTTTTCTTTGAGCCTTGTGTTATTTAGAAGTGTCATAATTCGTTTCTAAGTATTTTGGATAATTTCCAGATGTATTTCCATTATTGATTTCAAATTTAATTCCATTGTGGTCAAAAAACATACTTTGCATATTTGAATGATTTAAAATTATTGAGATTTTCTTGATGGCCCAGATCACAGTCTAAATTGGTAAATGTTCTCTGTGTCTTGTAAAAGAAATTGTATTCTGCTGTTGTTGGATGGAGTGTGTTCTATCAACATAGATTATATCAAGATGATTAATTCTTATTAATTTCTTACTCTTTGTTCTATCAGTTATTGAGAGGGGGTACTACAATCTTTGAATCTAATTGTGTAAATGGCGCTTTTGTATCATGCATCTGGAAGCCTTCATTAGGTACCTGGACATTTATGGTTATTATATGTTCTTGCTGACTTGGTCCCTTCATCATTATTAAATATTCTTTTTATGCATGGTAACATTGTTTACTCTAAAATATACTTTGCTTGATATTTACCTCCCACTCTAGCTTTCTTTTGACTAGTTTTAGTGTGACATATATGTCCCCCTTTTTACTTTTAACCTATTTTGTTCTTATATACAAAGTGGGTTTCTTGTAAACAGCAAAAAGTTGGGTTTTGCTATATATTCAATTTGCCAGGCTTTTCTTTTCAATTTGCATGTTTTTATCAGGTGTCAGAGAACTACAGCCTGTTCTCCTTTTTGTAACTAAGGTGTTATTAGAAAACAGTCATGCTCTCTTGTTTGCCTATTCTCTATGGCTGTTTTTGTCCTACAACAGCAGAGTTGAGTAGCTGCCACAGACACCATATGGCCTACAAAGCTTAAAAATATTTGCTACATGGCCCTTTATAGAAAAGGTTTGCCAAACCTTAGTTTAATCCACTTATATTTAAAGTGATTTTTGATATGTTGGGTTTACAGCTACACTCTTGTTATTTGTTTCCTATTTGTCCCATCTGTTCTCTGTTACTGATTCCTTTTGGATTGAGTATATCTTAAAATGACATTTTATTTACTTTAGTGGCTTATTAGTTATAAAGATTTGTTGTGTTGTTTCCATGCTTCCTTTTAGGGTCTTTAGTGTACATCTAAAAAGTATCATAGTCTTTTTCCAAGTGATATTATTCTACTTCTTATAAAGTCTCTACCTAAGCTATGTACTTTAAAAATACCTTGTTAGGAACTTTGCAGTAAACACTCAGTTATCTTGTAAAGAGATTTGTGTAAGAAGATAAGCTTTATATATTTATCCATTTGGCTACCATTCCCTGTTCTCTTTATTACTTTTTGTATATCTGCATTTCCTTCTGATATCATTTGCGTTCTGCTCCAAGGATGTCCTTTAACATGTTTGTAGTTCAGGTCTGCTGAATTTAATTATCACAGAGTCTTAGATATGACTTATATATGTCTTTAATGTGTCTTAAAATTCTTTATTTTTCCTTTTTTTTCTAAAAAAGTTTATCTGAGTTTAGAATTCTATATCAAAATGTTTATTTTTTTCTTTCAGTACATTAAAGCAGCTGTCTGGCTTTCTGGCTTGCATTGTTTCCCACCAGAGGTTTGATGCTATCTTTATCTTTGTTTCTTTGTACATAATATATCTTTTTTTCCTGACTGCTCTTTAGATTTTCTTTTTATTACTATCTTAAACAATTAGATTATAATAGGCTTTGGTTTAGCTTTATTCTTGTTTCTTTTATATTAATCTTTGGATTTATAGCTTTCATCAAATTTGAACATTTTCAACCATTCATTCTTCAAAAGTTTTTGACTCCTCCCATCTCTTCTCTCATGGAGTCTCTCTATATATGCATATTAAGCTGCTTGACTTGTTTCATAGCCCACTCATGGTTTGGGAATTTCATTCAGTCTTTTATATTCCTGGGTTTCATTTTGGATAATTTCTGTTTCTATGTTGTCTAGTTCACTGGTCTTTTATTTTTTCAAGGTTCAATCTGCTGTCAAACCCATTCTTTGTATTTTTCATCTCAATCATTATAGTTTTCGCCTCTGAAAGTTCAATTTGGGCCTTTTTAAATGTCTTTTATTACTCAATATATGGTTGTTGGAGTAATTACAGCTCCTTTAATGTTACTTCATGGGGCATGTTAGATAAAGACTATAAAATATGGCTGTGAAACAACTAGAAGAATTCCATATTAATCCTGCCTTTAAACATGCAGTAACATTTTGTTTTTGGAAGACTTTTTTCCTTTCTCTTTGTCTATGTAATTTCTATACCCTTTACTACCAAGCTAATATGTCACCTTCTGCCTGAAGCATTATCAGAAACTTGAGTCATCAAGTGTTTTTGCTTTTGGCTAAACTCATATCACTTCTTCCTTCTTCCTCAGGATTTACCAAGCTAGATTCTTAGAAGTCTAGGTCCTATGATTAACTAATATGTATTGTGCAAAGAAGATTCTGTGAATAGAAAAAATAAGTTGATGAAACTCTGGGTCAAAAATGTTGAATGATTTTATTTTTTAATGTGCACTGTGTTTTTCAAAGTAGGAGGGGAGAAATTATGAAACATTTTTCAAATTTAGTAATCTAGCTAAAAGGTTTCTATTTTTTTCTTTTGACTGTCTCAAAGAATGAATATTTTAAGGAATACATTTTGGGATACACTAATACATATGAATTATGGCCATTTTACATGTGCTTCTTCAGATTTTCTCAACTGGGTGAGAGCCAGTTAGGAATAGGTTGAGAAGAAATTTTTTCAAGAGGTATGATTCTGAGGGATAGGTATATAAAAGATATTGAGTAACCTGGAGAGGAATAGAGTTATTGTTTTAGATTAAGATGGGAAAGAATTGAGCACATTTAAATGCTGATAGGAAGATCCAGTAGT
Organism: Tamandua tetradactyla; assembly: GCF_023851605.1. Taxonomy (NCBI): domain Eukaryota; kingdom Metazoa; phylum Chordata; class Mammalia; order Pilosa; family Myrmecophagidae; genus Tamandua; species Tamandua tetradactyla. The sequence continues at coordinate 38,566,355 of NC_135345.1, read as the reverse complement.
GAGGCAGTAGTTGGACCCAGGTGGGAAAGAATGGGCTCTAGAGCACAGGTTGGCAAATATTTTCCATAAAGGGCCAGAAATGTGAGTATTTGAAGCAGCATAGTCTATACAGTCTCTGCCACAGTTACTCAATTGTGATGCTGTAGCACAAAAGTAGCCATAGACAATGTGTCAATGAGTGAGCATGGCTATGTTCCAATAATATTTGGTTTATGGACACAGAAATTTGAACTTCATTTAATTTTAATGTATCCTCAAATGTTATTCTTTTGGGATTTTTAAAAATCAAGGATATCTGACCATTTAAAAACAGACAGGATTTGGCCATAGGGCATCACTGTCAACTTCTTCTCTAGTGCACAACTAGAGATGGACTCTTTCCAAAAGAAGTATAATGTAAAAAAAAGGACACAAGGAAAGACAAGTGCAGCCAAAACTGCTATGTGGTTGGGGAGCTGAGGGAATTTTTAGCTGGTAGGTTCTATTTGTTCACTGAAAAATAATTTAAAAGAATATTTTTTTTCTAGAGCCCACAATTTTAGCCAGAAGCCATATTTAGCTAAGGCTAGCCACTGATGGTGAATGGGACATAGGAGAGGTTCAGTTTTCTAGGGAGTGTGAAGGTTGGAAAGAATCTCTGCAGAAACTGGTAGCACACTGATTGGAATAATGTGATAACGTCATAAAGAATGTTGAAAGCCCAGTTACAATTGGGAACTACAAATTGAAAGTACTATTAATTAACCTGGTGATGTGATTTTTTTTCCCAAAAATCTCCACTGCTTGAGGCAGTCACTGTGAAGCCAGACGGCTGGGTTTATCTAAGGTTAGGATTTATCAGGTGTGGCAGAAGGAGAAAGAGAATGGAGAGTGAGGGTAGTTGTAATAGTTTATAGGGAGGGGCTTTTTGAGATTATATTTTTCTTACATAAGAGCTCTTTCCATTATGGCAGCATCTTTTCCCTCACTGCTCTCTTCCTGCAAAGAAATTTGGTGAATAGGGGAAAACCTTGCGATTCATCTAAGTTCAGCACACTATTATTTTTAAGGGTTGAACTGAGTTCACCTCAAAATAAATACACATTTCTTAACTGTCAAAAGAAATATATAATTCCTAACCTGTGGCCCGTGAATGTGACTTTGTTTGGAAATAGGGTCTTTGAAGATGTGATTAGTTAAAATGAGTCAAAGTGGATTAAGATGGGCCCTAATTCACTTTGATTAGTTTTCTTATATGAGGAGGAAATTTGGAGAGAGACATAGACATGAGAGCAGACTATGCAAAGAAGGACAAGACAGTTTGCTGTGTTGCATCTATAGGTCAAGAAAGGTCAAAGATTGCAGGCAAACACCAGAAGCTAGAAGAGCCAAAAAGGATTTTCCTTGATAGGCTTTGTTATAGTTTGCTAGCTGCCAGAATGCAATATACCAGAAGTGGAATGGCTTTTAAAAAGGGGAATTTAATCAAATGCCATTTTACAGTTCCAAGGCCAAGAAAATGCCCCAATTAGAACAAGAATACAGAAATGTCCAATCCAAGGCATCCAGGGAAAGATACCTTGGTTCAAGAAGGCCAGTAAATTTCAGGGTTTCTTTCTCAAAGTGAGAAGGCACATGGCAAACACAGAGTTTCTCTCTTATCTGGAAAGGCACATGGTGAACACAGTCAGGGTTCCTCTTTCATCTGGAAGGGCGCATGGTGGACACGGCATCATCTGCTAGCTTCTTCTCCTGGCTTCCTATTTCATGAAGCTCCCTGGGAGGCATCTTCCTTCTTCTCCAAAGGTTGCTGGCTGGTGGACTCTACTTCTTGTGGCTATGTCATTCTTCTCTGCTCTCTCTGAATCTTTTATTCTCCAAAATGTTTCCTCTTTTATAGGACTTCAGAAACTAATCAAGATTCACCCAAATGGGTGGAGACATGTCATCACCTAATCGATTTTAACAACCACTCTTGATTGGGTTACATCTCCAGGGAGATGATTGAATTACAGATTCAAACATATAGTATCATACAGGGATTATTCTGCCTTTGCAAAATGGGATTTAGATTGAAACATGGCTTTCCTAGGGGATATGCATCCTTTCAAACCACCGCAGGCTTCAAATGAGCAAGGCCCTGTTGACACTTTTGATTTTGGACTTTTAGTCTCCAAAACTATGAGATGATAAATTTCTGTTGTTTTAAGCTCTCCATTTTGTGGTAACGTATGTAATGTCAAACCCAGGAAACTAATATAGTTAAAAATAATTTAGTATTTACTAGACCCTGCTAGGTGTGAGGTATTTTGAACTAAGACATTATTGTTTACTGACTATTAATACCATTGGCACCAGAGAATTTCTCCAAAAGCAATGCATCAAATAATTATGTGCCTTTGGCTCGACCTTAACAATTTACTCTATCTGCGTTTCAAAGTCACATTATTGATTATTTTGACATGTCTTCCATTTCACTTTTATCACTTCATAAAAAAATGTTAATGCTGTAGTAATATGAGTAGGTCCTCAAGTTATATTTTGAATTTTATTTTATAATTAAAAAAATAAAATTTACATCTTAGAAGAATCAAAAGCAAAGAATCAAATATAACATTCTGTATACCCTCATCATAAGGACTATCCCAGTAAACTTTTAGGAATTAAGGCTTGGGTCATTGTATAGCTCTGAATAATCTTGATGGTCAGTTGAATGTTAGGAGCTCATGATATACTGTGAAGAATTTTCTCTTATGATCATTCTGACGGGCTAGAATTCTTGACTGGATTCTGAATCACTAAATTTTGACCTAAATTAGACCATCATGCAGAGGACTATTAAAAGTGATTTTAGTTTTTACATATTAATGCTTGCATAGCTGTGGACCTTGAATCCAAAGGATCTATTCTTTCACTCAACTCCAAATTACCTGCAAATAGGATGATTACTATCTGGCAAGGTGCTAAGGTGCGTTTATCCCATATGCATGGCATTAACAAAACTGTGTCTTAGAAGACTACACCTTGCCCAATAACGGACTAAGTAGAACCATTTTAATTTTAATGTTTGATTTTTCTCAGGGTGTAAGCTGATTGTTGGAAATCCATTAGGAAGAAATATTAAGTTTTTCAGGCTTTTAGGTTCTGCCAGTAAAGTGCCTTTGACTGAACCAGTACCATGGCATCACTTGGGAGCTTGTTAGAAATGCAGAATCTTGGTCCCACTCCAAGCCTACTGAATCAGAATCTTCATTTTATTAAGATTCCCTGGGGGTTCTTAATACTTTACAATTTGAGAAACATTGGTCAAAGTGATCATTATTGTCCCTGTGATAGAATAAGAAAATACTCCGGTAGGTGAAATTCGAGCTCACATAAACCACCTATTGCTTTTCATGGTTTTGGCCTAGGGATGAGCTGACTACATATAAGCCCAGATATTGTTTAGGTAAAAGGCTAATTTCAGAGGAAAATAGGGAGAAAGTTCTGGTGTTTCATTTACTTTTGACTTTCTGTGACCATATGCTAAGCAAAAGTATTCACTCACAATTCTGTCCTCCATTTTCTTCAGTCTTCTTTGTAGTCATACTTTGGATTTTCTCTTTAATTCTGAAAATTTTCCATGCTCCTCAATTTAAAATCCCTGATTTTTGAAAGAAATAGTTTGTAGAATGACAGCAGCCAGGCATTTGTTGGGTAGAAAGGAGTTATTGCAAAAGACACCTATAAAGTTTGCAGGATTCTGAAGGTTGAGGAAATTTTGAAATCATAACATGAGGCTCTAACTAATGAAATGGTTAACAGTTTTTTCATGACATGGTACAATGGTGACCCACAAGAATTAATGTGATTAACCTTTAGCCAGGACATGTATGAGGCAGAGAGGTGAATCAGGCTCATTAGTTTCTAGTTCTGGAGCAATGAAGGGTCAAAGCAGTCACCCTGTTTGTGCCCTTCCAAACAGAGACCACACTAATTATGTCATTATTGTTCTATTTTTTCCTTCTGTACCATATATTTATTTTTCAAAAGTCAAGGTGAGTGGGTGATAGTGGCTATTCAGTATGTAGGAAATACAAGCAAACTAAGGTTTAGTTCTGGTCAAATATCTCCATTGAGAGCACTTTTATTTTATCTTGTCTGACTTCTTCTTGGAAAAGTAGCAGATGAAAGGTTGGAACACAGAACAGACAATGGAAGGCCTCTAAATGAATAGGCAAAGCAGCTTCTTTCTATCTCTTCCTATCTGATTTCCCCCTCATCCTTAAGACTTAGGAAGATGCTTTTAAATGTACGGTATCCTATGGAATAAAAGGGAGAGTGCTTTTCTTTTAGAAATTGTTCTGTGTATTAAAGCCTGTTTTCATTAAAAAAAGTTAGATGCTCAAGAGGATGGATTAATTCTTGGTGCATTTGTGAATTTAAAAGGAAAGAATAAAAATAGCAACATTCCTTGAGGACTATTCTATATAATATCTCATTTAATCCTCAGAATAACCCCTATGAAAGTAGTACTATTATAATTCCCCTTCACCAAACAAGGAAACTGAGGCCTAGAGAGATTAGAGAACTTTCTCAAAGTCTCATTGCCAGCGGCATATCTGGGATCTATTCCTGGTATTTCCTCTAACTTCCCTGATGCTAACCCACAGGTTACAATGAAATGTGAAGATTGTTTACCCTTGACTTCTCCATCCTCTCTGTCTATATTCTCTCATATATCTCATGTAGCCCTTTACTACACCAAGAGACATTTCAAAGTCATGTTCCTCTTAATAACCAAATAAGGTTGAGAGTATACTAGCAATTATGAACAAGGGGGATTATTTCTCTCTGATGGTCACAGACAAGATCTTGTTTTAGAGAACATTGTTCTCTTCAGTTCATGAATTAAGTGAATCACAGCCCAAATTGGCTATGAGAAAAGAGTCCTAAAAACAGACCTGTAATAAACCCTCAAAACTCAAATGGAGAAAAGCAAATAAGCAAGGATTCCCTTTGCCCTCTCTTCTAATTCCCAGGGCCTTCACTCTCTGTATATGTTAACTCTTCAACTCCAAAAATGACTAAATAAATCAGTGAGCTCTTTGTTATATGGGTTATGTTCGTCATCTTATTTATCGTCTTCCTTCTTCATTCATGGAGATCTTGCCCCAATAATTATATTCATTCTATCCATATCTTCAATTTTCCTCTATTGACTTCTTCCCATCAACATTTAAGCATCCCAAATCCCTCCTATGAAAATAATAACTATGATAATAAAAAACCATCCATATTGCTCCAGCTAAAGCTCTAGTTCATTCCCCTTCGCAGCCAGGAATTTCAAAAGAGTTGATGAAAGTTTCAGCATTTCTTCATTTTGTTCACTCCCCGATCCATTCCAATCTGTCTCTACTGCTTTATTGAACCAACCTTCCAGAGATCACCAATGGCCTTCTTGTTCCTAAATCTAATGGGATAAAATTAACTTGTATTCTATTTAAGCTCAGAACAGCATTTGATATGGTCTTCTAGAAATCCTCTCTTCCCTTTGTTTCATGACCAGCATATGCTCCTGGTTTTCTTCCACAATTGTAACTGCACAGAAAGGAGTTTCTAGCACCTCTCTTGCTTGCTCCTTTTTTGTTGATATTGCTTAGGGCTTCATCTTCTTCTTTTTCATTTTACGTCTTCTCCTTAGGCAATATTATCCATTATCCTGGCTTCAATTATCATCTACATGCCAAAATATCAATAATAGCATTTATTGAATGATCACAATGTGCAAGGCATGACTAAGCTTATTATATGAAATATCTAATTTATTCCTCATAACAGATCTTAAATGTTTAATTCTCACCTTGAGCTATTTCCTAAGTCCCAGATCTACTTATATAAATGTGTGCCATAAAATACCCTTGACTGTAATGAAGACATCTCAAAATGAAAATGTTCAAAATGGTGTTCTTCATTTCTCCTCCTTCACCCCACCCCAAACTTGCTCTTTAAACATCGCCCCTTAAATCGTGGTATCATGGTATTACCAACCACCAATTACTCAAGCCAGAAAGCAGAGATTCAAATTTTTTTTAAAAAATATTTTTATGCCTGATCATTCTAGCTGATCACAAAGTCTTGCTAATTTTCCCTTACATATTTTTCTAATATGTCACTTCTCTTCATTCCTATTTCCCTCAGTCTAGTTCTGCCTTTTTAACCTTGGTATCATTGACATTTTGGAACAGATGATTCATTGTTGTGGGAGACAGTCCTGCATTTTGTAGAATGTTTAGCAACATCCCTTTCCTTTAGAAATAGCAACCTTCACCCAGCAGTGACAGCCAGAGATGTCTTCAGACATTGTCAAATGCCCACTGAGAAACAAAAATACACCCAGTTGAGAATCACTGCTTTAGGTTAAGATAATATCATCTCTCTATCTATTTAATGCAACAGACATAATTCATCCTAAATGACTCAAGATGCATATCTGATTATATCATTAATCTTAAAAAACAGTATATATTTTCTACATGTCTTTAGTTTAAAAATCAAAATTATTAAAAGCATTCCCAGTGTTGACCTTTGCTTAATTATTCTTTTTGTGCACTTCTTTTTTTGTGTCATAATGGATAACATTCATTTCCTTAAAATGCCAACTCTCTGTCCTAGGGCTTTACATAGCTCTCAGCTTTGCTTAGAATGTGTTCATTTGCCTCTCTCTCTTCACCTAGCTAATTGCTCATCATACTTCTGGGTCTCAGTAGGCATGTTACTTCCTCCCTAATCAGCTACTATCTCCTTCTCTTCCAGACTGGATCAATGGCCCATGTCATGCAGACTACATGCTTCTGTAGCACATTGTATTTCCTCTTTTACAATGTTGTATTTTTTTTTGTTATTACCCATTCAATATTTCTCTTTTTTGTCAAACTAAATGATCCATGAGAATGTCTACCATCTCCATCTCATACACTGTTGTACCTGGCACTTTTCGTACTGCATATGGTATGTATTCAGTAAATATCTATTAAATGGATGCTTTGAAGAATCTAGTGAATGGAATCAGTGATGTTTTGTAGACTGTTAGCACAGTAAATGCAGTGAGGTCTCGTTAGGAACTGTAAATAGGAACTAGGAAGTCAGGACCAAGGGTACGTTCTCTCTTTGATGGGACCAAATGCGCTCTTGTCTTTGCCCATCTTGCACATTTGCTTTATCTGCTTCTCTCTGTACTTCACACTCCCTTCTCTGTGCACATGAAAGAGTTAGTCAGATAATTCCTGATTCTACATGACCTCATACTGGTTTGTCTAATACCAAGTAACTGCACCATTTAGTTATAAGTTTTCTATAGTTTGTCAGTAGATAATCCTGTGACCCAAATCCTGAAATTAGTGGGGAAGAAGTACAGTGAGATATATATCTTTGTTTTTATGGCTACTTCTTTGGTTTTCCAGAAGCTCAAAGAAGGAGATAGGAGACTCAGATGATATGTAGGATCATATCTGTTTTTAAGTTCCCTGTAAGAATCACCCCATCAGAAAATGCCTGATAGGATTAGCTTTTGAATGGCCTGGAATATCAAAGCATTGAAAAGATGTAACCAATACAGATAGCAGGTAAGAGAGTAAGGCCTTGGGGAATTTTTGTATCCTGAGCATCTCATGAACTTTTTAGGCCCTCTTCCACACAGCATCAGTGTTTGGGACCAAGGAAACAAAGCCAAGAATCTTCAAACTCTAATAGAGCCACCATGCAATGTGGAAGACTGCCAACATGGGTTGACTCTTTCCTTTCTTGGCAAATGGATGTCATAGGAAATGATAATCTGTGCAAGAACTGACTTGGTTTGTTTAATAGACACACAGACAAAAGTTTAATTTTTTAAACAGAGCTAGAAATTTTTTTTTGTGGTTTTGAATTTTATTTCATCATTGTTAGCAGGAGTAGGGAATTGTATACCATTGAAAAGCATGTGTGGTAGAGCAGATGCATTTATGCTGAGACACAGTGAGGAAAAGTGGGCAATTTATGTAGGGACATATGGGCATTGGCAGTATACTTAGTTGATTGTCTTCACATTTCAAGAGCAAGACTCATGTTACTTTTGGGAATAACTGAAATCAGACTTGTTTTTTTGTGGACATAGATGAACATTCAAAGATTTCTCTGAGATACATCAGGCAGTAGAGGCTGCCACTTGGAGCAAAGCTGATTTATTTTAGGAAAGTGAAGCTAGGGGAAACCAGTAATTTTCTAAGGATGAGATTTTGCAATCATCTTTAAACTTTCAAATGCTAATTCCTATCTTATTTCTCTAACCACCCGCTCTAGAGCATGTTTAATGAAAATAAGGGATGATGGCTGTCATATCTTAAGTGAACTAAATTTTATCTGTGCTGAAAAATCACTGTGAAATAATCTCTAATTATAAAGCTGGGAAACAGAACATTTCAGCACATGTGCATTGAAGGAATGAGCCCCCAGTTCTTACCACTAGAGCTGTCTTGAATATTATTCACATTTGCTTAATGGGGAAAAGATTGAGCTTCTTTATCAGTGTTTTAAAAATCTAAATATTTAGCAACCAAGCTGAAATGTGGCCTGAAGACCTATTTTTTTCTTAGTTGGTGATTAAAAACATCTTATTATACATGAAAAATGTCTGTGATTTTTATATATCGAATGCAGAAATTTTATCCAGCGTACTATACATAATTTTGCAAATGCCCAGAGAGTGCTATGTGCCAGATAACATGTTGAATGCTTCACATGTTATCTGCCTCATGTTACTCTCAGTCAAGATAATGTTAAAGTGGCAAAAACTCCAAATGGTATTAACCTTGACTAAGAAATTTCCAGACTGTTCAGAAATCTACTTCAAGTAATCAGACTTGAGTAATAAGACCATAAAAGGATAGAGAAAAGCATGTAAAAAATGCTTTATCTGATATATAGCTGCTTTTAATATTACAAAAGGTTGGATTTTTATGTATCAAAAATTATAATAATGTACATTATTTACTCTTGTACTTAACCAACAATAGTTACATTTTTCAAAATCAAATTATTCATCTACGTATTCTATACGCTGCTGTGTGTGAGCTACATAAGGGGTTTCCCACACAGATACAAATCCATCAACTAATTCCTTCATCTTTCTTTCTCTTTTAACTGAATAGTCCATCTTCAAAATTGGAACTAACAAAGAGGCAACCTACAGCAGAAATAAGAGGATTCTTGAAAATGTTATAAGTAATTGTATCACGTAACAGTTAATAGTCTTTGCCTTGATTGTTATTCACATTTTGAAAACTGCTCATCCTTTGTCTTTCCCCAAAACAGCTAGTGAAAATATTTTCATGGGGCATTAAGTGTCCTATAACAGCTGAATATATCAATACTTGTCCATACCATGTGAATAATTCTTTCTAGAGTGTCTATATTTACCCATAAAAGTACATGTATCTTTGTGCTGGAATATATGTTAAATTCAGCATCATGTACTGATCTTATATCAGCTGTCACATTGTTCTTTTGTTTAGAGATACACTCCACGAAAATGTTACCAGTAACTTAAAATTCTCACTCAAGGCCATTAAAAATAAAACTGCCCATAAACTTACAAAATCCTAAACTACATCATGTCTCACTAAGTAAAAATGCATTTGATCACATTTACCTATATGAGCAGGAAAATTAACCTAATTGACTCTTACAAGCCTTCATTAAATTTTTTCAAATTGTTGCAATAAGCATTAGTGGAACATTGATTAGTAACTAAAAGTCAAAATAGACTCAGTTGATCAAGGGACAAAAAACAATTGGAAAATGTTGATCTGATTATTTCAGCTCTTCAGGCACATCCTTAAAGCTGGCTCAAAGCAATCCATTAACAACCCAACCAAGCACTTGATATTCTACCTTGGAACAACAAAACCCATGCATTGATCACTCCAACATCATCTGAGACACACTAAATTACTCTCAATTTAAAAGTCTCTTAAGCAGTGAATGTCAAAAACTCGTATGCCAGAAGGAATATGGTTTCATGGATGAAATCTATAGAATTTTGTGCATTTCTTGATGAAATAATGTTGACCCTCAGTATACTTCAATAACTTCTTGCCCAAAAGGTTGTCTACATCTTAGAACTACTGAGTTGGGATGTCTATTTTGTCTTAAAAAAAATGCATATATTTACCATTCTACAGGGGCCCTGTAGGGGACAGAAAGGAAATTTGCATACTACTCTGAAGCAGGCTACTTTTTTTTAAAGCAGATAGAAAGTTTATTGACTATACGTGTGAGAAGACATATAACCACTCTCGCAAGAAATGGCAACGCGAGGCCATTTGCTTTTATAGATTAGTTTTGCTTCTTCCCCTCCCCTTTCTAGTTCAGTGTTTCCTCTTCTGCTCCCTTCTCTTCAGGGCAATGCCTGGTGGCAGATAGTGCATTTGGGTGGGTTGGTTGGCTCCAACCTTCTCCTTAGATGACCCACAGGTGGGGGTCATTGGGCTCCAGGTGAAGAAGACCCTGCTACTGGGTCTTCTTATAATTGGGTAGCCCCAGACAAGTTGTATATCTGGGCATGGGCTCTTCTGACACTACTAAACCTTCCCTGCTCAAGGGCTCCTTCACAATTTTGTTTTGTTTTGTTTTTCTCCCCTCTCTTCCTGTTCTGATCTGCCTCCAATTCCCCCTCAGAGAGTGCTCACACCTTAATCTTAAGGGTGGCTGAGGGATGAGGCTCTGTTTTATGTATCTGCTTCCTGCTTGTCAGAGGACGTAGGCTTTTCCTGATGAGATGCAGAACTTTCTGGCTGTTATATTTAAGTTGAGAGAGGAGAACTCCAGAGGAGCAGTTAGAATGGCTGAAAATCTTCACATGAGCATTGATTTGGTCTAAAAGGCTTCTATTCTGGAAGAAATAAATTTGATGAGAAGTTTAAAAATGCAAGGGCTGATCAATAGCAAGAGGAGGATGGAAGTGAGTGGTGGGCCTAGGAGATGCATCAGCCAAGAGAGATTGAGGAAGAGGGAAGGAAATAACCATCTTTTAGGTCTAGGAGTGACTCCTAGCTGGGTGGCTTATTCCTGCTTAACTGGAGAATAAGAGGGGACATGTGGCAGTGAAGAGGTGAGGGAATGAAGTTTTGATTGATTGGGTTGTGGCTTTGGCTGCTGCATGGCTAGGTTATTCCCTCCAGAAATGTCAGTATTATTTTTTTGATAGCCAGGGAAATGAATTACCTCTACTTTTTTGTTGGTAAGAGCACTACATTCAAGAAATTGAGTATTTCTTGGTGGTGTTTAATTGAGAGAAAGCTTTGCTCTTTTTACACTGCTGCATGAGCATGCAGGACTGGGAAGGCATGGTTTTTTCTTTTAGTTTAGTTCTAGAGCTCAGGTGAGGGCAATTAGTTTTGCTTTCTGAGATAAATTCCCTGGAGGCAGGGTTTAGCTTCACTCTAGTTTGGCTGCCTGTCACATGTTTTAATTTCTTTGTTTTTTTGGTTTAAGAAGCTACTTTTAGAAATAAAAATATTTGACCATAGGAGTTTTGTCTGTGATACCATTACACATTTACTAGGGTTATGTCAATTAATAGGTGGAACATAATTTTTATACTTGCCTGTACTTCCTTAGCATCCTTTCTGCTGAAGATAGTTTTAACTTACAGCTGACCACCTGTACTTTTTAAAGAAGCTTTAAAGTCGGATAACTGACAAGAAAATTTGGTTGTTGTCATGATTTGTAACTTTTAACCTTATACAAACTAGTATTAGGATAGAACATTAAGTTTTTAGAAATTCTAAACATTTAAAAAATATATGGATAGCATTTTACTTATGCAAATTTAGCTAATAGAACAATAGAAACTTCCTTTTAATTGTTATCACCTTATTTTTACAAGGTGAGAGAACAAATACTTTGTCACAGTTTTCCTTTAAGTGAGACTTGTCTTCTGAAATAAAGGATGACAAAGCTAACATAAATATTAATAAGGATATTATTTTGATATGATATAAAATTTTTACCTTTTAGATAGAGTACTTAGATAGTAAGAAAAACATTTTATAACCTGTCATTAAGAGCATTTAACTGAGAGCAGCATTGACTATGACAGAATTCATTGTTATAAACCCTTTATAACTTTTTGTAGTTAGCGGTGACTAAAAACTTACTTTCATAACCTCTCCATAACTTTCCACATCCCTTCAGGGCTTGTAGTCAGTAATGACAGTAACAAACAAAATTTACTTTTATATTAGAAATATGATAGTTAACAAAATTAACACTTTGCAAGACCATGCTTTGAAGCAGTTGGAGGTCAGCAAGGTCTGCTGCTAAAGCATTTTTAAAGATATGGGAATTATTTCAAAACCTTTAGGACAGCACTGTTTAAGTGAACAAGGCAGGAATGTTTACGTTTCTGAAGCAGGCTACATTCAGGAAGCTGCACTGACTGATAGTCACATTCCAGAGTATGTATTTGTTAAGTCATTTGGTCAGAAATATGTCTCATCATTCACCTAGCATTTCAACTTGTCTTTTCAGTATGAAATCTAGGCCACTCAACTGTGAACAACATTTAATTATAACTTCACTTCTTTATTGAAAATGACAGATTCATACACATACATCTGTCAATTTGACTATTAAGTGACATGAAGATTGAATGTAAATCTGGAGGCACAACTACTACTACTGTTATCTAATAGAAAATGCCCATCCTTTCCTCTTAGGCTATTTGAGCCTCAAAAATCCTAAGAAGTGGATTTTATGGTGATGTCAATAATTTATTAATATCTGCTGTATGCATATGTTTATTGTATAATAAATTTTAATATTTTCATCTTAGATGACAAAACTAAAGCCCAAAGAGCTATTTATCATAGACACATACTTTTTAATAAGATCCTAAGACTAGAACATAAATGTCTCATCTCCCAATTCAATTGCCCTCCCTCTACATTGTATGGGGAGGTTCTTCTCTAGTCCACTGATGCCAAAAACATGATTTTCAGCTCAGCAATATCAGCATCACCTGGAGTTTGTTAGACGTGCAACATCTCATGCCCTACCCCAGATTTTCTGAATTAAAATTTGCATTTTAACATGATCTGCAGGTATTTGGTAAGCATCTTCAAGTTTGAGAGGTACTCATATATATTGTACCAAGGAATCAGAAACTTAAAATATAATTGCAATGGTGGAAGAAAGCTATTAATTACTGTAGCTTTTAAGTGATTAAACTAAAAACTATTGAACTATTAAACTGAAAAAATAATTATTCATTGTTATTAATAATTGGTTTTTTAAATAGATTGATGTTTTGAGTTTTCTTTGATGAGCAATATTTCGACACCAAAATAATTCACTAAGTCTTGAGAAATAAAAGACTTAAGATGTTTTTACATAATATGAAATAACCACCTCGGGTAATTTTTATCAGAATTAAATATTTTGGGGGGATGTATGTGAAGTTATTGTTTGGATGATCTGTTATTAGATTACATATTCTGAACACCCAAAATGTTAGGTCTCATAGCATTCCTCTAGTCCATAGGCATGGTGCATGCCATTACCTGAGTTATATAGGTGAAGAAAATGAGTCAAAGGGTTTGTACCAGTTTGAATCTGTTGCGTATCCCAGAAAAGCCAAGTTCTTTAATCCGTATTCATTATTACTCAGTGGGATCTTTTTGATTGTTTCCATAGAGATGTGGCCCAGCCAATTGTGGGTGGTAACTTTTGAATAGATGGTTTCCATGGAGATCTGGCTTCACCCCTTCAAGGTGGGATTGCTTACTAGAGCCACTTAAGAGGGAACCATATGGAAAAAGCTCAGAGCCAGAAGTGCTGACAGAGTCCACACAGCCAGAGACCTTTGGAGATGCAGAAGAAAATGGCCTCAGGGAAGGCTTATGAACTGAGAAGAGAAAGCTAGCAGATGTTGCCATGTGCCTTTCCAGCTGACAGAGACATTCTGGACCCATTCGCCTTTCTTGAATCAATATATCTTTACCTGGATGCCTCAGTTTGGACATTTTCACAGCCTTAGAATTGTAGACTTGCAACTTAAATTTCCCTCCATAAAAGCCATTCCATTTCTGGTGTATTGCACTCCAGCAGCTTTTACAAACTAAAATAGTGTTTAAACAATTATGCAACATGGTGTGATGTATTTGTTGGGACTCTTTGATTTGCTGGTGGCAAAAATCCTACTCAAACCAGAATAAACATAACTTGAAAAGTCTGGCATGTTTGGATGTGGGGATTCTATCTCTCAGACTTATTATGGCAGACAAGGGCTGCCCAGCTCAAGATACATCCTATTAGTTTAAAACCCTCCATGGAAAAAGTAAAACGTCTCCTTTCTTCAGTTGTTGTGGTGGAAAGTCCTTGTGAACACCTCACTCTTGCTAGCGCTGGGTCCTGGTGGCCAGATGGATAGGAAAAGCTCATTAGAAGGAGCTAAATCATGTGACCCCTCATGCAGCCAATAGAAGGGGACTTAAAAAGGGGCGGGACTCACCCCACAAAGCATGAGGAAGAGATTGGTCCTGGAAAGAGGTGTGTTGGTACTGCAGAATGAAAAAAAATTGATATGATGATATTTGAACTGGGTCAAGATCCTAACTTTGGTGTTTTGATTGTTCTTTTCAATTGCACTGCTGAAATATTGAAGCATTATTTTCATTTGGTTTTCATGAAGTGTTCATATCAAAATCATCTGGAGGAATTTTTAAATCCACTCTCACCTGAATAAGATCCTAAACTCATACAGTGAGGACCTGTGATAGGAGTTGGTGGGAAAATATAGGGGTAGAATCTAAAGTTTCAAGGGATATATCTGTATCTAGCCATTATAATTTATTTAAAATCTCTAAATTGGGTCACAATTACATAATGGCTAATGCTTATAAAGTCTTGGACTTCTTGGTTTTAACAATTTTACCTTTTTATTTACAAAAAGATAAATGTGTGTCATGCTTCCTTTTCAGGGAGCCACATCTTTGGAAAGCCCAGCTCTTCAGATTAAAAATACATGTCAGGAGGTTCCGGGTCAAGATGGCAGCTTAACAACGTGCGCGTTTTAGTTCGTCCTCCAGAACAACTGCTAAATAACCAGAAACAGTACAGAACAGCTCCTGGGGCCACGTCAGTGACCAGACATACAGCGTACCCCAGTCTGGACCAGCTGGACTGGCTGCGAGCACCCCCCAAAACCGTGAGTTCCCAAAGCTGCGGCGGCCAGTGCCCCTCCCCCACAGGCCGCTTCCCAGAGGGGAAAGGAAAGGACTTTACCAGCAGCAGTGACTGGGCACAATCAAACACCAATTGTGGAACTAATTAACAAATTCTGACTACTAAAAATAGGCCCCCAGCTTAGGTGAACCCAATCAAAGTGGAAGTTGCTCATTTTTGCCCCGGCACCAAGGGGGCAGGACTGACAGAAAAAGGGGGAAAAAAAAGAAGGAAACAGGTTTTTGTGGCTGTGTATCTACAAAGGCTTGACTGCCTCTGGATACAGCGGCAGGACTTTTCAGGCTGCAACTGCCCCAGGCATAGGCAGAAGCGAGCTCTTTTGGGGGCTTATCTGGAGACTGTGCCTTCCCCAGGGGAGGGGTGAAGGCCCACCCAGGTGGAATCCTTCCATCATGGAATTCAGACACCAGGGCTTGGTAATTTGAAGCCATTAAAACCAGTCTACAACCTCTCCTCTGTCTCCAACAAACCCCCAGCCAAAGTTAAAGGTAACGCATCATCTTATGCTGGTGGGACCTGCAGTCAGACAAGTGCCACATACTGGGCAGGATAAGAAAAACAGAGTCTAGAGACTTCACAGGAAAGTCTTTCAACCTGCTGGGTCTCATGCTCAGGGAAAACCGACGCAGGTGACTCTTTCCTCCTGATAGGAGGCCAGTTTGGTCTGGGAAAATCTGGCTGGGGTCTATAATATCTAAGCAGACCCTCCTAAGTGTGTGGGGGGGAAAGTTACCACACACACTTAGGGCAAGAAACAAGAAAGCAAGAACTGAAAAATTCTCCTCTGTTAAACAAAACTTAAGCTAAAGGTTCAGATAAAGCTGAACAGAATGTCAAAGAACAGATAGACAACAAATTCATCCAGCAAGAAAACCCTAGATAAAAGAAGTGAAAGCAATCTCCAGAATAAACTAATTAAGGTAATTAAATGCCTAGACACCAGCAAAAATAACAAATCACACTAAGGAAATTGAAGATATGGCTCAGTCAAAGGAACAAACCAACAATTCAAATGACATACAGGAGCTGAAACAACTAATTCCGAATATACAAACAGACATGGAAAACCTCATCAAAAACCAAATCAATGAATTGAGGGAGGATATAAAAAAGGCAAGGAAGGAACAAAAAGAAGAAACTGAAAGTCTGAAAAAACAAATCACAGAACTTATGGGAATGAAAGACACAGTAGAAGAGAAGAAAAAAACAATGGAAACCTACAATGGTAGATTTCGAGAGGCAGAACATAGGATTAATGAACCAGAGGACAGAACATCTGAAATCCAACAAGAAACAGAAACTATAGGGAAAAAAATGGAAAAATATGAGCAGGGACTCAGGGAATTGAAAGACAATATGAAGTGCATGAATATACATGTTGTGGGTGTCCCAGAAGGAGAAGAGAATGGAAAAGGAGGAGAAAAACTAATGGAGGAAATTATCACTGAAAATTTCCCAACTCTTATGAAAGACTTAAAATTACAGATCCAAGAAGTGCAGCGTACCCCAAAGAGAACAGATCCAAATAGACATACTCCAAGACATTTAATAATCAGAATGTCCAAGGTCAAAGAGAAAGAGAGGATCTTGAAAGCAGCAAGAGAAAAACAATCCATCACATAGAAGGGAAGCCCAATAAGACTATGCGCAGATCTCTCAGCAGAAACCATGGAGGTGAGAAGACAGTGGGATAATATATTTAAATTATTAAAAGAGAAAAACTGCCAACCAAGAATTCTATATCCAGCAAAATTGTCCTTCAAAAATGAGGGAGAAATGAAAACATTTTCAGACAAAAAATCACTGAGAGAATTTGTGACCAAGAGACCAGCTCTGCAAGAAATACTAAAGGGAACACTAGAGACAGATATGAAGACAGAAGAGAGAGGTGTGGAGAAGAGTGTAGAAAGGAAGACAATGAGTAAAGGTAAAAGGAAGGAAAATTAGATATGACATATAAAATCCAGAAGGCAAAATAGTAGAAGAAAGTACTACCCATACAGTAATAACACTGAATGTTAATGGATTAAACTCTCCAATCAAAAGACATAGTCTGGCAGAATGGTTTAAAAAACAGGACCCATGTATATGCTGTCTCTACTCAAAGGTCACAAGGTCAAGGACACAAATGGACATTTACATGTTTATAGCAGCATTATTAACAGTTACCAAGTGATGAAAACAGCCAAAATGTCCATCAACAGACAGTTGACTAAACAAACTGTGACATTTACATAAGATGGAATATTATGCAGCTGTAAGACAGAATAAAGTTATGAAGTATGTAACAACATGAATGGACCTTAAGGACATTATGTTGAGTGTGATTAGCCAGAAACAAAAGGACAAATACTGTATGGTCTCACTGACATGAACTGATGTTAGTGAATAAACTTAGAATATTTCCTTGGTAACAGAGACCATCAAGAGATAGAAATAAGGTGAGATATTGGGTGATTGGAG
Source organism: Tamandua tetradactyla (assembly GCF_023851605.1). Taxonomy (NCBI): domain Eukaryota; kingdom Metazoa; phylum Chordata; class Mammalia; order Pilosa; family Myrmecophagidae; genus Tamandua; species Tamandua tetradactyla. The sequence continues at coordinate 38,548,649 of NC_135345.1, read as the reverse complement.
CTGAAGGGATACAGATTGTGCAACAGGACTATAAATATAAAATCTCAGATATGGACAGCACAATACTACCTAACAGTAATTTAATTATGTTAAAACACTGTAATGAACCTGCATATGAGAATGATAGAGGGAGGAGGACTGGGGACATAAATGAAATCAGAAAGAAAGATAGATGGTAAAGATTGAGATGGTATAATCTAGGAATGCCTAGAGTGTATAATAATAGTGAAATGTACAATGTACAAATTTAAGAAATGTTTTTTCCTGAGGAAGAACAAAGGAATGTCATTATTGCAGGGTGTTGAAAATAGATGATAATTAATACTTTAAAATGTCACCTTATGTGTGAGACTAAAGCAAAAAATGTTTATTTGTTACAAAATTTATATTTTGACTAGAGCATTTCCTAATATAACTCATGTAGATAGTTTGATTGAATGTCATAAGTACTTGGAATCTCAGGTAGCACATGAGATTTTGTTGGTTTGTCCAGAGTGATGCCCCGATGAATCCCAGAGTGATTTGATCAGTGACTAGAAAAGTATTTGCAAGCCCCCTTTGGGGAATGGTGAGAGTGGGGAGAAATTCAACTTCCCCAAGTTGAGTTCTTGATATTCTCACAAGCAGTGTGGACAACCAAAGCTATGGGCTGAGCCCCCAGTCTTGGGGTTTGTTCATATGAAACTTAACTCCACAAAGGATAGGTCAAGTCTACTTAAAATTTAGGCCTTAGAGTCACCCCTAAGAGAGCTTCTTTTGTTGCTCAGATGTGGCCTCTCTCTCCAGCCAACATGACGAGCAGTCTCACCACCCTCCCCCTCTCTGCATGGGACATGACTCCCAGAGGTGTGGACCTTCCTGGCAATGTGGGACAAAGATCCTGGAATGAGCTGAGACTCAGCATCAAGGGACTGAGAAAAACCCTAGAATGAACTGAGAATTAACATCAAGGGATTGAGAGAACCTTCTCGACCAAAGGGGGAAGAGTGAAATGAGACTAAGTGTCAATGGCTGAGAGATTCCAAACTGAGTTGAGAGGTTATCCTGGAGGTTATTCTTATGCACTAAGTAGATATCACCTTGTTGTTCAAGATGTAGCGGAGAGGCTGGAGGGAACTGCCTGAAAATGTAGAGCTGTGTTCCAGTAGTCATGTTTCTTGAAGATAATTGAATAATGATACAGCTGTCACAATGTGACTCTGTGATTGTGAAAACCTTGTGTCTGATACTCCTTTTATCTACCTTGTCAACAAACGAGTAGAACATATGGAATAAAAATAAATAATAGGGGGAACAAATGCTAAAATAAATTTAGTTTGAAATGCTAGTGATCAGTGAAAGCGAGGGGTAAGGGGTATGGTATGTATAATCTTTTTTTTTCTCTGTTATCATTTTATTTCTTTTTCTGTTGTCTTTTTATTTCTTTTTCTAAATTGATGCAAATGTTCTAAGAAATGATGAATATGCAACTATGTGATGATATTAAGAATTACTGATTGTATATGTAGAATGAAATGATCTCTTAATGTATTGTTTGTTAATTTTATTAATTAATAAAAAAAGTTTAAAAACATGTTAGTATAGTAGGCAGCAGGTGGGGTCTTACCTGGGAAGAAGTAGACCCTAAGCAATTGACATATAAAACCTTATAAATTGTCCATCATTAAAACTCAAATTAGTTGTTTGCCATGATTCTTTAATCCTCCTGGTATGTATGATGACTAGACCTAATGATTAAAAGGAGAATTACCAGTCTTGAGATTACTAAGGTCTTTTTAACCACACATGTAGGAATAAATGAGAACAACATCAATCAATGCTGTCTTGCTCAAGTAATCTTTTTCGTTTTATACCTCTGCAGGTTAGGGCATATTATAAAGTCTTCAAGCCCATTGAAAAAGATACCCTTACTCAACTCTTCATTTAATTTGTGTTAAAGTAGGCTTTACATCCTATTTAATGGTTTCTAAATTCTAAGGTGTTTTATTTAATTAAAATTTTTTAATGGATTTCTTTAAAAATCCATTGCTCTATATTATATTCTAATATCTACCTTTCTGTAACCTTTCACTTTTGTGAACAGTGTTGGACAAGCTATCCTTCTCTAATCATTTAGTTCATAGAAAAATTCCCGAAAAATTCTTTTCAGATTAGAACACTGAAATACTCTTCTGTGTAGTCCAAGTTACTTTTCCTTTTCTGAAAGTCACTTCTAAAGGTGTTTCTTCTTTTTTTTTTTTTTGAGAAAACTAATAAACCTCTTTAAACTTTCTTGTTCAAAGCTTTCAATACTTTGTTTCAGGCATATAACTGAAGTGCTAGAGTAGGACCCACCACATGTAGAGATATTTACAGTGTATGAGTGGGTTGTGAAATTCAACCGCCTTGGACAGCATAGCTGGAATGTGAAAAAAAGAGTCCTAAAATTAAAATGCTCTGTTTCTATTATTTGACTGCAACTACTTTCAACTTCACACCTTTTCAAAATCAAAGGCCACTATTAAAACAAAGTCAGATAGGAATAGCTCCTCTTTTTTTTTATTTTATTCACTGCAACCAAGAATCAATTGTAACTTCAAGTGCTTAATAAATACTGAAATTGAATTTAATTGATGCTCCTTAAATTCAGCTCTCTCTGGCTTCATTTTCAACATTAGTAACACAAAGGACCATGAAAAAGATGTCAAAATCCAAAATTCTGCACTTAATCTTCCACTGCTAAATTTAAGAAGCTTTGTATGGCGTGGACATGAAATATGCCTATGTATACAGAAGATATTTTAAGCATAAAGGCAAGCAATCTGTTCATCTTTGTATCTCCCCACTCATCATGCTATTTTCCTTCCTACCCTTGAAAGCTTTTCTTTTAAGTTTTAAAACAATGGACAGGTTTAAGAAATAAAATGCACACATGAGTTCATGAGGATGTAATATTTATGTTTGTTAGAAGTCTAGTTGTGTCTAAATACCAATATATTAGTATGGATGCATAGAAAAAGATGTCTGGAAGATACTCATCAAGTTTTATCAACAATTGTTACCCCTGAGGGGTAGTGGGATGGGTTGGATGGGGGACAGAGTATGAAGAGAGGATTTTATTTTTTACATTACAGTGAATATATACTTAACTTATGTGAACATTTTCACAGCTGAAGAGACTTGAAAATCACTGCTTGCTACTGATATAGAAATTTGGGGCAAGAGTGAAGTACCAACTTCTTGATCACCCACCTTCTCACCCACCAAGGATGAGTTTCGATTAGATAGGCAAATAAGAAACATGAAATATAAAGAGGCTGAAGAATTTGAAGAATGGAAAAGAGATATTGATTTGGTAACATGAATTGATGGGTAACTTCAAAAAAGTTTTTCAGTGGTGTAGGAAGAGAAGGAAGCAGAAGTTGAAATAGCCAGGGGGTAAAATGTTAATATATCAGGGAGTTAAAGAAACAGAATCCTAGCTCAAAGGAAAATAGGGAAAGAAATATTTTTATTGTGGGAGAGAATACTTAATTATTTTGAGGGCTGAGGGGATCAAAGTAATCTCATGGAAATTTCTAGCAAAACCTCATGGAAATATAAGAACTCAGGTACCTGTTGGAACAAACTCCATCAGGAGGCCTTGAGGTGACAAGGAATGTTTTAAGACATATCTATTCAAAAGACATGATGATAGATAATTCTATCAAAAAGCTAAAATCTTCTTCACTTAATAAAAATAAATTCAGCCAAATAAACACTGGCCACTCTACAAAGAAAAGGATTACCGCTTAATTCTTCTATCTAAAAGGACTCCAATAAATAAGGAATGTATGATTTGTGCTTTAAGGACTATATTTGTGTCTACCTCAACAGTATTGCAGCAATGATTACCCACTCCAACAAATCCTTGCAACCCAGTTAACTTTACAGTTCCTCCTAGCATGTGATGTTGAAATCTCATAGGGAGAACTGTGCTACTTTTACATAAAAACTATCTGGACAGCAATTAACTAGAACATTAACCTGTTTTGGAGAAAAAGAAATCTGCTGACATTTGCATGTCTCTGGAAATTAAGCAACCAGAAGAAACATACAAAGGACACTTCTAAATTTAGAGAGTGAAGAAATATACATTGAGGATGCAGGTAGAAAAATTCTGCCTAACACAAGGTGCAACATTAAGTATTGGGGTAAACAGACGCTTAAATATTTGAGGAATATCAACACATTTAAAATATATTTAAGATTGTGTAGTCTTTATATATTTAAAGTTTAAATAAATTTTCCTTTTTTTTTTTTAACTCATCCCTCTGAAAGTGTTACCACGTCCTCAGGCCAGGTGACCTGCTTTGGGTCTACCTGGTTTTCTGAGATTTAAACTTTTTTTTTTTTTAAATCTCCCTTATGATTATAATCCTGCTATAAAATATTACACAATTATTAAATAGATTTTGGAAAATGAAGAAAAGAAAAAAGATGGAAAAGTAAGATCACCTTTAATCCCTCTATTCTGAAGTGGCCACTATTAATGTTTTATTGTGTTTAATTTAAAGTCTTTCATTGTGTTGCTTTTTTTTTACCTGGCAAATAGTCTATTATCTCTGTTGAATGGAGTACTAGGAATGAAATTACTGGATCAAAGAGTACAGATAATTTTAATGCTCTTGAAACATAACTAAATTGATTTTAAGAAAGGTTGCCTAAGTTCCTGGGTATTGCCTGCATTGTGTGTATCTTTTTAAAATCTTCAACAATGTACTAGATAAAAAAAATGTAGTCTCATTACTTTAATTTCCATTTCTTTATTAGTCTGAACAACTAACATTCATTGAAAACCAACTGTATATCAGAGACCATTCTAGGTCCTATTTAAGCATAAATGTGACTATGACAGCCTCTAGTCCATACGACTTCAAATTAGAGAAAAACTCACAAAAGAGGCAGCTGGATAAATGTTTGATGGTGGCACAATGCAAACCCTAAGTGATGGGGAAAAAAGGAAAGAGTAGTTAACATTTCTTACAGGAGCATAATAAATGGAATTTCTTTTTCTGTTGTGGGATTGTGATAGACTGAATTATGTACCCTGCTTTAGACATATTTTTATTTTAACCCCTGCCCCTGTGAGCATGAACCCATTGTAAATAGGACCTTTTTAGTTAGGTTGTGGACAAGTGAAGCAGGGTGGACCTTAACTCAGACTACTGGAGACCTTTATACACCAAAGAAATTCAGAGGTAGTCAGAGAAAGCCATGGGGAGGAGCCAGAAGCCAGAAGAGAACTCACTTCCAGAAGAGGAAGGAGAGGACACTGCTGTGTAATATGAGGCAGGGATACAAGCCACCGGACCCAAGGATAACTGCAGCCAGCTCCCAGAGTGTTACAGACCTTGGGCAGAAAACATCAGCTTGTTAATGCCTCGGTTTTGCACTTCTCCTAGTCTCAAAACCATAAACCAATAGATTCCCATTCTTGAAGCCAACACATCATGTGAAATTTGTCGTAGCAGCCAAGTGGAATAAGACAGGGTGAAGACAGAACTAACAGTTGTAAATGACCTTTAATTTGAGTATGAAAGAAGATTATTTTCCTTTTTATAGGTAAGCAAACTGAAATTTAAAGGATGTAATAATTTACCCCGGGTGACAGATCTGGCAAACAATATAAAACAAATTAGAATGCATGTTTTTCATATTTCAAGTCTCCACATCTTATCATCTTCCTACACAGTTTCTCTGTGACTCCCATGAGGATAATTTCACTTCATCTTTTCCCTTTCTTTGAAACCTGAGACTGTTGGTTAAATCAGAGATTAGTTTGATTTCTCAGTCTTATATCTGCTCAGATTTTCAAGGCTTTGAATGTGTTTCAGTGGTGTATGGACACCTGCTCTAGTTTCAGAATTGAAGCTTTAAGGAGAGGGCTTGCTGGGCCAGGGTGTGGTGGATCCCAGACTAGAACTCAAATCTCCTGATTCCTATTCTGGTGGCCTTCATCCTTATCACATTATCTTCGTTGTTTAATTTTTTACTAGGTAAAATCTGAAGTTTTGAATCTCCAACTCAAGTTGCAAGTTTTAAACATTCGGTGGGAGGTCAATATTCACTTTTGTTCAAGTTCTTGCTCTATGTTGGGTGAACCACGCAGAGACATTTAGAAAGTTTGCTCTGCTTCTTCCCATATAGGAGAAGAAGGAAAGCAACTGAACATTTGAGTGCCTACTCACTCTATGCTAGACACTTATGCACTTCATATCGTGCAATCTTCACAGCAACTGTTAGACGTAGCTATTATAATCTCTAAAGCACAGATGGGTGCAAAGAGAAAAATGTACAGGCACTTAAAAATGTGCTTTGCTTCTAAGTGGACGTGGGGGGATTGGAACTCATGTCTGTCTGATAATAAAGCCTATGCCCTTCCCACTATATCCCACAGATCACAAGTCCTCAAGGAGTGATGAAATCTGGAGTTTGGGCAGACATGACAATAATCTGGCCATAGGTTTCTTGATCTGGTCATAAAGACTAATTTCTCCTGCTTCCTTTTCTACCACAGCCTAATCCACAGCCCTGCTCTCAGCATTCTCAGCTCCAAGCAGAGTGACTGAGAATTCCTGTTGTTAAGCCAATACCAGTTTGTGGATTTGTTATAGCATCTCAGGAAAACTAAGACAAGCACTTAGCACAGAGCCCCACATATGTAAACACTACGTAAATGTTGGTGATTTTTACTCCTGCCTCCACACTTAGCAATGTTCCATCTGCCTGAAGGATTCTTTGCCAATAACCCTTTTATGTAGCTAATTTCGATACACTCGTCAAGTCTAGTTTCAATGCCATTTCTTTGGGGAAGCCTTCCCTAACCATCTAAAACTGGGTTAAGTGCTTCTCCAGTGTGGCCTTATAGAAGCCCATATTTCCCTATCCAGGACATATGCACTGTTTTCTAATTACCTCTTGTCTAGAGAAGAGTATCTCCCTAAATTCTAGCTTATTTGGGGGCTGGGACCGAGCCTAGCCTGTTCACCATTTCACTTCCTCCACTAAATAAATGTTGGGGCACATAGTAGGTAGGCATATTCCTAGGCAGCAACAGAATTGTACTTTAGTATTTTAGCAGTGGAGTTTTGGGCATGTTCCTTTTCAGAAAAGAACAATGTCACGGAGAGCAACAGGAAAGAGGTTTTGGCTCTACTGCCTTCCTGAAGTCACAGCTGTTAGGCTGGACCAGGCTGTCTGGTTGTGAATCACACTGAGTTTTGCTGATTGTGAATGAATTGATAATTGCTGTGCAATTGTGAGGCTCAATAAGGAGCAGTGTAGGGAATGAAAAAATAAAGAGAATCCATGGCCCCAGACACGCAGTGGTGCGAAGAAAGAATGAGATCACCTGGTAGCTGATAACAGGTAGTTGAGGCTGCCATGCTGATTTTCACAGCTGACAGGAAAATCCCTGCAGATTCACCTTGCAGTTTGGAGGTCCCAGGTACTTTCCTACTCTCCCAGCATATGGGACCACACTTATATACTCTCTTCATTTTATATGGCTGTGGTAACAAATTACCTTAAACCTGGTGGCTTACATAATGCACATTTATTATTTATAGTTCTATTGGTCAGAACTATAAATCCATGTTTCTCATTGGGTTAAAATGCAGGTTGGGGGCTTTAGGAGAGAATCTGTTTATTTGCCTTTGTCAGCTTCTAGAGGCTGCCTGCATTTCTTGGGCTGTGCCTCCCTTCCTCCAATTTTCGTTTTGTCAGAGGAGTTGCAGATTTACAGAAAAATCATGCAGAAAATACAGAATTCCCATAACCCCCATTATTAATACCTTGCATGAGTCTAGTTAATAGTTACTCGTACAATTTTAATAATATTCTTTCATCAGTTGTAACAAACGTACCTTCCTCCATTTTTATATTCAGCAAAGGTAGGGGTCTCTCTGATGTTACAATCTCTCCAGTTTTCTGCAGTCTGAATAGGTTTTTCTGTTTGTTTGTTTTTAAGGACTTATGTGACTACACTGGGCTCATCAGGATAATTCAGGTTAATTGCCTCAGCTTAAGGTCCATAACCTGATTACATCTGCAAAGTCCCTTTTGCCATGTAAACTGACACACAGGTTCTAAAATTAAGGTATAGACATCTTTAGGGCCATTATTCTGCCACCACAGGTGGTTCCATCTCTTTATTCAATATTCCTGAGACAGTCCCTGAATATGTAAGTCACTAGAAATGCCCTTTTTTATTTGGGACTGTGTGGTGGGTGCTGGGTACAGAGCCCACATGCTCTCCCCGTGACTCACTCAGGCACTTATTCTCCCAGCTGCTGGGAGCGTTGATGGTGACAGCACACAGTGGGGCCCCTTTCTGGGAATTTCCATCTGCTGAAGGCAAACACCACAACCAAAATCACAGGCTGCTTCCTGGGCACAGATTGCATTCAATGACCTGTCATGCAGGGGTGTGAGAAATGGGTATAAAAAGCCAGCCCCTCTACCTCAAGAAGGGACAACTCTGAAGGTCTTACAGCTTCCAATGCCTTTGTAGTGACTTTTTTGCAGTTCAGTGTGTCCCTCTGCCCAATCCTGCTTCTTTAATTTTCCCACAGGTGTCATTCCTAATAGGTTTTCCCAGTAAATCTTGTTGTATACACAAATCGTCTCCGAGCCCAGACAAGCATGTCAGGCACATACATTTGTCAGATTTCTGCATAGATTGTAGATTTCTTAAATCTGAACACAATTAGAAGTAAAAAAAGCTTCTCAACAATGAAGCTGAAAATTGCCTCCCTGGTTTGCACCCACTAACATCCTAACATCCATACCTCTTAAAGATTATCTATCTGTCTGTCTATCTAGTGAGAGAGGCATTATTTCATATATAGATTTATTTTTTTCATCATAGCTAGTAAGTGCCTCTGCTATGTTTGTTTGGAGACCCTGGGTTCCCTGAATAAGTTATTACTAACTTATATGCCTGGAAGAAAGAGAGAAGGAAATCCTGGCTTCATTCGGTACTCCACGTTCCTGGATATTTTGCTGTAACCTGGTTTGTGACCAAAGTGAAAGAGATGATTGTTGAAGGTTTCCTGACCCTTTTATGCCCTAGACAAGAAGATCTAGATTTACAGGTGATGCTTTTAGCATCTCATAGAAGTAAAATGACAAAGAATATCATAATGAGTCTAATTAGTTGGAGATAAAGGGTAAGTAAGCATAAACATTACTGGGACTCACCAAACAATATTGTATTATCTTCAGAGTGATCAAGTTAAAAGTGATCAAGCTAAAGAGTTTCCTGACTCCTGCATACAAGTTGCAGGTTAGAGAAATAGACCACTGTAAGTAAGGACTTGAGAAGTGGACTCTACTCACCAGCCTACAAATGATTCTTAATCAATCCTGCTCGATCTCCCACAGAATTTCCTTTCTCTTTTTGCCCTGCTCTCATGATCATGAGCTCTTAATGTGTTCATTGATGGGCTCATTGTTCCACCTCTTCAACAAAATTTCTTCTTTTCAGATACCACCAACCCAGTGTGGCTCAGGCCTTGGCATCACATCTCAGTGAGTTGTTCCCTCCATCCTATACACGTGGGCCTATTTGCTCACTCACGTTAATGTCAGCAGTTTCTGATTGAATTCTGCCCAAACGAGGCACCCAGTTCCCACTACAAGAATATGGATGCACATTTATTATACACCAGAGTTTTATTAATATTCTGAAGGGTTTGCAGTTATTAAATGGGTTTGTTTTAGATAAATGGTAAAGTCCCAGAGAGCTTAAGTAAATTATATTTCTATAATTCCAATTATATATCTATATCTATATCTATATCTATATCTATATCTATATCTACATCTATATCTATTTATTTATTTATTTGTTTTGTATAAGCAGGCACCGGAAATCGAACCCAGGTCTCCAGCATGGCAGGCAAAAATTCTGCCACTGGGCCACCGTTGCACCTCCCATCCAATTATATTTTATATGCACTTTGAGTGTTAGATTTTTAAAAGTGTCCTATGGTGTATTATTTTATAAAGTGAAACTTTTTTCTTTTATAAAAATGAATATTCATTCCGTAATATCTCTGCCCTTGATCTGTATTTTGTATGTACTTGAAGAGGTTATTAGTTTCTCATCTGCAAACACTAGAATACAAAGAAAAATCTAGCAGTGTTTTTCTAAATGTAAATATGGTTTTTATCTTAAGTCCCTCATTTCTCTTGATGAAGTCTTTTCTGGGTACTGACAGTTAACTCCTGGCTTTCCCAGGTAATCACTAACTTTACTCCTCACAATCCCCACGTTTTGCCCAAATTCCTGAGGATCTGGCCTAGTTCTGAGGTATGAGGATGAGGATGTGCCATGGGGGAGGGAAGGAACAACTGCCCCCCAGGCCTCCATGCTGGATCCTGTGAGACATTTTCATCAGCATCCTCTGTTCTCCACTTGTTGGTCCATGTAGATTACGTCTGAGCAGGGGAGGGGTTTAGCTTCACCTGCAAGGCAAAGACAGATTCCAAATCTCTGCCTTCAATTCTCCAAACCCATATGCACATCCAGTGCAAATAACATGTTATTGGAATTACATAAATATAATATACATGAACTTTTAGGAAACTCATTAATTGTCTCTAGACATAGAGTCCTCTTCAAGGATGCACAGCAGTATGTTCTCATTTATTTCCCTTCAAAACTCCTTCTAGAATCTTTATTCTGAGAACAAGGTAATCCCAGCCTTCGTTAATAGTTCCAAATCTGTTTTTATGGCATAAACTTTGTGTCTAGAATCCTTTATGACTTTGGCATTGATTCTCAACTCATCTTTTCTTCCAAACTAATGCCTCTGCTATAAGTTGCAGAAGACTTTAGAAATTCAAGCGTCAAGAAGGTTCCTCTCTTGTGAACTGTGTTCAACTGCTATAACCTATAACCTGTGAAAATACATACACCAGTCTAGTTTGAGTGAGGAAAGGCCAGGTGGTCCAAGTAAGCGTATTTGGAAGAGATTGGGGGCATGTGGTATAGTAATTCATATTTTAAACTATTTTGCATTGGATTACACATGCACCTTGTACTTAGAGGTCTTCATTATGAAAAGTTTTAGAACATATTAACCTTCCTTCTTTGTTTATATTTCCCCTTTTACATCGTGTAACACAACTCAGAAGTCACATTACCTTATAAGAAATAACTATTTTGATAATGTGTTATTTCATTAAGTCAAGTAATAGACCAAACACTTCTAAAATATGCCTATACCCATGGAAATCAACCAGCGTTCTGCTGTTTGCAATATGCTATATATTTAGCCATCCATCATTATTTGACTCCATTTGGGGCAGATTAAAGGAAAGTACACATTAAGCTTTTTATTGTGAAAAAGCTTAATGAGAAGTGACGCCTTTCTCCTCATCATGATTTAATTTTTAGGCTATCTAAAATCTGCTAATTAATTTATTTCCAAGACAATTTTCATCTTTCTTAGCAGGTTATTAATTCAGATATTAATCAACTGCAACATTTCTACTCAAAGCAAATGTAGCACTTATTCCAATAATTTCTCCTTGTTGGCGCTTTCCTTCCAATGCTCTCACCGGAATTCTAACTCCCAAGACAAATAAAAATTTTATTAATATTTTTCAGAAGTACTTTGGTAATTTGAAGCTGATATGTACCCCAGAAAAAGCCATGTTCTTTTAATCCATTTTTGTGGGTGTAGACCTATTATGAGTGAGATCTTTCGATTAGGTTATTTCAATTGAGATGTGACACATGTATTCCAGGAAAACACCTCTTATTTCCATTTTGTAGTTACAGTCCTATTTCCCCTTGATAGTCAGGATCAATCACCTCAGACAGAAGGGTAATCCCTATTCATGCCTGTTGATTCAGTGGTGTGAGAAGCAAAGTGTTTAGGTGGCAGTCTTAATTTCCAGTTCAGTGGAATCATTGTATTGGAACTAGGACATATAGACCAGCAGAGCTTAAGGTTTCAGGGACAGGAATCAAAAATTTTATCACTAGGGGTGATAGTGAGTGGTGCCACTCTCATTTTCACTCCATTGATTCCTGGACCTGTGAATCTTGACTATAGAAGAAACAGCACCATAGAGTGGATGCTAATTCAAAACATTGCCCCAGCTTTGCAAGGTATTGCCACCTAGTTGGCACCATAATTGTGCCTTCAAAAGGCCATTCCACCATTCTATCAACCCAGCAGCCTGTGGATGATGGGGAACATGATAAGATCAGAGAATCTATGAGCATGTACCCATTCTCACATTTCATTTTCTGTGAAGTGGTTTCCTTGATCAGAAGCAATGCTGTGTGGAATACCATGATGGTGTATAAGGCATTCTGTAAGTCCCCATATGGTAGTTTTTGCGAAAGCATTGCATGCGGGGAATGCAAACCCATACCTGGAGTAATTGTCTATTTCAGTTAGAACAAATCACTTCCCCTTCTGTGATGAAAATGGTCCAATGCAATCAACCTGCTACCAGGTAGCAGGCTGATCATCTAAGGAAATGGTGCCATATCGGGGACTGAGTGTGGTTCTCTGCTGCTGGCAGAGTGGGCATCCAGCAGTGGCCATGGTTAGGTCAGCCTTAATGAGTAAAAGTCCATGTTGCTGAGTCTATGCATAACCTCCATCCCTACCACCATGCCCACTTTGTTCTTGAGCCCGTTGGGCAATGGCAGGGGTGGCTGATGAAAGAGAATGATTTGCATCTGCAGGATGGGTCATCTTATCCACTTGATTTTTTAAAACCTTCCTGTGCTGAAGTCACCCTCTGGTTAGCATTCACATGGGGCACAAATATCTTCAAGTTCCCTGCTCACTCAGAAAGGTCTATCCACATAGCTCTTTCCCAGACCTCCCTGTCATCAATTTCCAATCATGCTCCTTCCAAGTTCCTCACAATCCAGCCAAACCATTAACAACAGCCCATGAGTCTGTATATAAATGCACCTCTGGCCAGTTCTTCCAAGCAAAATAAACAACCAGGTGCACTACTCAAACTTCTGCCCACTGGGAGCATTTCCTCATCACCACTGTCCTTTAAGGACATCCCTGAATTGGGTTGGTATGCTACAGCTGTCCACTTCCTGGTGGTCCCTGCATATTGTGCAGAACCATCTGTAAACCAGGCCTGAGTTCTCTCTTCCTCAGTCAACTGAAAGTAAGGGACTCCCCAAGAGGCCATAGCTCTGATCTTGGAAAGAGAAGATAATGTGGCAGGATTGGCATTTGGGTCACTTCCTCATGTAACTTACTTGTGCCATCAGGACCTGCTCAAGTCCTACCTCTAATATACCATTTCCATTTTATGATGGAGGGCTGCTGTGCATGCCCAACTTTATTGCTTGGTGGGTCAGACACTACCCAGCTCATGATAGACAACTCAGGTCTTATGGTAAATTGGTGGTCCAGGGTTAAGCATTCAGTCTCTACTAAGGCCCAGTAACAGGCTAAAAGTTGCTTTTCAAAAGGAGCATAGCTATCTTCAGCAGATGGTTTGCTCCATAAACCTAAGGGTTTGCTTTGTGGTTCTACTATAGGGGCCTTCCAAAAGCTCCAGAGAGCATCTCTAATTGCCACTGACACTTCCAACACCATTGGATCTGCTGGGTCATATGGCCCAAGTAGCAGAGAATCTTGCACAGCAGCTTGGATTTGTTGCAGAGTCTCCTTTTGTTCCAGCCACCATTCAAAACTAGCAAATCACTCAGTAAATGGGATGGAGTAGCACACCCAAATGAGGAATATATTGTCTTCAAAATTCAAAGAGGCCAACTAGGCATTGTGTCTCCTTTTTGGTCATAGGAGGGGCCAGATGCAACAGCTTATCCTTCACCTTAGAAGGGATATCTTGACATGTCCCACCCCATTGGACACCTAGAAATTTCACTGATGTGGAAGGCCCCTGTATTTTTGTTGGGTTTATCTCCCGCCTCCTGATTCCAAAATGCCTTACCAACAAATCTAGAGTGGTTGCTACTTCTTGCTCCCCAGGCTCAATCAGCATGATATCATCAATATAATGGATCAGTATTGTGTTTTGTGGGAGGGAGAAGCTATCAAGGTCCCTGAAGATGATTGTAACATAGGCTGGAGAGTTGATATACCCATGAGGCAGGAGAGTGAAGGTATACTACTGGCTTTGCCAGCTGAATGAAAACTGTTTCTTGTGGTCTTTACTGATAGATATTGAGAAAAAAATCATTTGCCAGATCAATAGCTGCATATCAGGTAGCAGGTGATGTATTGATTTGCTCAGGCAATGATGCCACATCTGGAACAGCAGCTGCAATTGGAGTTACCACCTGGTTGAGTTTATGATAATCCACTGTCATCTTCCAAGTCTCATCTGTTTTCTGATTGGATCAAATAGGAGAGTTGGATGGGGATAATGGTGGGACTCACTGCCCCTGCATCCTTCAAGTCCTTAAGAGTGGTGCTAATCTCTGAAATCCCTCAAGGAATATGATGTTGCTTCTGATTCAATATTTTGCTAGGAAGGGGCAGTTCTTGTGGCTTCCACTTAGCCTCCCCTACCATAATAGCCCTCACTCCACAAGTCAGAGAACAAATGTCGAGATTTTGCCAGTTGCTGAGTATGTCAATTCCAATTAAGCATTCTGAAATTGGGTAAATGATCACAGAATGTGTCTGAGGACCTACTGGAGCACTGTGAGACTGATTTTACCTAAACTTCCATTGATACCTGACTTCCATGAGCCCCTACTCTGACTGTAGGCCAGAGTGATGTTTTGGGTGTCCTGTAATTAGTGTCACTTCTGAGCCAGTCTCTAATCATCCCTGAAATATCTGATCATTTCCTTTTCCTCAGTATACAGTCACCCTGGTAAAAAGCCATAGGTCTCCTTGGGAAAAGCTGAGAGGAAGGTCAACAATGCAAATTTTGGGCAGTAAAAGGCTCCTTCCCCAACGATACCCAGCCCTCCCCTCATTCGAGGGGCTTTGGGTCTGTAAATTGTCTCAAGTTTGGGAATTTATTAAGGGTCTGACTCTCTGTTTTTGTAACTAAAGTTAGACTTTTATTCACTTGACCGAAAACTCTTCTGCTTATACATATCAAGCAAGAATTCCATAGACTGCCTATCTATTTTACTTCTAGGTACATCTCCTTGGAGATAATCTAATCAAAAGATTCCAACCTACATTCTTGAATCAGAATTTAAAGAAATGATTGCCTCCTACAAAACTGGATCAGAATTAAAACATGGTGTTTCTGGGGTACATAATAGATTCAAACCAGCACATTCTACTCTCTGAACCCCCCAAAAGACATATTTCTTCCATATACAAAATACATTCATGCCATCACAACATCACAAATGCCTTAAATCATTTCAGTAATAATACAAATACAATATAAAATTAGAAGGACTACAAAATCTCATTAAAGTCAACTGCAAGCATGGTCTATCCTAAGGCAAAATTATCCTCTGGCTTTGGACCTATAAAACTCAAATAACATATCTGCTTCTAACAAACAAGGGAGGAAAAGACATAGGATGCATATTACCATTTCATAGGGAGAAACTGGAAGGAACACAGGGGTCACCAGATCCAAGCACTTCTGGAAACCTGTTGGTCAAACTATATTAGATTTTTAATTTTATTTATTTGTTTATTTTTTGATTAGATTTTAAAGTCTGAAAGCCATTTATCCTTGGGGCTTTGGAAAGTGACAGTCTCACCCTTTCCAAAGGCCTATGTAGTGGCCATACTCTCTCCAAATGCTGATGTGGAGTTTTCAACCTTGGGGTTCATTGGAGGACCACCTTTTTCTTGGCTCCATCCTCTCCATACATTGGCTTCACATCAGGCTCTCTGCCATCTCTGGGGCACGTGCTTGACCCTCTAGAACAATGGGGTGGCTGTCAGGCTTGCCCCCCAACTCCCCATTTATGTGCTTCACCCTCTCTGAGGCCTGAGATGGCACAACCCTTCTTAAACAATGAAGTGGAAGGCCCATCCTCTGCTTCTGGGGCAAGCTCATCCTTTCCACATGTATGAGTGGATCTTCTCTCCTGGCATGAGATTTCTTGGCTCCAGACCTTAGCCTCCATGTTTCTGCCTCTGAAGACATTTTTTCTTCATTTTGTCCCTTTTCTGTCCATTTTATTCCAAACTGGCATGGTTCTATTTATACAGTTCCCACAACACTCTTGTTGGTCTTTTGTGCAGTAGGCTGGGATCATGCACATCAGACAAAAGGACATTCCACAAATACTTCTTGGATAACTCAATCTCCAATCCTGGCCTTTTCTGAAATAGTTGACTGCTTCCATGTTTGCAGAAATCCTCATGTGGGTCCTTTTTACTGGGGTCTCACTTTTTGGAAGTCCAGAATTTTCCAGAACACCAGTTTCTGTTTTCTTTGTACCCAATGGCTCAGTTCTCAATTTATTTCTTTCCTCTTGCATTTTACTATAAGTTCCAAGGAACAGTCAGACTACATTTTCCACATTTAGTTTGGAAACTTCCTCTGCTAAATATCCAAGTTTATCACTCTCAATTTCTGCCTTCCATCTACAAAAAGTGCCTTCCATCCAGTTTGGAACAACACATACATCATTTGTGTCTAAGTCTTTATCAGAAGTATCTTTAGAGTCCACATTTCTACCAATAATCTTTTCAAAGCATTCCAGGCCTTCTCTATCAAGCTTCTCACAACTCCACCAAAATCTTCAACTTATCCATTTAAAAAGCCATTCCATCATTTTTGGTATTTACAAACCAGAGCAGCACCCTAGTCCTGGTACCCAGCTGTTAGTCAGCGTTCTCTAGAGAAACAGAACCAATAGGAGAGATCTGCAAATATGAGATTTATAAAGCTGTCTGATACCACCATGGGAATGGTAGAGTCCAAAATCCATAGACCAGGCTGTTAGACTAGTGGCTCTGATGAAGGGTTTGGATGAACTCCACAAGAGAGGCTCGCTGGGTGAAGAAACAGTGAAAAAGTCTCTCTTCTTCCTTAAAAGCCTTCAATTGATTGATTATCTCATTGTGGGAGACACACCTTAGTTAATATCAGATGTAATCAGCTGCAGAGACAATCAACTGAAAGATGATTTAATCAACCAGTCCGGAAATATCCTTGCAGCAACATCACACCAGTGCCTGCCTGACCAGACAACTGGGCATACACATTTGGCCAAGTTGACACCAGAACCTAACCATCACATCACACTAAATCATAATTTTATATTTTTGCATTCTTCCTGAATAGTCAATGACCCAGCATATTTAACTTCTTGTTTACCACTTGTTCCATGTTGTTTCTGTTTTCTAGAATTTTAACTTTCTTCTTTATATCATAAAAATTAAGATCAGCAGCATATTTTACTCAGTTCAGTGTTCACTGCTTTGATTTGTTCCTCACTTTGGATAATTTTTTTTTTATTGATTTATCTTTCATTAGTTCCTTTAATGAAGATCTCCAGCAGGTACATTCTTGCAGTCTTTATATGAGTGGATATGTCATTATTTTGCTCTCATTGTTGAATAATATTAGATTGGATATAAATTTCAGAAGTCAAAGCCATATTTTCCTCAGCACTTGGAAAACCCTGTGTTCTTAAATGTTATGCAATACTGATAAATAGCTTGATTTCACCATCTGATTTTTTCCACTGAAAAATTAAAGGAACAGTTTAGGTCAGTAGTCTCAAACTGATGTTAAATGGGCCAAATCATGTCTACAAATGACTTTTATTTGGACACAAATAAAATAAATTTAAATCTAAAATAAATTTAATTTTATTCTCGAATGCCTTATGTAGGACATACACTTCCTAGTTCTGCCCACTAGTATCTATTGTTGTGGATAAAATCTCCATTGTGAATCTAATTATCATGTCTTTGTAGTTAATCTCTTCCCCTCCCTTTTCCTTGATATACTGAAGTTTCTGTAAGATGGATATATGTGTAGATTTATTTTTTAATTTAATTTAATTTAAATTTTTGCATAGGTAGGCTCCGGAAATCTAACCTGTATCTCTTGTATGGTGCCACTGTGTCACCATTGTCCACCGAGATCTATGTTTAGATTTATTTTTATTTTCCTAGCTCTAGATGATTTGAGCATTCTTATCTTTAACTGTGAAAAATTCTTGGTTTTTATCTTTTGCAGTATTGCTTTTCTTTACTCCCTCCATTTTCTTCTGGATGTACCATCAAATTTATGTTAGAATTTCTTGACTATCCTCCATAACTCCTATATATTTTAAATTTATTCATTCCTTTTTGTTACTTTATGGATAAAATTTTTACTAACATTTTCCAAATCATTGAGTCACTTTTTTGTTCAGTTTAGAGTTTATTCTATGTACAAGTATTTTATTTTCAATGTTGATCTTTTGGCTTCCAAATTTTCTATTTTTTTTCATATTTACCTCTTTGTTTTAGTTTTCTAGGCTGCCCAAAGCAAATACTATGAAATGGTCTGGCTTAAACAATGAGAAGTTATTAACTTACAGTTTTGAGGCTGGGAAAATATGCAAATCAAAGCAGATGCTTTCTTCCCAAAGACCAGTTACCAGAGAGCCCTGGCTCCTCTGCCACATGGCAAGGCCATGTCTGCTGGCTTTCCCTTCTCTTCCAGAATTCATTGCTTTTAGCTTCTTACTTCCATGGCATTCTCTCTGCATTCATTCTTTTTATAAAGGACAGCAGTAATAGATTAAAATCCATCCTGTAGTTCCTGGAAAATGGTAGAATAAGATAGGCTGTGTTCAACCCTGCTCCAAGGAACAGCTAGAGTAGTAAAAGAAAAATGACTAGGACAATAGTTCCAGGGTTCAAATGGCCTGAGACAGTCTTCTAAACTACACAGGGAGGTCCTGGATGAAAAAGCTGAGGAATTGAGATACAGAGAGAGCATGGTGAGTGGGCTCCATTGGGACTCCATCAAGGACAGGAGGCCACACCCAGGAAAGTGCCTGCCACCAAAGCTAGCTTGGTATATCAGTTTCCTCAGCTCCACAGCCAGGAGCTCTCTTGGGGAACCTAGAAGCCGGTAAATAAGATTTCCCTACTCATAGAGACCATCCAACTAGTGCACTGCACCTACTGTGCCACTTTCCAACTAAAGGCCTTTCCAACTAAACTTTCAGGAGTTTAAGGACAGGTAGGCAAGGAAGAGAAAGCAAGCCAAGTCATGACTCTTGAGTGCCCTATGCCCACATGCCCATGTGCACTGACCCCCTACCACCACCAAGTACAAATGCCCTGTGACCCTGCACATGTGCGCTCCTTTGCCCTGGCCTCCCTCACAACCTGCACCTCTCCTCATGTATCCTGACTCCCACCCCAGTGCCCCACACATGTGTGCACTCATGTCCCACCTCCTAAGCACCTGCACCATCTTCTGCTCTCCATGTAACATCTACCTGCACACCCATGCTCTGCACCCCTGCACACTGACCCCTGTGCCCCATGCACCTGAACAGCCCCCATTCTCCACCTTCTGTTGCACCCTGCCTCTATGTCCTCCATGCTCTGTCTCTGCACTCCAGGGTCTGCTCATGCTTCCCCCCCCCATAACTGTAACTCTGTGCCCCAAACCACATGTTCCTGGGCACCAGCACTCTGCTGCACTTTGCCCCCTGCCCTGAACCTTGCCCTATGCCCATCCTGCCCATACAAAACCTTAGATTACTGAGGTGAACCAACTGCCAAATAACCCTGTCAAGATAATTAAATGTCTCAAAGTCAACAGAAAATCACAAAGCAAATGCAGGGATGTAGCCCAGCTGAATCACCAAATTAAAACACCAGAGGAGACACAGACTTTGGAACAGCTAATAAAAAATGTTCATACAACTCTCCTAAATAAATTCAGTGGGTTGGATAATGACATAAAGGGTATCAGGAAGGCACTAGAAGAGCATAAAGAAGAATTTGAAAGTATAAGTAGAAAAATAGCAGATATCACAGAGGTGAAAGATACTGTAGATAAAATAAAATATATACTAGAGATACACAACAGCATATTTGAAGAGGCAGAAGAAAGAATAAGTGAAGTAGAAGACAGGATAATTGAATTCAAATGCACAAAAGAACAAATGGCAAAAAAAAAGATGGAAAATTTCTAATTGAATCTTAGGGCAATAATGGATAATGGAAAGCATACAAATGTAAGAATCAATGGTGTCCCAGAAGGAGAAGAGAAGATTAAAGGGCTAGGAAGATTAGTTGAAGAGATAATGGGGGAAAACCTCCCAAACCTTACAAGACATAAATATGCAAATTAAAGAAGCCGAATGGATCTCAAATAGAATAAACCCAAATAGGCCCATTCCAAAACACATACTATTAAGCCTGTCAAATTTGAAGAGAAGCAGAAAATCCTGAAAGTGGAAAGAATAAAGAAACTCACCACATGCAAAGGAAACCATATAGACTGAGTATTAACCAATGGAAAAAAATCTAGAGTGTGGAAATATTCCACCAAATCTATGGTCAACTGATCTTTGACAAGTTTCCCAAATCCACTGAACTGGGAGAGAATAGTCTTTTCAATAACTGGGCATGGGAGAACTGGATATCAATAGCTAAATTAATGAAAGAGGACCTTTACCTTACACTCTATACAAAAGTTAACTCAAAGTGGTTAAAAAAACCTTAATATAAGAGCCAATACCATACAACTTCTGGAAGAAAATATAGGGGGACATCTTTAAGACCTAGCAATAGAAGGTAACTTCATAAACTTTGCAGTCAAAGCACAAGCAACAAAAGAAAAAACAATTAAAGGGGAACTCCTCAAAATCAAATGTTTCTGTGTCTTGAAAGACATTGTTAAAAAGGTGAAGAGGCAGCCAACCTAATGGGGAAAAGTTTTTGAAATCACATATCAGACAAAGGTTTGATACTCTGTATATGTAAAGAAATCATACAACTCAACAACAAAAGAGCAAACAACCCAATTATAAAATGGGCTAAAGATATGAGTAGATATTTTTCTGAAGTGCAAATACAGATGTCTAAAATGCACATAAAGAGATACACATTTTCATTAGCTATAAGGGAAACACAGATCAAAACTACAATTATATATCACCTCAGACCTATAGAATGTCTGCTTTTAAACAAACAGGAAACTACAAATGTTGGAGAAGATGTTGAGAAATTGGAACACTTTTGCATTGCTAGTGGGAATGTATAATGGTACACTACTATGCAAGACAGTTTAGCAGTTCCTTAGAAAACTAAATATCAAGTTGCCTTATGGCCTTGTATAATACCAATACTTGGTGTATACTCAAAAACTGAAAGTAGTGACGCAAAAAGACCCTTGCACGCTGATGTTTGTAGCAGTATTATTTCCAATTGCCAAAAGATGGAAACAGTCCAAATTCCCATCAATAAATGAGTGGATAAACAAAATGTGATATATTCATACATGGAATATTATGTAGAAGTAAGACAAAATGAGGTCCTGAAGCATACGACAATATGGATGAATCTTGAGGCCATAATGCTGAGTGAAATAAGCCAGACACCATAGGATAGATATTGAATGATTTCACTTGGCAAGGTAAACTCAGAGGCTTATAGTATTGAATTTAGGAGACCTAGAGATGCCCACAAGTTTGAGATGGGTGAACAGTTAGCTAATGAGGTTGAACTTAAATATAATGGAATGGACAGAAGTGAAGGTAGCTCATTAGTGGCTCTATAATTAATATTGCCATATTGAAGCTGAACATGATTGATTATATAGAGCCATGTATCACAACGATTAAACTACAAATACAATTTCTTGCAAGAACTGCTTCAAGGATATTAATCTTGTACAAAGAGTAATTGAGGTATAGGGGTGTTCTAGTTTGCTAGCTGCCAGAATGCAATATACCAGAAATGGAATGGCTTTTTAAAAGGGAAACTTAATAAATTGCTAGTTTACAATTGGGGCCAAGAAAATGCCCCAATTAAAAGAAGTCTATAGAAATGTCCAATCAAAGGCATTTAGGGAAAGATACATTGGTTCAAGAAGGCCGATGAAGTTCAGGGTTTCTCTTTCAAGTGAGAAGGCACATGGTGAACACAGTCAGGGTTTCTCTCATCTGGAAGGGCAGATGGCAAACACAGTGTCATCTGCTAGCTTTCTCTCCTGGCTTCCTGTTTGACCTCCAGGAGGGAAGTGACTGAAGGATATACTAACCAGAATTAGAATAGCAAACTGTAGTGTATACATTTAATTGAATATTGTGCTGCTACAGAAAGGAACGAAATTGTGAGGCATGCAACAAAGTGAATGAACCTGGGGGACATTATGTGATGAAAATAAGCCAGAAACAAGAGAGGAAATATTGTGTGAAGTCTTTTAGAAAATACTTATAAGAAAATTGGGGCCTAGACTGTAAGCTCTTATGGCAATCACATTTAGTCTGGAACTGTAATTGCTATTTCTAGATTCTGAGATGCTGTGCTTTCTATGTATAACCTAGTATTTTCCTGTAACTTTGGTTATCTGTGTGATAACTTAAGACTCAGATTAGGAGTTCTGTGGCTCTGAAAGTCAGCATTTCCACATACATCAGCTGCTAAAGAAATTGAGAAAGAGATCAGGCTTCAATTAGAGATAGGAACAAAGCCGATTGGGTTGGGACCAAGGTAAATCAGAATACAGGGGCAAGGAGGACATTGTCTGCATTTTAGAACTTCATCTACCTAATGAGACCAAAAGAAGGCAAGTTTATTTTGTACAAAACCTATATTTCCTGTAGCACACAATGTAACTCAACCTATCTGGACAGATCATTTAACAACCCAAATACTATGGAGCTCAGAATGAGAATGAGTGCTTATAATTCTGTATAGCTTAACGTACTGCCTTGATACATCCCAGGGTATGTTGGGCATGTCATTAAAAAGTATTGGAAAGTCTCTTGGAGGATGGGAGAAAAAATATGGAGCTATTAACCTTTACGAACAGAGAAATCCCTGATACTATCTCAAACATTAGGGACTTCCAAGTCAATGGGCCAAACCCTTGATCTTGAAGCTTGCTCTTTTGAAGCTTACTCATATAGTGCAGTAAGTAAGCCTACCTCTAGTTATGCCTAAGAGCTACTTCTAGAGGACCTCTTCTGTTGTTAGATGAGGTCTCTCTTTTGCTCTCTAAGCCCAACTTTGCAAGTAAAATAATTACCACCCCTAACCCCCACATGATACATGACATCCAGGTGAAAGTCTCCATGGCTATGTGGAATATGAACCCCAGGTACGAGCCTGACCCTGGTGCCATGGTGTTGACAATGCCTTCCTGAGCAAAAAGGGAGAAAGAATTATAACAAAATAAAATATCATTGGCTGAGAGAGTTCAAATAAAGTTGAGAGGCTATTCTGGAGGCTACTCTTCAGCACACAACAGCTAGATACTGTTATTTACAGGGTTTGTCAAATCTCAACCAAAATCATTCCCATCAACCCCAAAGACACCAAAAGTTCTAGCTGATATTCTACAAAAATTCCATGTACTATTGTTACTTTCCAGAAATACAAATTCTGGATGGGTTCTTAAGCCAGGTAAGTCCTGAAACCCAGAGGGGCTAGCTTCTCCAGAATATCAAATTTTCCATTCCCTTATCCCATATTATCAACATCCCTTTGCCAACATGAGCAAGTTGGAATGGGAAAAGCCAAAATACCCAAATAGATTGGGAGAAGGATCAAAGAGAAGGAGGAGTTATAACAGAAAAGATAAGATTTAACAAATGAGTATGAATGCTGACTCATTATATTGATATTTCTTTTAGTCTCCAGTGTCCTGGATAAGCCTAAAAATGTGGAAACCCATACCAAACTCTGAAATCTGCTCTGTAACTACTCCTTGCACTTTCTTTTGGAATTTATTGCTTTTTTTGTATATATGTTATAATTCACAATTAAAAAAATGCTGAGAAAAATCCATTCTGATTGAAGTGGGTCATACCTTAACTGAAGTGGCCTCATTGGAAGGTCCTACTTGCCATGGGTTTACAGCCACAGGAATAGATTAAAGAACATGATTTTCTAGGGTACATACAACTTTAAGCTACCACACTCTCTGAGCTTTATTTCTTATTTTTTCTAATAAATCCTTTCTAATTAATTTTTAGTAAATTTTATTTCTTCATTCATCTCTTTGACCATCTTGAATAATAAAGTGCTTTGAAATTAATATAATCCCACTTTAATAACAGATATATGCACATATACACATGCATCAAATAGCACTCATTTTTATGAGGTCATCTAAATCAATCCTTTAGGTGTCTGTATGGCCAGTATCTGTTCTGATTTATTGAATTATATAGATTGTTAGGAATTTGATTATCCCCCTGGCTTCAGATATAACAAGAAACTAGAGAAGGAGTCCCTGTTGCATTTTCTTAAGTAAGAAAGGGCAAAGAAGTTGCAGTATCAAAGATTATATAAATACCACTTAACCCACTGTGATGGTTTGAAACTACATGTACTCCAGAAAACTATGTTCTTGAAGCTAATCCATTCCTATGGGTGTGGACCCATGGTAAGTAGGATCTTTTTTTGAGTAGGATCTTAATTTGCATTGAGATGTGACCCACCTCATTCAAGGTGTGTATTAATCCTCTTACTGGAGCCTTTTATAAGAGAGAAGCTAAGAGAGACAAAAGCTAAAAGAAAAACACACAGAAGCTCTGAAAGAAAGCCACAGAAAGAGAAGCCAGAAACTGAAAGCAATAGAACCCAAGAGAGAAGGACCAGAAGACATGTGCCTTCCTATGTGACAGAGGACTCCTGGATTGCTAGCAGCCTTTCTTCTGGAGGAAGTTATTATCCTGTTGATGTCTCAATTTGGAAATTTTCATGGCCTTAGAACTGTAAATTTATAATCTAATACATCCTCATTGTTAAAACCCAGTCCATTTCTGACATATAGCATTTCATCAGTTTGAGAAAACTGAAACGTCCACTAAGGCAAAGCTCAAAAGTTCGTCCCAACTCTGGAATTCACAGCCACTTTACTACCAATACTTAAAAAGGAAAAGCCCACACTCAGCTTTGGCATTTTTCTCCTAGAAGATGAAATATTGCACAGAACTATGCAATATTAGAATTGAAGGGGATCATGTATTCCATCAAGTAAAACCCTTTCATTTTAGAAAAGAAGATACTGAGAAATGGAGTAAATCACTTGCCAAAATTGTCTGGCTAAAGACTGTTCACAGAGAGGACTTTCATCCCTATTAACTGACCCTAACTCTTTCCAGTTTCATGGCTGCCTTTGATACCCAGAAGACTCTAGCCTCCTTCACATTGTTTTTTGAAATAATCTGACATATGCCAACAAAAATGTTCACATATATCAACTTCTGCTTATATTCACTTTGCCAGATTTTTTACTAACTTTATCTCACTTGAAGGATACATGGGAAGTATTTCTCCTTAGCATGAAAACCAGGAAGACAAATTCCTAAAAACAGTTGTTTGGTTTCATATGCTTTAATTAGCAAAGTGATTTTTTGGTAGTTTTTTTTTTTCCCACAGTGTTATTCTCAAAATAGTTTTAAGCATAACATGATTGTTTTCTAAAAATATTGAGCACATGTGGAAAGCATCTTTTAATTTAGTCTCAATGCATTTTATCTCTCTAACAAAGATCAGTTTCTAACTAATTAACACCTAAATATGTATGCAATGCCTCTTTACATTAGTCTTCCATGCTGTTTTAACAAAATGAAAGCATCTTCTATTAAATTATTATTTAGTAATTAATATATAGAGACTTTCAGTGTATATTCTATACATATCATTCTTTATTTTATAAATGCATGTTTGAATATATAAGTTTGCATTGCAAAGCTTCTTAAGTCCCTACCCCCACAAGTTTTGTAGTGTCCTTTATGATACTATTATGAATAAATTTCATATATTGAGTTCACCCAGTGCCATAGTCAGTGTTTTACATACTTCACCTTACTCAGTTCTTAGAGTAACCCAATAAGATAGGTACTGTTGTTCACATATCTTTCACAGGACATAGAAACTGAGGAACATAGAGTTTCCAAGGAAATAACCCACACCTGTCTTATTTCTCATGTTTTTTGTAGTAGTTTTTAGTTTATTCTGATTGTTCTCATATTTTTTTCCATGTCTAAAATTTTGGGGGGCAATCTAAAAATTTTGGGGGCAATCTAAAATTTTTGTCTCCCTTCCCCAAGTCCTTAACTTTTTATATGTTCTTCTCATTATCTCCACAAAATAAGACTACATTAAACTATGTAAAGCAAGAATATTGAACTCTGGCTTAAGTTTTGCTGTCTATTTTGCTTGACATTCATTTCCCCTAGATATCTGTTACCCAACTCCGTTACTTGCTTCAAATTTTGTTCAAATGCTGCTTTCTCTCTTTTCTTTTTCTGTTCTTTTTTTATTAAGATATAGTTAATATATCATAGACTTCACCATTTTTAATTGTACTATTCAGTGATATTTAGTATATTCATAAGGTTGTATGATTACTTAATTAAAGATCGTTTTTCTTCACCTCAGAAAGAGACCCTATACCTAATATCAATCACTCCCAATTAATCCATTCTTCCAGCCTGTGGCAAAAACTAATCTACTTTTTGTCTCTATGGATTTCCTATTTTGACATTTCACATAAATGGAATCATACAATATGTGGCCTTTTGTGTCTGGTTTCTTTCACTTGACATAATGTTTTCAAGGTTTATCCATGTAGTAACATGTACCAGTACTCAATCTTTAATGGCTGAATACCCATTGTGAATACCCATTTCACGTACCCATCTATCAGTTCATGGATATGTGTGTTGTTTCTACAGTTTGAATTTTATTAATAATGTTTCTATGAATATTGGCTTGCAAGTTTTTGTGTGGACTTATGTTTCTATTTCTCTTGTATACCTCGTAGTAAAATGGCTGGATATTATGGTACCTCTATTTTTAACTCTGTCAGGAACTCCCCATCTGTTCTTCAAAGTGGTCACACCATTTTACATTCTTATCTGCAGTGTACAAGGCTACCAATTTCTTCACATCCTTACCAACACTTGTTACTATTTATCTTTTTTTATGATATCTATTCTAATAGGTGTGAAATGATACCTTATTGTGGTTAAATTTGCATTTCCCTAATGACTAAACTTGAGCATCTTTTCATATGCTTATAGGCCATTTGTATATCTTTGGAGAAATATTTATTTTTGGAGAAATATCCAAATATTTTGCCAGATTTCTTTGGATTATTTGTTTTTATTGTTTTGTTCTGAGAGTTCTTGATATATTCTAGATTCTTTTCAGATATAAGAATTGCAAATAGAGTCTCTTATTCTATGATTTACACCTTTTTGATAGTGTCCTTTATGCACAAAATATTTAAATTTTGATGAACTCCAAATTTATCTACAGGCTTATCTCATTTTATTGTGCTTCACAGACATTGTGCTTTTAACAAATTAAGTTTGTGGTAACAGTGTTTGTTCAGTAGCCTCTGACACTGAGGCAAGACCCTCCATCAGCAAAAAGATTACAACTCACTAAAGGCTCAGATAGTGGTCAGCATTTTTGAATTTTTTAGAAATAAAGTATTTTAAATTAAGGTATGTACATTGCTTTTTTTTAGATTTACTGCTATTGTACCCCTGTATACCTGCTTACTGATTTATGGGGTGCCATCAATGACTTAGCAGTCTGGTCAAATTCATGGAGGGAATGTGATTGGAAAGTCAAACATTACCCAGTGTAGGGAAGAGAACTTTGGAAACATTTGGTGACATGGAAAATCATCCCATCTGTTACCCATTTGGATGTGCATGGCAAGTGCCCATATCATGATAAACATCATTGGATTGACTTAGCCAATAAAGGATGCATCAAGCTGCTTCTCATCCCTGATAAGGCTGAGGATCTTCCCAGAACAGAGGCAGAAAATGAGCCTTCCCAGGGGGATAAGAACATTGAAATTATCCTTGATGTTATCCATGAAATAGCTGAACTTCCCATGATTACTTTAACTGCTGGGTAGATCTACCACTGAACTGAACATGTAAATTCTGACATATGGCACCATGACATCATGGGCCCAGAAACACAGAGGATCTCTATCATTAGAAGATGCCCCATCTCCCATTTACCAATGTGAGAGATGTCAACTACAAGTCAGAACCCAAAGGGGCACTTAGGAGCTCTTCTTAGAGGGTCACAATGAGCCACTCATGCAAGAGGATTACATTGATGCTTTCCTGCCAGCCTAAGGTTATGCCCTACACCTTGGTGACGGCAAACACCTGTTTAGGCTATGGCCTTTCCTTTCTAGTTTATCTTGAGGATGCTGTACATAAATGGGACACCTTGGAAAACTGGCTCGGCCACCTCTGTGGGTACCCAAATGACGTCTCCTCTGACCAAGGATCCCACTTTACTGCACAATCCACTCAACAATGGTCCCATACTCACAAAATTAGGTGGACTTTCCACATTGCTCACCACCTGCAGGCAGCTGGCATTGTGGAGAGCTTTAATGGCTGCATAATAAAGGAGCTTTGGCACCTACACCATGACTTCTCTCTTACAGGATGTACTGTCCACTTTACTTGTGTCCTTTTTAAACTGAACTCAGCAGCTCCCCAGAAGGGAAATACAGCCTCATCACATGCCTTAGAACAAGAAGGGGAAGAGGGTGGGGAAGGAACCTGGCCTTCATTACATGACCACAGTTAAACCCATCAAAATGAGGATTGGCCTTGAAAGGGGGCCAAGAACGTATAACTTGGGACTCTCCTTTTTGCCACCATCAGGAGATCGTTCCACATTTTACCCCATTATACTCTCCACATGATTCCCAGGATAGAGTTATGGAAGCAGGCCTAAAAGTGTTTAATAAATGTGGGGTGATAACCTAGTGGGCTAGAGCCCACATGGAATCTGACACATGTATTCTTTAGGTTAGTGGATGACACCTAACCCTGGTTGGGACACCAGTCCAGTTATCATGGGATAACTTTAAGGACTCCTGACAACTCCCCTCTATCAGGAAGGGAAAGATTTGGTCCAGAAGATAGGTAAGGCATGCAAATCAATGGGAAAGAGGCGAGATTATAGCTCAAGGCAGGGAAACGATAAGTCACTGGAAATAATAATTCCATTCACTGGAAAAGAGAAATTCTTCCATGGGACGTGGTTATATGACCACTGTATCAGGACTGATTTCTGCTTCCTTCTCCTGTTTCTGTAGATTTGGCTTGATGGGCAATCTGGAAGGAAGACACCTTCATCCAGTTGGCCTGAGCCATCACAGCAGCAGTAAACCTGACTGCTGGATCTGCATCTGAACTATTGCTCCTTCTACCCACTTTGCTGAGCCTGGCTTGCTACTCGACGAGCTGATTTTCCCTGCCTCACACTTGTATTAAAATCAGGAAGTCCTTCTTTATGCCTCCCTGAATAAATATTGGACAGTGATGGAACAATGAAATTCTTAACTCATCTGCAACATCTTGTTGTAAGGTTCCCCTTGATCAATTATCTTAAGCAAAACCTGATTTTCCTAGGGGTGGGGAGTGGGGGTCCATGATTGTGGATTGGCCTCTTTCATCAAATTATTTTTGTCTTTGCTGGGAATAAACATTAGTGAAGATAGGACTTCCTTCTAGCCCTAGATGTTGTGTAGGTGCCTTTGCTAATACCTTCTGTTGTACATGGATTGATACGTCAGGGCTAAGGAAAAAATAGGAGGTGAACTTGGCACCCTGTCAATAATCAACTGGTCATAGAAGTGAGGGTTATTTCTGAGCTCTCAATTCAATTCCCTTTGTCTATATGTGTCTCTTTGTGCCGGTACTATGCTGTTTTGATCCCTGTAACTTTTAAACATGTTATAGAACCTGAAAGTGTGACTCTTTCAACTTTTTTCTTCTTTTTAAAGGCCCCTTTCCCTTCCCTATAAATTTGATGATTGACTTTTCCATTTCTGCAGAGATGACTGTTGGAATTTTTATTGAGATCTCATTGAATCTGTAAATCACTGCAGGTCTAATTGCCATCTTAACAGTATTTAATTTTCTGGCCCATGAAGGTGGAATTTTCTTTCATTTATTTAGAACTTTTTTTTATTTATTTTAGAAATGTTTTCTAGTTTTCCATTGTAAGTCCTTTACATCATGATTAAATTATTCCAAGATATTTAATTCTTTTGGTTACTATTGTAAATGGATTTTTTTCTTAATTTCCTCTTCAGATCATTCATCGCTAGTGTTTGGAAAACACTGATTTTTGCATGTTGGTCTTATACCCTGCCACTTTGCTGAAATTGTTTATAATCTCTAATAGCTTTGCTGTTGATTTTTCAGTATTTTTCACATATTAAATCATGTCATCTTCACGTAGGGAAAATTTTACTCTTCCTTTCCAATTCCAGTTCTGTTCCTTGCTAATCGCTGTGAATAGAACTTCCAGTACAATATTAAATAACAGTGGTAATCATTGGCATTCTTGTATTGGGCCAGACTTAGAGGGAAAGCTTTCATTCTTTCACCAGTGAGTGTTAGCTGTTGGTTTTTCAAATATGCTCTTTAACATGTTGAGGAAGTGTCCTTCTATTCTTAATTTTTATGTGTGTTTTTAAAAAGAAGTGGTGCTGGATTGGATTTTTAAAAATCCCGGTTCTTCATCAATTGAGATGATTAGGTGTTTTCTCCCTCCATTCTATTAATGTCATATATTACAATTGATTTTCTTAAGCTGAAGCAGCATTATATATCTGAGATAAATCCAACTTTATCATGGTGCATAATTTTTTCAAATGTGTTATTGGATTGAGTTTGCTAGCATTTTGCTGAGGATTTTTGTATCTATACTTTTAAGGCATACTTGTCTTTAATTTTCTTTTCTTGTGCATCTTTACCTGGCTTTTTTTATTAGGGTGAAAAATAATACAGAGCATTCCTTCTTCTTCAATTACTTGGAAGAGTTTGATCAGGAATTGGTGTTCATTCTTTCTTGGAATGTATAGTAAAATTCACCAGGCAGTCCATCTGGTCCTAGACTTTTCTTTGTTGAGAGGATTTTGACTGAATCAATCTCCTTATTGGTAATTGGTCTGTTAAGATTTTCTATTTCTTCTTGAAGCAGTGTGGGGAGTTTGCCTGTTTTTAGGAATTTTCTAATTTTATCTAGGTTGTCTAATTTATAGGTGAACAGTCGTTCACAATATCCTCTTATAATCCCTTTTATTTCTGTGAGGTCAGTAGTAATGGCTCTCATTTATGATTTTAGTTTTTTACATCTGTTCTCTTTTTTTTCTTTGTCAGTCTAGCTAAGAGCTTGTTGATTTTATTTATCTTTTTAAAAAGCCAACTTTTGGGTTCATTGATTCTCTCTATTGTTTTATATTCCTTATTTCATTTATCTCTGCTTTAATCTTTGTTATTTCCTTCCTTCTGCTCACTTTGGGTTTAGCTTACTCTTCTTTTTCAAGTTCCTGCAGGTGTGAGGGTAGCTCTCTGATTTAAGATATTTACTTTTTTAAACATAAGCATTAAGAACTGTAAACTTCCCTCTCAGCATTGCCTTTGTTGCATCCTATAAGTTTTGGAATGTTATGGTTTTTGGTTTCATTTGCCTCAAGATATCCCAATCTCTATTGTGATTTCTTCTTTGACCCATTGGTTCTTTTTTTGTCAAATGCTGTGCAATGGGGTCACATTTCATTCTTTTCCATATGAATATCCCATTATCACCATTTGTTGAATGTTTTTTGTTCGTTTGTTTTGTTTTATTTTTGTGCATGGGCTGGGAATTGAATTCTGGTCTCCCACATGGCAGGTGAGAACTCTATCACTGAACTATGCACTACCCATGCACCCCAGACCCATTGGTTCTTTAACACTAATATTTAACATTTGGAAATGTTCCATTTCCCCCTCTGTTATTTATTTTTAACTTCATTCTATTTTGATCAGAAGATAAATTGTATGATTTTAATATTTTGAGTTATTGACACTAGTTTAGTGACCTGACATGTGGTTTATACTAGAAAATAACCTATGGACAAGAGGGGACCAATGTGTGCTGCTACTTATGAATGAAGTGCTCCATAGAGGTTTGTTGCATCTAGTTGGTTTATAGTATTGTTCATGTCATCTATTTCCTTACTGATCTTTTGTTTGGATACACTATCATTTATTGATTATTGATTTCAATGTATAATCATCTATTTATTCCTTAAAATCTGTTAATATTTGTTTATGTGTTCTGTAGCTCTGCCATTGGATGCATATACATTCTAGTTTGCTAGCTGCCAAAATGCAATATACCATAAACAGAATGGCTTTTAAAAAGGGGAATTTAATAAGTTGCTAGTTTACAGTTCTAAGGCTGAGAAAATGTCCCAATTAAAGCAAGTCTGTAGAAATGTCCAATCAAAGCCATTGAAGGAAAGATACATTGGTTCAAGAAAGCCAATGAAGTTCGGGTTTCTCTCTCAAGTGAGAAGGCACATGGCAAACACAGTCACAGTTTCTCTCTCAGCTGGAAGGGCATATGGTGAGCATGGCATCATCTGCTAGCTTTCTCTCCTGGTTTCCTGTTTCATGAAGCTCCTTGGGAGGTGTTTTACTTCTTCATCTCCAAAGCGCTGGTTAGCGGACCCTCTGCTTTGTGGTGCTGCAGCATTCTCCTCTCTCTGAATCACTCATTTTCCAAAATGTTTCTTCTTTTATGGGACTCCAGTAAACCAATCAACATGCACCCAAATGGATGGAAATACATCTCCCCTAATCCAGCTTAACAGCCACTCTTGATTGGGAGACATCTCCAGGGAGATGATCTACTTACATACAGTATTGAATAGGGATTATTCTGCCTTTACAAAATGTGATTTAGATTAAAACATGGCTTTTTTAGGGGGCATACATCCTTTCAAACCATCACAATATATATTTATAACTGTTATTTCTTCTTGTTGAATTAGCCCCTTTATCAGTAAATAATGACCTCCCTTGTCCTTCTTAATGGTTAAACTCTATTCTATTTCATAATAGTATGGCTACCCCAACTCTTTTTGTTTATTAATTGTGTGGCATATTTTCCCCATTCTTTCACTTTCATCTTATTTGTTCTTTGAATTTAAGGTAATTGTCTTGTAAAAAAGCACATAGTTGGGTCATGCTTTTTTATTCATTGTGCCAATCTCTGCCTTTTGATTGAAGAGTTAAACCATTCACATTTAGAGTAACTTCTGATGATGCAGGACACTCTTCTGCTACTTAGCTATATGATTTTCATGAGTATTATACCTTTCTTTTTGCCTAACAGAAGTATTGTACCTTCTTCTATTAGTGCCTGCATTCATATTTATTTCTTTTTTTTTTGTATTGTACCATTTTGAGTCCCTTATAGTTTCTTTCTGTATATATTTTTATGGTTACCACAAAAATGTAGTATTCTATAACTATACAATCATGTTTGACACCAACTTAAACTTTATAGTATATAAATCATCTATTTTATGCCCCTCTACCCCCCGACCTTTTTCTTATACTTTTTTTTTACTTTTCTACTCACTGATCGAATCACTCTGGGATTCATCAGGGCAACACTCTGGACAAACCAGCAAAATCTCATGTCCTACCTGAGATTCCAAGTACTTATGGCATTCATTCAAACTATCTACGTAAGTTATATAACATACTTTTTATGTTATTCTTTTATACATTCTACCCAAAAGCATAGATTTATCATTGCTTTTTATGCATTTGCATTTTAGCATCCATAAGAAGTAAAAAAAAATGGAGTTGCATACTAAAATACACAATATAGCAGAACTGACATTTATAGTTACCCATTTATTACTGTGCTGGTTTCACTAATTCTTTCTTCTACCATCCCAAATCTGCTGTTGAAACCCTCTAAGGAAGTTTTCATTTCAGTTATTGTGGTCTTCAACTGCAGTACTTCTGCTTGATGCCTTTTATAATTTCTATCTCTTTATTGAAATTCTCATATTGTTCATTCATTATTTTCTATATATCCTTTAGTTCCCTTTGATCATATTGAGGATGTTTTCTTAAAGCCTTGTGTGCTATACACAAAATGTGGGCCTCTTAATTCGTGGTTTCCAGATTTTA
Organism: Tamandua tetradactyla; assembly: GCF_023851605.1. NCBI lineage: Eukaryota > Metazoa > Chordata > Mammalia > Pilosa > Myrmecophagidae > Tamandua > Tamandua tetradactyla. Next base: position 38,514,496 of record NC_135345.1, on the reverse strand, counting down.
ATCTTTTCCTATGAACGGTTATAATTTCCTGTTTCTTTGTCTCATGATCTTTTGTTGCACAAAGTACATTTTAATATTTATAAGTGCCAATTCTGAGATTTAGTCCCTGAGATGTATCTTCCTTAAGTTTGTGTCCAGCTAATGATATGACCAAGATTCTTTGAGTGCTAGGAGCTAATAAAAATGAACAAACCAAAGCAAAAACACCTTTCACCTTCTTTGCAATTTGGTTCTGCATTGGCTGGTTTTGTCCTTCAGAGTTTAGCCCTACCATCAAGGAAATCAGTCTGAGGTGAATGTCATGTATCTTTTCTAAACTTTACCTTGACCCAGGCTTGTGGTTGTTCATGGCTTTAGCAATTGACTGCTTACAAAAATTCAAATGCTTTCTCTACTCCCTGTGAAATAGACTCTCTCTTCCATCCCTCCTGGAGGTCCTCTATTGTATAACTTATAGCAGCTAATCCTCTACACCAGGCTGTTTTGATTTAATTGTTTCTTTGGCTGCTTTAGTTGTCCACAAACTGCTTCTGTCTGCAGGGAAAATTCTGGAATGGCAAGCTAAGATGACTTTTCTAGTTCAGTCTTTCAAGTTTCCACATGCTTATCAGTGATGTACTGGTACCAATGCATACATGTAAGGGTTTCACCAGAACAGGAAAAGGGACCCATTTTGGCAGCACATGCTGTCTCCACATCATGCCGTGCTAGGGAGAGGATGGAGGTGAGAGACCAAAAGATTAAAATAGTCTTCTGCAAATTTTAAAGCTGTGTTTTTGTGATGTGGCACTCACCCAGTTATTCCAATATTTTACCCATTTTTGGAGTGTGGTAGTTTAGAGCTGTTATGTACCCTGGAAAAGGCAATATTATTTTAATCCATTCCTACAGGTGCAGACCTATTATGGATAGGACCTTTTGATTAGGTTATTTCAACTGAGATGTGACCCAGCCCATTCAAGGTGGCTCTTTATCTTCTTACTGGAGTCCTTTATGGGCATATAAAAGACAGAGAAAACCCAGAGAAAAAAGCCCCAGAGGACTGAGAGAGGCAACCGCTGAAAAAAGAAGTTGAAAGCACTGAAATCCAGGAGAGGGGGATGAGCAGTCCCAGATGCCAGCAGCCTTTCCTGAGAGTAGATGCTCTCCTGTTGATATTTCAATTTGGACATTTTCATGGCCTTAGAATTGCAAATTGTAAACTAATAAATCCCCATAGTTAAAAACCAGTTGATTTGGTATATTGCATTTTGGCAGCTTTAGAAAAATGAAACATGGGGTTTTGAGGAAAATGGCCCTCCTAGATTTTTTTTTTTTTTTTTTACTCCAGAAAAAGAAATGAGAAGAAAAAAGAAATAACTCAGCTTTTATGAACTTTTCAAACAGCACCCTGGAATGCCTTCTGCTGGATCTTAGTAAACCAGAAAATGGAATTGTTTTCATAGTTTCATTATTGAATTGCTGCTTGTTAGTGTATAGAAATATAGCCATTATTCTACAGTCTTGCTAAACTTCTTTATTAACTCATAGGTTTTTGTGGAATCCTTAGGATTTACTCTCTGTGTAAGGCCATATAATATCTAAATAGATATAGTTTGACTTGTTCCTTTCTATTCTAGCTGATTTTATATCATTTTCTTGTCTAATGACCCTGGCAAGTAGCTCTACTATATTGAACAGAAGTTGCAGGAGCAGAATCCTTGACATGTTCTTCATCTTAGGAGGAAAGATTTCAGTTGATAATTATTAAATATGATGCTAGCTATGCTTTTTTTTGTAATTTTCCTTTATCAGGCTGAAGATGTTCCCTTATATTCTTACTTCATTGAATTTTTTTAATCAAGAAAGTATGCTGAATTTTGTCAAATATTTTTGGTGTCTATTGATATGATTATGTGATTTTTGTTCTTTATTCTATTTATATGGTATATTACATCATTTGAATTTGATGTATCAAACAAACCTTACATTTCTGGAGTAAATAAGACTTGGTCATGGTGTATATAATCCTTCATATATGTGGCTGAAGTTGTTTTGTTAGTATTCTAAAGTTTTTGTTTTCTATATACATGAGGGACATTGGTCTGTAGTTTCCTTTTCTTGTAATGTCTTTTTATGATTTAGATAACTCACATGCCAACTTGACTAAATGCTCATTGGTATCATTGCAATATTTTCTTAACACATTAACATTTCAATCAATTCCACATAGCTGTTCCTTCTCCTTAGTATATTATTACCCTTCAATATTTAAAATTAAGTTCATGATTAGTCATGTGTGGTAGGTTGAATTATGTACTCCAGAAAAAACAACAGCAACATGTTTTTAATCTTAATCATTTTTTGTGGGTGTGACTCCATTGTAAACAGGACCTATTGAAGATGTTATTTTTAGTAAAGGTGGGGCCAATTGAATCAGGTTGGGACATAATCTGGATTAGCAGAGCCATTTATAAATAGAATAAAACTGAGACATAGATAGGAAACGATGTAAGATAAGCCAAAATCTATAAGACAAGGAAACTGAAAGAGAAGAGAAGACATCACTGTGTGAATTACCTTGTGACAGGAAAGTTAAGGACCCAGGATTGTCAGCAGCCAGCCCCAGGATGCCACAATCTTTGGAGCAAACACATCATCTTGCTGATGTCTAGGGCTTCTCCTAGCATCAAAACGACAAGCTAATAAATTCCTGTTGCTGAAGCCAATCCATTGTATGGTATTTGTTTCAACAGTTGGGAAACTAAGACACCATGGACCACAGTTGTTACTGCGAAGTTACTTCCAACTTGATTTACTGACAATGAAGAAACAACAACAACAACAAATAGCCTTGACACTATGATATAATAAATTTCTAAAATGTCTTTTTGCAAATACTTTTTTCCTATGTATGACTTCAGATTAATTTCCAATAAGGTAGGTATGAAAAGGGAAAATGCTTCATAAGCACCATGGGTACTTGATTGCACTCTAATTCACTAGAATGACATCAATCCAAAACAATTCCTGAATTCAATGAAAGTACACTCATGGAGTGTATGGACAGACAGTAAACTCTTTCTTTTCTATATAATTTTATTGCCACATTGTCACACACATACAGTCCACACATGGTGTACAACCAATGGCTCACAATATCACATAGTTATGTATTCAACAACATGATCATTTTTAGAACATTTGCAGCTCTCCAGAAAAAGAAGTAAACAGAAAAAAGAAAAGAGCTCATACATCCCATACCGCTTACCCATCTCTCTCATTAACCAATAGCATTTAAATCTACATAATTTATATTACCTCTTACCCCAATTATTTATTTATTTTTATCTATCTATCTGTTTATCTATATATATCTATTTAACTATCTATCTATCTATTTTACCACCAGTCCATACCTTGGATAAAAGGAGCATCAGATACAGGGTTTTTACAATCACACAGTCACATTGTAAAAGCTATATCGTCTTCAAGAATCAAGGCTGCTGGCACACAGCTCAGCAGTTTCAGGTACTTTCCTCCAGCCACTCTAATATACCACAAACTAAAAAGGGATATCTATATAATGCATAACAATAACCCCCAGGATAATCTCTTGACTCTTGTTTGAAATCTCTCAGCTACTGACACTTTACTTTGTGTCATTTTATTTTCCCCCTTTTTGTCAAGTAGGCTTTCTCAATCCCTTGATGCTGAGTCCCAGCTCATCCTGGGAGTTTTGTCCCATGTTTCCAGGGAGATTTACACCCCTGGGAGTCATGGCCCATTCATGGAAGAGGGCAGTGAATACCTACAGAGTTGGCTTAGAGAGAGAGGCCATATATGAGCAACAGAAGAGGTTCTCAGGTGTAATTATCAGTAGGCTTAGCCTATCCTTTGCAGGAATGTTTCATATGGGAAAACCCCAACATCAAGGCTCAGCCCTTTGAATTGATAGTCCTCATTGCCTGAGAGAATATCAGGAATTCTCCAAGTGGGGAATTTGAATATTCCCTCATTTCTCCCCAGTACCCCAAGGAAGACTTTGCAAAAACTTCTTTATTCACTGCCCAAATTACTCTAGGATATATCAGGGCATTGCATTAACCTGGGCAAACAAGATGTCAAGCTTTATTCAAGATTCCATCTACTTGTGGTATTCAAATCAACTTACCATCAAGTCAAATTAAGTAATGTGCTATCCAAAATATAAATTGTGCAGCAAATAAACATGTCTTTGGTCTCACACAGAAGTTGAAGTTTTAAAATATGGAAGATATCATCTGTTCTAGTTTGCTAACTACCATAATGCAACACACCAGAGATGGATTGGCTTTTAATAAAAGGGAATTTATTTTGTTAGTTCTTTGGAGGAAAGGCAGCTAATTTTCAACTGAGGTTCTTTCTTACATGGGAAGGCACAGGATGGTCTCTGCTGGCCTTCTCTCCAGTCCTCTGGGTTCCAACAACATTCCCTGGAGTGACTTTTTTCTTCATCTCCAAGGGCCTGGGCTGAGCTGTGAGTGCTGAGATGAGGTATGCTGAGCTGCTTGGGCTGTGCTGCGTTGTACTCTCTCATTTAAGCACCAGCCAATTAAGTCAAACGTTATTCATTGCAGCAGGCACTCCTCCTAGCTGACTGCAAATGTAATCAGCAACAGATGAGGTTCACGTACCATTGGCTTATGCCCACAGCAACAGAACTAGGTGCCGTCACCTGGCCAAGTTGACAACTGAATCTAATTACCACATCATCTTTACCCTATCTTCTGATCTACCTTAGTCTTATACATATTAGCTTCATTCATATCTCTACTCGACGTCTGGTCCCTTTTTCAACTTTTTAAACAGTTCCTGTATGAGCTAGTGTTGACTTTCATAGCTTCAGAGCTCTAACTCTAAGTCTCAGGTGTCTTATAAATACCCGAAGTTTCAGGGTTATATACAAACAGCTCAGTATCTCAGAATTTAGAAATAACAGTTAAAACCCCTAAATAAATGTGGCTACTGTAAGAGCTTACAATCTAGGACCCTTTACAATAGACCCCAACCTGATAACTCATACTCTTAACTTCAGATCACTGAGTTTTTACACTATAATTAGTCCGTATGAGTGAAGCATTATATTTGTCTTTTTATTCCTAACATTTCATTCAACATACTGTCCTTAAGGTTCGTGCACCTAGTTGCGTGCTTCACAACTTCATTCCTTCTTGCAGCCACTCAGTAGTCCATTGTATGTATACACCACAGTCTGCCTTTCATTCCTCAGTGGTTGTACCCTTAGACTACCTCCATCCATCGTGAATCACAAACACTAGCACTGTAAACACCAGTGTGCAAATGTCCATTTTTGTCCCCACATTCAGTTTCCCTAGGTATATACTTCAAACTCCAGGTATGACCTTGCAACCCCCTGAGCAATGGAGTTGCAGGGTCATATGGCAACTCTACCCCTAGCCTCATCTGGAACAACCACACTGCCCTCCAAGGGGCTGCACCTCTCATTTTCCCTACCAACAGTGAATAGGTACATTTCTTTCCCCACATTTTCTCTAGTACTTGTTTCTCTCTGTTCATTTTAAAAGTTTTATTCATATATCATACAGTCCAGCCTAAGTAAATAGACATGCCTTCACCACCATAATCTATCTATATGAAGACATTTCTTTTTCTTCATAAAGAAATCATAGCCCTCCCCTATGCTTCCTGCCTGTTGACATTTGGTTTTGGCATAATGCCTTTGTTACAATCAGTAGAAGCATATTACAATGTTATTGTTGACTCTAGACCCTAGCTTGCATTGATTATACTTTTTCCTGTATACCATCCATTTTCATCACCTTGCAATGTGGGCATTCATTTCTTCTCCCTCATGCAAATTTATATATTGAATTACCATCATTCTCCAGTCTAGGCATCCTAAAGTTATACTGATCAGTCTTTATCACCTATCTTTCATTCCAATTTCATACATGCCCCCAGACCTTCTTCCTCAACTATGCGCACATTCAGCTTCATTCAGTGCATTTATATTATTGTGCTACACTACGTAGTCTTGTGCTATCCATTTCTGAATTTTTACAGTCAGTCCTGTTGTACAGTCTGTATTCCTTCAGCACCAAATACCCAATCACTACCCATTTTCTATTTCCTGATAACCTGTGTTCTTAACTTACACTCTCAAAGTTCACTCACTAATGTCCATGTTATCTCATTAGTTAGAATACAATATTTGTCCTTTTGTTTCTGGGTAATTTCACTCAGCACAGTGTCCTTGAGGTCAGTCCACATTGTTACATGCTTCATGACTTTATTCTCTCATTCAGCTGCATAATACTCCATCATATATATATGCCACAGCTTTTTAGCCACTCTTCCATTGATAAACATTTCAGCTGTGTCCATGTCTTGGCAATCATAAATAATGCTGCTAGAAATACCAGTGTGTAAATGTCCATTTGTGTCCTTGCCTTCAGTTCCTCTAAGTAGATGCCTAATGATGGGATTGCTGAATCATATGGTTGTATCATTTTACATTCCCACGAACAATGGATAAGTGTGCCTCTTTCTCCACATCCTCTCCAGCACTTGATATTTTCTGTTTTTTTTTCATAATAACCATCCTAGTGGGTGTGAGATGATACCTCATTGTGGTTTTGATTTGCATTTCCCTAATAGCCAGTGAAGTTTGAACATTTTTTCATGTGCCTTTTAGCCATTTGTATTTCCTGCTTTGAGAAAAGTCTCTTTATGTCTTTTACCCATTTTTTAATTGGATTGCTTGTCTTTTCGTTGTTGAGTTGAAGAATCTACTGGATGCTAAATCCTTATCTGATATGTGGTTTCCAAATAATTTCTCCCATTTGGAGAAGGTAAAAAAAGGCTGCCTTTTTACTTCTCTGACAAAGTTCTTTGATGCACAAAAGTGTTTAATTTTGAGGAGATTCCTTTCATCTATTTCTTTTTTTCAATGCTCATGCTTTGTATATAAGGTCTAGGAAATGACCTCTTATTACTCCATTTATAAGATATTTCTCTACATTTTCTTCTAAAAGTTTTATGGTTTTAGGTCTAATGTCTAGGTTTTTGATAGATTTTGCATTAATTTTTATGTAGGGTATGAGATATGGATTCTCTTTCATTCTTTTGCATATGGATATCCAGTTCTCCAAGTATTATTTATTGAAGAAACTGCTCTTTATTGATGGAGAAAAGGCATTTGACAAAATTCAGCCTCTTTCTTGATGAAAACACTTCAAAGAATAGGAGTAGAAGGGAATGTCCTCAACATGATAAAGGGAATATATGAAAAACCCATAGCTAACATCATTAATTGATTTTCTAATGTTGAATCAGCCTTGCATATGTGGAAATCCCACTTGGCCATCGTTCTAGCTTGCTAGCTGCTGGAATGTGATATACCAGAAATGGAATGGCTTTTTAAAGGGGAATTTATTAAGTTGTAAGTTTGCATTCTAAGGACATGAGAATGTCCAAATTACAGCAAGTCTATAAAAATGGTGCAAAAATAAGGCACCCAAAAGAGTTTATCTTCACTCAAGAAAGGCTGATGAAGTCCAGGGTTCCTCTCTCAACTGGAAAGGCATGTGGAAAAGATGGCAACATCTACTAGCTTCCTCTCCAGGCCTCTTGCTTCATGAAACTTCCTGGGTGTGTTCTCCTCCGTCATCTCCAGAGGTTACTGGCTGGTGACCTCTGTGGTTCTCTTGTCATCCCCATGACTCTGCTCTGTTTCTCTCCCATTGTTCTCAAGCATCCCCTCCTCCTTTAAAGGATTCCGGTAAACTGATAAAGACCTACATGGAATGGGTGGAGTCAAAATTCCCTCTATTCAAAAGCTAATATCCACAATTGACTAGATCACATCTCTGTGGAGATAATCTAATCAAGTTTCCAACCTACTTTATTAAATAGGGATTAAAAGAAATGGTTGCTCCCACCAAATTGATTAGGATTAATAAATGGCTTTCCTAGGGTACATAGTCCTTTCACATAGGGACAATCCACCCTCTGGACCCTCAAAAGACATGTTTTTCCCATATGAAAAATACTTTCATTCCATCACGATATCAGAAATCCTCAAACCATTTTAGTAAATATACAAATACAATACAAGGTTAAAATGTAGAAAATCTCATCAAAGTTAGTTTACAGGCATGGTCTGTTCTAAGGCAAAATTCTCCCTTGGCTCTGGACCTGTAAAACCGAGAACAAGTTATTTGCTCCCAACATACAAAAGAAAAACAGTCATAGGATACATGTACCCATTTCTATAGGGAGAAATTGGAACATAAACTGGGGCCACCTGACCCAGGTAGTTTCAAAAACCTGCAGGGCAGACTCCATTAGATTTTGAAGTCTGAGAGTCATTTATCTTTGAGGCTTTAGAAAGCGGCAAGCCCACCCTTTCCAAGGGCCTACATAGTGGCCTGCCTCTCTCTGAATGCAACCTTGGGAAACATTAGGGAGACTACCTTTTTCTCTACTCCACCCTCTCCAGGCATTGGGGCCACACCCAGGCTCTCTGCCACCTCCAAGACACATGCTCAACCCCTCCATGTGGTGGCAGCCGGCTCTCCCCAGTCCCCCAAGGAGTAAGCTATACCTTCTCCAAGGCCTGAGGTTGCACAACTCTTCCACTGCAACAAAGTGGGAGACTTATCCTCACCCTTCAGGGTAAACTCACCCTCTCCATATACATGGGTGGGTCCACTCTCCTGGCCAAGGTATCTTGGCTTCAGACCTGAGCTTCCATGGTTCTCACTCTACAAACCCCAATTTTTGCCCTTTCCTGTCCCCCTTTGTCCAGATTGGCAGTGGTTTCATTTATACCAACAGTCTCTTCAAGCACTCCAGGACTTCTCCATCATTCTCTTCACAGATCTTCCCCTTAGCTACCCAAAAAACTGTTCCAACATATCTGGTATTTGCAAACTGCAACAGCACCCCACTCTCTGGTACCAAAACTGTTCTAGTTTGCTAGCCGCCGGAATGCAATGCACCAGAGACAGATTGACTTTTAATAAAAGGGAATTTATTTCGTTAGTTCTTTAGAGGAAAGGCAGCTAACTTTCATTTATTGTCATTACTGCAAAGGCAGCCCTTTCTTCTACCATTTTGGTTTTGGATTTTATATGTTATATCTATTTTTTTTTCTTTTTACCTTATGGGGAATCTTCATTCTACCCTCTTCTCCAAACCTCTCTCTTCTGTCTTTTCCTATTTGCTTCTAGTGCTCTTTTTAGTATTTCTTACAGGACCAGTCTCTTAATCACAAATTCTCTCAGTGATTGTTTGTCTGAAAATATCTTAACCTCTCCCTCATTTTTGAAGGGTCTCAGTTGGCAGTTTTTCTCTTTTAGAATCTTAAATTTATCATACTACTGTCTTCTTGTCTCCATGATTTCTGCTGAGAAATCCACATATAGTCTTATTGAGCTTCCCTTCTATAGGATGGATTGCTTTTCTCTTGCTACTTTTAAAATTCTCTCTTTGTCTTTGATATTTGACAATCTGATAGTATGTTTATTTGCATCTTTCTGTTTGGAGTTCTCTGCAGTTTTTGTATCTATCATTTTATGTCTTACCTAAGAGATTGGAAATTCTGGGTGATTATTAATCTTTCTCCTCCTTTTCCTTTCTCTTCTTCTTCTGGGATGCCCACAACAAATACATTCATGTGTTTCATGGTGTCATTCAATCTCCTGAGACCCTGCTTATAGTTTTTCATCCTTTTCCCGTTATTTTCTTTTGTGTATCAGATATCAGTCCTCTCATTCACTAATCCTTTCTTCTCCTTCTTCAAATCTATTGTTGTAGGTTCCCATTGATTTTTTCACCTTTTGTTTTGTGTTTTTCACTCCCATAAGTTCTGTGATTTGTTTTCTCAAACTTTTGAGTTCTTCTTTCCAATCACCCTATATCTTCTTTATATCCTCCCTCAAGTCATTGATTTTATTTTGATGAGCTTCTCCATGTCCTTTCAAATAACCTGAATTAATTGTTTCAACTCCTGTATCTCATTTGAAGTGTTGGTTTATTCCTTTGGGCCTTATCTTTGATATCCCTGATATAAGTCATTACTTCTTGCTGGCATCTAGGCATTTGATTTCCTTAATTAATTTATTCTGGATGTGGCTAGTGCTCCTTTACCTAGGGTTTTCTTGCTTGATCTGTTCTCTATCTGTTCTTTGACTTTCAGTTCAACTTATTCTAGATCTCTAGCATAGGTTCTGTTTTACTGATCAGAATTTTTCAGTTCTTGTTTTTCTGTTTCTTTTCCTGTCCATATAAAGTGTATGAAACCTCTTTTTTTTTTGAGGAATATCCCTTCAGATCTTATAGTTCCCAGTCAGATTTTTCCTGATCAGACAGGCCCATGTCTTAGGAGGAAAGAGTAGCTGGCATCAATTTTCTCTGAGAGTGAGACCCAGCAATTTGTCAGACTTTCCTATGAAGCCTCTAGATATTATGCTTTTCTTTTCTTGCCCAGCATGTGGTATTTGTCTTCCCATGGCTACCCAGCAGCTTAAAGTGATGCAGTGTCTTTAATTTCAGCAGACTCTCCTTGCCAGAGGCATGGTTGAGACAGAGGTGAAGTAGTAGAATAGCTTTGATTACTTCTGTTTTCCCATCCCTGGGACCTGAATTCCTTGAAGGAGAGATTCTGCTTGAGTTGGGCTCCAATCCCCTTTTCATGGGGAAGATACACCCTTTAAAGGAATTAATCCTTTCGTCTGATTAGTTACTTTGTCTTTCAGACAAGCTTATGTCCACCCTTGCCTGGGGAAGTGCTGGATCCTGAGAATGCTTCCAGTTCTAGCCAATGAGCTGTTTAAGGAGTGAAAAAAAAAAACAGCAAAAGCAAAAGTAAAAAAAAAGGGGGTCTTTTCAGGGCTGAATCCCTGCTTCTTAGGGTTATCAGTCAAAAGCTTTTCTTTGGGACCCCTTTTCTTGGGGTCCAGCCCTTTTCCAGTATTTTGTGCTGCCCAACTCAAAAAGCACCCAGTTTGGTTTTTTTTTTTTTTTTTTTTCCTGTCAGTCCTACCCCTTCTCTGCTGGGACAAAATCTCTTAGTTCCTTTAGTGCTTATTCCAGATTTATCTGTTCTGGGTGCTCTTTTTTCAGTAGTCAGAGTTTGTTAATTAATTCCACTATTGGAGCTTGGTTGAGCTAAGTCCTTAAGTCCTTTGCTGCTAGTAAAGTCTGCTTCTTTCCTCTGGTTCTTGGGGAAACAGCCTGCATGACCATGGGGGAGGGGCATTGGCATCCACAGCTTTGGGGACTTACAGTTCTGTGTGGGGTCTCAGCCAGTCCACCTGGTCAAGATTGGTACACTGTATGTCTCATCACTGATGTACCTCCAGCAGTTGTTCTGTATCATTCCTGACTATTTACTAACTGCTCTGGAGGATAAACTAAGTTCTATACCTCACTATCCCACCATCTTCAGACAGTAAACTCTTAGTAAGGAATAAGAAGCCCCCTAGTTGTATACGTTGGGCAAAGAAGAAATAGTGGAGCCACATGCTTAAAACTCTAATTTAAAAAATAAAAAAGTGAATAAAAATATCTTCTTGGTTACAGACGAGGAGGAAGAGTAATCATTTTTCCCCCAACTCTAATTGGAAACTAAAGGGAAGGGTAAAAGCAGAAGAAACTAATATTTCTTGAGTACCTATCATGTGCTAGGCAATATCATAGGTGCTGTCACAAAATTATTTCATTTAACTGTCACAATAATAACTTTAAAGTAGGTATTATGAATCATTTTTTTAATGAGAAAAGTGAGGCTGACAGAGATTGAATACTTTCCAATCTCATAGAACTTGTAACTAGCAAAACTGGGGTACAAGGTCACATATTTCTTAATATAAAAGCCCACGTATGTGGCATAGTGGTATACTGCACTTTTTCCTATGTCTTAGTTTTAACTTGATATCTTCTCAATTTCTTCTGTGTCTGAGCACCTCTACTGCCATGTAGAGGTCATATCACTGCCATGATTTCTACTATATTAAATATATCACATTATTTGCTTAATAATTTTCTTTAAAATGAACATGTTTTATTTAAAAAAAATGAAACCCTGCATAATAGCTGGAAAATGGAGAGCCAGTATACTTGCCATAGATAGCTTATACTTAATTTTATGATACACACTGTTATTAAATTTTGTCTAGATGCTATTGCTTGTTTAAGGCTCTGAACCTGATGATTTTTTCTGTTAGTTGAAAGGTGGAGATTAGCAAGTGTTGAGAGGTGTTAATGACCTGCCAGCACCAAAGAGAGTCATAATCAGAAAGACAGACAGAAATTTAAGGATAATTACAGCCTCACCAGGTGACACCATGATGTTTAATGTTGTACCTGTGTATCAAGTAAAATTTAACATAGTTTGTATTCTACTGGTCCAGCACTTTGAGAAAAAAATAGTTAGATAAATGTGAGTCTTGGCTTCAACAGTTTCAAGTTAATGAACTCATCTCATTTACTATTTTCTCACTTGTAAAATGAAAATGTAGTTCAGAGATTGTTTAGAATGTTAAATGTGGTATTTTATGGAAAGCCTTTAACACAGCATGTTAGTGAATGTTCAAGGAAAATCAACTGTTATCACTATGATCTTTACCCTTTATTATTGTGTTGTCGCTGTGGCTACCTAAGATTGCATTATAGTAGTGAAAGTATTTCACTTCTACTGCATTCAAGACTTCTTTGAGATGCTGTTTACAATTCACAGTCTACTTTTCACATAAATAGGAAAAAAATCAGTGAGGAGATACATGCAATTAAGAAATGTTTACTCATCAGTAGGACTTACATGTAGAGTGGTACAATTTTTGCTTTGCATAAAGGCGCAGGGGCTGAGAGGGCATGTGTGGGTTGAAATTCATGTTGTGCAGTACCAGCAAAACCGTGGGTCCTGGCATGGTGCTGTATCATCCTCAAGAACTGTCTTTCCCTAACTTGAACAAAAGTGCCTTATCCGCAGGAACAGATCCCCTAAACAACCATTATTTACGTGTGGCATTGATCTGAGAATTATGAGTGTTCATAGAAGAATCAGACAAAAGGAAGCTTAAGAGAAGGAACTATGGAAGCCCCAAGCTAGGGGTTTGGCCAAGGAAAATCAAGGCGGAGGTAATTCCAGAACCCTGTCAAGCTCTGCCCTACTTAGGGCTCTTTCCCTACTGTCTCAGCGGGTGCTCCAACAGCACTGATTGCCTTTCCAAACAATGTTCAGCTTTTTTCTTTCAGTGTTCAGTTTTAAAGTAAAAGTTTAATTCCCAATGGCATTTTGAAGGTGGAGTTGAAGAATGGATAAGGATTTGGTAAAAGAAAAAAGAGAAGCAGAGTAGAGAAAGAAATCTAAATCTAGTTAAGCATAATTAGCTTATTTTTATTTTGGCTAATAGGCAAAATTCAAAAGGGAAACTTTTCTATTTTGTTAACTTAAACATAAAGAGTACACTGGGTCACTACAGTGGTTCAAGCACTAAATTTATTTCTCTAAGAGGAGTGTAAGAAGAAAATTGTGGTGCCAGGTTTCTTTGTTCTGATTTTACTTATTTATTTCTGCCATTCCCACTGGCAAACCAGGGTAGCAGAAGAGACCTACACCTCACTGAGACAAAGAATTACTCCTCTCAGACCTTCCCCTCCCTCTGCCTGCACAAGATGTTGAACAGATTCCTTAGTTTGTCTTCATCAGGGTCATTGGTTGAGTTCTCACCTTGAGCTGGACACTGAAAAGTACATGATGTGCATCATTTCATTCAATCTTCATACTCCTATGAAAAGTTATGTTCTTTAATGTTTTTCAATTTTTTTACCCAATTTTATAGAAAGAAAAGGTGAGGACAACTAGTATACAGTATGCAACTTAAGGAATTAAATGATTCTGGGGATGAAAGAGTCTGCAATAGTAGTTTCAGGGCTGCTGTTCTGTCTACACCAACGTGGGTATGTGAGCATGGGGAATACTCAGTCAAGGTTCTCAGAGGCTTTGGCTGAGTTGAATATTCCATTCATCCAGTGACAAGGAAAAGAACTGACTCTATCTCTTTTAGAGTCCAGGAGAGTGAAAAGAAAGATACCATAGTCAATAGAGGAAAGACTTTCTACATGTGAATGCCTTGGTAGTGGTTGTGAAGCGGAAAAATAAGTAGCAGGCAAAATACAGGCACCTCTGAATTAGTTACTACTGTATCTATAATGCAATATCTGCTATAAATGAAGGTGAACTTGCAGACCAGGATCTGGGCTTCCAGCCTGGAGACTCTGGGGTGGTCCTGGATAGATGTTTGAGAGCTTCTCTAGTTTAGATTACAAAATGAAATCACATTCTTTATGATACTCAAATAAAACGACTTTGGCTGCCCAGGACACCTATTACAAAATGTCCTTCTTCCCACTGGGAAGACATTCCCTTTATAGCTCCATGAACCCCATGGCTTCTAAGGTTTCAGAGCTGGATCTTTTCACCAGGGGGAAAGAACACTTAGAGGTCTGCTCACTGTTATATTTATAAAGATCCTTTGGTGATCTTACTGTCTGATGCCATCACTGCCTACCTTGGGGTTTGAGGCACTGATCTTGGGATAATTCTCCAGTGCAAGAATTCTTGATCTTGCAATATTAATGTTACTTCTTCCTGTGACAATCCAGGGTTGTCACAAACTCAGTTCACACAGAGTTTCTCCCTGAAGGGCCTCCCCACCATTCCCTCCTTCCTCTTCTGTTTTCAAGGCATTTTCTTGAGTTAATCTCATTATGTGAGGATTTCTGGGTCAGTAATCTTCAAGTATCCATGAGATGTGGTGCCTGGAACTAGTTGTTATGAAAGACTTTGAGCATGAACCCTGTTTTCCTTGAGTTACCCTAGTTGAGGGGCCTTGTTAAAAGGGGCTTCATTTTACCTTTGTAGCTGCTTCTATTGCTTCCATCACCAGCAAGAGAAAAGGAGTGGGGAGTAGGACCAAGTGCCCCTGTCACCATGAAGTCAAGGCCATTTGCCTCTACCACTATAACTTCGGGGCTTAGGTGTTTTATTTTTCTCCTCTATTACTAAGGCTAGCTTATTTCTTGCCCCTGTTAAATGGCAGTTGGACGAATCAACGTATATCTCCTACTGTCTGGACTGATCATTCTCCCCATTGGTCACTTGGTTACATGTATATTCATGCACCTTCCTATTTTTCACTTGGAGACTCATTTAAAATGAAGGAATTGGAGGGGACTTGGCTTCAATATGTGCCTTGGATCATGCTCCTGAATTATGTTAGAATTTGGTCTCTTGAGACCTCTGTTTTGTGTAGGCCAACTGATGGCTGCTTTGTGTTCCCCACCGAGTAGATAATCCAAAAATAGAAAGATCCAAGTAGATGGAAACTTTATGTAGGAGAGGGACATCCATGGGAATTGAGTTTCTGATAACTCTGACATTTAGAGTAAAGAAAATGATTAGAAAGTCACTGAAAGATGGTGGAGAAAAGAAAGAATGAGAAGTAGTGATTATATGACTTAGTTGCTTAGCACATTGGCTACTTGGTCACACAGTCAAGGGTTTGAATCCCAGCTTTGACTGTTTCTCTGACTTTAAATAAATTACTTTAATCTTTCCAGTTGATTCACGTATAAATTGAAGATAAAAAAGAACCTGTCTCACAAGGTTGCTCTATGGATTAAATAAGAAAATACATATACAACACCCAGTGCTTGGACCCGTTAAATATCCAGTTAATGGACCCTCTCCTTTTTCTCAAGACCATATTTTGAAGCTTATGGTAAATTGCTCATGGATTCATGGATCTTCTTTGATAACCCTACATTCTGAGGAATGACTTTTGATATAGCAGAGTCACATTTTATCAAAATCTTATCTAAAAACATGTTCAAGAGATTTTTATGATTTCATCTCATAAAAAAAAGCTTAAACTGAACTTTTATTGGCCATCTTTGGAAACAGACAAACAAAATAGATAACTCAAGAAAGAGGGCTATGAAATAAAGTACAAATATTATATGTACATATATTCTTTTCTCAGTTTGCACTGTCATTTTTTAGGCTTGCCCTAACCCTGTATAGCTTGGCAGTCCTGGGCTCTGCTCAGGGTTGGAGGAAGGAAAAGGGTCTGAAGTCACTTTACCACCCTCTCTAGCTAGCTGCCCTCTTTTGTAGATTATAAGAGGGGAAATGCAAGGAGAGGAACTCCCAATTCACGTCTTCCTCTCTGTCCTGTTGGAGAAGCTATATGTTAATGTGTCCAATCTAGCATCTGTTAATGCTTTAACATTTCTCTGTAGCCTCCAGGCATTCTGGCACATTGTTTGCCTCAGGCACACAAATTTGCATTTTCTCTTGACACTCTTTTAATATGCACTTGTGCAAGTAGCTTTCTAAATTTGCCTGAGATTTAGCGTTTGCAAGGTATTTTGGGATACTTATGGAGAACAAGGCTAGAGTTAAGCTTAATTATTATACTATACACTTTTTTTCTTCCTTCAATTTAATTTCTAAGGAAGCTGTTAAGCTGTCTAAGATTTGAGAAATTGAAAATTATAAAACAAAAATAACTGTTATACAAAGACGATTTCTTATTGGCAGAAAGATGGATAAGATGATAAAAGATTTTTTCTAAATTGGTCATAGAGATATTTTACCACTACAAGAACTTTCCTGAGATTCTAATGTAGTCAACAGTGTATAATATACAAATATATGTAATAAATCACTCAAAGTCCTCACTGCTTTTATGTGGATTGAGAAGGACTGCTTCTCTTGAAAGTGAAGTCCAACTGTTTGTCCTGATTAGATTAACATCATCACAAATTTTGCTTTTTATTCAAACTAAGCATTAGACAGTTCCACAGTTTCAAAGGACCTCATTACACAGTTTATAGAATTGAATTAACAACAATTTAGGAAATCATTAGGGTTTTATTCTTGGATCTTTAACAGAATAAGATGTAACAGTTTTTAGTTGGTCTGAAAATGAGAGCAGATGCTTGAAATGGGGAGAGGGCTGGTTGGGGCTTGTTAGGGGTTGAGGTGATGAAGGGACTTTCTGAGGCGTTGTAGGTAAAAGTCTGTCCTCTGGCTTTTACTGCCTAAGTTACCTGTGGAACTAATAAGAAATTGAGAACAAAGCTAAAATCAGATTCCCACCCTGTCCCAATTGAAATTAGTATAGTTTAGTCCTTATTCATTATCAACTTCTCTCTTGCAGCCCTCAAAGAGAAATTTTGCTTCCTTTTTCCCTATTAGTGTGTGTCAGGAAAAACATATTGCTGCTCAATATGTCTATTGTAGTCAGATATGGTTTAGCTATTCAGAGCATAGACTTTAGGTTAGAGAAAAATTCTGAGGTTTAATTCTGCTTTCATCTTTCACTCCTTCCAGAAAACTAGTTTTCTGGTTTTCACCAAACTACTCCAAACTGAGTAAACATCAATTTCTTCATGCACATAATGAGAATAATGTCTGTCTAATAGTGTCATTACAGTTTAATAATGACAATTCTGGGAAGAAATCAGAGTGGAATTTTCAGTATTGTGTGTGTGTAGAACTGGTTAGTTGGTGACTTGCATAAATGAGGCTTGGTTTTGCTAAACATAGAGAAAATAAATTGTCAACGATGTCAATTAAGCAGGTGGAGTGAAAGATGAGTTGGATGAGGGAGATTGACAGGGTATGATGCTCTTAGTTACCTTCCCCATCCCTTGGTTTGGTCTTGGGTTCCTGTGGTAGGAGGATTGGAGTCAGAAGTGGACAAAAATTACCACTCAAGTTTCAGGTTATAGTACGCCCATTTTGGGAGAGAGGGCACATTCTCTTCACTTCTGAATGGACCCCAATACTCCTCTAGCACCTTGAGAGTTATCGGATGCTTTTATAGTGAACATCTTCAGCTGTGGCAGTGGGGAGGTACACTCAAGTGGCTTAGAGGACAGTGGACACTAACCAGCTAGAGAAGGGGCACAGAGAGCAAAAATACCACAGAAATTTGTCCCTAGGTGTTGAATTTAGGATCAAATGGGAGCCACCCCATGGAAACACTATACACCACAGAAAAATGTGTTCTGAACCTTAATCCATCCCAGTGGGAGTGAACCTTTGTAAATAGGGTCTTTTGATGAGGTTACTGAAGTTTAAGGAGTGGGGTCAATTGAATCAGGATCAGTCTTAATCCTAGTACTAAAAGCCTTATATGGAAGTTCACAGAGAGAGGAGAAAGCCAGAGGGAACAGCCAGAAACTGAAAGTTAAAGACTCTGAAGAGAAAGGAGAAGTGTATTGCTGTGTGACAGAAAAGCCAGGAACCATGGGTTGATGGCAGTCTGCCCCAGAACACCACAATCTTCTGGAAGAAAGTATGACCTTGAGGATGTCTTGATTTTGGACTTCTCCTAGCTTCAAAATCATGAGCCAATGAATTCCCAATGTTTAAGCCAATCCATTGCAAGGTATTTGTTTTGGCAGCTAAGAAAGTAAAACAATTAATTTTGCAAAAACTTGTGAAGATGTTAAATAAAGTAATACATGTAAAGTGTTTGATATTGAAATAGATAAAATACATACTGGATGACAATTGCTGTTATTCATTATTTATTTATTCACAAATTGATTGAGAATGTCCTAGACATTTTTCTGGGCACTGGGATATAATACAATGAACAATACCAATAATAACATGAAGACCTACTCTTATGAAGCTTATATTCTACTGGGCAGACAAAAGTAAACAATATAATTTCAGATAAGGTTATTCATTATGAAAAAAATGGACATAGGAGCAGAGAGCTAAAGAGGTTGAAAAAGAAGTTAAGGAGGTATAATATTTGAGAAAAAGTTTGCGTGTGTATGTGTGTGCACAACACAGGGGAGTGTGTGTGAGAGTGGTATAAGAGGAACTCCCTAATCACCCTGTTTGATTGACACAACTCAACTTGATGACCCTGCAAATAGGACAGCTCACATTCTGTATGCTGTTTTCTCCTGAAGACAGTTCTAATTTTTGTTCTTTTAAAAAAAAAGCATCACTCTTGCCTGCCATGCTGAGACCCGGGTTAGATTCCTGGTGCCTGCCCATGCAAAAAAAAAAAAAGAAAAGGAAATTAAAAATAAACCATCACAAAAATGAAAAGAGAGAAACAAACAAAATACAAATAAAATAAACTATCACAATCACTCTTCAGCATTCCAGTAGTTCAGCTACGATTAAAAGCCCCATGCTCTGGAAATCCCACTTAACATCATCATATGATAGCCTCTGGGTAGCCTTGAGAAATCAGAGCATGACCAAGTCCCAATCCCTGTGAATGACTTTATTTTATCTGACTCCACCTCTTTATGTGATAGCAGAATTGATCTCTTTTCACAGCAGAGACAAAAATCATCTTCAATTGTTTGATGTTTTCAACTCCAATAGTCTGCCTATGCAACACAAGTCCCATCCCATGTGCTTTGCAGATGTCTTTGTCCTCAGACAATGTTCTCTCACAACACAGCGTGTGCAATTTACCCTTTGAGCAGGGTGCTCCCTGCTGGCACTCATTGGTAAGGCCATATCAGTTGCTAAGAGTCAGTTGTGTTGGTGCCCAAACTGTACCAGCTAAATATTTTGGATTGCATTCCTGCTTTTAAGCACATCTCAATGAAACATTTTTTTAAAGCCCAACACAGTGTATACCACACATCTGTACTCTTTTTTTGTCCAAACTGGTGCCTATCTTTTCCTACAACACAAGAAAGCATCTCCATAAATATCTCTCCTCCACATTCCTACTCAGGGTTTTGTTTTCATCCCTAATCCTGTGATCCATTTGTTACAGCAGAGACTAGATCTTCCCGATCTTTGCTTCTCAGAAGGCAGCTGAATGCTTCTCAAGAAGGAGGCACCTAATGAATGTGCCAATTAAGAAACAGTGTCCTAACTCATTTCTTTCCCTGTATACATGAATTGGAGTTTTATGAGAAATTTTTGAGAGGTCTTTAATATACTCATCTGAAATATCATTTGGGTTGATGAGGCATCTTTTAATCTTTAAATGTGAAATGCTTTCCAGCTGGAAGGACTACTTTCAGTCACAGCTTCTGTGCCGGTTTGAAAGGATTATGCACCCTAGAAAAGCTATATTTTAATCCTGATCCATCTTGTGGAGGCAGCTGTTTCTTTTAGTCCCTATTCAGCATGGTAGATTGGAAACTTGACTAGATTATCTACAGGGAGATGTGATACATCCAACTGTGGATATTAATCTTTGATTAGAAGTAGATGTGACTCCACCTAACCCAAGTGGGTCTTGATTAGTTTACTGGAATCCTTTGAGAAGAAACCATTTTGGAAAATGCTTGAGAGCTGTGAAAACCATGAGAGCCCACGCAGCCAGAGACCTTTGGAGATTAAGAAGGAAAACACCTCAAGGGGAGCTTCATGAAACAAGAAGCCTGGAGAGAAAGCTAGCCAATGCCACCATGTTTGCCATATGCCTTTCCAGTTGAGAGAGAAACCCTGAACTTCATCAGCCTTTTCTAAGTGAAGGTAGCCTCTTGTTGGTGCCTTAATTTGGATATTTCTATAGAATTACTTAATTGGGACATTTTCACGGCCTTAGTACCGTAAATCTGAAACTTAATAAATCCCTCCTTTTAAAAGCCATTGTGTTTCTGGTAGCTAGCAAACTACAACAGCTTCTGTGGGCTTACTTGGCATTTTGATAAGCCCAGACCCATTCAGAAGACATTTTTTTCGTTCTGCAGGGACCCCTCATCCAAAAACTTAAGAGCATTGGGCTATAAAATTGGGGAGGATTGTACGATGCATTTTTTCCAAAGTTATTTCATGAAGCAGATTTATTAACTGTAATAAAAAAAATCATACCTGTTTTTTTAGAAATGGAAAAATAGTAATGCATGTGCCTATTGGTGGCTAGACAACATTTGCATGAGTCATCAAATGAATAGAAAATTAAAATCCGTTGGCGGGATTTGTTCAGATTGCACGTACTGTGCAATATGGGAATTTTAACTTATGACAGATGATTTTATCTTATGTATATTCTCTTAATGCAATTTACTTTTTTTTTTTTTTTTTTTTTTTTGCATGGGCAGACACCGGGAATCGAAACCAGGTCTCTTGCACGACAGGTGAGAACTCTGCTTGCTGAGCCACTGTGGCCCACCCTGCAATTTACTCTTAAGCATTAATTAAAACAGCAATTTACTTTGCATTTCCAAATACCTGGAATTCTGTCCAAATAGGTTTTGCGGCAACTTTAGAGTCAACTATAAATATGTATGTGAATAGTTCTTAGTGGGGGCCTGTATGTTGGTTAAGTTCTAATGAACATGAACAAGATAGTATGTTTTAGGAGCCAGTTTTATTATACTCTACTCTATACCAAAGTTGACATGTACACTGACATAGTAGAGGATTAGTGCATAGAGCCTGCTTGTTCTAGCTAGTGATAAGTTTAATTCCTAATCCAGGTGTGACCACTGATGGATATTTGAGTGACTCCTCCAGTTTGGATGCATGGGAGAAATATAAATACATTTACATTTTGTATACTATTTTTTTAAATAGCACAATGCTTCTTAAAGAGATAGTTAAAATTTTAAAGTATGATTTTTTTGTTGTTGTTGTTAGCATATTCCCAAGAGCTCTGTGGCCTGGAGTGGTCAACAGTTGAGAAAATCTACTTTCTCTTCTTCCTGGGCACAAAGTCAGACATTTCAGGGTCTCTCTTGTAGTTAGGTGTGGCCAGGCAACTGAATTTTAGCCAAAGGAATGCGAGTGGAAGCAGTGATGTGTTTTACTTCCAGATCTGAGAGTAAAAAGCGTCTCCTGGGTGATCCCTCATGTTCTTTCCCCTTCAGGAGTGAAGCAGACATGCACGGTGACCTTGAAGACACAGGAGGCAAAGTCCAAGTTCCTGAATCACTGATTGGAGGAAAGCTACTGGCAGATTGGAAATATCTATTTGAAATTTAATTTAGTGAGAAAAAAAACATTTATTCTGTTTGAGTCACTATGTGTTTTGGAGTTTATTAAAGAAGCTAAATATGCTGTTTCTTGATTTCCAAGCAACCTGTGAACATGAGTAGCTGCTACCACCTGCTATCCCCCATTCCTTTCACCATGAGTATGAATGGATATAAACCTAGTTTTCACTTGCTGAGACTAGTGAAATAATGTAATGACAGAGGTTGCATTGAATCAGAGGCCTGACACCCAGTCCCAGCTCTACTCAGAGTTACCTTGGAAAATAATCCTTTCTGACAGCAGTGTACTCAGCTCTAAAGAAATCAAATGTGCTAAGTAAATTTTTAAGGCTCTTCTTGCTCTAGCATTGCTTTATTTGGTAATAACTTCCTCTTTCTCTTTGCAGATGAAAATGTACATTGATTGCTCATCCATAACCGTTTTAATTTTAGAAAATATTTCATATGCAGCATTTTACATTTGACAGGAAATTGTAGCAACTGGTGACTACTATGCTAGAAAGATATATTTAACAATATTTGGATTCCATGGAAAAGGATTTAGTTATCAGAAGTATCAGAAGAATTTCATTTTACTGTCAACTGTTCCAAAGACTCTCAAGATGTTAGTTCGGAAAGAATTTACTAAAACATTTAAAATAGATATTAAATGCCTGCAGCTTGAAATATGACTGTAAAAGAAATATTCATCTATTCCATCAATTTAAAGAAGTATAAAATATTCCTTTGATATTTTCCAAAAGTTCGTCAGCTGTGCCCTTAAAAAGAAAGATTAGATTAACTTCTGACAGAATCATACTCATTTTGATTCCTTTTCCAATTAGAATAGCTTTGATTTCATGTGTTCAAAAAATCAAGCCATGAAAGATAAAATTATGTTGATTTTAAAACATCTTAAGATTTTGCTACATTTGCATTGCTGACTTATCCAAATTTAATTTTAAATTAGGGATGTCATCTTAATTATAATTAAATAGGATCTTAGCTGTTAATGAACATAGCATGAAAGGTATGTTACCTAAATCACCTCAATTTCACAGAAATTAGCATTTCAATGTATCTTGCTCTGAAATGAAAATATCTTTGAAGACAACAACTACATATGAAATAAAACATCTGGTAGAGTTGACTCAGTCTGAGACCTTCTGTTGAAACAGACACATTACAATCAACAGTTCTGGGAAGCAGCTTGATGAATTATTGAACTAAAATAAAGATTTTTAATATTCTAGAGAATTATAGTTTTTCAGTGTTATCTCCTAGCTCCTATATCTACAAAGAGGTTGGACCTGTCAATATGGAATTTCTTTTCGAATGGCATAAGACACATTTTTGGGAAACAAAAAATATATATTTTTACCTATAAAATATTTCCCTTGAGAGGTCTTATTTAATGAGCTAAGTTTTATTTTTCTTTAATGTCCAAGAAAAGTTCCCACTCAAAATCAATCCACTCCCCTCAAAAAGGAAACTTGCTACAGATGTGCTGGACTGCACTCCACCCTGACCCCATGAACAGGAGAGAGATTCTACAGCATCTTAGAATTTCGTTTAGTAGAGGAGAGATCCTCACTAACTTATTAGGCCTGGAGTACTTGGTGATAGCAAACATTGAAGTCCAGTTTTCTATTGAATCTAATTTCTGGTTTTAATTTGAATGAGACATTTTGGGCCCAATAATTCTTTGTTGTGGGGGGGGGGGCTGTCCCAGATATTGCTGTATGTTCAGCAGCATCCTTGGCTTCTCCCCTCTAGATGTTTGTAGCACACAATCCCCCACCCCTCTGTGGGACAAAAAGAATTTCTCCAAACTTTGCTAATGTCCCATGGTGTGGGTGTGAAGAGTAAGGGGGCAAAAGTGTCCTCTGTTGAGAACCACTGTCTTTAAGGCATTGCATTAGTGCTGGCTCTGGAGATCCCCCCTACCCCAACACACACCGAGCTCTGCTCCAACAATTACTAGCAATGTGGCCGCTTAGAAGAGTATTAGGAACATAGTAAGCCTTTGGCCAGTGCTGGATATCACTTTATTGTAATCCCCATAGCCTTTGAATAAAACTTGAATTTTTAAAACAATACAAGATTTAAAGGCTTCTTCACCATTGCTCTGAGAGTTGCATTATTGATATTAACAGATATTTTTCCTGCTTAATCCTAAACTAATTACACAGACTATTCATTTTTCCAACTGGGTTTTCAAGAGATATAATAGTAGGGTTACATAGCATAAGCCTTCCTAGGAAGATAAGCTAAATATTACCCACCATTCTAGAGATATAATTCAGAACATGTTCAAAAGAAAACATTTTATGAATTTTTTATCACAGGTTTACTCAAGAGAGTCTGTTGGGACCCAATCTTTAGTTTAATAGTAATTGATACAAATGTTAATTGCTCAGTGCTTCTAGATTTCAGAACACAGCAGTAGCTGAGGCTGCATTTAAAAATCACAGCAGGCCCTGCTCTTATGCTGCCCATAAAACTTTATAGTTATAGAAGAAGAGGCTATGATTAAGAACAGCTTTCAATAACACCACAAGCATCTTCCTGTTTGGAAATGGCATCTGAATCCTTTCCTTAAATTTGAGTTTAGAACAGTCACCTGACATCTTGTCAAAATAAACAGGTTGAGTCTTTTAAAATATGGTTTTATGGTGTTGAGGTGTTAAGGAAATAGATGCTTAAATCATCTCCCTTGGTAACTGTTTTAGTTTCCTAGGCTGCTGAAAGCAGATACCAGAAAATGAGTTGGCTTTAAGCAATGGGAATTAATTACCTTACAGTTTGCAGCTGAGAAAAATATCCAGCTCAAGGCATCATCAAGATAATGCTTTCTTCCTGAAGGCAAGATCCTCGACTCTGCTGCATGGCAAGGCACCTGGTGGCACCTGTTGGTTCTCCTTTCTCTTTCTGGTTTCATTGCTTTCAGTTTTTTGGCTTCAATGACTTTCTTCTCTTTGTATTTATTCCATTTATAAAGGACTTCAGTAAGAGGATTAAGACCCATCCTGAATGAGGTGGCTCTAATTAAAAGTAACTTCATTAAAGATCCTACTTACAATGGGTTCACACCTACAGGTAATGATTAGCTTTAAGAACATGGTTTTCTGGGGGTACATTCAGTTCCTAACCATCGCAATAACATTTTAGCATGCATTTAAAAATACAGATAACTGGGCCTTACTACCTGACATTTTGATTCAGTAATATCTGGGTACAGCTTTGGAATTTAATTAATATGAAGCTCTCCAGATTTTCAGATTTTGAAACAGCTTTGGAAAAATGTTGCCTTAAGAAACAGATGAGGGCGGGCCGCGGTGGCTCAGCGGGCAAAGTGCTTGCCTGCTATGCCGGAGGACCTCGGTTCGATTCCCGGCCCCAGCCCATGTAACGAAAACGGAGAAACAAAATACAATAAAACAAGAAAATGTTTAAAAGATGTTTCCCTTTCTTCCTCTCTTCCTTCCTTCTATCCTTCCTTCCTTCTCTCTGTCTTTCCTTTAAAAAAAAAAAAAAAAAGAAACAGATGAATGTCTACAGAGCTTAAGTCAATTTGTTGAAATAAAATTTTCATGATGATGGTGATGAACGAACAATTCATTTATTTCTTCCACACAGATTGATTGAAAACCTCTTATTTGCCAGATAATGAGCTAGCCACAGGGATCTAGAGGCAAACAAGGTAGGTCTGGTCCTCGCCTTCATGGAGGTCATTATCTGTGTCATCAATTTTGACTTTTAGAGTTAATAGAAAAAAAAAATCTGGGTTTGCTAATTCTCAGAAGGTCTGATCCATTTGTTGTAGATAAGAACAAAGAATCTGCGTGCGTAAGCGCCCCAGGTGACATATGACAGACACAGAGATACCACCCCTTAGAAACCTTGGTGTTACATTAAGGAATGCACCACCTGGGGGCAAATCACAAGGACCCAGGAGTCAGCTTCAAGGGCTCATGTGGGCCAGAACTTCGATAATTTGAGCACCAAAATGATTGAGTAATTAATTCAGAAACATTGACGAAAATAGGAATCCATGAATCCATATTGATTATAAATAAGTAAATAATAGGTGAAAAGGAAGGGCTCTTGGTTATCGTAGAAGGCAGACTGGTGAGCTATAAATGTGCAATAGGAAGTGCTGGGGTTTGAACTATCAGAGTAAAGATAGGTTTATGCAAGGATAATCAATGACTGATAAATCAAGGGAGAATTTTTTGTTGAAGAGCAGAATATTTGCATGGTCTTAAAGTGTCTCCCTACCAATTACTTATTAATTGCACAAGAAAAAATAGTAACTATACAGTGGAGTAACTGGACAGTATCTTGCTTGGTGATCAAAATTTACATCAGTGAGAGGCAGGTGGACATCAGGTGCCTCCACACATGATACCCTGAGAAGGACATGAAATCCACATATAACACTTGTATTAAGATTGCAAATGTAATTCTAATAGAGACGAAGCATTAAATAAATCCCAAATGAGGAAAATTCTGTTAAAAGCATGATTGTGGTGTTCTTTGAATAAAAAAATAAAGAAAGGCTGAAGAACTTTTCCAGGTTAAAGGACACTAAAGGATCCTGCAAATTAATGCAATCCCATGTAATCCGAGCCTGGATCCTATACTGAAGAAACAAAAACTATACATGATTTATTTGGTCTATTGACAAAATTGGAATATAGTTGATAGATCATTAAAAGTTAAAAACTGTACAGTGGTTGTTTAAGAGAACATCCTAATTTTTAGTAATGATACAGTGAAGCATTTAGGAGTAAAGGACCATAATGTATCTAATTTATACTCAATTCAATCAGAAAATAATTGTTAGCAAATAATAAAGGTAAAGCAAATTGGTTAAAATATTAAAAATAGGTGAATCTCAATAATGCAGATGAGTGGTCTTTGTAGTATTCTTGTAGCTTTTCAATAAGTTCAAGTTATCTCCAAATAAAAAGTTTAAAATAAGTCATTTATTCTAAATGCATATTTATTTAATAATCAAAACAATAATACCCTATAGAAAGCCATTGTAATACCTTACACAGCTGCAACTAAACATCGAACCTTTAGTTTTTATGGAGGATTAAGGAGATGATTTTTGAACATTATTTATTCTGTGGCTTAATGTCCCCATAATAACCCACTTGTGGATTTCTCAAGACTGTAGAACCATAGAAAAGCTTGGTTAGGGAAAATGTTTTATTAAGTGAAAAGCCTAATAACCTGGTTAGACTTCCTTTATAACGTGGCAAAGCATGCAGCCTTTAGTTTGGTAATGTCTTTCTCCAGTCTAGGTTGGCTGGTCCAAGACACAACTCCTTTCTTCAAAAGTCCTTTCTTTCTTCCTTACTGTCGCTGTTTACGGTCTGTGTTAATGGACCTTTTTGGTGACATTTTGGGAGTTAAATGATAAACAGCTTCAAAACATTGTAAATGTATAAATGGAAATGCTGTACAGAAACAAAAAAATGGACTAGGCTTATCTTCCTGGAATCAGAGACAACTTTCAGGTTCTGCTCAAATGTCACCATTCAGGCATCTTCCTGAAAAAAAGTCCTTCACGCAGCAGTACCTCCTCCCCAACCCCACCGTGGTTACTCTTTACCGTGTTTGATTACCTGCTTGGTATTTATTATCAACTGACTTTCTCTATTTATTTATTGTGTATTGTCTGTCATCTTCTAAAACCTGAATTCCATAAAAGCAAGAACTTGCCTGCTTTTGGTTACTGCTACCACAATGCTTAGCAGTATAAATCAATGTGTTAATGAGAGACAGAGAAAATACTGCATATTCCAATGCATTCATTCTCTCTCTGTTTAACCAAGGTAAAGTTTCCCATTGTAACACAGGCTTCACCGCTTTAATAAGATGTAAATATTCCACTTGTTCATATGTACATATATTTTCCAGTCTTTATTTGCCGATTTAAAAAGCAGATAATGCCTACCACATCACCCTCAGAGAAACTGTGCATGTGCATGTGTGGGCTATTTATTTGTTTAATTTTTTTAAAGAAAATCTCCCCAGGACTTAATGAAGGACAAATCACCTGATCCTAATAGTTTAGACATTTATAGTAATTAATGATAGGAAGGAACTTTATGTACCTACTATGGTTTTTTTTTTTTTGTGGCAGATAAGACAGGACAGTGGAGGTGATGCTAGAAATGAATAAGAACTAAGTGGGGAGAAGCAGAAGCACCAGGGGACTTGAAGCTATGAGACTTGGCAGAGAGTGGGGCTGTTGCCTGGGAAATGCTGGGTGAAGTACCTAAAGAAGGAAGTGTGCATAAGCAATCAAAGGCCTTATTAGACAGGTCTGCTGACTGTGCAAGGCATCATGGGAGTGGAGCATGGAAAACATGGGGAACAGAGATGGAAGACAAGGCCCCAAAGTTCAATATTTGCATTGTGAAGGGATTCAGAATCATGAAAATGATTTTGGATTTTGTCCTGTAGGGAGTCACTGAAGAGTTTTAAGCAAAGGAGAGATAAAATCAGCTTGTTAATTTAAAAAGTTATCTGGCGGTAGTTTGGAGAGAAGGAAGACCAGACTCTGGGAAACCAGAGTTATTGATAAGAATCTGAGGTATGTCAGGGGCAATACCTTCCTATACACGTGGTTGAATTTTCTGAATTAAAAAAAAAATAAACAATTTATAGATTGAATGTTCAGACAGAATTGCCTCTAAAGTGAAAAAAAACCCCACCTATTTTAAAAATTAATAATTTTTCACATCCTTTAAAGTGTTGTACCTATTTTGAATCTCTTTCTGTTTCTATCCAAGGAACATTAAAATGGATGACTTTTATTTTTAATTCATTAGTGTGTAGGATGTTAATCTCTTCTACCAAGCTTCTGATAAATTTGTTTTTAGATTCTTTGCCATTTCAATTGATGGCATGATGAAATGATGAAATATCAGGCCGTAGTTGTTATTTTCTTCTGAAGAGTCCATCCATTATGTTATTTGCTCTGAAGTAGTGAATCCAGAGCTATAATATTTCATTGTTCTGTTAGTGGTGACAGCCACATTCATTATAAGCGGCCTATTAATCCTACATCGCTTCCTTTAGCTCAAGGATCGGTAAACTCACCAGACACTTACCTTCTGGAAGTTAGAGTTTGTTGCAAGGGGTGTTATTAAGTGAGAGAACAGATGCATCAGTTGACCAGTTGATTATTTTTATAATAGAATTGACTAATATCTTAAAATTTTTTATTATTATTTTTTATATTTACAGAAGTCATAGTTTACAGAAAAATCAGGCATAAAATACAGGGATTCCATATACTACCCTATTAACACCTTGCATGACTAAGGTACATTTGTTACCATTCATGCAAGAATACTGTTACAATTCTACTATTAACTATAATCCATCATTTATAATAGGGTTCATTGGGTTGTACATGAACCCAATGTTTTCTTTTTTAAAGATTTTATTCTAATAACATATATGCAACCTAAAATGTCCTCTTTTAACCACTTTGAAATATATATTTCAGTGTTGTTATGTTCACAGTGTTGTGCTACCATCACCACCATCCATTACCCAAACTCTACAATCAACCCAAACCGAAACTGTGAATTTAAGTATGAACTTCTTATTACGTACCCTCACCCTATCCCCTGTTAACCTGTATTCTAGGTTCTGAGCAATCAAAAAGAACTGGCACATACTGCCTGATAGGTTCTTTGATCAGGAAGGAAGAGAAAAGACTAAAGCTTAATCAAAGGAGTTTTATTGCGAGGCTTTGTGCAGGTGGGCTGAAGCCTAAGATGGTGACGGACCTGAGAAGGGCACAGCTTTTATAGGATGGCTGGCCGGGTGAGGGAAAGGAGGTGGGGATTTTTATTGTGTAGCTTGTGAGGGATAAAATGGCAGGCTAAGGGGGCAGTTATTGCAAGCTTGTAGCAGTGGGGCTGTAATTGCCCAAGGGCAGATGTTGGATAAGAGGAGCTATTGCAAGATTGTAGCTATAGGGGTTGTAACTGCTGGAAGGTGGAGGTTGGATAAGGGGCACTATAGTAGGAATGCAGCTGCTGGAGGGCAGATGAAAGGACAATCATGGGACTGTCACATGAGTGGGGGCAGGTTTGGCTTGGCATGGGGCATCCTAGAAGTTATGAGTGGGGGGAGTTTCTTGGAATGTTTACCAAGGGGGAAATGTTTACTTCATGGGGGAAATTAGCTTAACACTGCCCAGTTTATTATTGTGCAGGGACAAAGCATGAGCAGACTGAATAATAGGTGTGAATGTTAAGTTGAGGGAAATGTTCTGCAAGAATTGGTAAGCAATTCCCAAAGGTAGTTCTGGACATCTGACTGGCAATGCATGAAAATGGTCTCAGGATCTGTATTTGAAGCCTACATACTCTGTTTTCTCTGAAATAAAATTAAAATATAAAGTCAGTTCAACTAATCTGTCATGGAGAATGGGGAGTTATTGGAGGGCTAAATAATAGCCAAATAACCTCTTCAAAGCTTTTCTTAACCTCCCACCAAACTAATCAAAACTGTCTTAGCACTTTGCACCCTTACATTAAGGTACAAATAACAAAATCGATTAATTTTTGAGGTGAAAATAACAGAATTAGAATCATGGACTGCAAGAAGTAGAAGAGAAAAACAAGTTTATCTGCCAGACCACCCCCCCCTCCTCCTTTTCGAGCATCATATGACACAGAATCTGTGAACAAAATCTGAGTCAGAATAATTGACAATTAATGAAATTAAATATTCAGCCTTGTTATAATTCTCTCTTATCTAGTTCATGGGCAGGAGGAGGGATTCCTGCCCTAGGGTTTTAGGAATGGCTGAAAACTACACCTGAGAATGAACAGAAGAGAGAGACAGCAGTGTATTGGTAGTATACTCACAGCCCAACTAGGAGAATATTGCACATCTCTCAGGGACACACAGAGACTGTCCTTAGGTCTAGAGTGAACAACCCAGAGCTGTGTGGCGGCAGGCTTTGTAGCATCAAGAGGATGGGAGAGCCCCCTGTTTCCCACAGGGGATGTGATTGTATTGTTGGTTGGCAGGGAAGTGAAGTAGCTATTCAGGGATAAGCAAGAACGTTGCTTGACTCCTGTGATAAAAAGAGTTGTTTGGCTAGGGGACCTTATTTGTGGGCCCAGACTAGGCAGGGGAATGTGTAGTTAGGCCATTTGGAGACCTTCTCTGTTTTCCTCAGATATCTTAGTAGCACGTAATATTGGGCATTAACTTTAAGACTTATACTACAAGTTTCCAAACTCTCAAAGACAGAGTACATAGATTTTGGGTGGGAAATTGACTTTAATGCAATGGTAGTTTCCATGTACTCCACTAGACAAGGTCTCCCAGTGGGTGCAAAATAGAAAATCTCACAGACCAAGTTACGGTGCTGAAGTTACATGGTTTATTAAGTCACTTTGAAACACCCAGAGAGAAGCAATGAGGGTAGGTTAACATTCTTATGTTAGAGTGCAAGTAGGGTGGTAAGTCCATACTACTGGTGTAATGATTTCAGTGCCACATCAGCCTTACTTGTTGGTGATGTGGTTGAGCAATGGAGCCCAGCAGATGAAAAATTCCTGGGGCCAACACACATTTGCTTTATTGGAACCATATGTTTGAGTACAACTTTAGCTCACTGATTAGACTGATGAGAAGCTATAGGTTTTATATATATTTTATATGCAGGGACAGAGGGGCCAGAATAGTTGTCACAAATGGATAGCTAATTGAAGACACTGTAATAATTGGACACCTTATAAACCTCATGAATATTTAGTGTATCATGTATACTAAGTGTCCCTTGGTTCTTCCATCTCTTTCTAAGTTTAGCACCATGTTTTACTTATGTATCTTTGTCTTACATGTTTCTTAGGTTTTTAATTTATTTGCCTATATAAATTAAACACATCTCATGAGTTTTGCCTATGTTTTTATAACCTACTAACTTATTCATTAACTGTGCTTAGCACATCTTACGAGTTTTATCCAACTCATTTATGCAAGAATTTACTTTTCTCAAATAATGTAGCAAATATACTTTGCAATAGTTATTCAATATGAACCTTATGATCATGTTATTATTGTTATTAACTGAGTCATATCAGCAATGACTGATATACTCAAGCAATTTAGAAAAGAAGTAAAAAAAGAGATAAATGTATGATCCAAGAAAATGTTTTTTGATCCAAGAAAATTTAAAAATCATTAACTTCTATGCAATTTCCCTTACCTAGCATGAAAGTGGACACATTGCTGTCTATTTTTTTCACTATATTTCTTTAATTTTGTTTTAGTTAAAACTAAAGTTCAGTTTAAGTGACAGTAAACTTAAAATAACAGTGGGTTAAACAAAATAAAGTTTAATTTTTCTGTCTTATGTGCAAAAAAAGTTTTCCAGCTAGTGGAAAGGAAATGAGGAAAAATGGAGGGCAACCCTCTTCTAGAAAGTTAAACATGAGACTTCTGCTTATGAGGCAGCAGATAGAAGTCATATTACTATATACAACTACAAAAGATGCTGGAACATGTTGCTTCATTTCCCATCGACCATTAGCCCAGCTAAAATTCAGGGTGTAGGGGACAAAAGAGATATATTGGAAGTTGAGTAGTAGGTTATGAAACAGAAGTCTCTGAACAAAATAAAATTTTCGCTAAAGTATAAAAATGCAATTGCTTTATAATTAGGACAAATGCTGTGCCGCCTTTCTGGAAAGCTTATATTTATCTTTTCAATGCAAGGAAGACTCAGTGTAAATCCAAATCCATATGACTCCATTTTCTCCTAAAAAGTGCATACTTGTGATCAATTTAGGATATGAGTAAATGTTTTTCTCTAAGCCTTTGAATCAAAACAACCAATAATTACCTGTGTGACATGGTTAGCAAATGCAGCTTATTACCATAATAATATCAAGATCATATCATTAAATCAATTATAAACCTTAAAAAGAATTTTAAAATGAGCCATAAACAGATATATGCATTTCTTCTGCAATCCTAAAGAGCATACCGTTTTCTATTTGCTTGGTTTGTTTTTCCCCAGAACTTTACATTTTCAGTAAAGCCAACTACTCAAACCTCTTTAAAAATGGGCAGAGCAATTTGTTGAAAGCCAGAGTTTTAGGCATTTCTCTTCTAATCACTGGCTTTCATCAATTTGGGGAAGTTGATTTCCTTTGATCTTCTTTGATAGGAAATGACCTCCATGGGCCTTTTAAATGGTTTACACATTAAATTTTCATTCATTGACTTTCCATACAAATAAAATTGCTAGTACTTTCCAGCCTCTCAATTGTTAATGTCTTCCCCATGTGCTTTGGGAACAAAAGACTTGCAGGGGACCTCTAGTGCAATCTTCATTTTACTCCATAATCCCTGATGTCTGCAGGAAGGGAACTAACATTTCATTGAAACAATTTCTAATTGCTGGGCACCATTTATTAAAGTTTCATTTGATATACTTTAGCCAAATAACATTTTATTTGGTATACTGTTAGTTACTGTTACTAACAGTAACAGATGTTACTGTTTCCTTAAATAATCCCAATATTTCTTATTAGGCTTATTCTTGGGTATTCCATATTTAATTTCTATCATTATTTTTTTCTATTGTATTACAGATAGATTATTCTTTCAGTATGATGGCTAGTGATTTTGTAGCTAACTACACATAAATGTTTTTATGTTTAAAATAATTTTTCAGTTGATTCTCTTGGATTTTCCAACTATACAATTGCATACTCTTCAAATATTTATGCCTCATATTTTATTCTTATAGACTTTTTAAAAGTTTTACCTGCTAATCACATGGGGAAGGATAGCAGTCTCTGGTTTATAACATCTGTCTTTAGTAGAAATGACAGGAGTTTTGCTCCTATTATCTGAAGCTCAAGAACTACTCCATAAAGAGAATATTATTTATATTTCACAGAGGGGAAATTTCCTAAGGTCACAAAAGTAAATATGAGAAATAACTATTATTTGAACCCATATCTGTTCTAAATTTTATGTATATCTACTATTTCACAAAATGTTCCAGAAAGGAGAGAAGTTTAAGTTCTGTACAAAGATAGAATCTATTCTCCAGCTAATATTTAATAACAAGTACTCCTCACGACCTCCTCATGTGAAAATCTTTTATGTACTCTGTGATAATAAGTATTGCTTTGGTTTGCTTAAGCTTATGAAATGCAATATACTAGAAATGGACTGGTTTTAACAATAGGGAATTATTGATTTACAAATGTACAGTTCTGAGACTGTGAAAATATCTCAATTAAGGATCAAGAGGACAATATCTTCTTTGATGATCAGTTATCAGCAAGCCTGGGCTCCTCTGTCAGATAGCAAGGCACATGGTGATGACTGCTGGTCCTTCTCTCCTGGATTTTGTTGCTTCCATCTTCTGGTTTCAGTGGCTTCCTCTCAGCCTCTCTGAGTGCTTCTCTGAATTTAATCTCTTAGTGTCTGTATGTGTTTTAGCTTCTTATAAAAGACTCCAGTAAGAGGAGTAAGACCCATCTTGATTGAGGTGGGACACATCTCAACTGAAATAATCTAATCAGAAGGTCCCACCTACAATAGGTCTTTATCCACAGGTAATGGATTAAAAGAACGTGGCCTTTTTTGGTTGTATATAACAACTTCAAACTACCATAAGAACCTATTCCAGTTATACTTTGTAGTATAAAAAGTCACCTCAAAGTTAATAATGTAAAAGTACACAAATTTTATTATGCTCATAGATTCTATGGGTCATATATTTGGACAGAGCATGGCAAGTAGGATATGCTATATTCTGCTTACAGAATAATTTGGTACTACTGGAGTTCAAGGAACAACTTTAGAGTTGGCAAATGATGGGGACTAGATAGAGAAGGAGGTAATAGACCTTCAAGGATCTTGGTTGACATGCAAAGAAGTTTGGATGCCATCCTGTAAGTAGGCTTTTGAGGTACTGTTCTAGTTTGGAAGCTGCTGACATGTGATACAGCAGAAATGGAATGGCTTTTAAGAAGAGGAATTTATTAAGTTGCTAGTTTACAGTTCTAAGATCATGAAAATGTCCAAATTAAAGCAAGGCTGTAAAACTGTCCAATCTAAGACATTAGGGAAATATACCTTGGTTCAAAAGAAGGCCAGTGACATTCAGGGCTTCTCTATCAACTGGAAAGGCACATGGTGAACATTGTGACATCTGCTAGCTTTCTTTCCCAGCTTCTTGTTTCATGAAGCTCCTCCTGGGGCGTTTTCCTTCTTCATCTCCAAAAATCTCTGGTTGTGTGGGCTCTTGTGGCTTTGAAGCTTTTTCCAAAATGTTTCCTCTTTTAAAAGATTCAAGGTAACTAATCAAGACCCACCTGAAATGGGTGGAGTCACATCTCCTGGTAATCAAAGATGAATACCCACAATTGGGTGTGTCACATCTTTGTGGAAATAATCTAATCAAGTTTCCAACCTATGGTGCTTAATAAAGATTAAAAGAAATAACTGTTTCCACAAAATGGATCAGGAGTAAAACATGGCTTTTCTAGGGTACATATTCCTTTCAAACTGGCACAGTGACATGGTCATATTTGCACTTTATTCTGTAGCATTTGTGAAGCCATACTGGAGGTGATTGAGGCAAGAGTAATAGGATCCATTAGGAGAAATGATAAGTGCTTTTACTGGGGCAGTAGCAGTGAGTAGAACTGCTATTCCTTGCTGATATATGTGGGAGTTTGGGAGAGGCAGAAAGGAAGATTCTAAAGTTTCAAAATTGGATTTCTGAGCAGATGGTGATGCCATGTATGAGGCTAGAATGACACAGAGAAGAAGCTGAATGACATGGAGGTGGGGGGAGGATGATCAATTTTGTTCTGGACACACTAAGTTTGAGTTTTCCATGGGGGATTTCTACTCATTACCTCAAGGGAAAATATCAAGTAAGCAGTTTGATTTATGAATCTGGAACTCAAGAAAGCAGTCTGTACTACAGTTTGATCAGTCAACCTATAGGTAGAAGCGGAAGTCACAGGTGTGGGTAGGATTGTAGGCAAAGGTTTACAGAGTAAAAAAACAAAAAGAAGGAATGGCAGAGCAAGGAGACATGCCAATATTTCCATCCCAACCTGGGTAGGAAGGCCAGAGATGTAAAAGAACGAGGAGAAAGTGATATCTATGAGGTGATGGAAGGAAAGTTTCAAGAATACTTTTTGGCCACAGTTTCACTTGAATTCTGTGACTAATGGGTTCTCTATCTTCATAAGTCTAAGACTAGGGCTCGTTAAGTAATCAAGGCAAGAAATTTTCATTGACTGTAAAGGATGTTGTAGTGGCTATTGCTATTGTCTGCTCAGCCACCAAATGGCTTTGCAATTTAGTGCTTATTCTTGGTTGTGAACCACCTGTTATCTTTGCTAAATTTCCTTTTTGCTTTTTTTCCTCTCTGGAGTTTTTTCCTATTGCTTAAAATAAGAATTCATATTGGCTGCTTTTTGCAGCTTCCGGTTGTTTTTATAAGGATTCTGCTCTGATTGTGTCATTGTTAAATATATTGTGTAGGAGCCCTGTTGCCACCAAGATGTGGTAATGATTCAGATATTTGACTTCCTTAAGTACAGAGTCTGAATTTGAAAGGAAGGTATAAAGTACAAAAACAGGAAACACCTAACACATATGACCTAATTATTTTCTGGAAATACCAACCTAAGGTGAGATTCTGTAAGCTGGAAAATATTTGAGGTTTTCAGGGCTTTTGCATTAGAATGATAAAGGAGTAAGCATGCTAAAGGTATTGGACAGTAAGTTGCTGAAATGATACACTAGTAGTGTCTGGACCAGATAAGGAAGAAAGTAGAGTCAGAAAGGATGTGATTAATTTGGAAACAAAGGTAGACTCAAGGGGCTTGACATCTCTATGGCGCAATAGTGAAAATAGAGGGGCTAGACAGAAGGAAGAATGAGATTTTATGGTTTGAGAATGAGGGATAAGAATGTTATTAAAGATGTATGGCAACGCTGGTAGGTGACAAGTTCTAGGGATTGAGTGCAGAATGAATTAATAAATAAAATGGTAGCTCACTATATCTAGTAGGCTGAGAAATAGTGAGGATAGGGTTTTGGATGCATTTTCTACATGTGTGTTCAGCATTTTCTAAGTTGGTATGAAGAGAAAGTTAAAATTAAACAATATATGTGAAATAAACATACATCATTGCTGTTATATTCTGTTTTACTTTACCTTTACAGATTAAAGAGTCAAAGTTGTTTAAGAAGATATCCCTGACTCTTTGCTCTCCTGATGTCTCTACATTCCTAGTTTCTTCCTCATTTCCTAACATTGAGATTATATTAAAACCTGTGATATGGGAACAAATATAATGTGAATCTTGATTGTCAGATATTTTATAAATAAACATGCCTTTACAAGATTGAGATTTAGTGTTTCTGAATTTGTGTTATATTATAGCAATATTCCCTTCAAAAGAAGAGTGAAAGCAGCATCTTGATGAGTTATTCTCTCTTGAGAATTTATTTCCCCATTTTCTGGTCTCACTTGAAATAATTTTCAATAGTTTTACGGAATAATAGTCTAAATATTTGTAAGTCATGGAGCTAGCCATTTTTATTTGAGATAAAGTTACAAATCAACATGTAGAAGTTTCTAACAGAAATTTTTCTGGTTTAAATAATAACATCAGCATTTATTTCAGAAAATTTTGTCCTAAAAAGAGGAAGCAATTATAGTTGCAGCTGAAAGAGTAGGAGTTTCCATTCCACATGGAAGTGCGGTAACCAGAAAAAATGGGTAAATGCCCGTAAGAAACTAAGCATGCTGACACAGTGATTGAGATTGACCAAAGACAACTGGGGAATGTTTGAGTCCTCATACTCATGTTTGTTCTAAGGAAGGCCATTTAACATAAAGTCCAGAACTTCCTTTATGCATTAATAAATTCTCAAGAGGCCTTATGTTTGCTTGCTCTTATTTTTAGGTTCAATGGTACTTTATAATTTCTTTCAATATATGCCTAAGAAGAAATTCCCAAGCATTTATTCAATTTTTTTTTCCAGTGCCCCATAATAAATCCTTCTTAGATTCAAATTGAAAGCATTCTGGTACAATTGAAGGCTTTACAAGAACTAAATATGGATTTAGTGCTCTTCAGAGGAATAGCTTTTTTTAATTACCTGAATAACTCATGACAGTGGTTTAATAAGTTAGCCAGAAATGATAATTTTGCCTTTTGTGCACTAAAAAAGACAGGTGAACTCACCTATCTGGGGTATTTGATGGACTGTATGAAGAATATGGAAAAAAATCTGAGGCAGGTATTTAAGGGGCTAGTGCTATATACCTCTAGTGTCTATTTGCACACTGTTCTCCTGCTTGGAGTGGATTCTGTTATTTCTCTGCCTGGGGGTGGAACTCTCAACACAAATATCTTTTCTCTTTAAAGCTTTCATATATTTCCCCAGATGGAATTCATCCCTCATAGAAATGCAAACACAATCCATTATACTGTAATTATTTCTTTAATGCCTGTTATATCATCTTGTCAGTAAGATTTTTAAGGAGTCCTCTGAATTGGTTCAGTACCAGAAATGTTAGACTTACCAAAAAAAATACATAAAAAACTTATTATTAGAACGGTTACTTACTTTGACACATTGACATAGTCAAGGCACCATATTTTCCCAAAGTGATAAGAGACTGTGGATGAAGTTAGATGTCAAAGAAATGAGATATTCTTTATATTAATGTCCCTTAACCCATTTTTCAGAATGATAAACAGAGGTGGGAGTGGTCAGTCAACTGGGCTGGTTGAGATTTTAAGACGGCCTGAAATCACGAAGGTGAGACAGATGTAGACTGAAGATGTCCAATATCGACCACCATTTTCAAAGAAATGGTAATGTGGGAGACATATCTGACATTCTCCTGAGGCCAGTAATCAACACGGTTGTATGGGTTGTTGGTGCTTCCTATCAAAATGGTTGGAGGACCCTAGTGGAATAATCCAAGAAATAAGAGCAAAAAGGAGAAGGATAAGCCTGGTGAAGTCAGGATAGATCCTGGGTTTTAGGGTCAGATAGCCCTGGATTCCCCTATCAGTCTTGACAGTTTACAGATATGTGAATTTGAGCATGTAATTTAACTCTTTCATATATAATCTTAGCATTGACAAAAATAGGGAAAATAGGTCTCATTATGTTTTGATGAATAAGTGAGAGTGGGTATACAAGCATATAAAGAACATAGTAGGTATCAATAACTGTCTCCTTGTTTTACCTCAAATCTAACCAACGTTTTCTCCACCCCATAGTAAAATAGTTCTCAAACTTTAGTAAGCATAAGAATAGCCTTGAACACTTATTAAAATGTAAATTCTTGGGCATCACTACCAGAGATTTTGTTTCAATTGGTCTATGAGATCTGGAAATCTGACTTTTTAACACGTATCACAGGTGCTTTGGATATAGGTGAATTTTATATCACACTTAAGAAAAGCACTGCCAAATAATCATTTAGATAGACTGGTAAATGCGTGGTCAGTAGTGCAGTGTCTTTGTAATTTTATGTTGTTTAGAGTTCAGTGACAGTAATATTAAGTATCTAGGAAAAAGAAGAAGTATGGGATAGTAAAATTCGAAACAACAGGTAATTTTTCAAGATTTTAGAACATGCTGTCATTTTTTATCATGAAAAGCGTTCCCCTAGCTCTCATGTTATTTAAATACGGCAATAGCCATCAACCCAGAAAGGAGTGTAAACACATGGAGACTTGTGACCATATGTAAATGTAAAATCTATTTTTGTATCCCCTGCCTGCTTCTCACAGCAGACCTAATCTCTACTGCGCATTTTTGTAAGTAAATAATTCAGTGAGGGGCTTGCTTCAGGATTCTGTGAATGTGCATCTTCAACAAGCCACAACATTTTCTTCTGTGCTGTCCAAATCACCTTTCCCACTTTCTCAGTTCTTCTACAACCTTACTTTGTTTCTTTAAATAGCAAGAACAAAGTATTCCTAGAGGCCTTTATGGCTCACATAACTTAAAACACCTTCCTAAGGTTAGTTTGAGGTAGGGTTTTTATCTAGGAATTTCAAAAAGGAAGATCAGTCTTCAATCTCTCTCTGTATTTTGGCTCTACTTTGTAGTGTGCTATCTTTATACTCTGGCTCTACATGAGGGTTTCCAGAAGCTCCAGGCTCACATCATCATAACTACTGGCAATGCCGATGGAGAAAAGAGAAGATCTATTTCTGATAGCCCTCACACAACTTTAGGGATTCACCATAAGACAATTTTAAGTTACTCATTCAGTTACTGCAAGGGAATGACATGCTTTAATTGGCCAGACCTAGGATACATGTTGCACTCCTAGGATACATGGACTGAGAATGGAGGGATGTTATTTCCCAAAGGAATCTGAAGGAGTCATCAGAAGAGGGAATGGATATTAGATGGCCCAAACCAACTTATTTCCCATTTTTTTTGGATCTCTATACTTTTACATTCCTGACTTTCTGTGTCTGGAAATTTCTTTTCTGCCTCTCTTTCAGATGACTTTCTTACATCTTTTTAGAACCAAGCCAAATTTCATCTCAAATGTCAGTGTCTGCTTAAATGTTACCATTATCAGAGCAGCTTTTCCTGACCATGCTCTTTATACTAGCATACTGTTCCCCCTCATTCTCCTTCCCTTATTCCGTTTCTTTTTATTCTTCACAGAACTTACCACCACTTATGAATTTTCTCTTTGCCACTAGAATGTTTCCCAAGGGAAGGAGTTTTTCACTCCATTGTTCATCGCTGTTTCACCAGTGACCAGAACAGTACATAGTACCTAATAAAAATCAATAAATATCTATTGAATGAATGTATTAACTCATCTACTTCCTCAGTTGTAGAGTTGGCATCTCTTCCCTCTATGTCCCACTAACAATTTGTATACATTCCTGTTCCAACCTTAGCACATTATACTCAATCTACAGTGATATTTATGTCCTCAGATGGATTAACAATTCTTCCCTCTTGAGGCTCTAAATCTTCATGAATTGTGCTCCCACTATAGATTAAGGCATCTGTTTTATTTTAAATATCAATTTTCTTAATAGGCATTATTATGACTATCAACATCTGGAAATGTTGATCTGTTCTAATTACTCTTCATTAGTTTATTTATGTTCGGTAAGTATTTATTGAGATTGTACTCAGATGTTTGGATTGTTTGGCAGCTCAGACTGTAACAGAGAGGAACATATTTTGGCTATGATCTATAATCTCAAGATTTAAATGTACTTTGGATTTTATTCTAATCCACCTTACAATACAACTACCAAGACAAAGCAATAATCAGTTTAATTTTCTGAGATTACTTCTTTACCATCACAAAATTTGCTATAAATTTGGTGAAACAGAAGTTGGGTTTTAGAGGGCAAGAGATTTATATTCCAATATGGATTCTGTGATTAATTAGCTTCATGGAGTAAAATAAGTTACTTCACTCATCTGTGTCATCAGATAAATCCCATTTCAATAGTATTATTGAAACCTTCCTCTGCTGAAGTCATCCTCTGGCAAGTATTCACATGGGAGATGTGCCAGAGTAGTACATGCAAATAAGCAAATATGTTGTCTCCAAAATCCAAAGAGGCCAACTAAGCATCATGCCTCATTTTTAGTCACAAGAGGGACCAAATGTAACAACTTATCCTTTATCTTAGAAGTGAGAGCTCCATACCATTGGGCACTGATTTATTTCACTGAGGTGAAGGCCCTGTATTTGTGTTAGATTTATCTTTCATCCTCTGACATACACGTGACTTATCAATAAGTCTAGAGTAGTTGCTACTTCATGCTCACTAGGTCCAATCAACATGATATCATCAATAGAATAGATCAGTGTGATGTCTTGTGGGAAAGAGAAATGACCAAGGTCCCTGCAGACAAGATTATGACATAGGGCTGGAGAGTTGATATACGCTTGAGATAAGACTGTGAAGGTATATTTCTGGCTTTGCCAGCTGAAAGAAAACTGTTTCTGGTGATCCTTACTAACAGCTATTGAGAAAAAAGCATTTTTTTTTCAGATAAATAGCTGCATGCAGTTACCAGGAGATATGTTGGTTTGTTTGAGCAATGACCCTACATCAGGAACGGTAGTAATTGGAGCCACCACCTAGTTAAGTTTACAAAAGTCCACTGTCATTCTCCAAGACTCATCTGTTTTCTGCACAGGCCAAATAGAAGAGTTGAATAAGGATGTGGAAGAAATCAACACCCATGCCTCATTCAAGTCCTTAAGAACGGCAGCAATTTCTGCAATCCCTCCAGGGATCCCATATGCTTCTGATCTACTATTTTGCTAGGTAGGGGCAGTTCTAGTGCCTTCCAATTGGTCTTTCCAATTGGTCTTTCCTACCACATAGCCCTTACACCACAAGTCAAGGAAACAATGTGGGGATTCTGCCAGTTGGTGAACATGTCTATTAAATTACACTCTCTGGAACAGGGGAAATAACCACAGAATGGGTCTGGGGACCCACTGTCAGATAGATTTGTGCTAAAACTCCATCAATCACCTGACCTCCCTAAGCCCCTACTCTGACTGGTGGAACAGAGTGATGTTTTGGGTCTCCTGGAATTAATGTCACTTCTCAGCAAGTTGTCTAATAATCTCCCAAATATCTTATCATTACCTTTTCCAAAATTCATGGTTTCCCTGGTAGAAGGTTGTAAGTCTCTTTAGGGAAGGCTGGGAGGAACATTAACAATGTAAATTTTGGCAGGTAACAGGGGCTGTCCCCAAGAGTATCTGGCTTTCCCCTCATTCAAGGGGTTCTGGATCTGTAAACCGTTTCAAATCTGGGAATTGATCAAGGGGCTGTGGCTCCTTGTTTTTGTAATTCAAGTTAGACTTTTGTTCACTCGACCTAGAACTCTTCTTATACAGATCAAACAAGAATTTAGTAGACTGCTTATCTATTTTTACTTCTAGGTACCCCACGATCTACTAGCCAATGCCATAGGTCTCTGTGGATCAGATTATTTTCACAGTTGTTTTGAATCTACTGTCCATTATGGTAGGCAAGCCCACCTTGTCTTTGGTGATTAAGTGCTGCCATGTGGCTTCTGCCAACTCGGGATCAGATCATCCCTATTGCGTTTAAGGATTCCAGCTCAGTGACAGCAGTTCTCACTGTAATATCTGACCTACAGAGAAGGGTGAATACAGAGCTCTTCAGGGATGATGGAGTTAGTTTCACAAATGTATTTCTTTCAGTCCTGGTGAAAGGTGTGTCTTGTGGACATTCCTGAGGTATGTTAGCAGATCATCCATGATAAATCCACTCTAGCATTCCAACCTCTCTAAGTCTCTGGATCCTCTCATCTACATTACACCAGGGCAGTTCTGGCATTTTCACTTCAGTTAATGTCACACACCTTTTGATACATGTTTCAGGCATCCACCCAAACAACCTGCTAATGCCTTTTCTAACCCCTCGAGCTACAACAATGAATGTAGAATCTCTGCTTAGTGGAACCATAAAAATAAATTCAACTTGATCCAACTTTATATTCCTTCCATCATTATTCCATACCCTTAATATCTATTACCACACATATTCCCTTCATTTTCATTTATATGAATTGGAAAACTCATGCAGTTCTTTTGGTGTATAGTGTACCTCCTTGTGGGTCACACATTGTACCTGTAAGGACTTTAGTTATAAGCATGGAAGAAAAGAAAAGAGGTTAGTGGGGTAGGTCATGAAAAGAATTCGAAGAGTCTTTCAAGACTATTACCTTAGATATTCTATTGCAGTTTCATCTGGTGAAAAAGGCTTAATCTCCCCAGACAGAGGGGTAAGGGCTGTTTCCTAAGGGGAGGTGTTTACAGGTTTAGCAGGCACTGAAAGCTTAATCTCTTCAGGTGGATGTTGAATGGCAGACTACTCAGAGTCAACTGGAGGTCAGATAGTTGATTCCTCAAGCCAGGCTGAAGTCTGGCTGTTTCTTAAGGGCAGGCTGGAGGTGGGGTATCTGTTTCCTCAGGGTAGACCATTACAGGTTTATCCTAGCAAAGACTCAGCAGTATCTAGGGTTTCAATAACTCTACTGCCATCATTATCAATTCGTATGTTCCCATCCCAATATTCAGGATCACATTCTGTTCCAATCAATGCCCTTACTAAACACTTTAACAGTAGACACCCTGAAATGTTGAGAATCTAGTTTACATTGTAAATTTGATGCCAAACAATAAGTCTCTGGTTTACACAGATCTCAAGTCTGTAGCCACAGGAAATAAGACTTTCTTTCAGGGAACACATAGAAACTTTTGAACCTTTCATATGGCACTTAAGCTGCAAATTTGAAGCCTTCAGCACATCCCTTTCTTTTATAACTGTATCCAGCAGCTCTAGGAACAACCAGCCAAATAATTATACCTTTTAACACCACAAAACTCTGTTAAGATGTCAAAAACACTGTCACCCAGAACCTTGTCTTGTATAAGCTTATGATTAGCAGAATCAAATGGTGGTATTTTGTATGACTATGGCCAACTGATGTCATGGACTTTCAAAGCTGTCTTGATTACTGGAAATTGAGTCATTAGTGCTTTTGAATCTAGTCAAAGTAGAAACCCAATTGCAAAAACCCATTTTTAAGACTCTGTTTCTCAAGAACCACTCCCCATACCAAAGCTGTATTAGTCAAGGTCCTCTAGGGAAACAGAACCAACAGGAGATATGTGTAAATATGAGATTTTATAAAAGTGTGTTATACAACTGTATGCAGGACCCCAAATTCCATAGTGTAGGCTGCAAGCTGGAAACTCTGATAAATGTTTGGATGAATTCTCCAGGAGAGGCAGGCTCTTCTCACTTTTGAATTCATCAGCTCTCCTTTTA
Source organism: Tamandua tetradactyla (assembly GCF_023851605.1). Lineage (NCBI taxonomy): Eukaryota > Metazoa > Chordata > Mammalia > Pilosa > Myrmecophagidae > Tamandua > Tamandua tetradactyla. Next base: position 38,469,566 of record NC_135345.1, on the reverse strand, counting down.
AAGACTTCAACTGTCTTTAAATGTCTCTCATTGCAGAAGACACTTCTCTTAGTTAAATATAGGTGTAATCAGCCATAGATGCAATCGAATTACTGATTAGAAATCTATTCTTATTGTAAATTTTGACATAGAAATCTATTCTCTCAAGATTTGTGACATTTAACACTTAACATCTCCATCGTGCTTCCTTGCCGTTATTAAACACTATCTATCAACTTCTTGGTGTCTTCTTTTCATTTATGAAATGTATACATAGTTCACAATTTTCATCTCCAAGTTTCATGGTGCTATCATCCTGGGTGATCTCCCCACCCATGTGGAAGGTTTCCTTAATGTATTGGTCTTTACAGCCTGATTCATTCATTCATATATTTACTCATTTTAAAAAGTATATTGATATTATAATATATACCAGGCTTAGGGATATTGCAATGTACAAGACAAATAACAGCTCAGACAACAAAGAGTTAACATTTCACAAGAGAAGAGAGACAATTATCAAATAATCATATGATAATTGAAGTATTATTACTGTGATAAATACATCAAAAGAGTTACCTGGTATACTGGTTAGAAGCTGTATGACCCCAGAAAAATATTTTCTTAAATCTAATCCATGTATTGGGGTATAAACCCATTGTAAGGAGGATATTTTGATAAGGTTACTTCAATTAAGTTGTGACCCACCTCAATCAGGATGAGTCTTAATTCTATTACTGGAGTCCTTTAATACATAAAGAGAGGGAGAAAGTCACAGAAGCCAGAAGTTGAATGCAGTGTGTGCTGATTTGAATCTATTGTGTATCCCAGAAAAGCCTAGTTCCTTAATCCTCAGTCAATATTGCTGGGTGGGAGCATTGTGATTGTGTCCATGCAGATGTGACCCACTCAATTATGGGTGGTAACTTTTGATTAGATGGTTTCCATGGACATGTGTCTCCATCCATTCAAGGTGGGGTTGCTTACTGGAGCCCTTTAAGAGGGAACCACTTTGGAAAAAGCTTTACAGCCATGCAACCAGAGACCTTTGGAGATGAAGAAGGAAAAAGTCGCCAGGGGAGTTTCATGAAACAAGAAACCTGGTGAGAAAGCTAGCAGAAAGTTGCCATGATCGCTATGTGCCTTTCCAATTGAGAGAAACCCTGAATGTCATTGGCCTTCTTGAACCAAGGTTTCTCCCTGGATACCTTAGATTGGACAAATTTTATAACTCTGCTTTAATTTGGACATTTTTATAGCCTTAGAACTGTAAACTAGCAATTAATAAATTCCCCTTTTTAAAAGCCATTCTATTTCTGGTATAACTCATTCTGGCAGCTTGTAAATAGAACACAATAAAACCCAGAAAAGACCAGCAGACTTGTTGGGTACCTTTCTAATTGGCAGTGGAGTCAAAACTGCTGGCAACCGGTCTTCAGGAAGAAAGTATCCACTCAATGGTGATTTGATTTGTATATTTTTCTGGACTCTAACCATGAGTGAATAAATTTCTGTTGTTTAAGCTTAATATTTTCATGGTATTTCACTTTGAGCAGCCTAGGAAACTAAAACACCTGGTGACTTAGAAATTTATTACATGCAGCTTTTACTTGGTCAGGGAGGTTTGGAAAAGCTTCTCTTGGAATTGGCACTAGAACTGAAATATGAAAGGTAGATAGAAGTAAATGTAGCCAAGAGTAGAGAGAAGAACATTTCATGTGGAGGCAGTAGCATGAGCAAGAATCCTGTGTGTATGTGTGTTTGGGTGTGTATGTGTGTGTGTGTATAACGGAGAGCTATGATAAGTACACAGAACAGAAAGAAGGCCAGGGTGGGCTTCATTTATTGGCTTTGCCTCCTCAGATAGGTTCTTTCTGTACGCATACTGGATGATTTCCAACAATGCCACTACTACGTGATTCCTATTTCACATCTAGTTGGTAGGAGTCAGTTCTTGATATTTTCTGGAACACAGATGCAATTTTTTTCGCAGAAGTACCAGAAAACTTTCCTTGTGCCAATTGATTTGAATGGGTTATGTTCTCCAAAGATGGAATAGACTAACAGGCAAAAGCAGGGGATATGGGCAATCTCACTCAAATAACACCTATATGAGGTACAGTGACATTTTCTAAAGGAAATTAGAGTGACGTTAGCAGGAACAGAGAGGACAACTACTGACCGGTCACTAATAAATGTCCTGCATATCCCTGATATTTGCTACTCTTCAGAGAAAATTTGAGCTTTGTTGACCGGTTTTGTGTGTATAATTTAAGAGTGTTGATTATTAAATAGGATATGTTAAGAAGAGCTCCAGACGAGGTTAGTTACCAAGAAACTGAAATTTTAACAGAAGATAAATAGTTGAAGACAATTAGTTTCACTGGAGAAAGGTAGACTTACTTGTGGACACAATATCAAGCTTTCACCATTTGAGGGGCTGCCATGTTCAGGAGATAATCTGGGACTGTGTGGCTGCAGAAGGTATAATGAAGAACAATGGATGGAAATTTCAAGGAAGCAAATTTTGACTTATGATTGGGAAAACTTTTCTCATAATCTAGACTGTCAGAAATGGAAAGGTTTACCTCAGAAGAAAGATGGGAGATCTGTAGAACTGGAAGTGTTGATGTATTAACTCCAAATAGTTAACTCCAAATAGTTACTTAGAAGATGTTGGAGAAGAGAGATTCATGCCTGTCAGGGTGTCAGCAAAGCCATGCTCTCTCCCTGAGTTGGTAGCACTCTGGTGATGGCAGTCTTCCCTCACATGGTGATGTCTTTGGTTTTCTCTTGTGGCTTCCTCTAACTTCCTGATTCTCTGACTGCATCTGAATTTCCTCCCTTAATAAGGCCTCACTAGTCATACAAATCAAGGCCTCCTTTCTTTCCATTTGGCCACACCTATATGGGATCTTTAAAGATTGTATTCAGAAATGAGTCCAAACCCTGACTCATCCTACCATATTCATAGACACTATTTACAAATAGGTTCACATCTACAAAGATGAAGACTTGAACACATCTTGTGGGATACATGAAATGATCCCCAAATATGAACATGCTTCATATAAAGATTGTTGTAGCTAATGCTTTTATTACTTCCAAATCCTGATGTCTGAATCTTTCACTATGGTGACTTTCATACAATGCACTTTTTAAAAATACTTTTCTTCCATTGTTCAGCTTATAAGTCACATATCCTTCTATTTTTGATCTCTTTACCCACTGCACCTTTTATTTTATTTTCTAAATTTAAAATGTAATTTTAAACCTATATTCATCTTTGGCACCTTGTCTTTAGGAATGTGGTCACTTGAAAACTTGTAAATATTTACTAAAATTCATTGTCTTTTTCAGGAAAGGCATATTGGCATAAAATCAATGGTTTATTTATAAATAGATGATTCTTGTTAGTCTAGAAAAGATGTATTAAACATTTTAAACAGAGGGCATTATTTTGTGATAATCTGTACCTTATTTATTTACAAATACTATCAACTTAGCAAAGAGAATATCCTTCTACATATGCCACATTAGAACATTTCCAAAATTATTTTGGATGCATTTGTTGAAAAAGCTTTTGAAATGAACCAAAAAAAGCATATTTCTTTAGAGTTTATATTGGCCTAAGTCACAGTTATTTATTCTTTTATGCCTAACAACTGATCAGTTCACAACTATTTGGTGAGCTTCTGCTATAGACAAGGCAGTTTGGAGAATTCCATTGTAAATTAAAATGCTGAGGACATTTATATTCCAGTTGTCAAGATAAGACAAACAAGTAAAAGTTTGAATACATATATATATATAGCCTCAATGAAAAATGTCTTTTGCTTTTGCTTTGAATAACACAGAAAGATGTTATCTGGATTGCATCAGTGCTTGAGAGTATTATGAAGACCAGAACAGACTAACATATTTGTATTGGCATGTGGCGTTTGCAGCTATGTGTCCTTGTTTGCCCTTATTAAAGTAATCGAAGAACAACACACATTTTAACTTACATTGGAATATCTTTGGATATACACATATGCTCAATCCATAGTAAATAATAACAATGGCTATATCTAAAACATCTATCCTACAGACAGCTGTCAAATAGCAGAAGCAAGTATTTTAGTTTAAATACTAAATACCTCTGACCATGCAGATGTAGAAATGTGACAGGTTTTCTTCTCTGTACCGGTCTGTTAGTCATTAATCTCCTAGCTCATACTTCACATAAAGGCTAATGTCTATTTTTTTGGACTGAGGATTTCCTGTTTCCAACTCACAAAAAATTTTAAAAGGTTGAAATTTCTAAGTAGCTGTGCTATTATTAAACCAACATCTAAACATTGTTTTCTTATGTGTTTGAAATGAAAATAGAAGTCTGTAAACGTGTTCAACCAAACTGTAACACCTGTTCCCAGAACAAAACAAATTTAAAACCACTAGCGTGAATTAATTATGCTACCCTTTTGAAGCTTTACAATTAACAAATCTTTCATACAGGGTTCATTTGGCTTTATAACTGCATGCCAAACGATCAATTTCAGATCCAACATAAACAAAACTATATTTGATACTGCATAGATCAAATAGTTTCCTGTTCCACAGAACTCTTAACTGACCAATTAAAATCCAATGCCATTGCTACTTTTTAAACTAACTCAATTTTAGGGCAATGGAAACTTGATTCATGTCCAGAAATGGAAGAAATCAAAGATTATGGAATCTTTCAGATTGAAAGCGGATATTGTAAACTCTAACCCATGGGACTCTGTATCCATTAAGGCATATAAAAAGTACGCAATTCAAAAATTAACTAATTTTAAAAATCAGGACTTTCAACATAAAAATCTGGATTGAGGGTATCTGAAAAATCAGTAACAGCTAAGCAGGGCTGTTTGTTTTAGAAACTCTTCAATTTTTATCAACTCACACAATGTATGCTCTTGGTGGGTATTTAGAAACATGACCCTTGACCTTGGCATGTGGAGTTGGGAAGAATAGATAGCATTTTGCATGCAACACCAAAGGAAATTCATCTTGCCAGTGCTTCTGTGGATGGCAATGGTTGTTTGGGAGATTTTCCAGCTTCTTTCATATGACCTGGATAGGTCTGTGAAATTATGAATTTCTGAATCTTACTCCCAATATTCAAAGAGAGTAGATGTATTAGGTGGTGGAATGTAGGGATAGTGGGAAAAGATCCAAGGTGCTGAAATTATCCCCAGGCATATTAACAGTTATATAGGTCAGGAAGCTACTGTGTATTCAGCAATCTTACATCTCTTGATTCTTTCATACCTCAGGAGGTCAAAGATTATAGAGAAAGCCTGTAAATGGGAATTGGGTTCTTTGGGCAACAAGTCCTTGCTTACTATTTATTATTTGTGGGATAAGACAAAACCAAGGAACTTAGACAAACCAAGGAACCTAAATGTCAGCAATTATTCTTGTAAAATAAAGACGGGGATTTTGTTTTAGAATGTCCTCAAATTCCTGTGAAAGTGACATAACTTAAAAAAAGGAATTAAAAGGAGTTGACTCAAGAAGTTGTTGTATATACAACCTGATATTTAGAGAAAAGAATGAAACTGATGAGGTTGGGGTTAAAGTAATTCAGAACACAGGAGTAAGAAAGACAATGTCTATATTTTAGAACCAAACATACTTCTTGAAACCAAAGAGAGAAAGGTTTATTTGGTCTGGAACCAAAATTTTCTGTAGCACATAATCTAACTCAGTCTAGCTCATTTGAACAATTGAAACACAGGGAGCCCAGAATAAGAAAGAGGTCCTTTAATCCTGTATAGCTTAATGTAGTGTCTGGATACATCTTAAAGTATATTAAGCAGATAACCAAAAAGTATTGGCAAAACCCCTTGAGGGATGACATAAAAAATATGGAACTATTAAACTTTACCATCAGGAAATCCCCTGATACTGTGTCAAACTCTAGGGACACCCAAATGAATAGGCCATGCCCTTGATCTTGAGGCTTTTTCTTGTGTAGGTAGTGGAGAATCTTAGCCTACTTATAGGTATGCCTAAGAATTACTTCTGGAGGAGCACTATTGTTGCTCAGATATGATCTCACTCTCTTTAAGCCCAACTCTCAAGCGCAGTCATTGCCCTGCCCACTATGTGGAACATGACATCCAGGGGTGAGTCTCCTTGGCGATGCAGGAGATAACTCCCAGGAATGAATCCAGCCCTGGCACATGGGATCAACAATTTCATCCTAACCAAAAGGGGGGAGGGGAAATGTAACTTATAAAGTATCAGTGGCAGAGAGAGTTCAAATAAAGTCGAGAGGCTACTCAGGAGGTTGATTTTATGCAAGCTTCAGTTAGACCTTGCTGCCTATCATAACCTGCCAAACCCCAACCAGGACCATTCCAACCAATCCTAAAGAACACCTAGGGCAATATATAAGATTTCACAAAGGTTCCATGCACTAGTGTAACTTTCCAGAAACCTAAAACCTCCAGATCGGTCCCTGGACCTTTAAGTCCTGGAACCTAGAGGGCCCAGCTTCTCCAGAACATCAGATAGTTCCATCTCCCTGTCTCATATTAGTGACGGACCCTTTCAACATGAAAATGTTAGAATGGCCATAGCCCAATCACCCCCTAAAGAGAGGGACAGAAAGATCAAAGGTGATGCTGGAATTATACAGAGAATATAGGATTTAACAAATGAATATGATTGCTGAATCATTAAATTGATATCTCTTTTAGTCTCCAGTATCTTACAGCAGCTAGAAGTAAAAGCCTAAAATTGTAGAATTATAACCCATGTCAAACTCTAAAATATGTTCTACAACTAATTGTTGTGTTGTGCTTTGAAATTTGTTGTTTTTTTGTATATATGTTATTTTTCACAGAAGAAGAAAAAAAGTCGACTGTGGTGTTAAAGAAATATTTAAGCTTTCTAGCTTTCTATATTCTGGAGCAGCCAGAAGGAAAAATGTAAGAGGATCATATGATAGCCCATACGATCTTCTCAGATGTGAGATCTCTCTTTCTCACATCTCATTCTCTTTTACTTTTATACAAGAAAACCTGATCAAATTGTCCTTCAGCAGATTAGCACAGAAGCAAATACAATTGAAGGGAAAGACAAATGAAGAAACAAATGTCAAGTCAAAATGCATTTCAAAATAAACTGTACTAGATATTTTAAAAGTCTCTATAAAGAGTCATAGCTCTGAGAATATATGATTTTTTAAAATTAACCAAAGGGAAAGGAAATGATCGAAGACTGAAAAATACAATTAAATAACAAGAACAAGATGAAAAATAGTACTAAATCAGGGAGGATTAAAATGTATTAATCCTTTCTTACTAACATTGCCAAGTGCAGTGATCCAGAAAATTATGAATCCCTCAGGGACACAGAGTCAGCTAGATAGAACAATTCTGTGCCCTTCATTCGCTTTCTTTGTTGGAATTCACAATAGGTATATACAGGGACACGTGTGTGTCACATCACATCCATTTCTGTTGCTAATATCATGTTGTAATTCAGTTAGGTTTTGTAGGACAGGCAACTACCTTAAAAGGGACCAAGCAACAATGACAACAATTAAAAAACAAGACATAACAAAATCCCTTCAACTCCCTACTTTGACCTCTATTTATTCAAATGTAAATAAGGTGGAATTTAATTAATAAACAAAAACACACGTAAGACCAAAGACACTGCTCTTCAATTCTATATGCAAAAAAAGGCATCCATGTCTCCCCCCAGTTTGTTTCCTGTGGTGAAAAGAATATGTGTTTTTGAAATCAAGGAACATGAATTTGAAATTCTGATCCTGCTATTTATTACTTACGTAAATTTGCTGAGGTCCAATGAGGATGCTGCATTTTTGAGGTGCTTTTACAAAGGAGAAACAAATGAAATTGCTGTAAACTATACCTATGAATTTTTTTTGGGGGGGGGTGCATAGTCCGGGAATTGAACCCAGGTCTCCCACCTGAAAGGCGAGCATTCTACCACTGAATCTCCCGTGCACCCCTATACCCATGAATTTAAGAGGTAGAAAAATGCTTTCAGCCTGCTTTGGCCTGCGTTTTTCTTCCATACAGGTGTTTGGATAGAACTATAAAATTTGAAGATATACGGCATTTTCTTTACCTATTGGTAGTGAAAAAATGCATTCCTTTTGTTTCATAATATTAGTAATAATTAAAATTGCTGAAGTTGGAGTCCAGATGCTTGTTAACTCTCAATTACTTGGAACTTAGGTAAATCACAGGTATTTAAGCTGTACCTAATTTTGTATATTTTGCTGTTAATGGAGAAGCGTGGTGAGAACACTAATTGATGTGAGTAAAATGTTTAGATGTTTAGTGCCAATATAGATCTGGGAACACTTATGATCTTCTCAAGTAATTTCTGTAGCTCACAAAATCCAAGTTGCCACCAAGAAGGAGATATTACTACTGGGTGAAAACTATAAACAAAAACTTCTGAATTGGGGACAAAATTTGAAAATGCAGCAAGACATATCTTCTCTCTCATGGTAATGTGAGTAAAGGTGGTTGGAAATGTGGTTGAACTGAAAAGGAATTGTGCAATTTGAGTATGCTTTATAGTGTATCCTTGGTCAAAATTAGTCCTTGGAGTTGGCTGTAAGGAATTGTATTTACAGATCTCACAATGCCTGTGGGAATCAAGAGGCTCATAATTTTTCCAAAGATTCTGTATATTAGAATGCTTTTGGCAATCCTCTATGCTACTGTCATAGAAATTACTCTTTATACCCATGTATCCACTCTTTCAAAATAATAAATACCCTGGATTCTAGGTGGGTTTATGACTGCCAGTGTAGACATTTTTCAGCCAATGGGAAAGTTGTGGCTATTGAAATGTAAGGGAAAGTGTCATTTGGTAATCTCCAATTAAACCTGCTTAAAAGTCAACTGACACATGTCCTTGGTTCCTTTCCTCTTCAAAATTTCCTGCTTCCTACTGCCTAGAATGTGTGTGGTATAACTGGAACCTTAGATCTGTTCTTTATCATGACACTAGGGTTATTCTGTTAGGATGATGGAGCAATGGACTAGAAGAAATCAGGGTGGCTGTGGGGATTGTATCATTCCCCCCACAAAAGGCATATTCAATTCTCAATCTCTGTTCCTGGGGTTTTGAAAATAGGACCTTTGAAGATGTTCTTAAAATGTGCCCAAACTGTTAAGAGGGTGGGCTATAGTCCAGTATGGTTGAAGTTCTTAAAAAGCAAAGGAAATTGGATGCAAAAAGAGAAGCCACAGGAGAAACAAGAAGCTAGACACTGAGGAAAGAATCTTAAAAGAGAAAAAAGAAGACCCTTCCATGTACATTATCATGTGACAGAAAAGCCAAGGAGTCACAAAGATTGCCAGCCAGTCACAATACACTGACCCAGGGAGAAAGTAAGTTTTCTAGCATCTGAAACCATGAACTAATGAACTCCTGTTGTTAAACCGACCTATTATTGTGTGATATTGATGTTAGCAGCTGGGAAACTAGAAGAGTTTTTAAGGATTCATACAATAGAGCCACTGTTACAGTATTAATTTGCTTATTGCCAGATTTTACGTGTAAGATAAATTCCACTGTGTTTTAATCCCCATTGTTCTTGGTCTCTGTTATGTATGGCAAAATTAATACTAACTGATACAGTTACTTTGAGACTTCAGGTAGTAAGGACATTGTAAATCCATGATTTTTTTTTAATAGTTAGAACCTACATAACGCCCCCAGTACAGAGCCTGGTATATAGTGGGCACTCGATAAATAATAGTTCTGTCCTCTACATTAGCAGAGATGAGGTCATTTATATCAGCTAACTTCCAGGACTCTGCTAAATTCTTGATCTTCATCTAGATTTCTGATCACTTCTTCTCACATCCCATCCCAGTTTATTATCTTCCTACCTTCAAAGTGGCTGGTATTTGTGGTGGTTTTAAAAACCATGCCCACAAATTTTTTGATATTCGTTTTAAAAGGTAGACATTAATTCGCCTCTCCTTGAGTGTAGACTGACTTTAGTGACTTACTTCTAGACAATAGAATACGGCACATATGATTGGGCATCACTTTGAAGATTAGATTATAAAGACTACAGCTTCCATCTTGTGTTCCCTCTCTTTCTCCTTTCTTTTACCCGGGGAAGAGAAAGCATCATGTTGTGAGCTGCACCACGGTGAGGCTCATTTGGTGAGTAACTGAAGCCTCTACCAACAAACGAGTGAGTGAGTTTGGAAGGAGACTCTCCAGCCCACGATAAGACATGAAATGGCTGCAGCAGTCCCAGTTAACAGCTTGGCTGCAGCCTTTTAAAATAATCAGAACCAGAACAACATACTTAATAAACTACCAGGATCCTGACCCTCAGAGACTGTTAGAGATGACAAATGCTTGTTATTTATGTATTTTTTTAGCCAAATGCTTTATTTGCCTAGGGAGCTAGGCATTTTTCTAAATCCAGGCACATCAATGTTGCACTTTTGGGGACTGATGTTGTGACAGTTTTCCCATTGTTTAAAAGCACTTTTTTTTTCATTAGAGAAATTGAAGGTTTATAGAAAAACCATGCAGAAAGCACAGAGTTTCCATACAACCTATCATTAACAGTTTTCCCTATTATTAACTTTGTATTAGTGTGGTAATTTTATTACAATTGAGGAAACAATATTATTATAGCTGTATTATTAATAATAGTCCACAGTTCACATTAAGATTCACCATTCATGTTTTTACCGTACAGATCTATGTTTCTAAAAATTGTACTGTAGTAACATATATACCTAAATTTTTCCCTTGAACTACATTCAGATATATAATTCAGTGGTGTTCATTGCATTCACAATGCCGTGATAGTATCACCACCATCCATTACAGTAATTTTCCTTCCCAGAAACTCAGTACCAATTAAACATTAACTCCCCATTCCCTACTCCCACCTTGGACCCCTGCTAACTATATTCCTGTTTCTGATTCTGAATTTGCTTATTCTAATTATTTCATATCAGTGAGATCATGCAGTATTTGTCCTTTTCTGACATATTTTATTCAACATGATGTCTTCAAGGTTCATTTATGTTGAGGCATGTGTGGTAGTCTGGAGCTATGTACCCCAGAAAAGTATGCTCTTAAACTTCATTCATTCCTGTGGGTGTGAAATTTAATAAATAGGACCTTTTAATGAGATTATTTCAGATAAGGTGTGGCCCAGCCTAGGTCTCAGTCCTGTTAATGTAGGCCCTAGAGGGAAGGTCACAGAGAAACAAAAAAGACCCAGAAGGAGCAGCCAGAAGCTGAATGCCGATGGAAGCCAGAAGAGAAGGGAGAATTCAGGAGATTCTCTGCCTGCCATGTGACAGAGGAGCAAAGGACCAATGACTGTTGGCAGCCAGCTCCAGAATGCCATAGTCTTCTAGGAGAAAGTGTTACCTTCATAGCACCTTGATTTTGAATTCTCCTGGTCTTAAAACTTTGAACCAATAAATACTCATTGCTTAAACCAACCCATTGCATGGTATCTGCCTTAAAACACGGAAACTACAACAACATATATCAAAACTCCCTCCTTTTTATAGTATTTATAATATTCCATGCATGTATATGCCACATTTTTTTTTAATCTATTCATCAGCTGATGAATACTTGACTTGCTTCCATCTTTTGGCAATTGTGGATAATACTGTTAGGAACATTGGCGTGCAGGTATTTTTTGAGTTCTTGCTTTAAATTAGTTTACATATGTTCTAGTTTGCTAGCTGCCAGAATGCAATATACCAGAAACGGAATGGCTTTTAAAAAGGGGAATTTAATGAGTTGCTAGTTTACAGTTCTAAGGCCGAGAAAATGTCCCGATTAAAACAAGTCTAAAGAAATGTCCAATCAAAGGCATCTAGGGAAAGATACCTTGGTTCAAGAAGGCCGATGAAGTTCAGGGTTTCTCTCTCATCTGGAAAGGCACATGGCGAACACAGTCAGGGTTTCTCTCTCAGCTGGAAGGGCACATGGCAGACACGGTGTCATCTGCTAGCTTACTCTCCTGGCTTCTGGTTTCATGAAGCTCCCCGGGAGGCATTTCCCTTCTTCATCTCCAAAGGTCGCTGGCTGGTGGACTCTCTGCTTTGTAGTGTTGCAGCATTCTCTGCCCTCTCCGAGTCTCTCTCTCCAAAATGTTTCCTCTTTTATAGGACTCCAATAAACCAATCAAGACCCACTCAAATGGGTGGAGACATGTCATCCCCTAATCCAGTTAAACAACCATTCTTGACTAAATCACATCAACCAGGGAGATGATCTCATTACAGTTTCAAACATACAGTATTGAATAGGGATTATTCTACCTTTATGAAATGGGATTTATATTAAAACATGGCTTTTCTTAGGGGGCATACTTCCCTTCAAACCAGCACAACATATATATCTGAGAGTGGTATTGCCAAGTCATATGATAATTCTATCCTTAACATTCTGAGGAAGCTCTAAACTAACTTCCACAACAGCTCTATCATTTTAAACACCCACCAACAATGAATGAGTGTTTCTATATCTCCACATCCTCTAATACTTGTTATTTTCTGTTTTTGTTTTATTTTTTAATAGTGGTCATTCTAGTGGGTGGAAAGTAACATCTCATTGTGGTTTTCATTTGCATTTTCTTAATGGTTAATGATGTTCTGTATCTTTTCAGGTGCTTATAAGTCATTTGTATATCCTTCTTGGAGAAATGTCTATTCAAGTGTTTTGTCCATTCTTAAAATTGAGCTGTCTTTTTATTGCTGGGTTGTGGAATTTCTTTATATATCCTAGCTAATAACCGTTTTCTGAAATGTGGTTTCCAAATATTTTCTCCCATTCCATAAGTTGTATTTTTACTTTTCATTAAAGTCCTTTAATATACAAAAGTTTTTAATTTTGATGAGGTCCCATATATTTGTTTTTCAATGTTGTTTGCGCTTTTGTATAAAGTCTAAGAAACTATTACCTAACAACATTTCCTGAAGATTTTTCCTGAGGTTTTCTTCTGGGAGTTTTATAGGCCTTATTCTTATATTTTAATTAATTTTTATACATAATATGAGGTAGGGGTCCACCTTCATTTTTTACATATGAATATCCAGTTTTCCCAGCAGCATTTGCTGAAGAGACTTGTTATTTTTTTTCCCATTGAGTTGACTTGTTACCCTTGCCAAAATTCAACTGGCAATTAAATGTGAAGGTTTATTTCTGAAATTTCAATTTGATTCTCTTGATCTCTGTGTCTTTTCTTGTGCCAGTACCATGCTGTTTGGACTACTGTAGCTTTGTAATATGTTGTAAATTTGGACAATGTCTGTACTCCAAATTTGTTCTTCTTTGAAGGTGATTTTGGCTATGTGGGGGCCCTTACTTTCCATATTAATTTGATGATTACTTTTCCATTTCTATAGAGAAGGCTGTTGGAATTTTGAGTTTGATTGTGTTGAATCTGTAAATTGTTTTGTTTAGGATTAATATTTTAATGACCTTAAGTTTTCCAATCAGCAAACATAGAATGCCTTCCTATTTATTTTGGCTCTTCTTTGATTTCTTTATGCAATGTTTTGTAGTTTTCCATGTACAAGGCATTCATATCATTGGTTAAGTTTATTCCTAGATATTTGATTCGTTTAGTTGCTGTGCTGGTTTGAAAGGATGTATGTACCCTAGAAAAGCCATGTTTTAATCCTAATCCCATTTTGCAAGGGCAACCATTCTTCTAATCCCTATTCAGCACTATATATTTGAAACTGCAATTAGAACATCTCCCTGGAGATGTGATGTAGGAAGATCTTGATGTGATCTTGATAGATCAAGAGTGATTGTTAAAATGGATTAGGTGAAGACATGTCTCCATCCATTCAGGTGGGTCTTGGTTAGTTTACTGGAATCCTATAAAAGAGGAAACATTTTGGAAAAAGAGAGATTTCTGAGAGAGCAGAGAATGATATAGCCACAAGAAGCAGAGAGTCTACCAAGCAGAGACCTTTGGAGATGAAGAAGGAAAATGTCTCCTGGGGAGCTTCATGAAACAGGAAGCCAGGAGAGAAAGCTAGCAGATGATGCCATCTTCACCATGTGCCCTTCCAGTTGAGCGAGAAACCCTGACTATGGTCTTCTCACTTGAGAAACCCTGAACTTCATTGGCCTTCTTGAACCAAGGTACCTTTCTCTGGATGCCTTAGACTGGACATTTATTTGGGGCATTATCTCGAACTTAGAACTCTAAACTAGCAACTTATTAAATTCCCTTTTTAAGAGCCATTCTGTTTCTGGTATACTGCATCCCGGCAGCTAGCAAACTAGAACAGTTGCTATTGTGAATTTTTCTTGAATTTCTCTTTAGACTGGTAATTATTAATGTATAGAAACATCACTAATTTCTGCCTATTCATCTTGTATCCTGTCACTTAGCTGAATTGATTATCTTTAGTAGTTTATTGTGGATTTTTCAGGATTTTTTATATATGGGATCACGTCATCTGCATATAGGGAAAGATTTACATCTTCCTTTCTAATTTAGATGCTTTTATTCATTTTTATTTTTTGCACAATTTCTCTGGCTAGAAATTCCAAAGCAATATTGAACAGCTGTATTGATGGTGAGCATCCTTGTTTTGTTCCTGATCTTAGAGGGAAAGCTTTCAATGTATCATCATTAAGTATGATATTAGCTGTGGGTTTTTCATATATATCCTTAATTATTTTGAGTAATCCTTCTATTCCTATTTTTTCTTTGAATTTGGGAAATGTCAGTCTTCTAACTATTCCTAGTTTTCTGTGTCTTTTTGTCAAGAAGCAGTTCTGGATTTTGTCAAATGGTTTTTCTACATCAATTGATGTGATCATGTGTCTTTTTTCCCTTTCATTCTATAAATGTGGTGATAATAAATTGATTTTCTTATGCTGAAACCCATTTGCATATCTGGGATAAATGCCACTTGATCATGGTGTATAATTCTTTTAATGTGTTCTTGGATTCAGTTTGCTACTTCTTGTTAAGGACTTTTGTATTCTATTTTTATAAGGGATATGGTCTGCTATTTTCTTTTCTCACGATATCTTTTCTGGCTTTAGTATTAGGAAAATCTAGTTTCATGGAATGAGGAAGCTATCACCCCTCTTCAATTTTTTTGAAACAGTTTGAGTAGGTTGGTGTTAATTCTTCTTGGAATGTTTGGTAAAATTCACCAGTGAAACCATCTGGTCCTAGGCTTTTCTTTCCTGGGAAGTTTTTGATTACTATTTCTACCACTTTACTTGTTATTGGTCCCTTGAGATATATTTCTTCTTGAGTCAGTGTAGATAGTTTTTGTCTTTCTAGGTATTTTTCCATTTAGGTTATCTAATTTGTTGGTGCACAGTTACTAATGGCATTTTTTAAATTTTGGATTTTTGGTTTTGAGTAGGACGATAGATTAGCCTACAGATAGCCTCACATATTCTAAGACATCTAAATAACATATTGCAGATAAAAGTATTTGCATTTGTTGCCTTTTTTAACATTAGAAAAATTCTTTTGCAGTTACTTAGGTTATTCTTATTTCTTTTCTTATAGAGGCAGCTGTAGCAATGTCCAATAAAATCCATTGTTTTTATCCAATTTTAATTTCTTATATAATACTTGTATCTGTGTTATGATGTTTATCTTTCATTATATTATGAATTTTCTTATTAAAAAAATTGCCACCAAATATATTTATTCTATCAGCTTTTTCAAATAGCCACTCTTGTCTTTATTTTTCAATTCTATTTTTGTCTTCTTTGATTTTTAATTGATTATATTTCATTTATTGTTATATAACTCATTATATTTATATTTATTTCTCTCCCACATCTTTGGCTAGTTTTTAATTTTTCAATGTTCTTGAGGCGAGTGCTTAGTCTAGTTCCCCTATTTTTTGTTGCTTTTAAATAATTAATCATTTGTTGCTTTGGATCTTCTTCTGAGAATGATCTTAGTTGTGGCCCATCAATTTTGATCTTTAACTTTATTGCTTTCTAAGTGGACAAATTTGGTTTTGCTTGTCTTTGGCTTAGGTATTTAACTTTTTATTCACACTTTGCATGACCATTTTCTCTATCAGTTTTTTAATATTTTTGTATTATTGCAGTTTCACATTGTGAGATCCCTTCTTTCTTTCTCAAGAGTTCTCTAACTTTTCCATGACACTTTCCCCATACTCCAGTTCCCCCTCCTTTACCACTGGATTTTTCCCTTTTCTGTTCTCTCATGGTATATCTCTATATCTTTCACTACTCTATTAACCTAATTGCAGTTTTATTTTACATTGTGATTATGTGTACATCTGTCCAAGTTCTAGACTGTAAACTATTTGGTGCAGAATAAGCTTTTAATTTGCATTGAATTTTCACAATTCATAAAGGATGGGAAAAATTGCCACTTTTTGAAAGACAGAAAATATGTGGTACAAGAAACAGTCGAACTGACTCATGAATTCAGTGTAGATTTTCCAGCTTAACACATGGGTAGTAGGTACAAAAAGCAATCCACCAAAATAGAATTGGAATTTAGTAGGTTTCAAGGTTGCCCCTAGGAAGATGAATGGGGATTCTAAGCAACAAAAAGAATGACAAATTAGCTGGCTGATGATAGTGACACAGTGAGGAAAGCATATGCTACTTCTTTCAAAAAGAATATGTGAGACAAATAGAAATTTCTAGAAAAACAACAGATAAATGTGTCTATAAAAGTCATAGCCCAAATGTACTACAAACTAAATAGGGCACAATTTTAAGCAAATAATGTGTTATATTGTGGAGAATCCAATTGACCTGGGTGCTTAGGCTCATTATACACTGAGTGGCAAAGGGTGGTGACATTGGATCCAAAGCAGAGGAGATAGAATCTCAACACATTAGTTGGCTCTACAGCAAATATTTATATCACTATTATACTGTAAATTCTGATTTTTTTATATTTTCAATTCTTAGAACACTGCTATCTATAAAGCGTGAGGATTTAATTAAGTATATAGAACAAAACCTAAATCTTAATCCTTACAACATAAAAAAAATCTTTTGCTACTGATGGGCAGTGGGAAGTAAAGGGGAGAGACGCAAGGTTGGGCAGACTAACTCATCCTGCAGTGCTGGACCATGGCAGGTCTTTCCTCACAGCAGAGAGCAGTGGAGAACTTCTGGAAAACTTCACAAAAAGGACAGCAGCAGGAGAATCATGCCAAGTTTATTCTTAACAAATTTTCTAATCAAATATCTCTCTACATTTCCTCTGGTTGGAGTGTAAAAACACAGAGCATGACTGGGAGGATTACAGCTGGTGCAGCTCCAAGCGCAGAATGGAATTATCAGAAGGTGGAAACTAAGCATTTTCCACTAACCATCATGACTTACTTAAAGGGAAGAGGGAGTGACTCAAGGGGTGGGATTAGCATAAATCCACTAAATCTACATTTTTCACAGTGGATTATCGGTAGATAGCATCTAAAATGGATTAAACAAGAAAAAACAGCATTTCTATTTAGCAGTAAAGAGGGATCTCTCAGAAGAACTGGAAGCTTTTAATTTAATTTAAGTAAACAAATTAATTTAATTTAAGTTCACTCCGTGGATGAGGAAGAGTACGTTGGGAGGAAGACCATTATTTTTCATTTTAAACTCTATTTGATTTTTTTTTTAGCCATTTGGATGCATACTGTGGTTCAGAAAGAAGGATGAAATGACGTATTCTTGCAATTAAAGTTCAAAATTGCATTCTTTATAATAGAAATATTTTAGAATTAATAATAGAATTTTATCCGATTCAAAGCTTACCTCATATCTCATTTCTTCCTTGTTCCCAAGGTTAAGTACCACTATATAATGTTCTAACAATAATATATTTGTAAGCAAATTTTAAAATCACCCTAAATGAGTTGTATACTCTACACCATGCTTTGGGTGAAGAGATTTCTTTGGCACTCTGATTAAAAGTGATGTCAGAGTGAACAAATAGGTGAATTTTCTAGATATCATAGTGCATGGTTGGGTGTCAGCCCAATCAGACACCCAAAATTGAGATGCTAAACTCATCACTACCAGGCCCATATTCCATCCAGAAAGTCTCTTACTGTGCTTAGGAATATGCTGATTGTAAATAGCAGTCTTATTTATTTATTTATTTATTTGCACGGGCAGACACCGGGAATTGAACCTGGATCTCTGGCATGGCAGGTGAGAATTCTATTATTTTATTAAAAATAAAAGTATTTTTAAATGGCTTTATTGAGGTATGAGTTACATACCGTGAAGTCCATTCACTCACTTTAACTGTATGTGGAGAGCCGCTATGTTATAAATGACTTATGAGAGGATTGTGTGTTCTATTCTAAAGCTTAACTAAATGATCCATGCTCAGAGGGTGTACTGACTAGCTGAAGTAGCAGGCATTACTATGACTCAAGCCGTAACATTAAAGAGAGGATTAAAATAAAAGCAAATTTTAAAATTTGCTGTCAGTGTTAGAATAAAATTTCAAAATTAACTCTGCAGATGCTATTAAATAATCGAATGAGTAACCAGGGTGCAATTTTAATTTCCAGTTAGGTGTCATCTGCTCTTTAAGAGAGAGCAAATAAATCCCAGAGTTTAAATAAGGGACCAATTCCACTCTTAAAATCACCCATAGGAGAGCATCAGGAAGAAAATGTGTGCCATTTCCATAGAACAAACAGTTATATTAAAATCTGCTTTATATTTTCCCATAGGCACCAAGAATTAAAAATTAGAAGAATAATATATTATGCAAATTTTCTGGTAGAGATTCGTTTGGCATATATTTATTCAAGAAAATGAGAACGTGAATTCCTCAGGAGACGCTGAAATACTCCTTCTTGAGGACTGAAACAAAAACCTAAAGAAAGAGTAAGAAAGCATCAAAGCTTAATGATCCTGTGCTGATTAGAACTATGTAAGTGCACTGAATATACACATTTACTGTTAATACATCAATGTGAATTAAATGTACAAATAGTACATTTAGCTGGGATATTTTGGGTAAGGAGATCAGATGTAATATCTTCATTTTGAAAATTGATACCAAACCATATGAAATATCACAAAGTCCATGGAAAACTAATTTTTAAGGAAGTTCATCACAGTATTTATCATTTTTACAATTCGATTTGGACTGAATGCACTCATACTGAAAGGATAATTATCAAAGAGGTAACATAATTTAGATATTTTCTGGTATTTAAAATATATTATGGCCTTACTTTTATCACTATTAGTGTATAATAACTGTTGTAATTCTAAGCATCAAGTAAGAAAATCTAAAATGAAAAGGCTTAACAATTAATAAGTAGAATTACCTTTCCCAGTACTTGCCCTGAACAGCACACTATGCTTTGGTTCATACACTTCATCTCATTTAAGTGTCACAATAACCCGTAAGGGAAGCATTATTGTTTCCATTTCACATGAGAGGAGGAAAAAGGCCCTAAAGGATGAATCAGCAAATACATGTGCAAAGTCAGGCTGAAAACAGATTTGCCAGCCCTGGAACCTACACTTCTAACCCGTATACCATAAAAACTGATTGGAATGTTTTGAATTCTCCTTAGCATTTTCTAAATAGTGATAAACTTTCTGTGCAAGAATTGTCTGTGCCTCTAGAAGATGTTTACATATGACCACAGTTTCAGGTATATATCCTCTAAACTCTATGTAGCTGTTAATTACTGGACACATAAAATGAATTCAGAGACTTTATTCACTCTTTGAGGACACTAGGGAACTCCTAGGAGCTCCTGAATGTTTATTTTTGCAGAAGCACAATAGTACATTGTTGGTGTGAGTAGGATATATTCTTCTTGCACTCAGGTGACCACATGTTTTGGAGCCATCTTCACAGTCCAAGTGTAAAATAAGCTGTTGAAACATACATCATTAGAACAAATATTAGATCCAGGGGTCAGAGACTGGCAAGTTTTAGTGAGCGCTTTGTCCTACATCAACCAATGCCCTAGCTCCTCCCCAGCCCATAACCGCCTCCAGGCTCTCTCCTTTTCCATGTTAAAACTTGTTAAATGCCTTTCCCCTGGGTTGTTCTGAGGATTAAAAGAGATCGTCTATGTGAAATGATTACTTAATGTTTGACATACAAAAAAAACCTGAAGAACTGTTAGCCTTTTTTAGTAACTACTCATGTTTCATAAACTGCTTTCATACAGTCCCTTTTAATCCAGATTATAATTCAGTGAGATAGGAATTCTCATACCATTCTTCAAAAAGGAAAGTTGAGGCTTAGTAATGTTGGGTCAGATAAATCAGCCCAGTCAATACTAAAACTACAACCTTCGAACTAAACCTCCTATTTTTCCGACCACACCGTGAACTTTCTGAGGAGACACCAAACCTTCTTCTTTGACTAAACATGCATTTGTGTTGTGTTTCAATGTGCTTTGCTTTAGTCCACCTCTCCAGTTTTGCTGTCTTTGTTACCTCTCTCCAAACAGTAGGCTTGGGTTCCTAAATTTCTAAGAAAGTCTGAATCATGGCTTGCCTTCCTTGAGCTGCAATTTTATGTTTTGTCCTTGCCATGTTAGTACTGGCATGACTGCAACTTTTAAGCCAGTCTTTCATCTGTTTATTTATATTTGAAATTTCCTTAGGTTGGTGACATTAATAATTATTTTATTCTCTCACTGTGCCTATTGATTCAACCATTCATTCAGTCAGTCATTGAAAAAATGTATTTCTTATCTACTATGTGCCATGGATATGTTTATGAATAGAGAAAATTCTCTGCTCTTATCCTAGTATGAGATGAGGAGACTAAAAGTTAATGAGTTAGTTTGAAAAAGATCAGACAGTGTTAACGGATATAAAGAGAATTAATAATTGTTGTTGAGTTTGACTGGATAGCTGCTACAGTCTGGGTGAAGACCTCTCTGAGGTGGTGACCTTGA
This sequence comes from Tamandua tetradactyla, assembly GCF_023851605.1. Lineage (NCBI taxonomy): Eukaryota > Metazoa > Chordata > Mammalia > Pilosa > Myrmecophagidae > Tamandua > Tamandua tetradactyla. The sequence continues at coordinate 38,448,636 of NC_135345.1, read as the reverse complement.
AGCTGACATCTGAATTGCAAGAAGAAACCCAAATAATAAGAGGGAACATGGTGACACATTTATTTCCATAAACAGACTAATCAATAACCACAAAATAATGGATTAGGTCTGCAGAAATTGATAAGCTGTTTCAGCACATAAATAATATGTGAATGATTCTTCCTTTTGGTCCTCATAAGAAGCAAGAAACTTCAGGGATATTTCAAACATTAACCAACAGTTCACTTCAATTCAATGTTCTGGCACTGTGGTGAGATTGACAACAAAATCAAGGTGAAAAAAACTGTCTGTACATAATTTATTACTTTAAGGACATTGTCAAAAGGATGCACAGGATAGGAATATACTTGACTTCAAGCAAATGGAAAACAATCACTTAGTAGAAAATGAAATCTTATTGTCTTAACTCAATATGAAGTCTAGACACAGGCTGTCAATGACTGGAGCAGAAGTTCTGCCATGTAATCAAGGATTTAGCCTTTTTCTTCTTTCTTGCTTCACCATCCTGATGGTTTTGTCCTCATGGTTGAAGTATGATCTCCCCATGATTAGAAAGTACACCTGCTTTCCAGCAGGAAGAAAAGGAAGAATGAAAGGCAAAAGAGGCTTTGCTTTTTTATTTAGAAGAGATAACATCCTTCTAAATTGATTTGTCCCAATCAAAACGTGTTTTGTACTGTAAAGTAAGGGTGGATAGATATTGGATATGTTAGAATAGTGCCTGCCACAATGGCATACAAACTGCCCCAATACAGGCCATAGCCACATCCTGGGACTAAGATAACATAAATGTTTTGTGAAGCTTATGTATGAAGCATAAAAGCTTGGCTTACCTATAGCTGTGCCTAAGAGTTACCTCTGGAAACCTCTTTTGTTGTTCAGACGTGGCCTCACTCTCTCTAAACCCAACTCTGCAAGTGAAATCATTGCTCTCCCACTTACATGGGACATGACATACAGGGGTGAAAGTTTCCCTGGTGGCATGGGAGATGACTCCCAGGCATGAATCTGGCCTTGGCACCATGGGATTAGCAATATCATCCTGACCAAAATGGGGGAAAGAAGTGTAACAAATGAGGTATCAATGGCTGAGAGAGCTCAAATAGAGTTGAGAGGCTACTCTGGAGGTCATTCGTACACAAACTTCAGTTAGACAAGCTACCCCTGTCATAACTTGCTAAACTCCAATGAAAACCATTCCATCCAATCCTAAAGAACACCTAGAGCAATATATAAGATCCTACAAAGGTTCCATGCACTGAGATAACTTTCCAGAAACCTCCAACCTCCAGATGGGTCCCTGGACTAGATAAGTCCTGAAAACTAGAGGGGCCAGCCTCTCTAGAACATTAGCTAGTTCCATCTTCCTACCCCTTATTATTGACAGCCCTTCCAACATGAAAAAAGTTAGAATGGCCATAGCCCAAATACTCCTAAAAAGTGGGAGAAAGATCAAAGGTGATGGTGGAGTTATACAGAGAAGGTAGTGTTTAACAAATGAGTATTATTGCTGAATCATTATATTTATATTTCTTTTAGTCTCCAGTATCTTAAAGCAGCTAGAAGGAAAAATCTGAGATGATGGCATGGTAACCCATGACAAACTCTGGGATCTATCCTGTAACTACTTGTTGAGGAGTGCTTTGAAAACTATTGCTTTTTCCTTTCTTTGCTTTGTATATATATTATACAATGAAAAAGTTAAAAAAAAAAAAGGGAAATACACAGAGACAATTTTAAGGTGTTAAGGAACTCCTAGTCTATGTTTTTTATTTAATTTACCTATATGTCTGGGGATTTTTTTGTTTCATTGTTTTTAATGGATGCATGGTATCCACATAATGAATAAAGACTCCTTTAACCATTAAAGAAAAAGGATAACATTAACCATTCCTTAGTGAACTCACAGAGTGCTCACTTGGATTTTGCTTGAATACTTGCTTCATGCTGGGCATATACCAGGCACTCAGGATGCAAATAGATACGCTACCACAAGATTGGTACATATTTTAGCTGATATATTAAAGTCGTCATAAATTTTGCTAAATTATATTGTAATTGTTAGTCACTTTGACTTGCTGACTTACCTTCTTATAAAAATATGACTTTAACATTCAACTCAACAAACAAACATTTTGTTTGTTAAAAAATAAAACATTTTAACAAACAAAAAATGAGGTTAAAATCAGTGAGTATTAAGCTCCTGTGTTAGCAATCTCTATAGAAACAAGACTGAAAGGATTTGTGTGTGTATGTGTGTGTTTGTGTATGTAAATATTATGATAATTTTTATAGGAGCTGGCTCATGTACCATAATTGACAAGTCCAAACTCTATCTGGGAGGCCATAAAGTGAGAATTCCAATGGAGAATTCGATGAATTCCTTAGGAGAAGCTGGTTGGCTGAAATAGAGAGAGAAATTATTCTTTCTGTCTGCTGAAATCATCAGTTCTCCATTTAAGACCTTTAACTGATTATATGAGCCTTCTCTCATTGGTGAAGGCAATCTCCTTTTTGATAACAGTTGTAATCATATGTAGATGCAATTAACTGATATGACTTAAATCCATAAAATACTCCCACAGTAACTATCAGCCCAGTGCTTGCTTGACCAAACAACTGGACACCATAACTTAGCCAATTTGACACACGAATTTAACCATCTCAATTTCCAACTACTATCATAAAAATGCAAATTTTGTTTCTAAAATCTAATAGTCTTTATGCATTAGTTCTTGCATCTGTTGTCCTGTAATGCCATTGAAAATGAACTGCTTTTCCTATTTGACACTGGGTTGCATAGTGTCCAATGACTCTTTCATTCTTCCCTTTCAGTAATCTTTGGGATGAGTCAACATTCAAAGGCTACTTTTTGATTCAAAGTATTCTGGCTGAAACTCTTTTGCAAAGTGTGTCTCCAAATGAGACTGTCATATTGCTGTAGTACCTTGATGAAGTTGCAGTTCATCTACTCAGTTTGAGAATGGAAGAGTCCTTTGGGAAATACAGCACTAATAGAGGTTTTGGTTGGCTGGTGATATGTTTTGTCAAGAAAAATTGATGCTCACTGTGGCACTTAAGTGGAAAACACTGCATCACCACTGGGTAACATCTTAAACCTCCAGTAATCCAAAGACTTAAATCACCTTTTTAGAGCACACTAGTTATATAATTCCCTTTGAACCTCTTTCTCTATAAATTCAGAATTTGCTTTTAGTAGCTGCAAATTCTAGAAAAACAACATTATCTTCATATTCTTTTGGGATAATAGAAGCAAAAGCCAAATTATTTATTACTCTTTCTGATATTAAAGGTTTTATTTTAACAGAGGATTTCATTTTAGAGTTGAAAATATTCAATTTCCTACCATTTTAAAAGTTTCTCATATGTGATAAGAATGTTATATGCACATTTTATGACTTTGTGTAGTATGAAGGGCTTGCAAAGTCACAGGCATGAAATGACTTATTTTTGCATGTGCCATTTTGCTTCCCAGTAGCATCCAGGAGCAAGTATCCTGCACCTTGGAGATTGAATCTTAAAATTGGAACCTCTGCATTCTTTAAGGAGGTTGGGGATAGTGATTTAGATATAGCCAATGCCTTTATGAGCTGGAGAAAATTACACCTCAAATAACGACGAGTAGAATTATATTATTTTCTATCTTTCTTGAGATGATTAGAACTGAGCTGTTCATTTCAGGAAGCTTGTGGATTTTAATAATTGCCCTTGTCCAGAAGAGCCTTGCCTATATGTCTCCTAATTAGAGCATATTTTCCTAGCTTCCCTGACCTCAAGTTTCTAGACATGGTCCTTAGGCAATCAGCATTTATTAATTCTAGCATTATCATTTTTAATACAATTTTATTGAGATATATTCACATATTATATAATCATCCAAAGCATACAATGGTTTGGTTTGCAGTATTATCATACAGTTGTGTATTAATCACCACAATTTTTAAATATTTTCACTACTCAAAAAATAAAACTAAGAATAAAATAAAAAAGAACACCTAAAACATACCATACCCTTTATTCCCCCTATTATTTGCTTATTTTTTGTTTTTATTTTCTTACTCGTCTGTCCATACACTGGATAAAGGGAGTGTCAGTCACAAGGTTTTCGCGATCACATGGTCACACTGTGGAAGCTATATAGTTGTACAGTCATTTTCAAGAATCAAGGCTACTAGATTACAGTTCAGTGGTTTCAGGCATTTCCATATAGCTATTTTAATGCACTGAAAACTAAAAGGGGTATCTATATATTGCATGAGAATAACCTCCAGGATAACCTCTTAACTCTACTTGAAATTTCTTAGCCACTGAAACTTTATTTTGTTTCATTTCTCTTCTCCATTTTGGTCAAGAAGACTGTCACAATCCCTCAATGCCAGGGCCAGGTCTTCTCCAGGAGTAATGTCTCACATTACCAGGGATATTTACACCCATGGGAGTAAATGTCCCATGTAAGGGGTAGAACAGTGACTTTACCTGTGGAGTTGTCTTAGAGAGAGAGGCCAAATCTGAGCAACAAAAGAGGCTTTCTGGGGGTGACTCTTAGGCAAAATTATAAGTAGGCTTGGCTTCTCTTCTACAGTAATAAGTTTCATAAGGGGAAGCCCAAGATTGAGGACTTTCTTTTCCTATTAAATTGGTAGTACCCAATGCTTGTGAGAATATCAAGAATTCCCCAGGTGGGGAAGTTTAATATTACCATATTTTCCCCTAGTATCTCAAGGGGACTTTGCTAGCACTTTTTATTTTCTGTCCAGATTACACTGGGGTGTTTCAGAGCATCATACTAGCCTGTACAAACCAAGAATATCTCATTCCTTATTCAAGGTTCTGTGTAATTCTGGTGTTCCAAAACTCTGACCATATTAATTAAATTAGATAGTATGCCACAGAAAATTTAAATTTTGCACCGAATGAATATCTGTTCCTTTGATCTTATACAGAAATTTAAATTTAAAATGCAGTCAATATAATCCATTACTTTTTAGTCTGATTAACCTTAGTCCTAACCACGTCAGCTTCATTTAAATCTCTAATTGAAGTTCAATCCCTTTTTCTCAGCTTTTTAAACAGTTTCTGTATGGGGTAATGCCAACTTTCATAGCTCATGAACTATGAAATCTTCATGAGTCTAAATTGTAAATGTATGGGGTAATGCCAACTTTCATAGCTCTGAATCTCAGATGTCACACAGATACCCAAAGTACTGAGAGTGACATGGTTATCCACAAAGAGCTCAGCATCTCAGAATTAAAAATTAACAGGTACAACTCAGGAATAGATGTTACTGCTGTAAGAGTTTATAATCTAGAAACGTTTACAATAAGCCTTCCTCTGATAACCTATGCTTGTGAATTGAATTCTTAGGGTTTTCACATTATAGTTAGTCCATATTAGTGAGACATTGTAATATTTGTCTTTTCTTTTCTGACTTATTTCATTGAAAATATTGTCCTCAAGTTTCACTTGCCTAGTTGCATGCAGCACAACTGCCTTCCTTCTTGCAGCCACTCAATATTCTGTGTTTGTCCTTCCATTCATCAGTTGAGGCACTGTTAAGCCCCCTCCATCCACTGCATATTGTAAATATTGCTGTCATAAACACCAGGGTGCTAATGCCCACTCAGTTCCCTGCTTTCAGTTCTTCCAAGTATATATCTGGTAATGGTGTTACAGGATCATATGGTAATCCTATACTTAGCCTCCTGTGAAGCTACCACACATTACCTCCAGATTGACTGCAGCATTCTACTCCCCTACCAATAGTGACTATGTTTATCTCTTGCTCTCCACATTTTCTCTAGCACTTATATTTTTATATTTATTTTTTAAAGGTTTATTCACACTGCATACAAACCATCCTAAGTAAACAACTAATGATTCCCAGAATTCACTACCACATTATATATGTGTACATTTCCATTTCTTCCACAAAGAAAGAAGAGAGAAAAAAATTAAGGAAAAAAATTTAAAAGGAGATACAACACTATGAAGAATCCCATACCCCTTCTTTATATCCCTCTTATTGACATTTTGCTTTGATAAATTGTCTTTGCTACATTTAATGGAACCATATTACAATGTTACTGTTAACTATAGACCCTAGTTTCAATTGATTGTTTTTTTCCCATATACTACCCTATTTTCAAAACCTTGCAATGCTGTTATTCATTTGTTCTCCATCATGTAAAAACATTCTTATATTTGTACATTTAATTACCATCATTGTCTACTCTAGATTTCACTAAGTCATACAATCCCACTCTTTATCTTCTTTCTTTCAGGTGTCATCCATGCCCCTAGCATTCCTCTTTCAACCATACTCACACTCCACAACCTAGCTTTTGTCCTTGAGTCTAAAGTGAGTCTGTTGTAGACAATATATAGATGGGTCATGTTTTTTAATCTGTTCTGCCAGCCTATGTCTTTTGATTGGGATGTTTAATCCATTAATATTTAATGTTATTATTGTAAAGGCAGTACTTTTTCTACTATTTTGTCTTTGGGATTTCATATACCAGATCTTTTTCTCTCTTTTTACCCTTACAAATGGTCTTCACTTCTACACTCATCTCCAAGCCCCTCTCTCCTGTCTTTTCCTATCTGCCTCTAGTGCTCCCTTTAGTAGTTTTTTGTAGAGCAGTTCTCTTGTTTGAACTCTCTCAGTGTCAGTTTGACTGAAAATATTTAAAACTCCCGCTCATTTTTGAGGGATAGTTTTGCTGGATTTAGAACTCTTGTTTAACAGTTTTTTTCTTTCAGTATCTTAAACATATCTTACCACTGCCTTCTTGCCTCCATTGTTTCTGCTGAGAAATCAACACATAGTCTTATTGAGCTTCCCTTGTATGTGGTGGATTACTTTTCTCTTTCTGCTTTCAGAATTCTCTCTTTGTCTTTGACATTTGTCAGTCTGATTAGTAAGTGGCTTGTAGTATGACATTCAGTTCAATTTAATCTTGACCTGTAGCATAGCTTCTGTCTTGCTTATAAGAATTTGTCAATTCTTCTTTTTCTGGTTCTTGCCCTGCTTATATGGAACCTTTTTTTCTGAGGAGTGTCTCCCAAGATATGAGTGACCCCAATCAGATTTTTCCAAACCAGACAGGCCCATGTCTCAGGAGGACCCAACAGTTTGTCAGACTTTCCTGTGATGTCTCTAGATTCTGTGGTTTTCCTATCCTTCCTAGAAGGTAGTGCTTGTCAGCCTGCAGCTCCCCACTAGTGTAAAATGGTATGGTGCCTTTAATTCTCAGCATACCCTGTCCCTGTCAGGGGTGTGGTTGAAACAGAGGCTGAAGCAGAAGGTAGGCTTAAGTTGTTTCTGTGTTCCAGCCCCTGGGGTCTGAATTCTCCAAATGAGTGCTGCCAGTTGAGTTGAGCCCACTGTCCCTTTTCTTGGAGAAGATACACCCTTTAGGAAATTACCTCCTTAACTTGACTGGTTACTTTGCCTCTCAGACATATCTTAACTTCGCCCTTGCCTGGGTCAGTGCTGTCAGTTGAAAATGCCTGAGGCTTTATTTAATGAGCTGCTTAGAATAGTTAAAAAAAAATAAGAAGAAATCTCTTTTCAGAGCCAGTCCCCTGTCCCCAAGATTTGCCAGAACTGGAGTTGGTACCTAACTCTGTGTGTCCCTTTTACTGGGGAACAGCCTTTTTGGAGTATTCTGAGCTTGGCCAACTTTAATCCCCTCCCCCCCTTCCATCAGTTCTGCCTCCACTCTGCTGGAAGAGACCTCAGAGTTCCTTTCTTACTTGCTCTGAGTTTATTTGTGCCCAAAGCTTGCATTTAGAAGTCCAAACTTCAGTTGGAGTTTGTTTGATCTATTTTCCTTGCTCCTAGTATGGAATGCTTCTTTTTCCCAGAAGGAAGTGTCTCCAACACAGCCTGCCCTGCCAATGGGGAAGAGGCATGAGCCTCTACAATTTGAGGACTTTACTTACAGTTCTACACTCAGCCCTTCCACCCATTGCAGATTGGTGTATGAGGTATGCCCATTCTCAGATGTCCCCTGAGCAGTTGTTCCAGCCAGTTCTTGGCTATTTACTAGCTAACCTAGAGGACTAACTAAATTCCACACCTTGCTACACTGTCAACTTGCAATGCCTCTCACAATATTATTTTCAGCAATCATCTTAGTTTAAACATCATTTGTTAATATGAACACCAGAGACTTGCCAACTATGAACAGATCTGATATATTTACTCTGCCATAATTTCTAATATATCAGGCAGCTCACAAAGAAGAGTAGAAAATGAAAGGTAAATCTATGCTACTCATGGTTTTCTGCAACAAATCATATTAGTTGCATATTTAATGATACTTTTCCTTTATGGAGCAGTTTGCTAGATGGTTTCATGCTTTTCTGACTGCTGTCTCTGATTTAAGATGGGGTTTCTTTCTTATTTTCTATCATGGAAAACTCCTGCATGCCCCAGAAACAGGCAAATTCTTTCTTTTCTCTGTTCCCATAATACCATGTTCATATAGCTATTCTAGCAGCTCATCTAAAATTATGGTAGTTGGTTTACATGGCCTATATTTCATATTGGACTGACTTCTTAAAAACAGAAGTTCAGTCTACACTGTATTACTTGCAGTGCTTGGGACTTAACAAGGTGTGATGGTTAGGTCCTGGTGTCAACCTGGCCAAGTGATGATACCCAAATGCATGGTCAGGAAAGCAAGGATATTTCATGACTGGTTAATAAACTGGAAGGCAGGTGTATTAAATCAGCAGTTAGCTGCATCTGTGCTGACTATGTCTGCAATGAATTAAGGCATGTCACCCATGAATGAGATAATCCATTCTGTTGGAGAATTTTAAGGAAGAAGAGAGACTTTTTTGCTGCTTCTTCAACCAGCAAGCCTATTCTGTGGAATTTGTTCAGACCCTTTCGACTCTTCTGTTCCCATGGAATAATCAAGATGGCACTGGCAGTCCATGGGATGAGTTGGCAAGATAGTTACTCAAAATATCATCATCGGTTTCTGCTAATTGTAAGCTTATGTGAGGCCAGGCTTTTAGTGAGAGTGTTTTTGACACCTCTATGGAGTTTTTTGAATTGTGAGGTATAATGATGTTGGCTGGTTTTCATTATATATGCTGGATACACTGAGGAATGAAAGGAATGAGCTGAAGGCTTCAAATTTTCAACTTAAGAGCCTTATGAAAGATATAAAAGTTTCCATGTTTGCCTTGAAAGAAAGTCTTATTTCCTGTGGTTGCAGACTTAAGATCTCTGAAAACCAGACACAGAAACTGATTGTGCAAGTAGCAGATTTACAATGTAAATTAAATCTCAGCCTTTTAGGGTGTCTGCTGTTAAAGAGCTTTGATTGGAAAATAATGTGATCCTGAAATGTGGGAAGAGGATATATGGCTTAATAATGATGGTGGTGGAGACATGGAGTCCATGGAAACTGCTGAGCCTTTGTTAGATAATCCTGTAATGGACTTCCCTGGGGAAAGACTTCTCAACCTCCAACCTTCCTTGAGGAAACAGTTTTTCAGCCTTCAACCTGCTTAGAGGAGTTTGCCATCCAACCTCTACCTCATGAGATTAATCCTTCAGTGCTTGCTTACCCTGTAACCACCTCCTCTGAGGAAGCAGCTCTCACTCCTCTCTCTGGATCAACTTACCCTGTTTCATAAGATGAAACTACAATGGAATACCCTTTAGTAATTGGATTGAAAAGCACTTCTATTTCTGTTCATGACCCATTCCCACTATCCTCTTTACTTCAAGACCTACAACTAAGCTAAAGTCCCAACAGGCCCTGAAAGGTGAGGTACAAAGTGACCCATGAGGAGGTATGCTATGCTCCAAAAGAACTGGATGAGCTTTCCAAGCTACATAGACAGAAATCAGAGGGATATATGTGGGAATGGATATTAAGGGTGTGAGATACTTGTGGAAGGAATATAAAGTTAGATCAAGCTGGATTTGTTGATATGGGCACACTAAGCAGAAATTCTAAATTCAGTGTTGTAGCTTGAGGGGTTAGAAAGGCTGTTAACACTTTGTTTGGATGGTTGACTGACACATTTATTAAAAAGTGGCCAAAAATTTCCTAAGGTTGAAATATCCCAGAACTACCCTGGTATAATGTAGTTGAGGAGATCCAGAGGCTTAGATAAATGGGATATTTAGAATGGATATGTTAGAGTGGATTTATCATGGAAGGAAGACCTTCTCACATACCCTAGGGATGTCCATAGGACACATCTTTCACCTGAACCTTGAGAAATAAATGCATAAGACTAGCTCTTTCATCCCTGAAGAGTCAGTCATCATTTTCTGTAGGTCAGATATTACTGTGGAAACTGCTGTCACTGAACTGGAATCTTTAAACACAATGGGGATGACTGGTTCCTAAGTTGGCAGAAGCCATGTGGTAACAGCTAATCACCATAAACAAGATGGGCATGGCCACTATAATGGACAGCAAACTCAATGCAGAAGTAAAAATAATCTAACTCCGCAAAGACTTTGTGGCATTGGCTAGTAGAACATAGGGTACCTAGAAGTAAAATAGATGGGCAGTCCACTAAATTCTTGTTTGAGCAGTATAAGCAGAAATCTAGGTCAAGTGAACAGAAGTTTAATTTAAATGACAAAGAAACAGAGAGTTACAGACCCTTAATCAGTTCTCAGACTTGAGAGAGTTTACAGAGCCAGAGCCCCTTGAATGAGAGGATGTCAGGATACCCTTGGGGAAGGATGCTGTTACACTACCCAAAATTTACAGTGTTAATCTTCATCCTAGCTTTCCCCAAGGAGATCTATGGACTTACAAGGGTTACTGTGCATTGGGGAAAAGGAAATGGTCAGATATTTCTGGGATTATTAGATGCTGGCTCAGAAACCACACTAAACATTGCTCTGATCTACCAGTCAGATTAGGGGCTTATAAAGGTCAGGTGATCAATGGAGTTTTGGCTCAGGTCCATCTCACAGTGGTCATTCACCTAGTTACAGAAGACAAAACTGGAACTGACATTTTCAACAACTGGCAGAATTTCCACATTAGTTCTCTGACTTCTGGACTGAGGGTTATTATGGTAGGAAAGGCCAAATGGAAGCCACTAGAACTGCCCCTACCTAGCAAAAGTGAATCAGAAGCAATAACATATTCTTGGAGGGATTTCAGAGATTAGTGCCATTCCTAAGGACTTGAAGGATATAAGGATGGTGATTCCCACCATATCCCCATTCACCTCCCATATTTGGCCTGTGCAAAAAACAGATCGATCTTGGAGGATGACAGTGGGTTATCATAAACTTAAGCACGTGATGACTCCAATCATAGCTACTGTTACAGATGTGATATCATTGCTTGAGCAAATCAACACATCACCTGGTACCTGGTATACAGCTATTGATCTGGGAAATATTTTTTTCTCAATAGCTGTTAGTAACAACCACCAGAAACAGTTTGTATTCAGCAGGTAAGGCCAGCAGTATACCTTTCACTGTCCTGCCTCAGGGGTATATCAACTCTCAGGCCCTATGTCACATCTCATCTGTAGGAACTTTGATCATTTCTCCCTCTCACAAGACACAACACTGGTCTATTATATTGAAGATATGTTGATTGGACTGAATGAGTAAGATGTAGAAACACTCTAGACTTATCGGTAAGGAATTTGCATGTCAGGTGATGGGAGATAAATCCAACAAAAATATAGGGGCTTTCACCTCAGTGAAATTTCTAGCTGTCCAGTGGGGTGGGACATGTCACAATATCCCTTCAAAGGTGAAGGATAATCTGTTGCATCTGGCCCCTCCTACAATCAAAAAAGAGGCCCAATGCCTAGTTGGCCTATTTGGAATTTGGAGACAATGTATTCCTCATTTTATGTGATACTCAGGCCCATTTACTGAGTGACCAGAAAAGCTGCTAGTTTTGAGTGGGAACCAGAACAAGAGGAGGCTCTGTGACATGCCCAGTCTGCTGTGCAAGCTTCTCTGTCACTTAGACGAAATGATCTAGCAAGTCCAATGGTGCTGGAAGTGTCAACAGAAAATAGAGATGCTGTCTGGAACCTTTGGCAGGCCCCTATGTGAGAAACACAATGTAGAACTTTAGGATTTGGAGCAAAGCTTAACATCTGCTGCAGATAATTACTATCCTTTTGAGAAACAGATTCTAACCTGCTACTGGGTCTTAGTAGAGACTGAATGCTTAACCTGGACTAAGAAGCTGACATGAAACCTGAGTGCCTATCATGAGCCGGGTGTTATCTGACCCACCAAGTGATAGAGTTGGGCATGGACAGCAGCACTCCACCATAACATGGAAAGTGTATATAAGTGACTGGGCTTGAACAGCTTAAGAATGCACAAGCATGCTACATGAGGAGGTGGCCCAAATGCCAATGGCCCCCACACGTGCCATATGACCTTCTCTTTCCCTGATCAGAACTATGGCCTCTTGGGGTAGTTCCTTACAGTCAGTTAACTGTGGAAGAGAAAACTTGGGACTGGTTTACAGATGGTTCTGAATGATATGCAGGGATCACCAAAAGTGGACAGCTGCAGCACTACAACCTTATTCTGGGTTGTCCTTAAATGACAGCGGTGAGGGGAAGAACTTCAAGCAGTGCACCTGGTTGTTTATGTTGCTTGGAAGTCGAACTGGTCAGAGGTGTATTTGTATGCTGACTCATGGGCTGTTGCTATCGGTTTGGCTGGATGATCAGGGACTTGGAAGAAGCATGATTAGAAAATTGGTGACAAAAGGTCTTGGGAAGAAGCACATGAATAGACCTTCTTAGTCAGCAAAGATAAGATAATTGTGTTCCATGTGAATGCTCACAGAGAGTGACTTTGGCAAAGGAAGATTTTAATAATCAAGTGGATAAGATGACCTCTCTGTGGATACAAGTCATCCTCTTTCCTCAGCTACTCCTTCCATTGCCCAATTGCTCATGAACAAAGTGGGCATGATGTTAAGGATGGAGGATATTTATGGATTCAGCAACATGGACTTTCACTCACCAAGGATGACCTGACTGTGGCCACTGTTGAGTGCTTAGTCTTTCAACAGCAGAAACCCACACTCAGTCCCCAATATGGCACCATTCCCCTAGGTGATCAACCTGATACCTGGCAGTAGGTTCATTATATTGGACCACTTCCATCATGGAAAGGACAATGATTTATTCCAACTGGAATGGACACATACTCTGGATGTGCATTTGCTTTCCCTACATGCAAGCTTCCAAAAAAACTACCATCCATGGACTTATGGAATGCTTTATCCACTGCCAGGGTATTCCACACAGCATTTCTTCTGGTCAAGGAACCCACTTCACAGCAAATGAAATATGGAAATGGGCACATGTTCATAGATTTCTCTTGTCTTATTATGTTTCCCATCATCCAGAGGCAGCTGCTAGGTTGATAAAATGGCGGATGGCCTTTTGAGGACCCAGTTATGGTACCAACTAGGTGACAATAACTTTCAGGGTTGAAGCAATGTTTTCCAGATGATGTGTAGGCTCTGAATCAGTGTCCACTCTACAGTGCTGTTTCTCCCATAGCCACAATTCCCAGGCCCAGGAATCAAGGGGTGAAAATGGGAGTGTCACTACTCACTATCACCCCTAGTGATTCACTTTGAAAAATTTTGCTTCCTGTCTCTGAAACCTTCAGCGTTGTTCATCTACATATCTTAGTTCCAAAATAAGGAGCGCTCTTACCAGGAGCTGCAACAATGATTCCATTGAACTGGAAGTTAACACTTCCACCTGGCTGCTTTGGGCTTCTCAAGCCACTGAATCAACAGGCACAAAAGGGGGTTACTATTCTGTTTGAAGTGATTGATTCTGACCATCAAGGGGAAATGGGACAGCAACTACACAATGGAGATAAAAAAGTTTTCCTAGAATATTGGGCGGGCCGCGGTGGCTCAGCGGGCAAAGTGCTTGCCTGCCATGCCGGAGGACCTCAGTTCGATTCCCGGCCCCAGCCCATGTAAAAAACAAACAAACAAACAAAATACAATAAAACAAGAAAATGTTTAAAGATGTTTCCCTTTCTTCCTCCCTTCCTTCCTTCCATCCTTCCTTCCTTCTCTCTGTCTTTCCTTCCCTTCCTCCCTCTCTCTTAAAAAAAAAAAAAAAAAAAAAGTTTTCCTAGAATACGGGAGATTCCCTAGGACATCTCTTAGTATTACCATGCTCTGTGATTAAAGTTAATGGAAAACTGCAACAATTCAATCCAAACAGGACTTGGCGCAGAGACTTCCAGAATGTGGGTTTGGGTCATCCCACCTGGCAAAGAACCATGGCCAGCTGAAGTGCTTACTGAAGGTAAAGGGAACATAGAGTGGATAATGGAAGTAGGTTGTGATAAATATGAACTATGAACATGTGACCAGCTATAGAAATGAGGACTGTGATTGCATGAATGTTTTCTACATTTTGTGATGAGTATGTTTACATTTGTACATAAGCAAATATCTTGCTTTCCTCTTATCATATGACATAAATTATATTTTTCATGTAATAGTATTTAAGTCAAAATATGTGAAGTTTGAGTGAATGTTATCTAAGGATTTGCATTCTATTCTGGAGAGATGTAGTGCATTTCTGGTTGTATGCAGGACAGTTGAGGACCATGGTGAAAAATATGTCCGTTATTGTGTTCTATTTGGAAATTAAGCGTGTTTCAAGGTGATCTGTATAGCTGCCAAGTCGACAAGAAGTGATGCTAAGGTTCAGGTATCACTTAGCCAAGTGATATGCTGAATTGTCTGGTCAGGAAAACCCTGACTTGATGATTGCTGCAAAGATATTTTGTGGCTGGTTGATAAACCACATAAGTCTCATTGTTTTAGTTTGCAAAAGCTGCCAGAATATAATATAACAGAAATGGAATGACTTTTAAAAGGTAAGTTATTAAATAGCAAGTTTATAGTTATAAGACCATGAAAATGTCCAAACTAAAGCATCCAGGTAAAGATACCTTGATTCAAGTAAGTGTGATGGGTCCAGAACACCTCTGTCAGTTGAAAAGTCACATTGCCATGTCTTTTAGCTTTTTCTCTTGGCTTTTCATTTAATAAGGATTCCCAAGTGGTGTCCTTCTGTGTCTCCAAAGATCTCTGGCTGTATGGCTTTCTCAGTTCTGTTGTCTCTGTGGGCTCTGAGATTTTTCCAAAATGGTTCCCTCTTAAAGGGCCCAAGTAAGCAATCCCACCTCCAATGGGTGGAAACACATCTCCATGGAAACCATCTAAACAGAAGTTTCCATTCATAAAGGAGTGGGTCACATCTCCAGGGAAACAATAAAAAATATCCCACCCAGAATGTAAAATGGTACAACCACTATGGAAGACAGTTTGGAGGTTCCTCAGAAAGCTAAGTATAGAGTTATCATATGATTCAGCAATACCATTGCTAGGTATCTACTAAGAGGACATGAGGGCAAGGACACAAATGGACATTTGCACACCAATGTTTATAGCAGTATTATTTATAATTGCCAAGAGATAAAAACAGCCCAAATGTCCATCAACAGATGAGTGGCTAAACACACATTGGTATATACATATAATGGAATATTATGCAGCTGTAAGACAGAATAAAGTCATGAAGCATGCAACAATGTGGATGGACCTTGAGGATATTATGCTAAGTGAAATTCATCAGAAACAAAAGGACAAATACTGTATGGTCTCACTGATATGAACTAACATTTATGAGTGAACTTGGAGAATTTCAGTTAAGAACAGAGGTTATCAGGAGATAGAAATAGGGTAAAGGTTGGTTAATTGGAGCTGAAGGGATACATATTGTGCAACAGGACTGATTGTAAAAATTCAGAAATGGATAGTACAATACTACCTGATCGTAGCACAATAATGTAAGTACACTAAATGATGCTGAATGTGAGAATTATAGAGGGAGGAGAGCTGGGGCACATGCGAAATCAGAAGGAAAGACAGATAATAAAGAATGTGATGGTATAATCCAGGAATGCCTAGAGTGTACAATGATAGTGACTAAATGTAAAAATTTAAAAATATTTTTGCATGAGAAAGAACAAAGTAATGCCAATATTGCAGGGTGTTGAAAATAGATGGTCATTTTTATTTTAAAACTTCAACTTCTGTATGAGAGTAAAGCAAGAAGTGTTTATTTGGTAAAAATTTTATGTTTTGACTAGTGCATTTCCTAATTTAACTTATACGGACAGTTTAATTGAACACCATAAGTACATGAAACCTTGAATAGGGCATGAAAGTTTGTAGGCTTATCCAGGTTAGTGCGATGCCCCAGTAAATCTCAGAGCTATTTGAACAGTGAATAAAGAAGTATTTGCAAAGTCCCCCAGGAGGAATAGGGAGAAAGGGGGAAAATTTCAACTTTCCCATTTGGAGAATTCCTGATATTCTTGTAAGCAGTGGGGACAACCAAATCAATAGTCTGACAGCTAAATCTTGGGGTTTGTCCTTATGAAACTTATCCTCACAAAGGATAGGCTAAGCCTACTTAAAATTAGGCCTATGAGTAACTCCCAGAGAACCTCTTTTGTTGCTCAAATGTGGCCTCGCTCTCTCTCAGCCAACACAGCAAGCAAACTCACTGCCCTCCCCCTCTCTACACGGGGCATGACTCCCAGGGGTGTAAATCTCCCTGGAAACACGGGACAGAAATCCTAGAATGAACTGAGACTCAGCATCAAAGGATTGAGAAAATCTTCTTGACCAAAAGAGGGAAGAGAGAAATGAGGCAAAATAAAGTGTCAGTGGCTGAGAGATTTCAATCAGAGTTGAGAGGTTATCCTGGAGGTTATTTTACACATTATATAGATATCCCCTTTTTAGTTTATGGTGTATAAGAGTGACTAGAATGAAGTACCTGAAACTGTATAGAACTGTGTTCTAGTAGCCATGTTTCTTGAAGATGATTGTATAATAATATAGCTTTTGCAACGTAACTGGTGATTGTGAAAACATTGTGTCTGATGATCCTTTTATCTATGGTATGGAAAGATGAGTAAAAAAATATGGATAATGAATCACCAAATAATAGGGGGCAAAAAAGGTTAAAATAAACTGAGTAGGTTGATATACTAGTGGTCAATGAAAGGAAGTGGTAAGGGGTATGGCATGTATGAGTTTTTTTTTTCTTTCTTTCTTTTGCTGGAGAGATGCAAATGTTCAAAAAAATGATCATGGTGATGAATACACAACTATGTTATGATATTGTGAACCACTGATTGTAACCATGTTGAGAATGTTTGTACGTCAAGAGTATTTTTATGATTGTTCATTGTTTATTATATATATATATATATAAAAGATCCCACCCAGCAATACTGAATGAGGATTAAAGGAATGGCTTTTCTTGGGTACATCACAGCTTCAAACTGGCACACTGGTGCATTAAATCATTAGTCAGTTGATTACATCTGTGGTTGATTACATCTTCAAACAACAAAGATGTAGCTTCCACCAACAATATAATCCAACCAATTGAAGACTTTTCAGGGAGAGGAGAGACTTTTTCATTGCCTCTTTTCCAGTGAGCCTCTCCTGTGGAGTTTGTCCAGACCCTTTACTGGAGCTGCCAGCCTTACAGCCCTCCCTGTGGATTTTGGACTCTTCCATTCCCACAGCTGCATGAAACACCTTTATAAATCTCATATTTACAGTTATTTCCCTTTGGTTCTGCTCCTCTAGAAAACCCTGACTAATATATAAGGACTCAATGAAAGTGTGTTGAATCCATATTGGGCTTCTTTTCCTTCTGAATTGTGTGGTTATCTTTCCTTTAACAAAGCTCAACTGTAAAAAAGAAATATTTGAGTTAGATTTCCTTATATTCCTTTCCACCATAATGGAAAAGATGAACAAAATATAATTATAACTTAAGGCATGCTTACGGTATGTTAAAACAAGTATATTTCAAAATTCCAAATTTACATAGAGGCAATCTTATCTCTCCACCAGCAATCATTGAAAACACTATTTGGTTCAGGCAGCAGCTCAGATAACCTCAGATATGTCAGTGTATGTGATATTTGGAGACCCAAGATAGTTACTTCATTTTATGTTCATTTGACATTTATGTTAGCAATGCCTCAGGGCAACCTAAACAAAATAAGACAATTCCAACACTGGAAGAAACTTCAAGAAATGACCAGTTGAACTAATAGATGCTTTGTGGGCCCTCATCAATATCTTATATAGAGATGATGCATAAGGGTTAGGTACTGTGATAAGATCATAGATCTTAGAAGATAGTGGGGCATACATACTAAATAAATGTTTATAACGGTGTAGCAGACACAGAGATGTGCAGCTCATATATATTTTCAAGGAAGTACTTTCTGCTTAGCTGCAAGGAGTGTGGTTTGCTGACATCTTCCAGCTATTCACTCCTTTAGGGCCTGCCTCCAATTTTGAACCAGGATTACACTTTTCTTTCAATGACTCTTCTTGCACCAAAGTTTGAGCAAGGTGGTGTTATAATGGCCTAGTCATTTCTACCCATGGTGAGACTCCTGTAATGGATGATCTTTGCCCCAGACGACCCACTGGGTTAGTAGAGACTTTGTCAGCTCCACATGGTGATGGAATGGCTCCACCTGCTCCATACTGCTTCCTTTTCCTTTCTTTCACAAGTATTACTCCATGATACATTCCTTCTTGGAGTAACCAAGCTGCAAGAAAAAACAATAGTAGAATCAGAAGACAGACCTAAACTCGCCCCTTGAGGCAGCTGGTATCCAATATCTGATTGATGTGTGCAGCACAAAATTTGCCCTGGCCTACTTGCCTCAATTAACATATCTTTGAATGGCCATCCCAGTTTCAGAGTGCCCTAAGACCTGGACAAAAGCTGCTGTGGAAACTGCATCACAAGAAGTACTTCTCTCCCTACACCTAGCTGTGGTTTCTGAGAACCCTCCATAATAACCTCATGCACTACAGATCTCAGTGTCTCAGAATCTGTTTCTTGGGGAACTACAGTTTAGGGTACATATTTTCAAGTGTAATTTAGGGTGCAGATTTATAGTAAAGTAGATACCACAGAATTTTTTATTAGAGAAGTTGTGGATTTACAGCGCAATCATGCGTAAAATACATGAGGAGAATACGACCAAGCTATCCCACTACTAGGTATATACCTAGAAGAACTGAAAGCAGGGACTTGAAAAGATGTTTGCACACCAATATTCATAGTGGCTTTATTCACAATTGCCAAAATTCCCATATACCACCCCATCATCCATACCTTGCATTGATGTGGAACATTTGCTACAATTGATGATAGCACATTTTTATGATTGTACTATTGATTAAAGTCCATGATTTAATTTAGGATTCAATGTTTTTGTAGTGCAGTTCCATGGGTTAAAAAACAAACTGTATTCTATTATCATATATATAATCTAACATTTCCTTTTTAAATGATATTAACATATGTGTATATATATATATATATATTTAAGCACTATTAAATGAAAAATGCTCAACATCATTAACTATAGGGAAATGCAAATCAAAACCACAATGAGATGCCATTCTATACCCATTAGAAAGGTTGTTAATTAAAAAAAAGAAAATAACACATATTAGAGAGGATTCAGAGAAAGAGAGACCCTTATTCATTCCTGGTGAGAATGCAAAATGGTGTAGCCACTGTGTTGCAAGAAGTTAAGTATAGAACTACCATATGACCCAGCTATCCCACTACTAGGTATATACCCAGAAGAACTGAAAGCAGAGACTTGAAAAGATGTTTGCACACCAATCTGCATAGTAGCTTTATTCACAATTGCCAAAAGATGGAGTCAACCCAAGTGTCCAGCAACCAATGAGAAGGTAAATAAAACATGTTATATACATGTGTATTAATTTACTAATGTGGCTGGCATGTAATATACAGGGAATGGAACAGCTTTTAAAAGGGGAATTGATTAAGTTATAAGCTTACAGTTCTGAGGCCATAAAATTGTCCAAACTAAGGCATCCAGAGAAAGATACCTTGACTCAAGAAAGGCCGATGGGTCCAGAACACTCTGGCAGCTGGGAAGGCATATGACTGGTGTCTGCTGGTCCTTTAGGTTCTGGTTTCAAACAGCTTCACTGGGGGTATTTTCTTTTTCTGCATCTCCAAATATCTTGGTTTTGTGTTGGCTCTGAACTTTCTCCAAAATGCTTCCTTTTAAAGGATTCTAGTAAACTAGTCAAGACACACCTTAAACGCTTGAGTCACATTTCCATCTTAACAAAAGGTCACACCCACAATTGAGTGGATTATATCTCCATGGAAACAATCTAATCAAAGGTTCCCACCATACAACAATGAATCAGGATTAAAAGACATGGCTTTCCTGGGGTACACAATACTTTTTAACCAGTACAGCATGCAATGGAATATTATTCAGCCATAAAAAGGAATGGGATCTTGATACATATTACAACATGGATGACCTTTGAAAACATCCTGTTGGATGAAATAAGCCAGACACAAAAGGACAAATATTGTATGATATCACTGTTTTGAAACAATTAGAATAAGCAGACTCATAGAATCAGAATCTAGAATATAGGTTATCAGGGGATAGGGGATGGAAGTTAAAGTTTAAAATGTACAACTTTCCTATTTGGAATAATGGAAGTATTTTGGTAGTGAATAGTGGTGATGGTAAAGGATTAATGTTTAGAATACATGAAGAAATCCTTCAATCTAACAAAAAAAGACAAATAACCCAATTAAGAACAGGTAAAAGACTTGAACTTATCCAACAAATAGACAGAGAGAATTATATTAAATTACAAAAAAATATGCCACCATGGCTTCCCTAACCTAATGTTTCTCTCTCCATTAGCGTCCGAACAGATTGCTGTTCTATATATTGGCCATACTGAAGTCCTTTCCATACCCTAAGGCACCATGCTTTTGCTTCCATTTCATGCATTGATTTTTGCATGTCTGCTTTTGGAGGCATCTTCCAGTCTACTTGGAGAACTCCTCCTCTTTCTGCAAAATACAATTCAAGTTGAAGCTTCCTCTCATTCTCTAAAATAATTTGATCATTTTTTCTTTTCTGCCATGCTACATCTAATAAATGCTTCTGGTTTTGTAATTATCACTTGAAAACAGTGAAGTGGGAGGAAAATCCAATTTTGGAAGGAGAATATAAGAAATGACTTTTAAGCATCTTCAATTTCAGAAAACATCTAGGTGCATATGTTCTACAAGCAGCTGAAAATGGGAATTCTGATATGCAGACAGATGTGAATATTGCTGTTCCTTGGTAAAGATATTTATAAAATGCATAGTTGGAGCTTAATCAACTGTGAAATATATGTTAGAAGCAACAGAACCATTAATAGTCTTTATGCATTGTAAAATGATTAGAGGAAACTGAAAGTTGGAAACATCTACTTCGGTTCGTTGTATCCAGTGACTAGTCACCTAGCAACAAGAATCCTGATTGACATGACTAGGCAGCTGTCCTTTGAGATTACTTTTAATAATCCAAAAATATTTCAAATGAATTTCTTTGAATAGAAGACAGAGTTAAGACATTCTAAAATCATAGACCATTTTAGGCTAGGGGCAGTGTAAGGAAAAGAAGCATAATTGTAAATTAGCCAAGGAAGTGAAAAAAGGGAGGTGTATACTAACTGTATAGATAATCTCATTCTATCTTGCACAAATCCATGAGGAAACATAATCATTTTATTGAATGAGCTTAACTTGGTAAAAGCAAGCAGAAAGCAACTTTATTCTTTCTCCCAGCTCTCACTTCAAATTTATTCTCTCTCTTAATAGCTTTGTTGAAGCATAATGCATATAAAATAAACTGCACATATTTAGTGTGTACAATTTGATGTTTGACATTGCCATACACTTGTGAAACCATCCCAGGATAAAACTAATGAACATATTTATCACCCCCCAAAGCTTCTTTGTGCTCCTTGATAATATTTTTCTCCCAATCTTCCTTGAACTTTAATCTCCATCAAGCAACCATCAATCTGCTTTCTATCACTACAGATTAGTTTGCATTTTCAAGAATATTACACAAATGGAATCATAAAGTTTTTATTCTTTCTTAACTGACTCAGTTCACTCAGCATAATTATTTTGATAAACAATCATGTTGTGAGGTAATATCTATAGATCATCCCCTCTTATTTTTGAGATTATTACCTTGAATGAATATACCATCACAATTTGTGTATCAATTCATTTCTTGAAGGATATTTGGGTTGCTTCCAGTTTTCACCAATTACAAATAAAGCTGCTCTGAACATTTCTGTACAAGTCTATTTGGACATATGATTTTATCTCTCTTTTGCAAAAGCCTAGGAGTAGAATGGCTGGGTCATTTGGAAGATGTATGTTTAACGCTGGAAATTGACAAACTCTTTTCTAAAGTGGTTGTAATATATTTCATTCCCACTAATAGTGCATGAGAGTTCCAATTGGTCCACTTTTTGTCAATAAATATATATATGATCAGTCTTTTTAATTTTAGCAATTTCAATAGGAATTTTGTGACATCTCATAGTTTTAATTTGCAGTTTCCTCATGACTAATAATATTGAGCATATTTCATGTGTTTACTTATGTCTTCTATGTATTTTCTTTTATGAAATATATGTTCAAATATTTTACCTATTTTTTTAGTGTTGTTTCTTTCCTTATTATTGTATATTGAGAGTTCTTTATATACTTTCGGTTACAATTCTTTTTCTTGATAGGCGACTTCCAAATATTTTTTGTAATTTTTGTCTTGTCTGTTTATTCTCTTAACACTGTTTTTCAAGGACTAGACATTTTCATCCTTTATGAAGTCCAATTTGTGAAATTATTTTCTTTATGTAAGTACTTTCAGTGTCATATCTAAGAAATCTTTACTTAACCTTGAGTCACAAATATTTTCTTTTACATTTTCCTCAAAAAGTTTTTGTAACTTTAGGTTTTACATTTATGTCTATGATTCATTTTGAGTTAATTTTTGTATGAGTGCAATATTTGAGTGCAATAACGTTCCTTATTTTGCTCATGATTATCCAAGAATTTCAGCATCATGTGTTGAAAGAACATCATTTCCTCCATTAACAACTTTGTTGAAAGTATCTTGATCACAAAGACAGAGGTTTATTTTGGACTTTCTTTTCTGAACTATCGTCTCTTTGTCCATTTTTACATCAATATTACACATTCTTAATAATTTAGCTTTATAATAAGACTGGAAATCATATGCAGTAAGTCCTCCATTTTTTTCTCTTCTTTTAAACATTGTTTTGACTACTCTAGGACATCAGCTCTTGGATTCTGCTTCCAAGACGACAAAGAAAAAAAGAAACAATGGTTGTGCCAAAAAGGGCTATGGCCACGTGCAGCCTATTCTCTGCGCGAACTGCACGTGCTGCATCCCCAAGGGTAAGGCCATTATGAAGGACACCACTGAAATAAAGTAGAGGCTGCAGCCATCAGGGACATTTCCAAAGCAGTATCTTTGCCACCTATGTGCTTCCTAAGCTGTCTGTGAAACTACGTTACTGCATGAACTGTGGCATTCACAGCAAGAAAGCATTATCATTTGAACAGAGTAAAAACAAGATCCTTGTTTAATATGAAGATACATCTGATAAGAAAACTATTAAAAATCATATAAAACTATAAATTTTTAGCCAACCTTATCCACAACCAATAGAATTCACTTCCAACAAGACATTCACAACAAGGTGAATGAATGAAAACCAGTCTCATGAAGCCCCAAAGGAGGACAACCCCACCCTGATTTAGACCTGCAGGTACTGCCCCACGACCTCCACCAAAGCCCATGTAAAAAGCTGAATCCATAAGGACTGAGGAAAAACTACCCTCTGGAAAGAAAATAAAATGGATATTAAACTTTATAGCATGATAAGTGTGTCTGTGCCAGAAAGGTTGGGGGTTTGGCATGTGTCATAATCCTTTCAAATTTTAGTTTAATTTTTAAATCTTGAAATACTTCCAAACTTACAGGACATTTAAAAAATAATATGAGCCCCGTACATAAAACTCCAGCATACCCCTACCCCCCAAATATCTGGATTTACCAATGTTAATATCTTGCCACATTTGCTGTGTCGTTCTATCTATCTATCTATCTATCTATCTATCTATCTATCTATCTATCTATCTATCTATCTATCTATCTACCTATCTATCTATCTATCTATCTATCTATCTAATCTATCTAGCCATCCATCCATCCATTTATCTCTCTATCTATCTATCTCATTTTAGTTTATTTTTTTGGCTCTTTATTTAATGAAGGTGATATAAAAGTTTGAAAGTAAATAGAGGAATTAACATGATTTAAAAAAAAACTTTTTTTTATTTAAAGTGAGGGGGCATTGTCTAAAACAGTAAGGAAAGAGATGGTCAACATACGTATCAAGAAGTATATTGGTCTGATAAGACATTGAATCTTTGTCATCTAGGCAGATTACTCAGATGGTTAAAAACCTTTTATAGCTTGTCACTAGGAGCAAACAAATAACCCAAGAAAACATTATCATTTGAGCAGAGTAAAAACAAGATCCTTGTTTAACATGAAGATACATCTGATAAGAAAACTATTAAAAATCTTATAAAACTATAAATTCTTAGCCAACCTTATTCACAACCAATAGAATTCACTTCCAACAAGACTTCTATAGCTTTCTATATCCATCCATTTTGTCCTACACATCCCTGTTTCTCATTCTGTAACATTCAGTTTATTTTACTTTAGGGGAAAAAGAACTCTCTTTTTTCCTTAACAAAAACACTTCCTGCATACTTTATGTATTAAAATTATCTATTTATCAATCTTAATGTATAGACTCCTCGAGCACATCACTGCCATGAGCCTTTCTTGAGAATAAGGATATTCACTTATGGAACTACTTTAAGTGCAATTAATCAAGTTCAAGGTATTTAACCATGTCTCAACTCTAAGAAGTTCTTGTCCCAAATTCCATGTTTTCTGTACATTGAGTCCAAAACCAGATTTCTCAATTACATTTCATGCATTTACCTCTTAGATCTCTTAGAAAGTAAAAACTGGAGTTACAGACTAAAAAAGAAAAAAGAAAGAAAGAAAAAAATAGAATGAGCTGGTCAATTTCTACATAAAGCCCTTAAAACCCTGCTGGGATTTTAACTGGGACTTCAATGAATCTAAAAATCAGTTGGAAGAGAAATTGAAATCTTAACAATATTGACTCCTCTGATCTATGAGCAGAATGTATCATTCTATTTATTTAGACCTTTTAAAATTTTTATCATAATTTGTTATAGCTTCTAGCATGCCAATCTTGCAAATATTTTATAAAAATTTTCCCTAAATAGTCCATATTCTTGGTGCTATTAAATGGTAATGCTTTTTATATTTCATTTTTCTAATTGTTCTTGGCTAGTTTATGGAAATACAGTTGATTTTGGTATTTTATTATTTATCTTGCAATCTTGCTAGCCTTATATGTTTGTTCTAATAGTATTTTAATGGATTCCATAGCATTTTCTTTAGAAAAAAGTCATCCCATCTGTGAATAAAGACTTCTTTACTTGTTCTCAAATGTGGATGACTTTTACTCATTTTTCTGGGTAGGACCTCCATGAGAAATGATGAGAGTTGGCATTCTTTCCTTATTACTCACCTTAGGGGAAAGCATCTAGTCTTTTACCGTTAAGGATGTTGGTTGCAAGTATAGGTTTCTATGGATATAACTTATCAGGTTGAAAAAGTTCCCTTCTATTTCTAGTTTGTTGAAAGTTTTTATCAGAGATGGATGTCGGATTTTGTCACATACCTTTTTGCATCTATTGAGATGATCATGTAGGGTTTTTTTTTTGTAGTCTTTTAATATGGTAAATTAAATTAATCCTTAGATGTTAAACTGTCCTTAAAGAAGCTGTTGCAGGTCTCTGCTGAAGAATGAGCATCCATATATCATTAATTTATCTATTATTGATTCCAGCCTGCCTAAGAATCAGGTACTATTCTGGATGCTGGGCTTGAAACTGTGAAGAGAACAGAACATAATCTCTGCTGTAGGGTGCCTATAGTCTACTTGGTTAAATGGTTAATAAGCAAATAAATAGATACACACTATGCCAAGTACTTAGAGGTTTTATTAAGAAGGGTTAAGGGATGAGAGTATTAGAAAGGAGGCTGGTGGTATGCTAGTTTTATAAAAGATAGCCAAAAAAGGCTTCTCTCATAATGTGATATTTGAGGAAATATCTGTATAACATGAGGGAGATGTCGGTCAGAAAGAGAGACACTTAAAGAAATGTGAACCTGCTCCAATATGGGTGTCAGGATTGCCAGCAAAAGCATGACTTACATTGACTCTGATGGAAAGTTGTTTTACTAACTTAGAGAAGAGACAGAGTAAGGTCATCTTTGGTAGGTGTCAGTACCCCAAGAGCAGCAGGTCTCAATCCTTGGCCAAGGCAGGGAGATGCTCTATGCACACTACCCTTCTCTTTTGTTTATGTGCTAAAATTCCACTCCCTACCTGCCAAGGACAGAGTTGAATGTGAGTGAGTTGGATGTCAAAAAACATGCCCACTAAAAACCAGACAATCTCCAGTGAATATTTACCTATGGTAGGGACAATTGGAGAAGGAATGCACTGGCAGTCCCCTTATCTACTAGGGATTGTGTTTTATCCCTCCTGGCTAATGCACCTGGTCTTGAACCCTGGATGTATTTGTGGGTCCCAGGTAAAGGCAGCAGGCCATGCTAGGGCTCCCACCTTCCACTAACAGCATTTAGACATCTGGAAGAAGGAAATTTCAGGCAGAAGGAATAATAAGAGCTAAGGTGGCAGATGGTTGGTGCGTTTATGAAACTGCAGAGATCATTATAATTGATCAGTGTGTGATAAATGCTCCTCCATTATTAGTGTTGGTGAGTCCAAACAAAAATTGAGGATGGAAGTAAATTTTAATCCATTTTGAAAAATTCAAGTGGAATATCATGTTCTGATATTACACCAAAATTTTCCAATTGGCAATACAAATATTACAGTATATATGCTAACATTGATATCAATATTTCTTAGTCTAAAATTGAGACAAAAATCTGAGTGAAACAATGTTAATATTAAGCTTATATCTAACCAAGCTTTTGTTCTACATAACACAATTTAATCTATTTTAGTATTTTAGTAACATTTTATTATAAAACACCTTCATGTGAATATTTAGTTTTAATTTCTTTGACATCATTTCATTATTTAGTAGAGTTGTTGCCTCAAATTTCAGCTCCCACCCCCCTGGAAGCATTGCTTTGAAGAGGGAACACATATTGATGGTCATTCTTCTCCTATTTTTTTTCAAATAGGAATAACTCTGAATGGAAGAAGTCTTGAGAATAAATAAACTTTCTGAAGACAAATAAAAATAAGTTATGCTGATAAATAAAGCTAATTGTTTTTTTTCTTAATTGCAGAATGTTTTGGTGTTTATTAAATGTTAATATAGATTGTGACTCTACAAGAGCAGGACATACAATTGACAACAGAAAATCTATTAACAGGTCTAGGAAGTTTTGCTGAAAAAAACAGATTTTGGGAAAACTGTTCTGCAAAAGTCAAGAAAACCTTGGTATTTTGAGTTCCTCTTTAAGTTGTAGGAGTGATAAACAGCTAAGGTGTACATGGCACACCATGAGCTCACAATCAAAAGGTTAGAAATGATACCATTAAAGAATTATAAGCAGAAACTTATAAATTTTTATCATTCACTGTTTTTAATTAACCTTTAAAAGCTATTCATGTAAGAATGCATGGGTCTTGGCTTCCGAAGAGAGCAGAGTTTAAAACAGCTGTGTTCTCTAATGAGGACCACTGGATGCCTCTCTTCTACAGTGTGGCTATGACATTTAAATTTCAATAATACCACATCTACTGAAAGAACCACTAGCTGAGCTTCAAGATGGCACCAGGTAGAAAGATGACATTTTTATTTCTTAATCATTTTTCCTTTGCTCCTAGACATTTCATATTATTACTACTATTTTTCAGTAACATTAATGTAATTGCATCATCACTCAAATGATCTCACTCCAAATTCTCTTTGTAGGACTTTCTATATACTAATGGAATGATTCTTCATCAATGACCTGTATAACTGGCCTTCAAGGAAACAAACAATTAAAAAACAGTAATGTATTTGTTTTCTCTTGCTGCCTAACAAGTTAGTACAAATATAGCAGCTGAAAATAACTCACCTTTAATTTATTACTAATGATTTCTCTAAGTTAGGAGTTAGGGCATAACTTAGCTGGGTCCTCTGTGTAGGATCTCATGAGGCTATAATCAAGGTGTTGGCCAGATTGCATTAGTGAATTCCTTGCAATGGTAGGACTGGCACCTCTGGTTTTTTGCTAGCAATCAGCTCGAGGCTGATCTCAGCAACTAGTGGCTGTCCTCAGTTGCTGACTTCTTGCATATGGTTATCTTCAAAGCCAGCAAGAAAGTCTCTAGAATAATTCTGCTAAAAAGATAGAATCTTACATAACAATAAAATCATGGAAGTGACATCCCATCATCTTTGCCATATTCTATTGGTTAAAAGCAAATCATATGTTTTGTTCAGACTCAACGAGAGGGGGATGCACAGAGATGTGAACTCCAGGAGGCAAAGATAATTCGGGGTCCATCCTAGAGCCTGTTAATCACACAAAGCAAAAACAATATTAAGCTATAGTAATGGACAATTTAGATCTTTAGATGGACTTTCAATATAGTAAGTTGAAAAAATATGGACTTTAGAGCAAGGTGAGACCATAATTGAAACCTAGTATCAGCACTAATTGCCTCTGTGCTTGTGAGTAAGGCAATTATTATTTCTCTGTCTTGATTCATTTAAAGTATGGAGAGGTGTGGATAAAATAAAATCAAATGAGATAATGCTTCTATTTTCAGCATCAGAAATCTCATATTTTTGTAAAGTATCAGTCCCAGGCAAACTAGAAGCTTTGGGTAGGGAACATTTCTTGAAGAATGTTAGAATGGAGGCATAATAATGCTGGTCTGTAAAGAACAGATTTCTACTAGTAGGGTCATCTAACTCAGGCCAGGACTAATGGAGTCAAAGAAGCTTCTCAAAGGAGACGATATGTGAGTAAGAGGACTGGGAAGACAAATACAATTATAAGTCAAAAAAAAGGAGCCAGGAAATGGATTATTGAAAGAGAATGTTTTGTGAGGCAAGGGAGAATTAAGTGTTATGGCAAATTTGGGGAATTCAATGTTAGTATTGTTGGAACATAGACTACACATAGGAAAATGTCAAGAGATGTAGCCTGAGTGATCATCAGTGGTCACAATGACAAGACTTTGAACCACTAAGCAGGATCAAGTGGCAGCACTGGGTCATAAGGTCAGATCTGTCTTTAAGATATATTAGTTTGTATCAGAGTGGAGATAGGCACGACTGTGTGGTTGGCATGAACATTTCTTTGCTCCCCCAGTGCACATTGCTTGAGTCCTTTGAATAGAAATTAACAAAAGCAATGCAAAACAAAACAACAAATATTAAAACTAACCAACCAACAAAACTGCTCTTTTTTTACTAGATAGGTGAAACAGGGGTATATGTAATCTCAGTTAGGTTTTGATAAATCCAGTATATAATCTGGGCTCACTTTTTGAAAAGTGTTTTCATATTCACTCAGCATGTTGCAGAGATGAAATAAAAACAAAAATTTCACACCAACCTCCCCAACCCGTGCACATACTCAAATTGGACTTTATATGTCCAGAAGTCAAGAAATCAATTTAATCATTGTAAGCTCTTTGTAAAGAGAATAAGTAAATTACCATTTAATTGGGTGGTTTAGAATCTGAATCAAGGCTCATTAAATTAGCATTTATAAGTTCTACTTAACTGCTTCAAATTGTGATTCTTATTTTCTAAAATACAAGAAAAGTGAAAGATTTTATCAAAGTTGCCTTCGAAGAAAATATATCATTTTCATACTCCTTTTTCTTTTCATTTTTCTAAACTATGCTCAAGGCCATCATAAAGCTCAATTGCATTTCATTTACCTTAAGAAGTCTTGGATACCATTATTTTTAGAAAATTTAGAAATCCATTTTTTACCACTTTTACATATTAAAATTAAACTTGGTTTTAGAGTTGTGAATAATGAAAATATTTGAAATAGTTTAGATATTAATTTGCTTAAACAATATGTCTCCAGGTACAGAGCATTTGGCACTAAGTTATTAGTAAAATAATCATATAGTGTTGTGTAAAATTAGCTGAAATCCTTCATGTCAATTGTCTTGTTAATCAATTATATTGATATTCTAATTTCTATTTTAAACTTGAGAAAAATAATGGTTGGAAAAGTTCGATGAATCTCTGTATGTCACAATACCAGTTAACAATGGTGCCTGACTAGAAGCAGGCACAGTCCTGGATAATGGCTTATTTTCTAGAACATTTTCCACTATAACCCCATCTATAACACCACACCTACCTTCTTATCTCTTTCCTGTACCTACTCTGAGTTACATACAAAAGAAAATCCATTTGATGGTTTAATTATTTACTCCCTGCTTCCACCTAAAAAGTATTTGACATGATTTTTAAAGAATGCAAAGTAAAAATTAGGAGTAAGCCGTAAAATTGGGTATAGGGTGAAGAGGGGTAGGAAAAGATAAGATGAAGCTAATTGTTAATTTGCTGCTAAGTGCATGTGCTGATGCTGTGTTGTCTCATTAATTTGACAGATTTGGGGTTGGAAATTAATCTCTAAACTTTATAGCAATCACTGAGAAGATTCTCATGCAGTTTCCTGTACTCATAAGATGAAAAGAAACCAGTTTTTCAGAAGAAATCTCTGCTAGTAAAGACTAAGAATTTGTCTCCTTCTGGGGAGTGATGAAATAAGAATGTGCCCTACTGGTAATGGTTGATGGTCTTGACAGAAATTAAACATTTTTTTTAATGAATGTAGACAAAGCCAGTAGAAACGTAGTAACATTAGCAGCGAAAACAGATTATCTATCTAATATAAGTTGTTTTGCAACCATAAAAATGGTGCAAATGTCTTTTTCAGAGTGATCTCTGCTTTCTCATAATATAATACTATCCTTGCTTTAACCTCCCCCTTCTGGAAAACACAAAACAACCACAAAAAAATTAGGTAATCTGTGCTAGTTTGGAAGGATTATGCACCCTAGAAAAGCCATGTTTTGTTCCTGATCCATCTCATGGAGGCAGCCATCTCTTTTAAACCCTGTTCAGTACTATAGGTTGGAAATACAATTAGAATATCTCCGTGGAGATGAGACTCACCCAATTGTGGGTACTAACCTTGGATTAGAGGGAGTTGTAACTCCACCCATTACAGGTGGGTGTTAATTGGTTTACTGGAATCCTTTAAAAGAAGAAGCATTTTGGAAAAATCTTGACAGCCATGGGAGAGCATAAGATCTATAAGAGACAAGAGAGCCCATGCAGCCAGAGATCTTTGTAGATGAATGTCCCTGGGGGAGCTTCATGAAACAAGAAGTCTGGAGAGAAGCTAGCAGATGTCACCATGTTTGCCATGTGCCTTTCCAGTTGAGAGAGAAACCCTGAACGTCATCGGCCTTCTTGAACTAAGGTATCTTTCCCTGATGCTTTAGATTGGTCATTTCTATAGCCTTGTTTGGATTGGGACATTTTCACAGCTTTAGGACTGTAAACTAACAACTTAATAAATTCTGCCATTTAAAAGACATTGCATTTCTGGTATATTGCATTCCAACAGCTAGCAAACTAGAACAGATTTTGGTACAGGAGAAGTGGAGACCTGCTGTGGTTTGCAAATATCAAACATGTTGGAACAGCTTTTTAAATGGATAAAGGGGAAGACTTTGGAAGAGTTGCAGTAAACTTGATAGAGAAGGCCTAGAATGCTTTAAAGAGGTGTTTGGTAGGTATGTGCACTCTAAAGATACTTCTGATAAAGCATTAGATGGAAATGAGGCATATGTTATTTGCCTCTGCAAGGAAGGTGATCCTTGTTTTTAAATGGCAGATAATCTGGCAAAATTTACTACAGACTTTGGCTGGAGAGCAGATCTTAAAAGCCATGAACTTGGCTATTTAGCAGAAGAGATTTCCAAGTTAAATGTGGGAAGTGCAGCCTGGTTTCTCTGCACAGCTTATAGTGAAATGTGACAGGAAAGAGATAAGCTGAGAACTGAACTCGTGGGTACAAAGAAACCAGAAATTGATGTTTTGGAAAATACTGGGCTTCCAGGAAGGGAGACCCCAGAGAATAGTGCCCCACATTAGGATTTAACCAAATGTGGAACCAGTCAGCCATTTCAGAAAAAGTCAGGATTGGAGACAGAGTAATCCAGGAAGGATTTGTGGAAACTCCTTATGTCTGATGGGCATGACCCTTGCTTACTACATAGAAAGCAAATGAGAGTGTTGTGGGGCCTGTTTAAATGGAACTGCTGCCAGTCTGGACTGGTGGGCTCAGAAAAGGGACAATGTGAAGGTAAAATAACTTCAGAGACAGAAGTACAGAAACTAAAGTCTAAAGTCAGGAAATATCAGGTCAGGAGAGTGGACACACTCATGTACTTGGAATAGGTGAGTTTGCCTCAAAGGCAGAGGGTGGGCCTTCCACCTCATTGCAGTGGAAGTTAAGCCACCTCAGGAATTGGAGAGGGTGGAGCACATTCCTTAGGGACTGGGCAGAGCCTGGCTGCCACTGCATGGAGGAGTTGAGCATGTGCCTCAGAGATGGTAGAGAGCCTGGGTGCAGCCCTGATCCTTGGAGAGGGTGGAGCCAAGAAAAATGTGGTCTTCCCAATATCCCTCAAGATTGCATTTGAAGAGAGGAAAGCCAGTGCATAGGCCCTTGGAAAGGGTGGGACTGCTGCTTTCTAAAGCACTGAAGATAAATGACTCTCAGACTTTGAAATCTAATGGAGTTTGTCCTGCAGATTTTCAAAGCTGCTTGAGTCTGGTGACAACTGTGTTCCTTCCAATTTCTCCTTATAGAAATGGGTCCATTTCCTATGACTCCTATAGTCCTATGACTGTTCCTATGACTGTTCCTTCTTTGTATGTTGGCAGCAAATAACTTGTTCTGAGTTTTACAGGTCCACAGCCAGAGGAGAATTTTGCCTTAGAACAGACCGTGCCTGTAACTAACTTTGTGAGATTTTCTACTGTTTTTAACCTTGTATTGTATTTGTGTTTTACTGAAATGCTTTAAGGCTTTCTAATATTGTGATGGAGTGAATGTATTTTTTAGGGTTCATGGGGTGAAATATGCTGGTATGAGAGGATTATGTACCCTAGAAAAGATCCATCTCATGGAGGCAGCCATTTCTTTTTATCCCTATTCAGTACTGTAGGTTGGAAACTCTATTAAAATATCTCCACAGGGATGTGCCTCACGGAATTGTGAGTATTAACCTTGAATTAGAGGGAGTTGTGACTTCATCCATTCCAGGTAGGTCTTGATTAGTTTACTTTTAATCCTTTAAAAGAGGAAGCATTTTGGAAAAAGCTTGACAGCCTCGGGAGATCATGAGATCCAGAAGAGATAAGCGAGTTCTTGAAGCCACAGACCTTTGGAGATAAATGCCCCTGGGGGAGCTTCATGAAATAAAAAGCCTGGAGCGAAGCTAACAGTCATCACCATATTCACCACATGCCTTTCCAGTTGAGAGAGAAACCCTGAACGTCATTGGTCTTCTTGAACCAAGGTGTCTTTCTCTCATGCTTTAAATTGGACATTTCTATAGCCTTGCTTTAATTGGGACATTTTTATGGCCTTAGAACCATGGACTTGCAACTTAATAAATTCCTCCATTTAAAAACCATTCCATTTCTGCTATATCACATCCCAGCAGCTAGAAAACTAGAACAGTATCCAATCACCCCAGTGCTCCTGCTTTATGATAGCATCTTACCTACTTTCCTAATGCCTCCTCAGAATCATCTAGCAAGAAGCACTTTCCAGATTCCCCTTTTTAAGATGCTCCTAATAGTCCCAACCCAGTATTTCTCCCTTATGGTTAGCCAAATAAATAAACTCCATGTGATTATAGGTGTATTCAGAGCCGTCATGAACTGGCAATAATATAGTCTAGAGGAGTTTTCAGAACTCTGACTTAATCCAGAGAAACATTTATATCTGTGCTTAAAAAATTTCTCACAAGACATCATGGAAATCTTGATTGACTGTATGTTTGTGCAAGATATTTTTAAGAGTTTTTATCCCTTAAAACATTGTTATCCTTCAAAATAGTCTCCTTTAAGTGAATAACCAACTTTTCAAATAGTTGTAACTTGGTAATAATCCTTTCACAAGGACCTTAAACAAATTTTCTGTAGACACTGGAGAGTAAAGGGCTTATTCCAGAGATTTTATTGAGATAAAAGTATTTTTGAGTCAGAAAAACATTCCCAGCATGACTGGATCACAAAAATGGTTTTGAAATGGGAACATTTGTTTCACATAAGAAGGGAAACAGTTATTCGAATGCACCCATCCCTGGGAAAATTCACTGGAGAGTTATTTGCTTTTTCAAGGCTGTTTTTAAGGCAGGTTTGGAAATGAAACATTTGTATCTTTTAAACATAAAGCACAATATCTGCCATATTGTAGGAGATGTAATATACCTAAAAAAGAGATTAAGTTTTTAGAAGCAACTATTTCCCTTCTGTATACTAACTGTTTCTTTTTTTTAAGTAATTAATAAATTTTACCTCCAAGTCAAAAAGCTTTTGTTTTTTTTAAGTTGCCCATCGGATACTTATTTTAAAAGTATAGGGATGCTTTCTTATGTTTATGTAATATGAGTCATATCATTGATTTAAAAATTTTACCATCTTATTCAGAGTGTGAAACCCACAAAGTAAAGCAACCTCAGGAAAATGTAAAGGCTGATTAATTAGCTAGTGATTAAGTTGAAACTAAAGGGATCTTATATTTTAATATTTTTCTAGACTGATTCATAATTTTAAACACGGTTTCTGCTCTTTATAAAGCACTTCCTTGAGTTTTCATCTTCCTGTCCTTGTATCCATCCATGATGTGTTTTTTGTTTTTGTTTTTTTGCATGGGCAGGCACGGAGAATCAAATCCAGGTCTCTGGCATGGTAGGCAAGAACTCTGCTTGCAGAGCCACCATGGCCTGTCCCATCCATGATGTTTTAAATATGAATTTTCTGGCATTAAAGAACAAATTTCAGTGTCAAACCTATTTTCCATAAACATATTTAAACTTTCTTCCTGTATCATGATAGCGCTTTGTAAATATATTCAATTTTTTCATAAGGAGTGTAACACAAATATGATATTCTCACTCCAGAACCGAACTCTCAAAATTAGCTCCTAATCTATTTGGGTAGAAATCAATTCCTTAATAAGTGTCATTTACAAAGATGGTATATATCAATACCTAAAGTTTGGAAGCCAGCTCTACCTATAAGTTTTAGAAAATAGGGTGAGTTTTTTTAAATTGTATTAAGATGGTATTATAACCAGGGATCCCCAAATACCAAAATCCTGTACCCGACCACAGCCATCTTTCCAACAGAGTGCTGGAGAGCAATGTATGCACAAGAAACAATGCTCAAAGAAAACAAAGGTAACATTTCATTAATTTTTGGAGCAGTAACGCAAATTTCAGTGCAGTAAATCCTGGTGATCCAAGCAGCATTACATTGAACTTCCCTTTTTCTACACTAGTCAGTAGTTCTGGCACCTGCAAGTTCAAGGGGAAGCTTTCAATGCCTAATACTGGACTATATTACAAATAATTCTCATGGAGTTATTCTATATTTGATAAGTACACATGGAAAAAGAGAAAAGCCTGGGTGGAGAAAAAGATCTGGTCTTTACTACCACAGAAAGGGCCCTTTCATGTGCCAGTGATTTCACCTACTAATGAAAAGTTTCACTCAGTGCCTTTGGGTCTGAATGAGCCCTGAAAACAAATTAATGTTTGCATTGGGAGGATATGGTATATAATCATCTTGCCTATGTTCTCATCTGATGCTCAGGATCCTCTTTAAAGCTCACATGGTTGTTGGAGGAATTTAGTTCTTTGCAACTGTAGGATTAAAGTCTCTGTTTTCTTGCTTCATCTTTTTACATTCAACTTTTTTATGCTCTGTTTTTATGGTATATTTCTTCTTAGAAACATACGGTTGGGTTTTGCTTTTAATTCAGTTTAATACACATAATTTGAATGGAGATATTTATTCCATTGCATTTAATGTAATTATGGGTATACGGATGAGGATTTTGCCTTGTGAGAGGAGTGTCCTGTGGACATTCCTGAGGTATGTGAGCAGGTCTTCCATGAAAAATCTACTCTAACATTCCAATCTCTCTAAGCCTCTGGATCCCCTCATCTGTATTATACCAGGGCAGTTCTGGCATTTCGACCTCAGTTAATGTCATCCACCTTTTGACCCATGTTTCAGCCAACCATCCAAACAAACTGTTAATGCCCTTTCTAACCCCTCAAGCTACAACCTTGAATTTAGAATTTCTGTTTAGTGAGCCCATATCAATAAATTCAGCTTGATCCAACTTTATATTCCTTCCACTATTATCCCACGTATATCCATCCCACACATATTTCCCTAACTTCTGTCTATATAGATTGGGAAACGCATGCAGTTTTTTTGAAGTATAATGTACCACATCATTGATCACACTTTGTACTTCACCTTTTGGGGCCTTTTAGGACTTTAGTTTAGTTATAGGTCTTGAAAAAAGAGATAGTGATGGGTCATGAAAAGAATTAGAAGTTTCTTTCAAGCCAGTTTCCTTATGGCGTACCACAGCAGCTTCATCTGTTGAAATGGGATTAATTGCTCCAGACAGAGGAGTGAGGACTGTTTACCCAGGGTAGGTGGTTACAGATTTAGCATGTACTGAGAAGTTAATTTCTTTAAGTAGGGGTTGGATGGCAGAAATCTCTGGGTGGGCTGGAGACCATGAAGCTGTTTCCCGAAGGCATGCTGGGTGTTGTCAGGTGACTATCTCTTCTGGGCAGTTTGGAGAAAGGGGGCTGTTTCCTTATGACAGACCATTACAGGGCTATCTCGCAAAGACTCAGCAGAATCCAGGCTTTCCATGTCCCCATTGTCATCACTATCAAACCATATTTACCTATCCCAACTTTCAGGATCCATTCTTTTCCAATTAAGCCCTTACTTGAACAGCATGTACCCTTAAAGTTTGAGATTTTAGTTTACATTGTAAATCTGTGACTCACACAATGAGGCTCTGTGTCTGTTTTTCAGATATTTCAAAGCTGCAGCCATAGGAAATAAGATTTTCTTTTGGGCCACACAGGAAACTTTTAGATTATTCATACATCATTTAAATTGCATATTTGAAGCCTTCAGCTCATGCCTTTCCCTTATGACAGTATCTAGCATATCTAACAACAACCAGCCAACATAATTATACCTCTTAACTCCACAGAACCCCATTAAGGTGCAAACTACAATCTCATCCAGAACCTTTCCTCATATGAGCATATGATTAGCAGAATCAAATGGTGATATTTTGCATATCTCTATTGTCAACTCATGCCATGGACTGTTAGTGTCATCTTGATTATTGGAAACAGAGTCTTTAATGCCTCTGAGTCTAATGAGAGTAGAAAACCAATTATTAAAACCCATTTTTAACAATTTTAAGATTGTGTTTTTTAAGAGCCCTGTGACTCCTGGTACCAAACTGTATTACTCAAGTTTCTCCAGAGAACAGAACCAATAGGAGAGATCTGCAACTATGAGATTTATAAAAATATCTCATGCAACCATAGGAATGTGAGAGTCCAAAATCTATAAGGCAGGCTGTAAGGTTGGCAATTCTGATGAAGGATCTTGATGAACTCTACAGGAGAGGCTCAATGGCTGAAGAAGAAATGAAAATTCTCTCTTCTCCCATAAAAGTCCTCAACTGATTGGATCAAACCCAAATGATTGGGTTATCTTGTTGTGGGAGATATGTCATTAGTTGATCATAGATGTAATCAGCCTCAGCTGCAATCAAATGACTGAGGATTTAATAAATTGCCTTCTGGTTTATCAACCAGCTATGAAACAACCCTGAGTAATGATTAGGTCAGTGCTTGCCTGACCAGACAACTGGGCACCATCACCTAGGCAAGTTGACGACAGAACTTAACCATCACACTTTCCTACTTCACTTAAATTCATAATTATAATTTATTTTTCTGTGTGATACTTGATCAAATAAGCCCAAACCAAATATATATTATGTGCAGTAAAATTGAGTCCCTAGGTAATAGCTAATGCTTTATTAAGTAAGATTGTTTTTAGATATTTAAAATATTTTTGTTCACATAAAAATCATTAATGCAAATCTGTTTAAAAGATCAGTATGTTTTTAAACATTGGGTATAATGTCATATCTATTGTCTCACCTTTGCATTTTCTGCACTGCTTTTAGAAAATAACTTTGTAATTTATTAGGTTTTATTTTGATGTTATTGTATGAATATATATAACACATATTGAATTCTTATTTATCTTAAAGAAAAGAATAGAGGTTTCATTGTTCCCATGACTTTTTTTTCACTCTCTCTGTCAGCATTCTTTCTGTCAGAATTCTCTCTCTGTCAGAATTTCATTCCCTTTACAAAGGACTCCAGTAACAGGATTAAGACCCATCTTGACTGATGTGGCCGCACCTTAACTGAAGTAACCTCATCAAAAAGTCCTTCTTTCAATCAGTTCATACCCATATGAATGGATTGAGTTTAAGCACATATTTGTCTGGGGTACATAAAGCTCCAAGTCATCATAATTTGACACTGTTATTTCTGTTCTTCCCTATTTGGATTCTACTGCCAACATTAATTTGGTGATTTATCAGGGGAGACAGATATGGTGGGTTAACTTTCAGTGTTCACAGGTCCCGTACAACCCCAGCACAGTCAAGCCTTCAAAAAGTTCCTCTGTACTGCCTGTGAACTGGAGGCTACCAAATCCCTTCCAAATTCAAGGGTAGGGATTTGAGAAGATTAAAAAATGATCATATAGCCATTGCTACATCCATCTTGCCTTCGAGCATTTTAAACAGCACCTCAAGGAATTTTAACATGTAGGTGGGTCAGAAAACTGCTATTCTGTCGAATATACCCCTGCTACAGGGTCAGCATATGCTGTCACTGTTGAGACATTATAAATTGATCAAATCTTTTTTTAAGTTGAACCTGGAATAAGAGGACCTAGCATATCATTCTAGAAGGCCACTGTTAAGAGATCAGAATTGGCATTCATAGTGAAACCTATTTCTCTCTGGATTTAATACGTAGTAAAGGTAATAGAAGAAAGTATCACTTACTTTAAAATAATTATAAAGTGCTAAGGAATGCAAATATTTTGAAAATTACTTCCAGCTAAGAAGAGTCCATTAATATTCAATTATCTAATTTTGCTTGTGATTAAATAAGCATATTTGAAAGAAAATGTGCTGAATATCATTGTGGACCAGAAAATGGAGTACTTACTGTTGTAAGATCATAATCCATGTTGTTGGGTGGGCCATGGTGGCTCAGAAGGCAGAGTCCTTGCCTGCGATGCTTGAGACCCGGGTTATATTCCCGGTGACTGCCCATTCAAAAAACAAACAAACAAAAACAAAACACATGTTGCTGGCCTCATAAGAATAAGGTAATCGCCAACTATGTCAAGCTCTAACCTTCAAGGGTCTGCCCATCATTCTCTTTGAAGAAAAGGACCATCCCACTAACATCATTTTAATTATAAAGCAGCATTAAGTAAAGGCTATGAAAGGGGCTATCCATTTCAATATCAATCAGGATTAAAAGCTGCCGCTGAATAAAGTTTTAGAAAAAAACCATCAAGTTAGATTAATACATCCTGAGAAACACATTAATCTGATAGACCTAAGTGTATAATTTTTCAGTTGCTAAATTAGCTATTAAAAAAGCTAAAAGCTGTAGCACCAAGAAGACAAGCAAACGGTCTTAAAAATATTTGGAGCCAAAAAGACAATAATCTTTTCTGGCTATCATTGCCACTGATATTATCTAGCAAATAAGCATCACATTTGGCCCAGCCAGACTTGCTAATGATAGCTTTAGTATGTCTAAAATGAAGACAACAAACAAACAGAGAAACAACCCCAAACCAGAACATGTGTCCATTGCAGATGAATAAAGTTATAAATACAGAATCCTGAAAATGGTGCCACAAGCTATATAGCACCCAAAACCCTTAGATGGTGTTATCTACGGATACTAGGATTCACTAAGGCAAGGATAGAACAGATCTTAGAACTATCCTTTTTTGGCCCATTTCCAACATTTTACAGAAAAAGAACACTAATATACAAAATCATATAGTGAGGCAGATATTTGTTGTTATTTAGCTGCCATTCATGTTATGTGTGCATATTTTTTGTTTTTTGGGGTTTTGGATTGCCAATTGAAAATCAACTGTAAACAACTTAAGGATAAAAGTAGCCAGGAAAGGGATTTTGAGCCCTAGTTCAAGCATTACTTGAACAGTTTCCGCACAAACAAATGAATTCCATTTTTGCTTAAGTAAGTTTGATTCATTCATTTGCAATTTAAAGCATGATAATTATCAGAATATCAGAGTGGAGACATATTCTCCCACTGGGAAATCAGGGTGTGGCTATCAGAAGAAGGGTCAAAGGATAATGGAGGGACAAAGCGACAATTGTCCAAAACAATCAGTTAGTTGCAGCAACTGTGTATAGAACGTGTGTCTCTTGACTCTCAATGTAATGCTTACTGGACTTTGTTATCTTAGTACCTGTCTTAATTTCTTAGGCCTCTGTAACAAAGTACCACAATGTGGTGGCTTAAAACAATAGATATTTGTCATCTTATAGTTTGGAGACCAGAAATATGAAGTCAAGGTGTTGGAAGGACCATGCTCCCTTTGACATCTGTATCATTCTACTCTCCTGACTTATGACAGTGGCCAGCCATCCTTGTCCATCCTTCTATCATCACACAGCCACCTTATTCTTGTGTATATCTTCTCCCTCTTTTTTATAAGGATACCAATTATTTTGGGTGAAGGGCCCACCCTAATCCAGCTTGACCTCATTTCAGTGTAACTAGTTCTACCTGAAATGACCTTTCTTCCAAGTAAGTTCACGTTCTGAGGTAGTTGGGATTAAGACATTAGCATTGTTTTTGGACTCTGCCACATCTGAAAAAGGACTGCCTTTCCTATACTTTCTAATAACGCATTCATCAAGTTTTTTCCTAAGAACGCATCAGAAGTAACTTTAGTGTACATATCTCTACCAACAGTTTCTTCAATGCACTATAGGTTTTTTCTATCAAGTACCTCACAATTCTTCCAGCCTTTACCCATTACCCAGTTTCAAAGCTCTTTACACATTTTTGGTATTTGCAATATAAATGCCCCACTTTCCTGGTACCAAAATCTGTTTTAGTTTCCTTGGCTGCTCAATAAATGCCATGCAATGACCCGGCTTAAACAATCAGAATTTATTATCTCCAATTTTGAGGCTAAATAGAAATTCAAATTAAGTCATTATTTCTGGGACTGGCTGCTAGTAACCTGAGTTCCTTATCTTGTCACATGGCAAGGCACATGGTAGCATCTCCAAGTCTTTGCCTTCTATTCCATTGACTTCACCTCTTGCTTCCTGGAGCTCTATATGTGTCTGAATTTCATTTTGTTTATAAAGGACTCCAATAAAAGGATTAAGATTCACCCTGGGTCATATTTTTACTGAAGTAACCTCATCAAAATGTCCTACTTACAATGACTTCATATGCCTAGGAATGGGTTAAGTTTAAGAGCATGTTTTTCTGGGGTATATATACCTCCAATCCACAACAAAAGTGTACAGAAAATAGTGGCAGTGTTGTCAGAATAAACATTTTTTACAACATTAATTTACAAATGTGCTCCATGCTACTAAGTTCAATGGACAATTATCCATCTTCATCTCATTTGACCTAGCATAGGTTTTGATAAAGTTTGCCACTTCCTCCCCTTTGATATACGTTCTTCCCTTGGCTTTTAAGAATACCATACAGCATTTGCTTTTTTCCCAGATCTCTGGTTATTCCCTCCCAGATGGCTTTATTGATCCTTCTCTTCATCCTGACATCTTAGTTTTGGAGTGTCCAAGTGGTAGTCCTTCGTCTTTTCCTTTAAACACAACTCATTCCCTTGGTGGTCTTATCCAGGCTGGTGGCTTTTCAATCTATATACTGATAATTTCTAAATATAAATCTGTATCCCTGA
Source organism: Tamandua tetradactyla (assembly GCF_023851605.1). NCBI lineage: Eukaryota > Metazoa > Chordata > Mammalia > Pilosa > Myrmecophagidae > Tamandua > Tamandua tetradactyla. The sequence continues at coordinate 38,406,279 of NC_135345.1, read as the reverse complement.
CCATTCATTTGAACTCCAGACTCATATGCCCAATTACCCAATCTTTCTACTTGGTTTTATCCTAAACAGACTTAGCATCCAAAACTGAACTATTAACCTTCTCCCCAAAACCTCCTCCACCCCAATTTCTCTTCTCATTTGAGAGCACTTCTGCCTTTTGAATTGCTCAAGCCAAACACCTTGGAGTCAACCTTGGTTCCCTTTTACTCACATTCCCCTTATTAACAATCAAGAAGTCCTTTTGCTGTACTTTCAAGTGATCGAGATTTGACCACTTTTAGGCATATTCACCATCTCTGTCTGAGCCACCATCAGCTGAGATTAGATTACTTCACAGTCTCCTAAATGGTCATCCTGCTTTTATCCTCACTTGCCTCCAAAATAGTCTCTGTATGGCAGGATATGATCCATTTGTTAGACTATGTTGTTTCTCTGCTCAGCATCCTGCAACAGCTCTTCACTGTACTTAATATGATGTAAATAGCAAAACCAAAGTTCTTTCACTCTTCTACCAGATCCTACATGATCTAGTCACTTCCTATTACCTTTCATACTTATTTTCTACAACTCTTCCCTACTTCCACTATCTGAGAGAGCCATACTTCCTCCCTTGTTGTTCATGGAACACTTCAGATATACCTTCCTTTTAGGACCTTTGTTCTAGATATTGTTTCTGGCTGGAATGCTTTTCCCTCAGCCACCTGCTTGGTAAATTCACTCCACTTCTCTAAGTCTTTGCCCAAATCTTACTTTCTTAACAAGAACTACCTGGACCACTCCTTTTAATATTGCAACCTGACAGCAACCCACATCCCTGTCATTCAAGATTTCCCCTTACTTGGGCCTACTTTTTCTTTTGTTCCATGCATTTATAAATTTATAACACGTTACATATTTATTATATCCAATTTATTTATTGGTTGTCTCCTCATGCTAGGATGTAAGTTTCATCGAAGTAGATTTTGACTATTTTGTTTTCTGCTGTGCTCAAAGTGTGTTGCATTGAATTACTTGTTGAATTGAATGAACTTATTCCAAAATAATAGACTTTTGGGGTTATAATCTATATTACACTTTTTTATGCTGCTGGGATGCCTAACACAGTCCCCCAAATAATATGCATATTCAGTATGAGCTCAGGACTCATCATTACTATTACTTCAGGATCACTTGATGCTAGATCCTATTCAATTTAAAATTATATGTTAACTATTCAGTAGGTTCAAAATTTGGTGTTGTGAGAAATATAATAATATAAAAACATGGTCTCCCAAAAACTCACAGTCAAGTGTAAAAAAAAGATACTTTTCATATTTATCTTACCAATGAATTTCTTCCCTAGCTGCAGTCCTTCTTTTCAAAACCAAATGAAATAATTTTTTTCAAGAGTTAAGGCAAAAGATTTTTTCTCCCTATCTTTTCTAATGCTCTTAAGAATTTCAGTAAATGAAACTTGTGGTTATCTGGCTAACGCTTCTCTGGGTGTTAATGGGACCACAAACTCATTTAATTCTGGCTTTTTAAGAAGTTCCCTGGAGGCTAAGCCAGCAAGCTGAGTTATATTAATAGGCTTTCAGCATCACAACCTGTGTACATATTTTTTATGCCACTGGTATAAAATGGTTTAAAGTAAGTAAAATATTACCATTACATTAATATGTGGTGCTGTGCAGTGCTAGGATGTTTAAAACATATTTGAATGATATTTTAAACAAAGTAATAAAGTACACAATCTGCCTCAGGTTGCTACAGCTGAAAAGATATCTATGGAAACCAAACTCAATGACCATGAATGTTAATCCATCTGTATTTTCACAAAATGAAAATCTCAATTCCAACCACATGTTTTGCAAATGCAATCTCCTGTTTAAAGCTGTAAGTCAGTGACTTGTTGTTTAAAATCTGCAAGAAGAACTTTCCCCTAATATTTGTACATCAATGTCATATTCTTTCCAATTTTGTTCTTTTTTTGAAATTTGGGGGGGACTGGCCTTATCTTTAGTGAATAGACAGCTAAGAATGATAGAATTCTGATGCTTGCTGGAAATTTATATAATACTCTAATGCGTACTTATGTGGAATAAGGTTTGATTTAACTGTGTCAGAACTAGGTGTACCATTTCCCAAATACTTGTTTACCACCTCAGCAAACATTCTGAAATGATTAATTTTTTTTGTGGTACTGCTTCATTTTCCTTTGATCAAAATACCTGTTTGTGTTCCTAAACCCATTTTTAAAATGAACTTTTCTGGCAGTGTTTTCTGAATTACTAGTTGAAGGCAGATATCCTATGAAAAGGAAAATTTTGTTTGGGAAAAGAGTAAGGAAATAAAGAGAACTCCTACATGGAATGGGATAGGGTAATGTAACTTCTACTTCTACCCTCTACCTATGCTTTTACCTATAATTATACCTATACTTATGTTTCTATTATTTGCATCTATATCTTCACCTGCCTCTGTATCACCTGTCTCTAAGTTTACATGAGGGCCTATAGACATATTTTTATGAGCCACATTTTTTTCCCATTTAAGATGAATACAGTTATATTGAGTCCCATGGGGGGAAATGCACATTTTTTTAAATTAACAATTATTTTGTAGAATAGAATGTCTTATTTTACTGAATAGAAGAATGTTAAAGAGAAACTTGATATTGTTTTAATCATTAAACCATTAGCATCTTTTCAGCATATCTGAAGAAAACTAGTAATCTGAAGTAGCTGTTGTGTCTCTCAATCTGCAATCAGATCTAGACAGACTATGCAGGCTAGTTTACTTTGACCTTGACAGCATTGAACTGGGGATCTGGAGAGCACCATGAACATTCCAAGAGAGGAGAGAAGCCGGGAAATGGACAGAGAGGCAGATGAAGGGGCTCCAAAGACAACTCTCACCTATTTCATTATTTTTCGAGTCCTAGTCCAAGACATAGCCCAGATTCCTCTTGTTTTGAGTTCTGATATGAAATCTTGATCTTAATCCATTTTCCTTCCTAAAAAATCACTTGATATATGGTGCACAATGTATATACATAAATAGGAACTTTCTAAGAAATGAAATGTATTTATTCAGCCTTTTAAATATGACTAAACTTGCCGTTCATCTTCATCTCAGCCATCATATTTAGAAATTAATGTAACTCACTGTTCTTATTTTTTTTTGACTAAAATAGCCGGAAAGTAGAACATCTTAACTCATGGGAGTTCAGTGTCATGCCCTAGGGAAAGTTAAGAAAGTTGCTCAGAAAGGTTATTAGAGGTCAATTTGCAGTTGCAGGGGTGAATTTGTGTTTATAGTGTGATAAAATTCTATAATTGTGGCTAGTTAGTAATGACAGCCATTTTTTAATGACAGGTGTTTTAAAATTATTTATGAATAATCACTCATTTGCAAAAGAAGAATAACTGCTTGAGTTTAATATGATACTCTATACTCAATATTTGAACAACCGCAGTACTCTAGTTGCTGGCAAAAAAAAAAGTAAGATGTGCTGTTTCTTACTCTCTCTGGTGCCATGGTATTTTGCAACTACGCAAATAGTTACTTCTCAGTAAATGAAAATAAATAAGACTGATTGCTTCTCCCATGGTCTGGGTGTAGTGCAGTTATTGAAAATATTTCCCAGTCATTCTTGTCTCTCCCATCCTTGACAACTATAGTTGTGAGGTGCTATAGTTTGCAGGCTGCATCCTTCACATCTGCAGCTTGTTTTGACCAAGGCTGCAATGTTCATTTATACATGCATCAAACACAGTATGAGTTCCTACTTTTACCAGATAGTAGGCATAGAGAAAGACTCAGTCCTTGTCCTCAACTGACTTATTGTCTTGTAGGGGAAATGTGCTAATTGAAATGTAAAACTACAACAGAATATGATACAAGTGAGATACTGTGAGAGGAAAAACAATGAGCTCTGTGCCTATAACTGACTGACTTATAAGTAAGTTCAGTTCCTCCAGATGGTAGAGGCCACAATTTCTCTTTATACTGTAAGCTTGATGTACTGGCAATAATCTCATACTACTTGATACTCCAAATTCAACTGCCCTCTAGTCAAGGAAGAAAGGACTGGGAGACCAGTTTGTATGCTGAGATTATTCCTTTGTTTTATTTGTTTCATATATTCAGTGATTCATTTGTTGGGCCTGAAGTTGGGCTCTGATGTCCAGCCTCCCTAATTTTGGGAGAACTCTCTTCCCAAGGTACTGGCCTATGAGCCCCTATAGATAACCATAGACTAGGAGTCTGAAGGACTGAAGCCTTCAACAGGGAAGGGAAGATTGCTCTGTTGAATTTATCGAGTTAATATAGAAGGCATTCACCTACCATAAACCAGAGAGAACTCCATCTCAATGTTATCTCCAAAGATCTCTAAACTGTACCACTGCTTGGAAGTCCTTGTCACTACTTGCTTTTTGTGGATTGGATGATGAGCCCAAGTTGAGTTAACTTGAATTATTTATGCCACTTGGCCATGATGTGACTGTCTTTTATAGGGGCAAAGAACACAGACATTGGGACTTCACCCCCAGTAATAATCCTGGTTGTGTTGCTTGTCCACATGTTGTGACTCTGGGGAAGCTAGTTAATCTTTCACTGTCTTATTGCCTCATTTGTAAAATGAGAATAAATTAATACTGACACTTTAGGATTGATGTGATGATTAAACAAATTAAAATACAGAATGCAATAAGATCATTTACCTTAAAGAACCATGATGAAGACCAAAAGCTAAGAGATTTATATTCTTAGTCTAGTTATTTGAATTTCTTTCCCTGGCTATCTGAGGAGTGGGTATTACCCCACTCTTCCTTCTGGTTATTTCTGGGTTCTGAATTATTTTCCTTTCTATTTACCCACTAAGAGCAAACCCTGGGTATTAAAGCTCTGGTTATTTAAGAGCCAATATAATGAAGTGGTTATGAGCACAGAAAGTGGTGCTGGACTGCATTAGTTCAAACATCAACTCAAGCACTTAATGGTTGTGTGATCTTAGGAAAGTTAAACTTTTTGGTTCTTCATTTTCTAGGTATAAAATGATAATAATAATCATATCTACTACATAGATTTGTTGTTAGGATTAAAAGAGTTAATGTATGCTAACCAATACATGGTACACAGTAAGTGCTAAACAAGTGCAAGCTCTTAATATTTATTTATTAGACATTTGTTTTTAAACTGCATCCCTACTATCACACTTTCAAAACAAGATATGATCACTTTAAACCTGGAGAGCTAAGCTGTAAATTCAAATTTCGACTCACATTCAGTTTCATCTATACCATGATTGTTGACCAATCCCAGCAGGTACCAACCTTGAACTTCAATAGCTCCATTTGTCAGAAACCCTTAGAGTTACCACATATGGTCCTGAGTCTTTGCCAGAATTCCCATTGCCAACATTTTGTTCTCTTTCTTTCAATAATACATTCATACATAATAGGCACCTCATTTCAATCGTTATTTCAGGAAATATCCCTATATTTAAGTAGATTAATATAAGTGTGAGACAATTTTCAGTAAAGTTACTGTCCCATCATGGCCCTCCATGATTTGATCTTCAAGGTTTTAGTAAATCTGAATCCTTAGTGACCTATTCTTCTGAAGATAATCAGAAGTGGAGAAATTGGTAAAACAGCCCAAATTCACACAAGGAAGATGTCTATAAATATGCAATCTTTTATTTTAATTAAAAATTGTCAAGTAATTGGTAATTCACATAATTTAATAGCCCAGGTATTACAAGGCTTGCAATGAAAGTTACCCACTGCTATATTCCTTTTAATCTCTAAAGCCCTCTTTTTAAAAGCTCTTTTACTTATTTTGGTACTTACCCTGGTTTTTCTAAATAATAAACTTATACTTATATTTCCTGGCTTATAAATTTTTTATTATTTATTTATTTATTTATTTATTTATTTATTATTTATTTATTTTTGCATGGGCAGGCACCAGGAAGTAAACCCAGGTCTCTGGCATGGTAGGTGAGAACTCTGCCTGCTGAACCACCATGATCCTTGGCTTAAAAATTTTAAACTTTGTTGACTTTCTGCTAGGAAGATAAGGATACAGAACTCTATTTTTTCCTATTTCTTCAAGGTAATAAACACCTTGGAAGTCACTTTTATACACATACAAAGATATACATATGTCTTAGTAAATATTTGTTGTATGAATGAACTCTCAATTATTCAGGGACAGATTACACTAGTTTAAAGATTAATTGGGTTGAGAAGTCATGGTTCATGTGGCTGCACAGTAAAATCACTAGAGATCTTTAAAAAATCCTGACGTTTGAGTCTCATTTCTAAACATTCTAAATTAATCCATCTGGGGTGTGACTTGGGTATTCTAATTTTTAAAAGCTTCCCAGGTAATTCTAATGTGCAGCGAAGTTTGGGAATCACTGATAAATACAGTTTCTTATTGACCTTGAATCAAATTGTGGCCTCCTCTAGGTTAGAGAAGGAGCCAAATCATCTACCATGGGTCCCTTTTATGTGCCTGGTGTGCCTTAACCTTGACAAGTTTTGGCCAGCCAGTGGGCAGGGCATCTTCAAGGGCTTTAGCTTGGGTCTCCAGTCTGGATTCCTCTCACAGGGAGATCATACAGGAAGAGGTCTGGTATGCCGGTGGGTGAGGGTTGATGGCCACTGGAAAATGCTGGCTTGCAAGCTGGTGAGCTGGCAGGTCCTAGGGATTATGCAGAAGTGTAAGGGTGGGTCAGAGGTGAAGGTGAAACAGAGGATGAGCCTCAGTGATCCTGAGAAGGGAAAACCAATGCCTAAGCTTAAAAGGAGAGATTTTGGGAGCCAGAAGGTACTGGAACCAATCATTCTGAAAGGGGATTGACCTTGAAGCTTAGGGGTTTCTGAGGATCCAGACATAAATTCTTTAGTTGTAGGATCTTACTGAGGATGAAGGGAGTGCCTGGGAAGGGTAGGGTAGCCAGGGTGATAGGAGTAGGGCTCAGACAAACAGCTATCCATTAAACAAGACAGACATAGTTCAACATTTTAATGAACTGTATAGCTGTTCTGATGTACAGAGGTTGGATGTCAGTCCTGCTTAGCATACTAACATACTGGGCTGTGACTAGTTGCTTTTGTGCCCCTGTTTGGCTCAAGTGTTGTAAATTAATCTTTAGGCAGAATTTCAACCTGTAATTCAAAAAGTATTTATTTAATTCATTTTTTATTAAACTAAATTTACAGCTAAGAAGAAATAAACAGGACATCATGATAAACAGCAGTGGGGCAGGTTGCTTCCTAGAGGGTTGTCAGGGAAAATTTCTCTGGAAACAAGGCATTTAAGCTGAGACGTGAAGGGTCAGAGGGCTGCAGCCATGGGAAGAGCCAAGGAATAGTGTTTCCAGCAGAGAGAAAGTGGCAAAAGCCATCTTTGTGACTATGAAGAGCTTGGCATCCTGAGAACAGAGAGATTGAATGTGAATAATAGATATAGATATAGATATAGATATAGATATAGATATAGATATAGATATAGATATAGATATAGATATAGATATAGATATAGATATAGATTTTCAGACCAGGGTTCTGTGCAGCATTAGTGCCACATATAAGAAAGTTGATAGATCTATACAGAATGAACTTATATAATCTAGTTCACAGATGCTCATGGAGAATCTTTTATATAGGGCTCTAACAGATCCTGATGGGTATAGGACCACATATCTGCAGTTTTCCATGACATATCTGATTTAAAACATCTTTCTCTTTTCTTTAGAATTATAAGCAGGTCATGTGCTATGAATGTTGCACTGGATAAATAATTCCTATTTCTATAGGTTAGGCCTAAATTTAACTGGGTAGATATTGGCATTGGTTAATGCTGAAGCTAACTAATAATATATGACTTCCAGATATTTCTCTTCCCTTCCAAGTGCAATCGGTAATCACGCACAATTACCATTTACAATCATCTCAGGTCCACAGAGAAAGAAGCCATCCTTGACGGGAAAAACAAAGAGTATGCATGAATGTGAGCAGAATACACTCTTCCCTGGTCTGTGCTTTTCCAAAAGAGGTATACAGATTCAGTTTTTTTTTTTTTTCTTAAATCAGTTTTTGTTGATGTTGTACATTTCAAATGGCTGCTTTGCCATTGCCAGACAAAGTTACTATGAAAGTGGGAATTTGAGTTCTGGCAAATGAAATTAAATTTTTGAGTGAACAAAACCAAGAAAGCAAAAATGATGGTGTGGTTAAAGCCTCCACTCATGACTGCCTCATTATTAGTACCTAGCCTGGGCAAAACCCATTTGAGAACTATCTGTTGCCAGAGAACTGTATGTCTAACCCTGTCCCAGCACCACGTTGCCAACATTTCCTCAGGTAGATAATCCATCAAACATTTCCTACAATGAAAGTAGAGGTGTGCTGGTAAATGTGTAACAGCTAGCTCTCTGGGGAAAAGGCCTTACTTTTCATCATTTAACAATTTTCATGATTTCCGTCTATCAAGGTGATGTTGCTGAGTTGGAAAGAAATGGGTACATTTGAATTTCCTGAGCTGGTAAAAGTGCTTCCAGCACATCACTGGCTCAAAGGATCCTCTTTCTCTGCTCCAGAATTAGACTGGGAGAGAGGAAGGAATCATTATTTTGCTTTGTAGAAATCATCTTCTTCCTTGTTCATGGACTGCGAATTCCTCTTCCTTGTGGAATTTTAAAAACGTTTAAATCTTTTTCAATCCCCTTGGAATGGGTCTTCCCAGGAACTCTACACTACTTCTAGTTCCTCTTATCCCCAATGCAACAACCTAGTTTTATGTCTTCTGCTAGTGCTAATGTGTAATTTAGCTGTCAGGTAGCTAATTGGAGTCCGTCTAATTATGGTTGTGATGTACAAAGAACAATGAGTAGAGGGACAGACCATTAATGACTTAGAAGAAAGGGCAAAATTCCCTGGTGCACTGGCAATGTCCACATAATTTATGGATTTTACTGATTCATTGAGTTGAATGCGGAAAAATAATTAAACATCCTTTGTGGTGTCATGGACACTATGTAACTTGTGGGTTAATTAAGATTCATACTAATACAAGTTGCATACACCTTCTATACCATAAGGTACAGAAAAATTATGTGATTTTTAGGTCATTAAAAATTGTTTTTCATCTTCCTGGTTATGTGACAGAGTGTGAACAAGAGTTAATGGATACAATTTGGATGAATAGGGGCTGACATCAGGCTTGCCAATTCTCCTTTGGAAAATTGCTCACGTATTCCACAGGGTCTGGGAACAAAAATGTCTCCAGTCCTTGAGAGATGATGACACTCAAATGCCATAGGATGGAAGAAAGATGGAAATTTGGGGGTCATAGATAGACAACAAATACATGTAATTTAGGAAATATTCCTATTTATCTTCACAATCTCCATGTCATTCTTCACGTGATAGCTGTAAGTCTGGTTCCATATATTTGAAGCTTTGAAATCAGAGCCCTCATAAAAATCAGCTCAGCTCAACATCTTTACTTCTTCCAATTACCTATGTTATCTTGAAGGAGAATTACGTTTGTCTCAAAAACCTTCCACACACATTTCAAATTCTCAAAGTTCTTTGGTTATGCATAGGTATGCAGCTAATGGCAAAACTATAGAACCATTTTCAAATATCATTATACAGTATTCACTATTATCAGATACCTGTTTTGCTCTTAGAGAGAGAGAGACTTAAGAATATAGCTAGGTATATGAAACTTTCAAATCTTTGAGCTTTAAAAATTATTTAACTTGTTACAGCAGAAATATATTAAAGCTGCAAGTAGAAGAATATTTACTGTATTAAAAATGCGTGGTTCTCAACCTTGGTTTATTAATTGGATGTTTAGCACCACTAAAATAGTCTCAACAAGGCATTTCAGCATCATCTCTTTCCATCATGAAACACTAATAAAGACTATAAAAATGATTTCTTAGCAATTTTGGAAACATGGAAAAGTTTAATATAGAAATCACCTTTCTCCTAACCATTTTTAAAAGAATGGGGATTTCCAAATGAGAAGGAGGGGTTTATCAAAAAGTTACTGGATTATAAATTATGAAAAAGTAGAAACTTCCTTCTGTATAAGACTGTGCATCCTTGGTAATTATCCTACAGATAAATTATGTGGTTAATTGGTAAGATAACCTATAAGTAAATAAAAGTTTGATAAAAAAATATTTCCCTGCTTTATAATTGCTATCTCCATGTTAATCATTAGACAAATGGATTCATTACTGGGTTCAGATGAACACATTTCCAACATGAATTCTTATTGACCTCCTCTAGTCAACTTTCAGGAAGAGACATGGAGGCTCAGTTCTAATGAATATTTATTTCCTGCACAATCTCATGGGGTGACTATGTCATTAATGAGATCATGTAGCTTTCTCTGACTTCTGGGATAAATGTCAATAGAAGTAATAACTCCATGAAATTGGTAGGCACATTAATTGCTTTCCTCAAGGAGCCAAGTAAGAGGTCATTCCAAGAAGGCTTGTAGCACTGCAGCGGCCTGACGAAAAGGGTCACATAATTCAAAGAAAGCATGAAAGTTTAGGCTGCCCTTTTAGGAGAACACATCAATATTTCATTGAAACTAAAGATTGAGCTTGTTGTAATAAAGGAAAACCAGAGCAGGGGACAGGAAGAAGGGTATTTGTGGCCTGGGGAAGAAAGAAGTAATGAAAACACAAGGGGTGAGGGCAAAGAAAGCTATTATGTGTGACCCTTATTTTCTATCCACTGCCAGTGCTTTGAACCCAAACTGCCAATGTTCTATTTCTGGGAGACCAGTTTTGCTGTTTTCTTTGTTCTGTCTGAAGCTGATTTCCTAAAAGCCATACTTCCCTATGAAAAGAGCAATGAAATTCTTTCAACCATTCAAGAGAAAGTAGAATTATCACCTGGAAATTAGCTTTCTCAATCCCCTCCAAATAATTTAGTTACTAGACCAATGTATTTGGTTTGGGTTCTGTGGCAGACTGAATCATGCCCCTTGCAAATATATTTTATTGTATTAGTTTACAATCAATGGCTCTTTACATAATCAGAGTTGTGCATTCATCATCACAATTGATTTTAGAACATTTTCATTATTCCAAAAAGAAAAACCCTTAGCAGTCACCGCTCAGTACCTCTATCCTTCCCTACCTCTGCATAGTCACTAATCTAATTCTGTCTTTGTAAATTTATTTAGATTTATATTTTATATAAATCAAATCATATGTGTAGTACTTTATGTCTGGTTTCATTCAATTAGCATAATATTTTGTTTAATTGTTATTCTTTTAATTATAGAAGTAGTAACTGTACAGAAAAGTCATATAAAAAATACAATGATCCCGCATACTTTGCTATTGTTGACACTTTGTATTAGTGTGTTACCTTTGTCACAATTGATGAAAGAATATTAAGATAGCACCATTAACTATAGTCACTAGTTTAAATTTGGTGTATTTTTCTCATATAACACCCGATTATTAACACCTTGTGATTGTGTCATACATTTGTTATAATTTGTGAAAGAATATTCTCATATTAGCACTATAAACTATAGTCCATAGCCCACAACAGGGTCCACTGTGTTATACAGTCCTCCTAGCTTTCCTTCAAGTAACATATATGACCCCAAATTTCTCCTTTCAACAACATTAACAAACTTAATTCAGTGCTGATAATTACATTTGCAATAATGTGCTATCATCACCACTATCTATTTCCAAATATTTATAATTATTCCAAGTAGAAATTCTGCTTGTATTTTGCATCAACTCCCCATACTCTATCACCCAGTCTTTCCCTGGTAACCTATATTCTAGATTCTAATTCTGTGAGTTTGCTTGGTATAATTAGTTCATACTAGTGAAATCATATACTATTTGTCCTTTTGCATTTTGCTTATTTCACTCAAGATAATGTCCTCAAGATTCATCCATGTTGTCACATGCATCTGTACTTCATTTCTTCTTGTGGCTGAATAATATTCCCTCATAAGTTCATACACATTTTTTATCCATTCATCAGTTGATGAATACTTGGGTTGATTTTGTCTTTTGACAATGTGAATAATACTGCTATGAACATCAGTGGGAAAATGTCTGTTCATGTGTCTGCTTTCAGTTCTCCTGGTTATATACATAGTAGCGGGATCGCAGGATCATACATAGTATATACGTAGTAGCAGGATTGCAGGATCTATATACATAGTAGCAGGATTGCAGGATCATATGGTAATTCTATTCTTAGCTTTCCGAGGAACACCCAAACTGTCTTCCACAGTGGTGCATCATTTTACATTCCCACCAGCAGTGAATGAGCATTCCTATTTCTCTACATCCTCTCCAACACTTGTAGCTTTCTGTTCTTTTAATGGTGGCCATCTAGCAAAATGATTTCTCACTTTGGTTTGATTTTCAATTCTCTAGTAGCCAGTGATGCTCAGCATCTTTTAATTTGCTTTTTAGTCATTTGTATTTTCCCTTTGGAAGTCTTTTGCCCATTTTTTAAATTGGCTGTTGGTCTTTTTACCGTTGAGCTGTAGGATTTCTTTAAACATTCTGGATATTAAGACCTTATCAGATATGTGATTTCCCTCATTGAGTAGGTTGCCATTTCACTTTCTTGTCCTTTGAAGCATGAAAATTTTGAATGTTAATGAGAACCCATTTATATATTTTTTCTTTCATTACTTGTGTTAATGAAAGAAGTCTAAGAAACCATTGCCTTCCACAAGATCTTGAAGATGCTCCCCTACATTTTCTCCCTGAATTTCTTGGTCCTGCTTTTATATTTAGGTCTTCAATACATTTTACATTAATTTTTGTATATGGTGTAAAATAACAGTCCTCTTTTATTTTTCCATATGGGTAAACAGTTCTCTCAGCAGCATTTGTGGAAGAGGCTGTTTTGTCCCAGTTGAATAGACTGGCAGCCTTGTGAAATATCAATTGGTCATGGATGTGAGGATTTATTTCTTAACTCTCAATTTGATTCCATTGATCAATATGGCTATCTTTATGCCAGTACCATGCTGTTTTGACCACTGTAGACTTGTAATATGCTTTAAAGTCAAGACATATGCTTCCTCCAACTTTGTTCTTCTTTTTCAATATGTTTTTGGCTATTTGGGTCCCCTTACCTTTGCAAATAAATTTTTCATTTCTGCAAAGTAGGCTGTTGGAATTTTTATTGGGATTGAGTTGAATCAGTAAACCAATTTGGGTAAATTTGGAAGACTTTATCATATTAATATTATATTTTATTATATATACTTTATAATAATATTTAGTTTTCCAATAAATGAACACAGAATGTCTTTCCATTTATTTAGGTTCTCTTTGGTTGTGTTTAGAAATGTCTGCATTTTTCTTTGTACAAGTCCTTTACATCTTGGTTGAATTTGTTCCTAGATATTTGATTCTTTTTTTTAAGTTGCTATTGTAAGGTAATTTTTTCCCAAGATTTCCTTCTCGCATTGTTCATTACTTATATGTAGAGACACTACTGCTTTTTATGTGTTTTTCTTGTATTCTGCCACTTTGCTGAACTTATTTATTAGATCTAGTAACCGCATCTTAGATTTTTCAGAACTTCCATAAATAAGATCATGGTATCTTCAAATAGTGAAAATTTTACTTTCTCCTTTCCCTTTTGAGTGCCTTTAATTTCTTTTCCTTTCTTAACTGCTCTATCTAGAACTTCTAGCATGATTTTGAATAACAGTGGTAATAGTGGGCACCCTTGTATTGTTCCAGATCTCAGAGGAAAACTTTCAGTCTTTCACCATTGAGTATGGTCTTAGCTGTGGGTTTTGCATTTATTGCCTTTATCATGTTGAGAAAGATTCCTTCTATTCCTATATTTTAAAGTGTTTTTTATCAAGAAGATTTTTGTTTTGCTGGATTTTGTCAAATGCCTTTTCTGCATCAATTGAGATGATCATGTGGTTCTCCCCTTTAATTTGTTAATGTGTATTGCATTAATTGATTTTCTTGTCTTGAAACACCCTGCATAACTGGGATAAAACCCACTTGATCATGATATATAATCCATTTAATGTGCTGTTGGATTCAATTTACATGTATTTCATTAAATATTTTTCATCTATTTTCATTAAAGAAATTTGTAATTTTCTTTTTTTTTTTGTAGTATCTTTATTTGGCTTCGATTTAGTATGATCTTGGCTTCATAGAATGAGTTAGGTAGTGCTCTAGCCTCTTCAATTATTTTGAAGAGTTTGAGCATGATTGGCATTAATTCTTGGAATGATTGGTAGAATTCACCTGCGAAGTCATCTGGTTCTGGACTTTTCATTATTGGGAGGTTTTTGATGACTGATTCATTTTCTTTACCTATAATTGGTCTTTTGAAGTCTTCTATTTCTTCTACAGTCAGCACTGGCTGTTCGTGTGCTTCTAGGAATTTGTCCATTTCATCTAAGCTGTCTAATTTGCTGGCATGCTGTTATTCATATCCTCTTCTGATCCTTTTTATTTAGGTAGGGTGAGTATTAATGCCCCCCTTTTCATTTCCGATTTTATTTGCATTTTCTCTCTGTTTTTTATTGTCAGTCTACTTTAGTGTTTGTCAATTTTATTGATTTTTTCAAAGAAAAAACTATTGTTTCTGTTAGTTCTCTCTATTTTTTTTTCTCAGTGTCATTTATGTCTGCTTTAATCTTTCTTATTTCTTTATCTTTGGGATTAGTTTGCTGTTCTTTTTCTCATAGCCCCAGGTGTGCACTTAGTTTTTGACTTTTAGCTTTTTCTTCTTTTTCTTTTTTTTCTACATGGGCAGGCACTGGGAATCGAACCTGGGTCCTCTGGCATCGCAGGCAAGCATTTCTGCCTGCTGAGCCACCGTGGCCCGCCCTTTCTTCTTTTTCAATGTATGTATTTAGGGCTATTAATTTTCCTCTCAGCAGCATCCTTTAGTTTTTTGTGTTTTTTGTTTTTGTTTTTGTTTTTTTTTTGCATGGACAGGCCTAGAAATCAAACCCAGGTCTCTAGCATAGCAGGCAAGAATTCTGCCACCGAGCCACCATCAAACCACCCTAGAACACATTTCTTTTCTTTTCTTTCTTTCTTTTTTTTTTTGCATGGGCAGACACTGGGAATTGAACCCAGGTCTCCATCCTGGCAGGCGAGAACTCTGCCACTGTACCACCATTGCCTACCCTATAAGTTTTGGTATGTTGTGTTCTTGTTTTCATTTGTCTTGAGATATTTATTGATTTCTCTTGCAATTTCTTATTTGACCCACTGATTGTTTAAGAGTTTGTGGTTCAACTTCCACATATTTTTGTATTTCCCAGTTCTCTGCCTGTTATTGAGTTCCAGCTTTATTCCACTGTGGTCAGAGAAAATGCTTTGTGTAATTTCAACCCTTGTGAACCTATCAAGAATTGTTTTTTTACCCAACATGTGGTCTGTTCTGGAGAATGATCCATGAGCACTTGAGAAGAATTTATTTCAAGCTGTTTTGGGGTACATTGTTCTATGTATGTCTATTAGGTCTAGTTAATTTAAAATATTAGTCAAGTTCTCTGTTTTCTTATTGATCCTCTCTCTAGATGTACTAGCTCTAGATGAGAGTAATGTATTGAAGTCTCCAATCATTATTGTAGAGACACCTATTTTTCCTTTCAGTTTTGCTAGTGTTTGCCTCACATATTTTGGGGGACATGGTTAAGTGCATAAATATTACCTTTGTTAATTTTTCCTGGTTGATTGCCCCTTTTATTAACATATAATGTTTTTCTTTGTCTGTTATAACTAGTTCGCATTTAATGTATATTTTGTATGATATTAGTATAGCTGCCCCAGCTCTTTTTGGTTATTCTTTACATGGAATATCTTTTTCCAACCTTTCACTTTCAATCTATTTTTGTCTTAGGGATTAAGGTAAGTCTCTTATAGACACTATATATGTGAATCATACTTTTTAATCCATTTTACCAATCTATATCTTTTGATTGGGGAGTTTAATCCATTAACTTTCAGTGTTATTACTGAAAAAGGAGTAGTTCCTTCAACCATTTTATTCCTTTGTTTTTATATGTCATAGCTTATCTTTGTCTCTCATTTTTTTTTTTTACCCTTTTAGTTATCCTTATGGATACTCTTCTCCAATCCACTCTCTCCTCCCCTTTCTTTTTGGCCTACAGAACTCCCATTGGTATTTACTGTAGGACCCATCTCTTGTTGATGAACTCTCTTAGTTTTGGTTCATCTGAATATTTTAATCTCCATCATTTTTGAAGGATAGTTTTTGGCTGGCAGTTTTTCCTTTCAGTGCCTTAAATATATCATACCACTGCCTTCATGCTTCCATGATTTCTGATTAAACATTGGAACTTAGTCTTATTGCAATTCCCTTGTATGTGATGAATCACTTTTCTCTTGTTGCTTTCAGTATTCTCTTCTTGTCTTTGGTATTTGACATTCTGATTAGTATGTATCTTGAAGTAGTTCTATTAGGATTTAATCTGTTTGGAGTATGTTATGCTTCTTGGAAATGTATATTTACATGTTTCATAAGAGTTGGGAAATTTTTAGCTGTTATTTGCTCAGATATTCTTTCTGCACCTTTTTCCTTCTCTTTTCTTTCTTGGACAACCTTGACACATATGTTCACATACTTCATGTTGGCATTAAAATCCCTGAGGCTCTGCTCTTCTTCTATCCTTAAGATTTTCATTGTCCTGTCTTCTAGTTCACTTATTCTTTTGTCTGCCTGTTCAATTCTGCTTTTGAATGTCTCTAGTGTATTTGTAATCTCTCCTAATATGCTTTCATTCCCATAATTTCTGCTATTTCTTTTCATACTTTCAATTTCTTCTTTATGCTCACCCAGTGTCTTCTTAATGTCCTTTATCTCTGTAGCCATTTTCTTTCATCTATTTGAATTTTATTCAACACCTTTGGTTAGTTGTTCCAAATTCTGTATCTTCTCTGAAGTTTTATTTTTTTTTCCTTTGAGTGAATCATATCTTCTTGTTTCCTATAGTGGCTTGTAATATTTTGCTTGTATCTAGTCATCTGAGTAGCTTGATGAGTTTACTCTGAGGTCAGTTTATTTCTCTTGTCTAGAGTTTTATATTGCTGATTGTTTTTGTGTTAAGTCTCTTCTTTGATGCTTAGTTCAACTTATTCTAGACCTTTAGAATTTCTTGTTTAATCAATTCAATTTTTCCAGCTCTTTTTCATCTGATGCTTGCCCTGAAAGTCTCGTACAACTGTTAAGGTTGTTTTTACTCTTTTACCTAGGGTTTCCTTATTGGATGGATTTGTTCTCTATCTGTTCTTTGGCATTCAGTTCAACTTTTCTAAACCTTTAGCATAGGTTCCTTTTAACTGATCAGAATTTTTCAGTTCTTGTTTCTCTGTCTCTTGTCCTGTCTATATGGAGGCTTTTATTGAAAAGGGTCTCCTAAGATATGATCAATTCCAATCAGAGTTACACCCTTGGAGAAACAAGCAAGGATTCACAGGAGATGAGAGGAAAAGTCACTGAAATCCAAACCCAGGAGAAAAGCACCAACAGACATTGACATGTGCCTTTTCATGGGACAGAGGAATCATGGGTGCCACTTGCCTTTCTTCAGAGAAGGTATCCCCTTGCTGATGCCTTAATTGAGACATTTTTCATGGTCTTAGAATTTGTAACTTAATAAATCCCCGTTGTTAAAAGCCAGTCCATTTCTGGTATATTGCATCTCTGTAGCCTTAGCAAACCAAAACAATAGTCATCAGGAGTTTATTTGCTTATTTGTGTAAAATTTTTAGCATAATGTAAAAGTATATTGGATACTAGATATTGCTATTAAAAATCTGGTTCATAGTTTTCACTGGATAAACAGAAATGATCTTCTTTCACTGTATTATCCTGTGAAAATCTTACAAGTAATAATTCTATGGCTTTAATTCTCAAATATTTTTAGAAGTGGGGCTGGACTGTGCTCAGAAACTTTATAGTTATCACAGCTAAAAATTGTGGGAGTGGGCCACGGTGGCTCAGCAGGCACAGTTCTCACCTGCCGTGCCAGAGGACTGGAATTCGATTCCCAGTGCCTGTCCATGTAAAAAGAAAAAAAATTGTAGGAGCATGATACTCTTTTGCCTCCCTTCTCTCCCATAATAAAAGAGAAGCTTTATGCTAAATGTTTATTTCATTTCTCAGTGGAATAAGATAATTTCAGTAGTCAAAGTGCAGATCTTTAAATGGTGATTAGGAAAATAAAGATTGGAGGACAGAATAATTATTCTGTCTTAATTTCTTTGTCAAATATAGTTATACTCTCATTTAATTAATCCAATGACCCCTTCTTTTTCTAGTGAGATTTTCAATTTTAGTCAAAAAACTAGGTTTATTTATAGCCATTTTGATGGGATTAATAGGCCCAACTGCATAAAAATGAATTTCAGTATGCTCTGATTTAATTTTTTTAGAATACAGATTCCCAAATTAAGGCACTGTACTATATGTGTTTATATTGGCATACTCAGTTTTATAGAAGAGTTCCTAATTTTCATAACACCATTAACAATTTGATCCAACCCAAAGCATTGCATTGATTCTTTTACAATACCATATTGCATCTAAACATCTCTTCCTGAGTTATTTGTAATTAAGTCACTATTTCGCTCTCCATGTATAAATAGTGTCCAGAATTTATGCTGGCTGTTTCACACAGCTCTGAATGATATGCAAAGACTTCAGGAGTGAACTCGCTGAC
This sequence comes from Tamandua tetradactyla, assembly GCF_023851605.1. Classification (NCBI taxonomy): domain Eukaryota; kingdom Metazoa; phylum Chordata; class Mammalia; order Pilosa; family Myrmecophagidae; genus Tamandua; species Tamandua tetradactyla. The sequence continues at coordinate 38,387,529 of NC_135345.1, read as the reverse complement.
AGCTGGCATAAATCAGATAGCAGATATTCCAACCTGGATCAGACATTGGCATTAAACTCATTGGGTTTAAGTCTGCTCTCATCATTAAATAAGTTAGCAATACAGAATGAAATGGAAAATAAACTAGGCCTCCAGTTTCAGGTCTGATATGTAAAGAGCTTGGAAGTCATTTTTTTTCTATCCTGGCCAGAAGAAAAAGCTGGATCTACTGAAAATCAGTTACTTTACTTGGGCATATCTGAAAACTGAGGTCACAGGGAAAATTGATACACCAAAATTTCGGGGCAGGTACATTCAGAGAGTCACTGCTGAGTTTTGTTTATCTGGAGAAGAAGCCATTGAAAACATAAACTGATAGGAACTCTTAAGTGACAATTTTATCCAATGGCTGAAGGCTGAGTGTAGACTAACATGAGAAGGAGAAACATCTTCAGGTCATATTTATAGGTGGTCTCATACTTTTGCAGCCTTTAAACTATAGCAAGCCCACCAGATAATCATTGTGAAGATGTCAGTAAGATTCTCTCATGGCTCTGGCAAGAGTAATCTTTGTGAAATATATCTAGAATCATTTTCATAATAACAAACTACTCTTCATGAGTAAGCACTTTATCAGAGCTTCTGCTACATGGGGAAAGGGAATTTATCAAACTCTTGCCATCTTCCTTTCTCATCAATGCGCGGGAAATAGTCAACAAAGGCAAGGGCTTCAAAGAAAAATGGGAAACATGACAGCCAGGAAAGGGTGTGGGAGGCAGAGGGAACAAAAGAAATACTCCTGGAGAAACTTGTGATGCTCATAGATCAGAAAGTCAGGCCCACTGAAAGAGTAAGATTTAATTGGAAAATTATAAAATACTGCTCCTCCTGGACATTTTACTGCCATACGGTAGTGGCTTTCCAAAAGATATGTTGCTAGAGAAGGCATTGACATGCTTGGTGGCCATCTCTCAGCCCTCAGCCACCCTCGTTTTTCCTCCCTCTTGCTTTTTTGCATGCAGATATTTATATATGTTTCCATTTTACAGCCCAGAGAGGCCTGATCATACCTTGAACCTGAAAACAGGGACAAACAGTCCCAACTGCTTTTCAGTGCATGAACTCTGCACAAAGGTTGCTTGATGTATCATTTTGCCTGAATGGCAGGACTCCCTCCCGGGGTCCTGTATAAACACCCAGCTCTTAGGCAACACAGCAGTCCCTACTCTCCAATGCCAAAGAGAGTGTGGAGGGCTGCCATCCCCTGACCCTTACTGAGCTGCCATCAACTCGTAACCAAGAAATTAGGATTTAAGGGATGATTTTGATTACTGAATCATTACATAGACATTCCTTTTTGCTTTCTGGTATACTTGTATTTCAGAAAAATACCTGAAATCTCTAAATTGTAATCCAGCTGCCTTGATCTCTGATAATGGTTGTATAGCCTTTATCTCCTGGTCCTGTGACTGAAAATCTTGTGACTAATCTTCATTTGTACCCAGTTATCCAGTTTTTCAACTTTAGAGTCTTGTACTCACTAAAGGCAGTCCCTGATGTTTATTAGTGAAGGGTTTTTGCTCAGCCCAGAACTAATTCACCAGAAGTTCAAAGTTACCTTGGTAACTGAGACTGGATCTAACTAAAATAGGCCCACGTGACATGTGCAGTAGTTTAGACTTTAAGCTACCAGTCACTTATACCCCATTCTGCCATTTTCTTATATACTTTCTGTGGCTGAGCATGCAATCAATCTATGCATCTCAATAATTAGATCACCTCTAATTACATCATCTGGGGCCACTGTGCTTGTTCTCCTAAATCCTGCCAATCTTTTTCTCTAATAAATTTTTCAGAATTACTGCAATTCCGGGAGTGATAGGCCTTTTGCTTTCCTACTCTGTAATGAGTAATTAATTTTCTTTCTTTGAAACCTTGGTGTCTCAGGAATTGGTTATTGAGTGTGTCAGGCAAAAGAATCCCATGGCCTTTGTCCAGTAACATGCTGATTCTAACAATGAAGTTATCCTCTATAGGGAACCAGACATGATGGAACCTCTTCCCCCGTTCTTTTCTTAAAAATTAATTAAATAGGAATGGTAGGTTTACAGAAAAATCATGCTTAAAATACAGAGTTCTCACATACCACCCAATTGTTAACACTTTGCCTTAAATATATAGTGTAGTATATTTGTTGCAATTTATGAAAGAAATTTGGACACTTTCTGTTGTGTAAGTAAAAAATTAGTCATTTGTTGAGAATCTCTGTTGTGCCTGAGATTGTGTTCCCTTGATGTACCATACAGCAACTTATTCCACAGAGTTTTGGCATAGTGTGAAGGGTATACAGATTCTTTGGTGATTCTTTTTGTTGCTTTTGCTTTCCTTTTGTACAGAAGCATCTTGGGCAGCACAGGAATCATGGTTCTGTGAGCAAAAGTGAAGAGTCACCCCCACCCTAATAGCCTGGGGAGATATGTACTGACCCTGCTAGGTACCTGGTATGTGTTATCTTCATCCTCTGGGGAATGGTGGTGATAAATGGGGCTTTGGGAATCCTCCAGTGAATGTCAGGGATTTGGTTAGCTAGTGCTCACAGAGATCAGTAAGGTTGGAGCGTCGATGCCCAACATGTACTCCCCTGGATCATGGTCTCTTTTATCTGTTTTCATTCTGGAACCAGGCACACCTGCACTAAGGCTACCCACACTGATCTCGAGGTTAGTGTAAGACTGGCCATTATTCAAAGGACTGAAAGAACTGAAGACAAGGACCTGGAGATGAAAGTATGAGCTTATAAGGAGAATGAGATATGGAATATGAAAGACAGGTTTGGACAGAGAATATGGGAGAGGATCTGCTCTTGTGGCTGACCTGAGTTTATGATGATGGCACCTCTACGACCCTGATCAACCAAGATGAATGAAAGGGTCTTGGCCACCTCACGTACACCCTGTTCTTCAAAGAACTCTCAGTGAGTTGGAGTTAAGGGAAAAGGTGAGGGTAGGGAATGAGTGGCTTATGGTACAGCCACAGCCTATGTTTGAGTGGATACTTAAGGCAGTTAGGTGAATGTGTCCTGCTCTGGGTGTTCTCTGCTGAGTTCTGACTGAACCTTGAAGTGATGGGAAGGAGGATGTGGTCATGCTGCAACAACTGGGTGTTGGCACATGGATATTCTACTCATGCAGAGGGATTTAGTCCTTACCAGATTCCCATTTTAAAAAAATTTTTTTATTAATTAAAAAAAAGATTAACTAACACAACATTTAGAAATCATTCCATTCTACATATGCAATCAATAATTCTTAATATCATCACATAGATGTATGATCATTATTTCTTAGTACATTTGCATCGACTTAGAAAAAGAAATAGCAAGACAACAGAAAAAGAAATAAAATGATAATGTAGAGAAAAAATAAAAATAAAAAATACAAAAAATATATAAAAAAACACACAAACAAACAAACAAAAAACTATAGCTCAGATGCAGCTTCATTCAGTGTTTTAACATAATTACATTACAATTAGGTACTATTGTGCTGTCCATTTTTGAGTTTTTGTATCTAGTCCTGTTGCACAGTCTGTATCCCTTCAGCTCCAATTACCCATTATCTTACCCTGTTTCTAACTCCTGATGGTCTCTGTTACCAATGACATATTCCAAGTTTATTCTCTAATGTCGGTTCACATCAGTGGGACCATACAGTATTTGTCCTTTAGTTTTTGGCTAGTCTCACTCAGCATAATGTTCTCTAGGTCCATCCATGTTATTACATACTTCATAAGTTTATTCTGTCTTAAAGCTGCATAATATAACATCGTATGTATATACCACAGTTTGTTTAGCCACTCGTCTGTTGATGGACATTTTGGCTGTTTCCATTTCTTTGCAATTGTAAATAATGCTGCTATAAACATTGGTGTGCAAATGTCCATTGTGTCTTTGCCCTTAAGTCTTCTGAGTAGATACCTAGCAATGGTATTGCTGGGTCGTATGGCAATTCTATATTCAGCTTTTTGAGGAACCGCCAAACTGCCTTCCACAGTGGTTGCACCATTTGACATTCCCACCAACAGTGGATGAATGTGCCTCTTTCTCCGCATCCTCTCCAGCACTTGTCATCTTTTGTTTTGTTGATAATGGCCATTCTGGTGGGTGTGAGATGATATCTCATTGTGGTTTTGATTTGCATTTCTCTAATGGCCAGGGACATTGAGCATCTCTTCATGTGCCTTTTGGCCATTTGTATTTCCTCTTCTGAGAGGTGTCTGTTCAAGTCTTTTTCCCATTTTGTAATTGGGTTGGCTGTCTTTTTGTTGTTGAGTTGAACACTCTCTTTATAAATTCTGGATACTAGACCTTTATCTGATATGTCGTTTCCAAATATTGTCTCCCATTGTGTAGGCTGTCTTTCTACTTTTTTGATGAAGTTCTTTGATGCACAAAAGTGTTTAATTTTGAGGAGCTCCCATTTATTTATTTCTTCAGTGCTCTTGCTTTAGGTTTAAGGTCCATAAAATCACCTCCAATTGTAAGTTTCATAAGATATCTCCCTACATTTTCCTCTAACTGTTTTATGGTCTTAGACCTAATGTTCAGATCTTTGATCCATTTTGAGTTAACTTTTGTATAGGGTGTGAGATATGGGTCCTCTTTCATTCTTTTGCATATGGATATCCAGTTCTGTAGGCACCATTTATTGAAGAGACTGTTCTGTCCCAGGTGAATTGGCTTGACTGCCTTATCAAAGATCAAATGTCCATAGATGAGAGGGTCTATATCTGAGCACTCTATTCGATTCCATTGGTCGATATATCTATCTTTATGCCAATACCATGCAGTTTTGACCACTGTGACTTCATAATATGCCTTAAAGTCCGGCAGCTTGAGACCTCCAGCTTCGTTTTTTTTCTCAAGATACTTTTAGCAATTTGGGGCACCCTGCCCTTCCAGATAAATTTGCTTATTGGTTTTTCTATTTCTGAAAAATAAGCTGTTGGGATTTTGATTGGTATTGCATTGAATCTGTAAATCAATTTAGGTAGGATTGACATCTTAACTCTATTTAGTCTTCCAATCCATGAACATGGTATGCCCTTCCATCTATTTAGGCCTTCTGTGATTTCTTTTAACAGTTTTTGTAGTTTTCTTTGTATAGGTCTTTTGTCTCTTTAGTTAAATTTATTCCTAAGTACTTTATTCTTTTAGTTGCAATTGTAAATGGAATTCGTTTCTTGATTTCCCCCTCAGCTTGTTCATTGCTAGTGTATAGAAACGCTACATATTTTTGAATGTTGATCTTGTAACCTGCTACTTTGCTGTACACATTTATTAGCTCTAATAGTTTTGTTGTGGATTTTTCCGGTTTTTCGACGTATAGTATCATATTGTCTGCAAACAGTGATAGTTTTACTTCTTCCTTTCCTATTTTGATGCCTTGTATTTCTTTTTCTTGTCTAATTGCTCTGGCTAAAACCTCCAACACAATGTTGAATAATAGTGGTGATAATGGACATCCTTGTCTTGTTCCTGATCTTAGGGGGAAAGTTTTCAATGTTTCCCCATTGAGGACGATATTAGTTCTGGGTTTTTTATATATTCCCTCTATCATTTTAAGGAAGTTCCCTTGTATTCCTATCCTTTGAAGTGTTTTCAACAGGAAAGGATGTTGAATCTTGTCAAATGCCTTCTCTGCATCAATTGAGATGATCATGTGATTTTTCTGCTTTGATTTGTTGATATGTTGATATTGATTTTCTTATGTTGAACCATCCTTGCATACCTGGGATGAATCCTACTTGGTCATGATGTATAATTCTTTTAATGTGTTGCTGGATTCGATCTGCTAGAATTTTGTTGAGGATTTTTGCATCTATATTCATTAGAGAGATTGGTCTGTAGTTTTCTTTTTTGTAATATCTTTGCCTGGTTTTGGTATGAGGGTGATATTGGCTTCATAGAATGAATTAGGTAGCTTTCCCTCCACTTCGATTTTTTTGAAGAGTTTGAGGAGAGTTGGTACTAATTCTTTCTGGAATGTTTGGTAGAATTCACATGTGAAGCCGTCTGGTCCTGGACTTTTCTTTTTGGGAAGCTTTTGAATGACTGATCGATTTCTTTACTTGTGACTGGTTTGTTGAAGTCATCTATTTCTTCTTGAGTCAGAGTTGGTTGTTCATGCCTTTCTAGGAACTTGTCCATTTCATCTACATTGTTGTATTTATTAGCGTAAAGTTGTTCATAGTATCCTGGTATTACCTCCTTTATTTCTGTGAGGTCAGTGGTTATGTCTCCTCTTCCATTTCTGATCTTATTTATTTGCGTCCTCTCTCTTCTTCTTTTTGTCAATCTTGCTAAGGGCCCATTAATCTTGTTGATTTTCTCATAGAACCAACTTCTGGTCTTATTGATTTTCTCTATTGTTTTCATGTTCTCAATTTCATTTATTTCTGCTCTAATCTTTGTTATTCCTTTCCTTTTGCTTGCTTTGGGGTTAGTTTGTTGTTCTTTCTCCAGTTCTTCCAAGTGGACAGTTAATTCCTGAATTTTTGCCTTTTCTTCTTTTCTGATATAGGCATTTAGGGCAATAAATTTCCCTCTTAGCACTGCCTTTGCTGTGTCCCATAAGTTTTGATATGTTGTGTTTTCATTTTCATTCACCTCGAGATATTTACTAATTTCTCTTGTAATTTCTTCCTTGACCCACTCGTTGTTTAAGAGTGTGTTGTTGAGCCTCCACGTATTTGTGAATATTCTGGCACTCTGCTTATTATTGATTTCCAACTTCATTTCTTTATGATCTGAGAAAGTGTTGTGTATGATTTCAATCTTTTAAAATTTGTTGAGATTTGCTTTGTGACCCAGCATATGATCTATCTTTGAGAATGATCCATGAGCACTTGAGAAAAAGGTGTATCCTGCTGTTGTGGGGTGTAATGTCCTATAAATGTCTGTTAAGTCTAGCTCATTTATTGTGATATTCAAATTCTCTGTTTCTTTATTGATCCTCTGTCTAGATGTTCTGTCCATTGATGAGAGTGATGAATTGAAGTCTCCAACTATTATGGTAGATGTGTCTATTTCCCTTTTCTGTGATTGCAGTGTATTCCTCACGTATTTTGGGGCATTCTGATTCAGTGCGTAAATATTTATGATTGTTCTGTCTTCTTGTTTAATTGTTCCTTTTATTAGTAGATAGTATCCTTCTTTGTCTCTTTTAACTGTTTTACATTTGAAGTCTAATTTGTTGGATATTAGTATAGCTACTCCTGCTCTTTTCTGGTTGTTATTTGCATGAAATACATGAAATATCTTTTCCCAACTGTCTCCACCCATCTGAGTAGGTCTTGATTAGTTTCTGAAGTCCTATAAAAGAGGAAACATTTTGGAGAATGAGAGATTCAGAGAGAGTGACACTATGAAGCAGAGAGTCCTTCAGCCAGCGATCTTTGGAGATGAAGAAGGAAGATGCCTCCCGGGGAGCTTCATGAAACAAGAAGCCAGGAGAGAAATCTAGCAGATGACGCTGTGTTCACCACGTGCCCTTCCAGCTGAGAGAGAAGCCCTGACTGTGTTCGCCACGTGCCTTCTCACTTGAGAGAGAAACCCTGAACTTCATCGGCCTTCTTGAACCAAGGTATCTTTCCCTAGATGCCTTTGATTGGACATTTCTTTAGACTTGTTTTAATCGGGACATTTTCTAGGCCTTAGAACTGTAAACTTGCAACTTATTAAATTCCCCTTGTTAAAAGCCATTCCGTTTCTGGTATATTGCATTCCAGCAGCTAGCAAACTAGAACAGATTTTGGTACCAGGAGTGGGGTGCTGCTGCTGCAGTTTGCAAATACCAAACATGTTGGAACAGCTTTTTAAATGGATATGGGGAAGATTCTGGAAGAGTTGTGAAAAGCTTGATAGAGAAGACCTAGAATGCTTTGGAGAGACTGTTGGGAGAAATGTGGACTCTAAAGATACCTCTGATGAGGCCCTAGACAGAAATGAGGCACGTGTTATTGTAGACTGGAAGGAAAGTGAGCCTTGTTTTAAAATGGCAGATAATCTGGCAAAATTGACTCATGGCTTTGGCTGGAAGGCAGATTGTAAAAGCCATGAACTTGTATATTTAGCAGAAGAGATCTCCAAATTAAGTGTTGAAAGTGCAGCCTGGTTTCTCCTCACAGCTTATAGTGAAATGCGAAAGGAAAGAGATAAGCTGAGAACTGAACTCTTGAGTAAAAAGAAACCAGAAACTGAGGTCCTGGAAAATTCTGGGCCTACAGAAAGGGAGACTACAGAGTATAGTGTGGATTTAACCAAATGTGGAACTACCCAGCCATTTCAGAGAAAGTCAGGATCAGACATGGAGTTATCCAGGAAAGATTTGTGGAAACTCCTTATGTCTGATGGGCATGATCCAAGGCTACTGCATAGAAAGCCAACGAGAGTGCTGTGGGACCTGTATAAACAGAGCCGCTGCCAGTCTGGACTGAGGGGTTCAGAGAAGGGACACATTGGAGGAAAAATAACTGCAGTGGTAAAACCGTGGAGGCTGAGGTCTGAAGTCAGGAAGCCTCGGGCCAGGAGAGTGGACCCACCCAAGCCCGTGGAGAGGGTGAGTTTGCCCCAAAGGCAGAGAATGGGCCTTCCACCTCATTGCAGTGGAAGAGTCATGCCACCTCAGGCCTTGGAGAGGGTGAAGCACGTTTCTTGGGGTTGGGGGAGAGCCTGGCTGCCACCACATGGAGGGGCTGAGCGTGTGCCCCGGAGATGGCAAAGAGCCCGGGTGCGGCCCCAATGCTTGGAGAGGGTGGAGCCGAGAGAAAGGTGGTCTCCCCAATATCCCCCAAGGTTGCATTCAGAGAGAGGCAGGCGTAGGCATTTGGAAAGGGTGGGACTGCCACTTTCTAAAGCCCTGAGGATAAATGAGTCTCAGACTTTGAAATCTAATGGACTTTGCCCTGCAGGTTTTCGAAAGTGTATGGGTCCGGTGACCCCTGTGTTCCTTCCTCCCTATGGAAATGTGTCTATGTATCCTATGAATGTTTCTCCTTTGTATGTTGGCAGCAAATAATTTGTTATGAGTTTTCAAAGGTCCAGAGCAAATGGAGAGAATTTTGCCTTAAGATGGACCATGCCTGTAACTGACTTGATGAGATTTTATACTGTCTCTAATTTTGTACTTCATTGTATTGCTACTGAAAGGTTTAAGGTTTCTGATATTGTTATGAAGTTAATATATTTGTATATGGGAAAAACATGTCTTTTTTAGGGGCCAGAGGGTGGAATGTGCTGGTTTGAAAGGAAGTATGCCCCCTAAGAAAAGTCATGTTTTAATATAAATCCCATTTCTTAAAGGTAGAATAGTCTCTATTCAATGCTGTGTATTTGGAACTGTGATGGGATCATCTCCCTGGCTGATGAGATTTAGTTAAGAACGGTTGTTAAACTGGATTAGGGGATGACATGTCTCCACCCATCTGAGTGGGTCTTGATTAGTTTCTGAAGTCCTATAAAAGAGGAAACATTTTGGAGAATGAGAGATTCAGAGAGAGTGACGCTACGAAGCAGAGAGTCCTTCAGCCAGCGATCTTTGGAGATGAAGAAGGAAGATGCCTCCCGGGGAGCTTCATGAAACAGGAAGCCAGGAGAGAAATCTAGCAGATGACGCTGTGTTCGCCACGTGCCCTTCCAGCTGAGAGAGAAGCCCTGACTGTGTTCGCCACGTGCCTTCTCACTTGAGAGAGAAACCCTGAACTTCATCGGCCTTCTTGAACCAAGGTATCTTTCCCTAGATGCCTTTGATTGGACATTTCTTTAGACTTGTTTTAATCAGGACATTTTCTAGGCCTTAGAACTGTAAACTTGCAACTTATTAAATTCCCCTTGTTAAAAGCCATTCCGTTTCTGGTATATTGCATTCCAGCAGCTAGCAAACTAGAACACCAACCTTTCACTTTCAACCTATGTTTATCTTTGTGTCTAAGATGTGTTTCCTGTAGACAGCATATAGAAGGATCCTGTTTTTTAATCCATTCTGCCAGTCTATGTCTTTTGATTGGGGAATTCAGTCCATTAACATTTAGTGTTATTACTGTTTGGGTAATACTTTCTTCTACCATTTTGCCTTTTGTATTATATATATCATATCTGATTTTCCTTCTTTCTACACTCTTCTCCATACCTCTCTTTTCTCTCTTTTCATATCTGACTCTAGTGCTCCCTTTAGTATTTCTTGCAGAGCTGGTCTCTTGGTCACAAATTCTCTCAGTGACTTTTTGTCTGAAAATGTTTTAATTTCTCCCTCATTTTTGAAGGACAATTTTGCTGGTTATAGAAGTCTTGGTTGGCAGTTTTTCTCTTTTAGTAATTTAAATATATCATCCCACTGTCCTCTAGCTTCCATGGTTTCTGCTGAGAAATCTACACGGTCTTATTGGGTTTCCCTTGTATGTGATGGATTGTTTTTCTCTTGCTGCTTTCAAGATCCTCTCTTTCTCTTTGACCTCTGACATTCTAACTAGTAAGTGTCTTGGAGAACGCCTATTTGGGTCTATTCTCTTTGGGGTGCGCTGCACTTCTTGGATCTGTAATTTTAAGTCTTTCATAAGAGTTGGGAAATTTTCAGTGATAATTTCTTCCATTAGTTTTTCTCCTCCTTTTCCCTTCTCTTCTTCTTCTGGGACACTCACAATACGTATATTTGTGTGCTTCATATTATCATTCAATTCCCTGAGCCCCTGTTCAAATTTTTCCATTCTTTTCCCTATAGTTTCTGTTTCTTTTTGGATTTCAGACGTTCCATCCTCCAGTTCACTAATTCTATCCTCTGTCTCTTTAAATCTACCATTGTAGGTTTCCATTGTTTTTTTTCATCTCTTCTACTGTGTCTTTCAATCCCATAAGTTCTGTGATTTGTTTTTTTGGACTTTCCATTTCTTCTTCTTGTTGATCCCATACCTTCTTCATGTCCTCCCTCAATTTATTGATTTGTTTTTTGAAGAGGTTTTCCATTTCTGTTCGTATATTCAGAATTAGTTGTCTCAGCTCCTGTATCTCATTTGAGCTATTGGTTTGTTCCTTTGACTGGGCCATAACTTCAATTTTCCTGGTGTGATTCATTATTTTTTGCTGGCGTCTGGGCATTTAATCAGATTTCCCTGAGTGTGGGACCCAGCAGATTGAAAGACTTTCATGTGAAGTCTCTGGGCTCTGTTTTTCTTATCCTGTCCAGTATGTGATGCTTGTCTGTCTGTGGGTCCCACCAGCAAAAGATGTTGTGGCTCCTTTAACCTTGGAAGACTCTCGCTGCTGGGTGTGTGGTGGAGACAGAGGAAAGGTTGTAGGTTGGTTTTAATGGCTTCACATAGTGAAGTCCTGGGATCTGAGTTCCTTGAGAGAGGGAATCCACCTGAGTTGTGTTTTGCCCCTCCCGCAGGGAAGATTCAGGTGGTAGAGAGCCCTGAAAGCAGACTTTTTCTGTGTTTGGGGCAGTTGTAACCTATGTAATCCCAGCGCTGAGCCCAGAGGCAACAAAGCCTCCATAGAAACAGCCACAGAAGACTCTGTTTTGCCCCCTTTCCTCTTTTTCAGTTAGCCCAATTGGCGATTTCCACCTTGATCAGTTTCACCTGAGCTGAGGGCCTATTTTTAGTAGTCAGAAGTTGTTCATTAATGCCACTATTGGTGTTAGGTTGGGTTCAGTCTCTACTACTGTTGGAGACTCTTTCCTTTCCCTCCGGGAAGTTGCCTGTCTGGGAGGGGCACCAGCCCCCGCGGCTTGGGGAACCGCTGTTTGGATGCTCCCAGCCGGCCCGGGAAGCCGCGTGTGTGGAAGTGGCTGCAGTCACCAGCCACCGTGGCTTGGAGAACCGCTGATCCAAATCTCCCAGCTGGCCTGGGAAGCCGCGTGTGTGGAAGGGGCTCCAGTCGCCGGCCACCGCGGGTTAGGGGATTGCCGCTCCGAGGCTCCCAGCTGGCCCGGGAAGCCACACGTGAGGAGGGGCACCAGCCACCGCTGCTTGGGGAACCCAATCCTAAGCTCCCAGCCAGCCCAGGAAGGAGGGAGGGAGCTCCAGTAGCCAGCCACTGCGGCCCTGGGAAGCGCGTGCCTCTCGGGGACCTCACCGCAGCGGAGACTCTTAGCCGGTCCAGCCGGTCCAGAATGGGGTACGCTGTGTGTCTGGTCTCTGTAGTGGCTCCAGGAGCTGTTCTGTACTGTTTCTAGTTCTTTAGTAGTTGTTCTGGAGGAGGAACTAAGACCCGCGCACCTTACTAAGCCGCCATCTTCTCCACGAGGCCCAGATTCCCATTTTGCAGTGATACATTGATTTGAGAACTAGTTTTCCTCTTCACTCTGGAACTTCCTCTAGAGATGTGACTGAGTGAGTTTATTATACCTTCCCTGTTTGGGGCTAGACCTCCCATACTAGGAGAGTAGCCATAGTGGTAAATGATTGAAGAGCCAGACCAGTGGGTAGCAGGCAACTGCCTGTTAATCCAGCAAATCCTGAGACCCACAAGATGAGTTGGCAGCCATACCTTCTCTTGGAGTCCCCCTCCCTGAGCTATGTTCTTGTGGCTACTAGAGCAAGGTGTTCCAAAAGACCTCCTGCCTGGCCTCATCTTCACAATCCCCAGTTAGGGCAGTAGAGGAGAAGTCAATGTAGTCAAGTCTGGGTATAAAGGTCCTTCTTGGGGTCTAGACTACATTGAGAATGGCTTAGGAGTAAGGCTAAGGGCTCTGACTACTTCCCAAGGCATTAAAGGCCATACACCCTAGTGCATTTATAATTTGGGGGCAGTGATAAAACCTTTATGGCACTTTTGTATGCATAAGCCCAGATCACCATCATTTAGAGAGATGCATAAGGGAGGGGGCAATGAATAGTGTTAGGGCTGTTTTGGTCATTCTATACAGATATTGGGTGTCTACTGTAACCCTGTGGGTTGGTCCATTTGATTCTTTGGCCACCTCTATTATCATGTTTCCTTCCAAGGAATGCATTATAAGGATTGATATTCTGAACTGTTTCTTCATATCTCAATGCCAGTTGGGGGGATATGCTCTCCTGACCCAGAAAATTCTGGCCAGTATAGCTGTATAGGTGAAGAATTGCACATTCCCATAATTCCCATCTCCACTCCACGTTGTCCAATAACAGCAACACTACCTCCCTGGGGGGCAGGGAGAAGTCAGAAGGACATTACCGAACTCATATAGGACCTTCTATTTGCAGGTGACCTCTGCTCCACTATTTCAATCTATAGTAGTCCAATATGTCCAGTGAAAAAGGTGAGAGGAGTGCAGTGGTGAATATAAGACTATTGATGCTTGAATACAGAAGAGCCCTCATTGATGCCCCTGGCTCCATACACTGTAACTCAAAGATGCCATAATAGCCTCCACCAGCATTTGGAATGCAGTTGTTGACCTGTTAATGATACCAGGTTTATGGGCCAAAGTGAGGAACAAACTGTGCAGGGATAAATCCTGAAAAGACATAGTGCTTAACCTAGCAGATCACCTTCCTAGGCAGCATATGGACCAGAATCTATGGCCATATCCCTGACTCTGTCCATAAAATCCCTTACATCCAAAAAGGAGACCCAACAGTTGATTGGGCTTTTTGCATATCAGAGCCAGCATATTCCTTATTTCAGAATTACTGCAGTTCTGTATTTCCCCTTTTCAGCAGATCATTACTGCTCTGGCTGGGAGTAAGTGACAATGAACACATGATATGCAATCTGTCAGCCACCTTGGCTGACATTGTTGAGTTCATTTTAGGAGCCCTTCAGGCTCAAAAAATCATTAAGTGGTCTAGCCTACAAAGAAGTGCTTGATAGTTGCATTGCCTTATACATCCTTCTTATTCACAAGGAGGCATTTGTGCTACTGTTAACACCTCCTGTTGTGTGGATTGATACCTGTTGTGTGGATTAATACCTCAGGTGTAACAGGAAGTGACTAAAATCCAACAACAAGCCCACTGACTACAAAATGTACAAAAAAATTCTATATGGGACTTCTTCAGCTGGCTCCTGGATGGTTGGAGGGCATGGATGCAATCATTGCACCAGACAGGACTGATAACCCTGCTTGGAGTAGTAGTACCCATAGAAATCATCAAGACCCTCCTAGTGTGCTGCAACCACTGGTGTTCCCAAACCATGTACTGTCAACATTGTTGATAACCAAGGGCTCAAGGTTCATCTGTCTCTGCCTTCATGTCTGAAGAGAACTGGGCTTATGTTGGAGAATTTAATGGAGAGGAAACAGTAGGCTAGAACTGGTCAAGAGAGTGAGGGGTGGGCTGAACTGGAAAATTCATGGACATATTCACCAGCCAACCATCATCTACTGCCATCCTTTTCTCCTCTTCCTTGTTTGTATGCAGATATTTCAATACATTTCCATTTCATAGTCAAGGGGAAACATTAGGTCTAATGGAATTGCCTAACCCCATGTTGAAACTGAAATCAATAACAAAAATTTCAGCTGCTTATCAGTGCAAGTGTAAGAACTCTGCACAAAAATTGTTCGATGTTTTTTGCTGACTGGTGGGCCCCCTCCCCCTGGGTTGTTTAAATATCCATCCCTCAGGTAGCACAGGGGTCCTTCTTCTCAGACATCAAATAGAGTATATAGAGCCACTACCCACCAACCCTGACCAGGGCAGTTTTCCTTCCCAACAGAACAGTCAAAATATGACATTTTCCCCTGTTCTTTTGGGCCCATTGTGCTGTGTAAGTAATAAAGTGATAATTTGTTGAGTATCTCCATTGTGTCTGAGCCTGTATTTCCATGATCTCTGTACAACTAGCTCCACCTGTGACTGTGTCCAAATCCCCTGGAACCAGTGAATCTTACTTTATTTAGAAAAAGGCTTTGCAGCTGTGATTAATTTAAGGATCTTGAAATGAGATCATATTGGATTAACCAGATGGCCCTATATCCAATAAAAGCATATTTTAAGAGACAGAATAGGAGAAGACACAGAAAAGAAAAGAAGTTGATGTGAACACAGAGGAGGCAGAGAGTGGAGTGATGTGCCTATATGGAAGGGAACAACAACAATTGTTATCAGCCATCAGAGCTAGAAGAAGAAAGGAACAGATTCTTTCCTAGAGCCTTAGAAGAAAGTGAAATTCTGCTTATTCCTTGATTTCATACTTTTGGCTCCAAAATTGTAAAAGAGTAACTATGCTGTTTAAAGAACTTATCTGTGTGGTAATTTGTTGCAGCAGTTGCAGGAATACAAATCTGGGTAACAAAAAGGGTGGTGCTGCTGTAATAAATCCCTAAAATATAGAAGTGGCTGTGAAATTGGGTAATGGGAAGAAGCTGGGAGAATTTCAAGAAGCAAGATAGAAAAAAATCTAGATTGCCACAAAGAGACTAAACATAGAAATATAGAGTTAAAAATGATTATGAGGAGACCTCAGAAGGAAGTGAGAAAAATGTCATTGGCAAGTGGAGGAAAGACAGTCTTTGATATAGAGTGGCAGACAACTTGGCTAAATTATGTTCTACAGTTGGGTATAAGTGATAAACTGAGATATCTAGCTAAGGAAATTACAAGCAAAATGTTGAAAATGTGGCCTAGTTTCTCCTTACTGCTTATATTCAAATGCTGAAGTAAAGAGCTAATTTGAGGGAGAAACTGTTAAGTAAAATGGATCCAATACTTGAGTAATTGAGACATTTGCAGCCTATCTAGATCAATCAAAATAATTAGGAGATTCATTGTTAGGAAAATAATGGGAAAGAAACCTAAGGTTGTGGGTCAATAATCTTTTGTTGAACAGATTAGGAATGTGACTCATGGATCTTCTCAATCTCCTTGGCAGAAACGAGCAACAAAGATTAAATTACTCAGAAAAGATCTGTGGAGGACTCTCCTATTCAACTGCATGGATCCCTGTGATATATACAGGAGATCACAAAATTTTTGAGAATATTATAGTAGTAAGCTTGGACTAAAAGGGACTGGTGCAGAGGCTAAATGACCTGATTGATTGAGGCAGAGATTGTCAGAGTTGTCGTGGATGCAGAAGCTTGAGCCTGGAAAAGTTATCACAGGGCCATAGGATGGAGTCTTGAGCCTTGAAACCTAATGGGATTTTCCCTGATGAATTTCAAACTTGGTTGGGGGTAGTAACACCTTTATTCCTTCTAATTTCTCCTCTTTGGAACTGGAATACCTATCATATACCTGTTCAATCATTTAATTTGAGGAACAGATAAATTCATTTATAGTTTGCCAGGTGCACAGATGGGGAGGAATTTTTCCAGGATGGAGCATACATTCTTTCATAGGTGATTTAGATGATGAGATTTGCTAACGATATTTAGTTGAAATTTTTGACTTAGAGTCAATGCTGTAATAGGTTGAGACTTTTGGGATGTAGGGATGTGGTGAATGTAGTTTGCACATGGGATGGATGTCAATTTGGGGGGCCAGTGGGGAAAGAGTTGTGGGTTGAATGATGACTGCCTCAGAAGGCGTGGTCATGTTCAAATCCCCGGGACCGGTAAATATTACTTTATTTGGAGCAAAGTTCTATGCGGGTATAACTAAGTTAAGTGTCTTGAGATGAGATTATCCTAGATTACACAGTGGACCCTAAATCCAAAGATACATCCTTACAAAATACAAGAGAGGAGAACACATAGAGAAGAGGAGGATGTGATGCGAAGATGAAGGCAGAGATTGGAGTGATGCAACTCTTAGCCAGGAATGTAAAGAAATTCAAAGAGCCAACAGAAGTTGGACGGGGCAAGGAATAGATACTACTTAGAGAATTCAATTTTCCAATTATGGGATAAAGACAGCCCCTCTACGCCCCCCTCCAAATAAGACACATCTAGGCTTATCAGATTCAAATTGTGGAAGACAAAAGTAAAAGAAAAAATCTTGAAAGAAACCAGGGGGAGAAAAACCCAGTTTACCTATAGAGGAAGGATAAGAATCGCATTGATTCTTTAGTTAGAAATCATGCAAGCATAAAAAGAGTGGAGTCAAATATTTAGAGTGTTAAAAGAAAAAAAATACCACCAATGTAGAATTTTATATCCAATGTAATTATTGAAGGAAAAAAAGATTTTCTCAGAAAAACAAAAACTATGAGAATTTATCACCAAAAAGATTTTCTGCAAACTAGAATATTTTCTGTAAAATAGAAGATTTAAATTTTCTTTTCTTAATTGATTTAAAAGATGACTTTGTGTTCTAGGGACAAGATGGCAGCATAGTGATGTGTTAAATTTAGTTTTTTCTCCAGAGCAGCTTGTAAATAGCCAGGAAATTTACAAAACAATAGCTGGAGAACATCAGTGACCAGACACACAGCATACAGCAGTCTGGGCCAGGTAGAATACTGAGATACTACACAGAACTGTAAGTCCCCTAAGCCCTGGAGGCTGGTGACCCTTCCCCTTGGGCATGACATGCTGATTCCTTTAAGGGAAAGGAAACAAACTATACTAGTAACAAAGGCTTAGGTCAACAAAGCTCCAATTGCAGAATTAATTAACACATTTGACTACTGAAAAAAGGTCCCACCACAGAGAATCCTTGAATAAGCACTAAAGAAACCAGGAGTTTTTGCTCTGGCAGAGAGGCAGTGGGTTGATGGAAAAAACAAAAACAAAATGAAGAGGTTTTTTAGTTGGATAGCACAAAATACTGGAAAAAGGCTGAACTCCAAGAAATGGGGGGCACATAAAGCCTGAAGATACATAAAGCCATGTACCAACTCAAGCTCTTGATTCACAAACATGAGGGGTAGGGGTCCAGCTCTGAAAAGGCTTTTTTTTCCCCACTTATTAAACAGCTCATTAGATAGAACTACAAGCACTATCAGGTTCCAGCAGGGTGGAATTAAGGCAAGTCTGAGAGACAAAGGAATGAGTCAAGTGAGAGGGGTTAATTCCCTGAAGGACATACCTTCCCCAAGAAAAGGAGGTAGAGCCCAGCTCAAGTGGAGGTCCTCCTTCAAGGGATTCAGGCCACAGGGGCTGGAAAACAGAAGCAATCAAAGCTGGCCTGGTGGTAGAATCCTTACTTCCATGTGGGAAACCTGAGTTCAATTCCTGACATGCACTTTCCAAAAAACAAACAAATAAAACAAATAAACAAACAAAAATTCATCAAATGGTGCTTTAATAACAGGATACACACATGGAAAAATAATGAAATGTGACCCCACCACACAGCACACGCACACACACACACACACACACACACAAAGCTTGCCTGCTACTGCAGCCTCTGTCTCAACCACACCCCTGGAAAGGAACGTCTGCTGAAATTAAAGGCCCAGCATCACTTTAAGCTTGTGGGCAGCTGCAGAAAGACAAGCATCATGAGCTGGGCAGGATAGAAAAAACACAGTCTAGAGGCTTCATAGGAAAGTCTGACAAACTGCTGGATCTTACTCTCAGGGAAAATGGATGCTGACTGTTCTTTCCTCCTGAGACATAGGCCTGTCTGATCAGGGTAAATCTGATTGGGGCCTACTGTATCTGAAGAAACCTTCCTCAAACAAAAAAAAAAAAAAAAAAGAGAGAGAGACTCCATATAAGCAGGGAAAGAAACAGAAAAACAAGAACTGAAAAATTTTGATCAGTTAAACAGAGCCTATGCTAGAGGCCTAGAAAAGTTGAACTGAATGTCAAAGAACAGATAGAGAGCAAAGCCATCCAGCAAGAAAACCTTAGGGAAAAAAGTGAAAACCACTCCCCCAAAATTACTTTGCTGGTGTCTAGATCAATGTCTAGACACCAGCAAAAAAAAATAATGAGTTGTACTAGGAAAATTGAAGATAAGACTCAGTCAAAGGAATAAACCCACACTTCAAATGATATACAGGAGTTGAAAAAACTAATTCAGGATGTTTGAACAAATTTGCAAAATCTCATAACAAATAAAATCATAGACTTGAGGGAGAATATAAAGAAGACATTGGGGGAACACAAAGAAGAACTTGAAAGTTTGAAAAACAAAACTGCAGAACTCATGGGAAGTAAAGGCATACTAGAAGAGATGAAAAAAAAAAGGAAACCTACAAGAATAGATTTGAAGAGGCAGAAGAAAGGATTAGTGAACCAATGAACCAAATATCTGAAATCTGACACACAAAGAAAAATATATAGAAAAGAATGGAAAACTATGAGCAAGGTCTCAGGGTATTGAATGAAAGCATGAAGTACATGAGTATACCTGTTATGGGTGTCCCAGAAGTAAGAGAGGAGGGAAAAGGAACAGAAAGACTAATGAAGGAAATGATCACTGAAAATTTCCCATCTCTTATGAAAGACCTAAATTTATAGATCCACGAAGTACAGCATACCCCAAACTAAATATACTCAAATAGACATACTCCAACACACCTACTATACAGCTTGTCAAATATCAAAAACAAAGAGAGAATTTTGAAAGCAGCAAGAAGAAAGTAAGCCATCACATATAAGGGAAGCAAAATAAGATTACACGTGGATTTCTCAGCAGAAACCATGGAATCAAGAAGGCAGTGGTTTGATATATTTAAGATTCTGAGGGAGAAAACCTGCCAACCAAGAATTTTATACCCAGAAAAATTGTCCTTCACAAATGAGAAGGAGATTAAAATATTTTCAGACACTGCTATAAACATTGGTGTGCAAATGTCCGTTTGTGTCTTTGCTCTTAAGTCCTTTGAGTAGATACCTAGCAATGGTATCGCTGGGTCGTATGGCAATTCTATATTCAGCTTTTTGAGGAACCGCCAAACTGCCTTCCACAGTGGTTGCACATATCATGAGGCGAATGAAAATGAAAATAAAATATATTAAAATTTATGGGATGCAAAAAAAATAGAAAAAAATTACGGGATGCAGTAAAGGCAGTGCTGAGAGGGAAATTGCCTTAAAAAGCTATATTAAAAAAGAAGAATGAGCAAAAATTGTGTAATTAACTGTCCACTTGGAAGAACTAGTGAAATAACAGCAAACTAACCCTAAAGCAACCAAAAGGAAAGAAATACTGAACAGCAGAGCAGAAATAAATGAAATTGAGAACATGAAAATAGAGAAAATCAACAAAACCGGAAGTTAGTTCTTTGAGAAAATCAATAAAGTCAATGGACCTTTCACTAGGCTGACAAAAAAAAAAAAAAAAAGAGGATGCCAATGTATAAAATCAGAAATAGAAGAGGAGACATATCAGAAATAAACGTGGTAATGAGAGGATAGAATGAGCATCTATGTGCTAATAAACTAGACAATGTAGATAAAATGGACAACTTCCTAGACTGGCATGAACAACCAGCACTGACTCAAGAAGAAATAGATGACCTCAGCAAACCAATCACAAGTGGAGAGATTGAATAAGTTATCAAAAAGCAAAGTTCAGGAGCACATGGCTTCACAAGTAAATTCTACAAAACATTCAAGAAAGAATTAGTACCAATCCTGCTTAAACTCCTCAAACATATTGTAGAGAAAGAAAAGCTACCAAACTCATTGTATGAAGCCAACATCACCCTAGTACCAAAGCCAGACAAAGATACTACCTGAAAATAGAACTACAGATCAATCACTTTAATGAAATAGATGCAATGATTCTCAATAAAATACTTGCAAATCAAATCCAGCAGCATGTTAAAAGAATTATACCCCATGATCAAGTGGAATTTATTCCTGGTATGCTAGGCTGGTTCTATATAAGAAAATATAGTGCACCATATCAATAAGTCAAAAATGAAAAATTGCATGTTCATCTTGATTGATGCAGAAAAGGCATTTGACAAAATTCACAATTCTTTCTTGATGGAAACAATTGAAAAGATAGGAATAGAAGGGAACTTACTCAGCCTGATAAAGGGAATATATGAAAACCCACAGCTAACCTCATCCATAATGGGGCAAGACTGAAAGCTTTACCTCAAGAACCAGACAAGGATGCCCACTGTCATCATTGTTATTAAACATTGTATTGGAAGTTCTAGGCAGAACAATTAGACAAACAGAAAAAAAAGGAATAAAAGGCATCCGGTTTGGAAAGATAGAAGTAATATTCTCACTGTTTACAAATGACATGATAGTACATGTCAAAAATCCTGAAAAAATCTACAGCAAGGCTGCTAGACTTAATAAATGAATACAGCAAAGTGGCAGGTTATAAGACCAACACCCCACAGTCAGAGATGTTTCGACTCACCAGCGATGTGCAGTCTGAGGAGGAAATCAAGAAAGAAAATTCCATTTACAGTAGTAACCAAATGAATCAAATACTTAGGAATAAATTTAACTAAGGATACAAAAGACCTAAACACAGCAAGCTTCAAGGAATTGCCTATGGAAATCATGGGAGACCTAAATAAATGGAAGGACATATTGTTTTCATGTATTGGAGGACTAAATATAGTTAAGATGTCAATTCTACCCAAATTAATTTATAGATTCAATGCAATACCAGTTAAAATCCCAACAACTTATTTTGTAGAAAAATAAATACCCATAACCTGTTTTATTTGGAAGGGCACTTTTCCTCATCAAAGAAATTTGTTAGGATAGTAAAAAGGCAGCCTATGCAATGGGAGACAATATTTGGAAACCATATATTAGAGAAGGGTTTAGTGACTAGATATATGAAGAAATTCTTCAATTCAACAAAATAGACAAATGACCCAATTACAATATGGGCAATAGATGTGAACAGAGACTTTTCAGAAGAGGAAATACAAATGGCTAAAAGGCACATGAAAAGATGCTCAACTTAATTAGCTATTAGGGAAATACAAATCAAAATCACAATGAGGTATCATCTTATACCCACTAGAATGGCCATTAAAAAAAAAAGAAGCAGAAAACAAGTGCTGGGGAGGACATGGAGAAAGAGGTATACTTATCCACTTTTGGTGAAAATGTAAAATGGCAAAACTGCTCTGGAGGCATTTTGGCAGTTCCTCAGAAAGATAAGTATAGGACTGCCATATGACCCAGCAATCTCATTGCTAGGTATAAATCCAAAGGAACTTAAAGCAAAGATGCAAACAGACATTTACACACTGACATTTATAGCAGCATTATTTGTGATTGCCAAGAGATGGAAGCAGCCCAAATGTCCATCAATGGCTAAACAAGCTGTGGTATATACATATGAAGGGTATCATGCAGGTAAGATAGAATAAAGTCATGAAGCATGTAACAACATGGATCAAATTTAAGGACATTATCCTGAGTGAAATTAGCCAGAAATAGACAAATACTGTATGCACTCGCTAGTATGAACTACATTAATGAGTGAACTCTGAAAGTTGAAGTTAAGAATTATCAGGTTATCAGGAGATAGAAAGAGTGTCACTATTGGGCATTTGGTACTGAAGGAATACAGATTGTGAAACAGGACTGATTATAAACATTCAGAACTGGATAGCACAATACTATTTGAAGATAGCACAATAATATAAGTACACTGAATGAAGCTGAAAGTGAGTATGGTTGAGGGAGAAAGGCTGGGAGTCCATATGATACCAGAAAGAAAGATAGATGATAAATACTGAGACGGTATAGCTTAGCAATGCCTAGAGTGGACAATGATGGTGATTAAATGTATAAGCATAAGGACATTTTTGCATCAGGGAGAACAAATGATTGTCAATATTGTAAGGAGTTGAAAATGGATGGTATCATGAAAAGGTACAAGCAATGCAAGCTTTGGTATATAGCCAACAGTAACATTATTATATGCTTCCACTGAATGTAACAAAGGCATTATGTTAAAACAGAATGTCAACAAGTGGTGCAGGGCATGGAGGGGTATGGATTTTATGGGTAAAAAAATGTCTTCATATAGATTATGGTGTTGAAAGCATTCCTATTTACTTAGGTTAGATTATATAATGTGTGAATAAACTTGTTTAACAATGAACAGAGAGAAACAAGTGCTAGAGAAAATGTGGAGAAAGAAGATGTACATTTTCACTGTTGATAGGACTGAGAGGTGAAGTCCCTCCACAGGGCAGTGTGGTGGTTCCATGGTAGGCTAGGAGTGGGGTTGTCACATGATCCTGCAACCCCATTGTTAAGTATATACCTATATACTTATACTCTCAGGAGACCTGAGAGTGGCAACATGAATGGACATTTGCACCCTGGTGTTTATGGCAGCAATGTTCATGATTCGCAATGGATGGAGGTGGCCTAAGGGTACAATAACTAAGGAGTGGAAAGGGGTTCTGTGGTGTTTACATGCAACAGACAACTGAGCAGCTGTAAGAAGGAATGAAGTTGTGAGACATACAACTAGGTGAATGAACCTTAAGAACAGCACGTTGTATAAAATGTTAGAAACAAAAAGACAAATATTACCATGATTTACTCATATGGATTAATTATAATATACTAGCTCAGAGAATTGAAGTGGAAAGCATGGGATATCAGGTTGGGGCCTACTGTAAAGGTTCCTAGATTGTAATCTCTAACAGCAGTCACATATATTGAGGAGTTGTAACTGATATTTCTAAATTCTGAGATACTATGCTATTTTTATATAACTGGGTCATTCCCTGAAACTATGGTGTGCTGGTTTGAAGCTATTATGTTCCCCAGAAAAACCATATCCATTAATTCTCATTCAATACTGTTGAGTGTGATCTTTTTTATTGTTTCCATGGAGGTGTGACCCACTCAATTTTGGATGGTAACTTGATTAGATGGTGTTCTAGTTTGCTAACTGCTGGAATACAATATACCAGGAATGGAATGGCTTTAAAAAAGAAAATTTAATAAGTTGCTAGTTTACAATTCTAAGGCTGAGAAAATGTCCCAAATAAAGAAAGTCTATAAAAATGCCCAAATTAGAGCATCAACAAAAGGTTACCTTCACTTAAGAAAGGCCAATGAAGTTCAGGGTTTCTCTCTCAACTGAAAAGGCATATGGCATACATGGCAATGTCTTCTAGCTTCCTCTCCACACATCTTGCTTCATTAACTCCCCCAGGGGCATTTTCCTCCATCTCCAAAGGTCACTGCCTGGTGGACTTTATAGTTCTCGTGTTTCTGCTGCTCTCATCATACTCAAGCTTTCTCCAAAATGCTTCCTCTTTTAAAGAATTCCAGTAAAGTAATCAAGACCCACCTAGAATGGGTGGAGTCACATCTACCTTTATTCAAAAGTTAGTATCCACAATTTGGTGAGTCACATATCCGTGGGGATGACCTAACCAAGTTTCCAACCTATAGTACTGAATAGGGATTAGAGGAAATGGTTGCTCCCACAAAAATGATTAGGATTAAAACATGGATTTTCTAGGGCACATAAATTCCTTTCAAACTGGCACAGATGGTTTCCATGGAGATGTGTCTCTACCCATTCAAGGTGGAGGGTACACAGGTAATTCAGTGGTTAGAATGCCCATTTGTGGGAGACCTAGGTTCAATTTCCAGACTATGCACACCCCCCAAAAAACATTCCATTCATGGTGGGATTGCTTACTGGAGTCCTCTAAGAGGGAACCATTCTGGAAAAAGCCGAAAGCCAATAGAGCTGATAAAGCCACACAGCCAGAGGCCTTTGGAGATGTGTGAGGAAAAGACCCCCAGGGAAGCCGCTGAAGAATGTGGGAGACAAAGCTAGCAGAGTTTAGCATGTGCCTTTCCAGCTGCGAGAGAAACCCTGAGCATCATTGGACTTCTTGAACCAAGGTATCTTCCCTATATACCTTAGTTTGTACATTTTTATAAGCTTGCCTTAATTTGGACATTTTCACAACCTTAGAAATGTAAACTTGCCACTTAATAATTTGTCCTTTCAAAGGCCTTCCATTTCCAGTATAATGCATTTCAGCAGCTTTTACAAACTAACACAGGTGGGTATTTATATGACACCTGAGACTCAGATTTAGAGCACTGAAGCTATGGAAGTCAGCATTACCCTACTCAGAAACTGTGTAAAAAGTTGAAAAAATGATCAGACTTTGCCTAGAGATGTGAATGAAGCTGATCTGGATAGGACTAAGGTAAATCAGAATACTGGGTAAAGAATAATATGACCCATATTTTCAAACTTCAACCTTTGTGCAAGATCAAAGGGAGAGATGTTAATTTGGTGCAAAATTTTTATGTTGGGTAACACATTATCTAACTTAACTTGTATAAGTTGAATACCATAATTACACTGAATCTTGAATAGGACATGAGATCTTGTGGGTTTGTACAGGTTAGTGTAATGTCCCAATATATCCCTGAGTAATTTTGGCAGAGAATAAAAACTTATTTGTAAAGTCCCCTAGAAAGACTGGGGAGAAAGGAGGAACTATTCAATTTTCCCATTTAGAAAATTCCTTATATTCTCACAAGCAGTGGGGACAACAAATTCAATAGGCTAAACCCACAATTTTGGGGCTCACCCCTATGAAGCTTATTCCTGCAAAGGAGAGGCAAGCCTACTGATAATTAGGCCTAAGAGTCACCCCAAGAGAACCTCTTTTGTTGCTCATATGTGGTCTCTCTCTCTAAGCCAACTTGGCAAGTGAACTCGCTGCCATCTCCCCTTCATGGGACATGACTCCCAGGTGTGTAAATCTCTCTGCCAGCATGGAATCTAATTTCTGGGGATAAGTTAAGACCTGGCATCATGGGAATGAGAAAGGCTTCTTGATCAAAAGAGGGAAGAGGGAAATGAGACAAAATAAAATCTCAGTGGCTGAGAGATTTACAACAGGAGGTTATCCTGGAGATTGTTCTTATGCATTGTATTGATATCCCTTTTTAGTTTATTGTATTTTGGAGTGGTTAGAAGAAAATACCTGCAGCTTAAACTGTGTTCCAATAGTCATGATTCTTGAAGACGACTGTATTAGTAATTATCTTTTACAATGTGACTGTGTGATTGTGAAAACCTTGTGTTTGATTTTTCCTTTATCTGGGGTATGGACAGATGAGCAAAAAGGAAAGGGTAAAAAAATAAATAAATAATAGGGGGATAGGTGAAAATTGGGTATTGGGTAGATTGAACCATTGTGGGTCAATGAGAGGGAGTGGTAAGGGGATGGGGATGTACGAGTTCTTTTATTTTTTTTATTTCTTTCTCTGGAGTGATACAAATATTCTAAAATGATCATGGTGATGAATACATAACTATCTGATGACATTGTGAGCCTTTGATTGTATAATATGGTTGGACTGTATGTATGTAGATATTTCTTAATAAAATATTTTTAAAAGATGGCTATTTAAAGCAGTAAGAGTAATAATATGCTGGGTGGTTATAGCATATGGATAAGTGAAATGAATGATGGTTATTTCACAGGGAATGGAGGGAGGAATTTGGAATACTCTCTGATAAGGTAACTACACTACATATGAAGTGGTATAGCATTATCTGAAGATGGAGTCAAATTAGTTAAAAATGTATAATGTAGGGCGGGTAAGGTGGCTCAGTGGCAGAGTTCTTGACTACCATGCCAGAAACCCGGGTTCGATTCCTGGTGCCTGCCCATGCAAAATAAATAAATAAATAAATAAATAAATAAAAGTATAATGTAAACTCTAGGGAAACTGCAAAAAAATAGTAAAAAGAACAATTACAATTGATATGCTAAGAGAGAAGATAAAGTGGAAACATATAAGATGCTTAAATAAAATAAGAAAATACATAAAGTATGAGAAAAATGAATGAATGCAATGAATAGAAAACAAGTTGCAAATATGACAAACACCATTCCATATATAGCAATAATCATTTTAAATGTGATTGGTTTAAATACACCAGTTCATACAGAGATCATCATAGTAGATAAAAAGATCAGTACTGTCTACAAGAAATCTATACCGGTTTAAAACTGATGTGTACCCCAGAAAAGCCATGTTCTTTAATCCTCATTCAATATTGCTGGGTGGAATTTTTATATTGTTTCCATGGAGATGTGATGCAACCAATTATGGATGGAACCTTTTGAATAGATTGTTTCCATGGAGATATGTCTCCATCCATTCAAGTTGCGGTTCCTTACTGTAGTCCTTTAAGAAGGAACTGTTTTGGAAAAAGCTATGGAGTCAACAGAGCCCATACAACCAGAGACTTTTGGAGATGAAGAAAGGAAACACCCCCAGAGAAGCCATTTGAAGAATACTGTAGAGAAATATAGCCAATATTGCTATGTGCCTTCCCAGCTGACACAGTTGTTCTGGACCCATTGGCCTTTCTTGAATCAAGGTATCTTTATCTGGATGCCTTAGTTTAGATATCTTAATGGATTCAGAGCTGCAAACTTGCAACTTAATGAATTCCCTTTTTAAAAGCCATTCCATTTCTGGTATATTGTATTCCAGTGGCTTTAGCAAACTAAGACAAAACTCATGTAACTTTTTTCTAAGAGTGAAAGACATTCTTAAATCAATGAAAAGACAAACCAAAGACTAGAGGAAAACATTATAAAACATATATCTGATAAAAGATTTGCATCAAAATGTAAAAAGTACTCTTGAAGCTGAAAAATAAAAAAAAAACAATCCAACTAGAAAAATGGGCAAATTATGATTAGAAACCTCACTAAAGATCGACAAATATGACAAATGAGTGTATAAAATGATGCTCAGCATCATTTGTCTTTAGGAAATTGAAAGTAAAACAACAAGGTGATACCACTATGAACCTATCAGAACGACTAAAATGCAAAAAAATGATCATAATAATTGCCAGTAAGGATGCAGAGCAATAGGGATTCTTATTCATTGCTGGTGGATATCCAAAGTGTATACTTTGGAAATTTGTTGGCAGTTTTATAAAAACTAAATATCATTGTTCCATGTAATTCAGCAATCATGATCCTAAATATTAACCCAACTGATTTGAAATCTTATGTCCACAAAAAAATCCTGTAAGTTAATGTTTATAGAAACTTTATTCACAATCACTAAAATTTAGAAGCCCCTAATACATCTTTCAATTGGTGAACTGATAATCAAAGCATGGTATATCCACACAATGAAATTCTATTCAGTTATACACAAAACTGAATTACCCAGCCATGCAAAGACATGGATGAATCTTAAATGCTCCTTAATAAGTGAAATAAGCCAGTCTTAAATGGCAATGCTATATAATTCCAAATATGATTTTTTGAAAAAGGAAATAATAGAGACAGTAAAAAGATCATTGGTTGCCAGAGCTTTGGGGGAAGGTGGTAAGGTTAAATAGATGAATGAATCAATTGACACTTGAATGTTTCTGATAATAGTTACATTGATGATGAAATAACTGCTTAGTTAATATCTTTATAAATATTGTTGAGAATTATTTTTTTCCACCAAAGGCACAGTGTAAGGTAATAAAAATTTAATTCCTCATTGTGCCTTTTGAAGTCTCAATAAAAACAAAAATAGAAACAAAAAGAAAAAATAAAACCAAAAATGAAAGTATCTAGGAAATGATCAGCCCTTTCATAGTTCACAGTCACAAAGATTTCTCCCAATCTTCTCATTGCTGGAAACTATTGTGGGACCAGATTCTTGGAGTTCCATGGAAGGTTTTGGGTAAGCAAATAGAGTTTATACTTTAATCATTTCTGAAACTGACTTCTAACATTTGATATAATAAAAAACAAACATGATAATAACCCTTTATTTAAAAATAGGCTGTATTCTAATTTTTAGCCAATGATTTAAAAGAAAATTGCAGCTGATGGCAAAGGCTGTATTTTATTAATGACTTCATTAATAAACATTTACTGAAAATTAGCTTTGTGCCAAGCACGAGTTGCTTCAGATTTACGAGGAAAATTAAGACAGCATTCTATCTTCAGGGAACCCTTAGTCTAGTGTAAGAAAGCCCCACTCATTAACAGGTGATTATCATATGAGATGCAAATACAATGAGAAAGATATGCTTAAAGTACAAAGGAAACTTGGAGTGAGTCCCTTAACTGAGTTTAGAGTTTAGGTGGGTCTGGGGAAGGTAATACTAAAATTAAAAGAATGCGACTGAAAGAATAAGTAGCAAGTACTCAGGTGAATATGAGTGATAGCAGAAGCAATACCAGGGCATTCCAGGTGTTTTGACCTCTAAAGGTCCTTTTTGGCCCTGCACTTCTAAGCACATCAATATAATTAATTCGTTTCATGATTCCCCAAAGCCTTGCCAGAGAATACGCCAAGTGGAAACAAAGTTAAAACAATCAATTAGAAGCTATAGAACTCAAGACCTAAATTAGCAAGAGTATTAATAGACTTATGCCTTGTTTAGCTAACTTCATGGGAAAAAAATACACTGTGCAAGTGAAATCTCCAATTAAATGAACACTGCTCCTTTATAGTTTTAAAATTTAAACATTTTTATTCTGATGTGAATTTTAAATATCTAAATTGATTTCTTTCCTTCTTAAATGGAAGCTATTGAAGGTAATTTCAGCATTAGTGGATGATATAGGATCTTGAACATTATACTATACGCTAACCCAGTTTTGGCTTTTCTCTAGTAACAGGCTATTATCTGACCCTGATTGTGTTGGGTTCCAAGTTCCATAGAATTTCAGCTTCTTGCTTCCCGTGGCTTTCTCTCTCTCTCTCCACCTGAATTTAATTCTTCTTATAAAGGACTTCAGTAACAGCAAAGCTCACCCTGACGGAGGTAAGTCACACCTTAACTGAAGTGACCTTATCAAAAGGCCCCACTTAATCACTCCCACAGGAATGCATTGTTTAACAATATATTTTTCTGTGGTACATTTCTCCAAACTACATACCCTACCTCTGGATCCCCAAAAGATGTTTCTTTCTACATGTAAAATATATACATTCCATCTCAACATGTTAGAAGCCTTCATCATTTCAGAGGCAATGCTAGGTACGAAGTCTCATCAAAATCAGTTGTACGTGTGGTGTGTACTGGGCACAATTCTGCTCTGTCTGGATTCTTGCAAAACCTAGAAAACAGGTTTCTTCCAAAATACATCAGAAGGAAAGGCATAGGATTGACAATCCCATTCCAATAGGGAAAAATTGGAAGGAAAACAAGGGGTATAGGTCCCAAGTGATCTGAAATCCAGCAGGGTAAACTCCATTAGATATCAAATCTGAGAGCCATTTATGCACTTATACTTTGTCCTTTGGACCTGATGGAGCAGTAGTCCTATCCATTTCTAGTGCTTGGGCAGCAGCCATGCTCTTTCTGAACACTGGGGAGGCTTCACCCTCTATGGTCAACAAGATGGTCACTGGACTGTCCACAAAGTATGGTGCACAGGTCCTATTTTTTCTGAGCATTGGGTTGGCAGCCAAGCTCTAAACTAATGAAAGATCAAAAGTCCCACTCTCTTCAAACATTTGGGGTGGTGACCAGCTTCTCCCCAATGCCCTGACAAATACTCCACCATGTCTGAGGAATGGCAGAGCAACACTCTACTTGAACAACAGTATGCAAGACCTGTCCCCTCCAAGTTCAGAGGCAGACTCACCCTTTCCACATGTTTGGGTGTGTGCGCTGTCTTGGCCAATGAGATATCTTTGGTCCAGACCTTGACTTTCATGGTTCTGTCCTTGAAGTCATTCCTTCTTAATTTTGAAACTTCTCTATCCCTTTCAGTCCAGGTTGGCTATAGTTTCACTAATACAAACTTCTCCGAAAAAACTTGTTGACATTGTATATAGTTCATAGGGGTCCAAACCATTAGATAAAAGACTTTCCATAGATCCTTTCTACATAAATTCATTTCTAATCCTGACTTCCTCTGAAATGGATGATGGAGACCATGTCCAGTTAAATCCTCACAGGGAAACCTATTCTCTGGGAACTTGCTCTCTAGAAGCTCAGGGTGGTCCCTGATAGAGCCACTTCTAGCCCTAATCTCAGAGTACACTATCCAGATAAGCTCAGAATTTTCCAAACTATAATTTTATGGTTTCATTTTGCCCAGGAGTTCAGTTCTCAGCTTATCCCTTCCCTTCCTCATTTCCCTATAAGCTTTAAGAAAAAACCAGGCAGCACCTTCCATACTTAGCTTGGAAATCTCCTCAGTTAAATAGCCAAGTTCATTGCTTTCAAGTTCTGTCTTTCATCTGATACCAGAACTCAATTTTCCAAGCTCTCTGACACTTTAAAGCAAGCATCACCTTTCTTCCAGATTCCAATAATATATTCATCATTTTTTTTTTCCTTAAGCTCTCATGGTGAGTACCTTTAGTGTCCATATTTCTACCAGCAGTCTGTTCAAAGCAGTTTTGGCTTTTCCTTTCAAGCACTTCACAACTGTTCTAGCCTCTCTACCCAATGCCAAGGCTTTTACTACACTTTTGGTATTTGTGACAGCACACCCCAATCATGTACCAAAATCTGCTTTACTTTCCCTGGCTGCTCAAGCAAATACCATGCAAGTGGTTGGCTTAAAAAAAGGGGGGGGGGGAATTTAATGGCTCATGGCTTTGAGGTTAGGAAAAAGTCCAAATCAAGGCATTATCAAGGCCATGCTTTCTCTCTGAAAACTGTAACATTCTGGGGCTGACTGCCAGCTATCCTTGACTCCTTCATCATAGGGCAATGCACATGGAGGCCTTGCTTAGCCTCTCAGTTCTTTTATGGTTCCCATTGAATTTCAGCTTCTAACTTTCCATGGTTTTCTCTCTGTTTGCCTGAGTTTCATTCTTCTTATAAAGGATTCCAGTAATAGAATTATGACTCATCTTTACTGAGGTGGGCCATACCTTAACTGAAGTAACTTCATAAAGAGTCCTACTCAAAGGATTCACTTCCACAGGAATGGATTAAGTTTTAAGAACATGTTTTCCTTGTATACAATGCTCCAAACCACCACAGAATGGTTAGCACCTGATAAACACTCGTTAAGTTATTTATTTTTAGTATTTTGTAGGAAGATCTTAGATTTGTTGGGATGAAGGAAGGAGGGTTGACGCTAGCGTATATTGGATGTCTGTGCTATGTCAGGTCTTGACTCAGTTCTTGTCTGATTATTTCATCCAAGCCTCACTTCAGTACTGAGATTCAGGCATTATTATCACACATTCAGAAAACGTTATGAGAGGTGAGGGGCTTGCTGAAGTTTAGAGAATTAGTATGCATCAGAGCTGGGAATTCAGCCTAGATAGTTTAACTCCATATTTGTCTCTTATTTTACCATCCCTTGTGACCTCTATGGGGGGTGCCTAGTATTCTGGTGGTTCAAATCACTAAATTCAGCCTTGTTTTGAACATCTCTCTGTTGCTTATCATCCCTTTCCTCAATCTACTCCATCACCATATCAAAAATTCTACCTTCTAAATCATTCTCAAGTCAAGCCCCTTCTCTCCACACCTATTACTGTCCCCTTAATCAGGCACATCTGTTTTTGTGTGGATTATTGCATCAGCTTCACAATTTACTTTACCACTCTCCATTTATTCACCTTTTATTATTCTAACACCTGTGGCCAAATTGATGTTCTTACAATGCAAACCAGGTAGAGTCTTTTCCTCCTAAACACTGCTTGAGGAGCCAGTGTCTTTAGGATAAAGTTCAAACTTCTTCATTTAGCTTATAAGTCTCTTAGTGATCTGGCTCTCCTTCTCTTTACAGTTGGGAATCTGCACAGACAATTGCTTCCTTCTGGAGTACTCTTTTCCATGATATATTACTCAAGGTTTAGCAGTGAAATAGAACTGACAGGATACAGGCAAATCTGAAATCCATAGGGCAGTCCCCTAATTTGGAACTTTGAAGAAGTTTCTAATGAATTCCCCAAGGGAAGCAGGCTGGCAGAAGACTCCCTGACTGCTATAATCATCATTCTCCCTTTAAGGCGTTCACCTGATTGAATGAGACTTCTCAGTGTTGAAGGCAATCTATTTCGTTAATTGTAGATGTAAGCAGACATAGATGCAATCAACTGACTAATGATTTAAATCCATTAAATATTTTATGGTAACAATCAGGCCACTGCTTGCCTGACCAAACAACCTGAAACCATAACCTAGCATATGTAATTAATATGTACATATTAATCATTACATATGTTGTTCACTTGGCTAGCTTCTTACCATTCTTCAAACTTAACTTCAAGGTCTTTTGCTCTCCAAAGGCTTCCTTAATCCTACCTCAACCTGTCTAGATTAGATAACTCTCCTCAGAAATTGGTTTCTTCTCCACATAAATGATACCTGTACGTAGGTAGTCCAAGGCTTGTAGAACAGCATTTTCATTATCAAAATGCAAACTCCTTCCATCTTCCCACTCTACTCTTTTATTTATAGGCTGGAAAACTACTGTCTTTGGGGTAACAACTTGTTTTGTAAATAAAGTTTTACTGGGACACAGTCATGCCCATTCTTTTAAGCACTTTCTTTAGTTTTCTCATTAGAATGGGAAAGTAGAGTAGTAATAGAGTCCTCATGGCCCACAAAGCATAAATTACTGCTACTTAAAAATTTCCTACTTTAGCATCTTAGAAAATGGTTTATTGCCACTTTATGTTCCAAAATTCTACTGTAGCTGCAACTGCTTCTTTTTTATAAGTGATTCCTCATAAGTCCCCTTTTAGAAGATTCCTGCTTTAGAAGATTCCTCAGAACTTCCACATGCCCCTTAAATTTCATTGACCTGAGGTCAGTATTACCATCAGCCTCAGCAGCAAGGGAGTCTGGGAAATGTAGTCTTTTATTATGGTTAGCAATGTACCTAGCTAAATGTTGGTTATGAAAAAGCATTAGAAGGATGCTGGAGTAAATAACTAGTAGTGTTTGCCACAATCTTGTTAAATATTTTATCTTTAGCTATAAGTATGTAGTAGGTACTCATAAACTTGTGATGAATCAAAAGGTCTGTAAAGTGCTTAGTGATGAATATTGTTTCCAGTGCTCAAGCTAGTGACCTCTAACTTACCCTACAGGGGGCCAAAGTTGACAGAAGGTTGGTGTTCTAGTTTGCTGGCTGCCGGAATGCAATATACCGGAAATGGAATGGCTTTTAAAAGGGGGAATTTAATGAGTTGCTAGTTTACAGTTCTAAGGCCAAGAAAATGTCCCAATTAAATCTATAGAAATGTCCAATCTGAGGCATCCAGAGAAGGATACCTTGGTTCAAGAAGGCCGATGAAATTCAGGGTTTCTCTCTCCAGTGAGAAGGCACATGGCGAACACAGTCAGGGTTTCTCTCTCATCTGGAAAGGCACATGGTGAACATGGTCAGGGTTTCTCTCTCATCTGGAAGGGAACATGGCAAACATGGCGTCATCTGCTATCTTCTTCTCCTGGCTTCCTGTTTCATGAAGCTCCCCAGGAGGTATTTTCCTTCTTTATCTCCAAAGGTTGCTGGCTGATGGACTCTGCTTCTCATGGCTATGTTGCTCTGCTCTCTCTGAATCTGCTATTCTCCAAAGTGTTTCCTCTTTTATAAGGCTCCAGAAACTTCTCAAGACCCACCCAAATGGGTGAGACATGTCGTCACCTAATCCAGTTTAACAACCACTCTTGACTAAATCACATCATCCAGGGAGATGATCTGATTACAGTTTCAAACATACCATATTGAATAGGGATTATTCTACCTTTATGAAATGAGAATTTGATTAAAACATGGCTTTTCTAGGGGACACACATCATTTCAAACTAACACAGTTGGCCTCTATATAAATGAGTTGTAGCAACCCTGAAGAGAGTTTTAACAACCCCATGGCTCCAATTTGCCTTTTCTTCATATATAATATATTTGCTAGTCATTTCATTCATTTAACATTATATATTTCAGGCAGTAATATAAAATTTAATGGTACAGAATTTAATGTGATTACGTATTAGCCCCTAATTAAAAGACTTCTTTTCTTGTCTGAGCAGATTATGTTTCTGGATTGGGCATACAGGTGTGAGAAGAATGATTATTTTCTTCAATAAGTAGAAGAAACAAATTTATTCAAGCAGGAAGAGTTCTCACCACAGTAGATATTGTGGTTTTCAAATCCTTCCATGCTCTAATGATGCTTTCTCTAGATGTTTGAGGTAGCTTTGTGGTGGTTAGCAATCAACCCTCATAGATGTAGCATAAAACCATGTGTTATGGGCAGAGACTGTGACCCCACAGAGATCTCCAAATTTCTCATTTTCATTCCCCCTTCATCAGTCATTCCTCTTTCCGGCATTTTTCTGTAATAACTTCTTTTGGTCCAAATTTTGGGGCAACGGTAACTGGGCTTAAGGAAGGTACTGGGTGTGATCTTGGCTGAGACTCTTTTAGCTCCATGGATTCTGTATCACCCATGGGCAAAGACTCAACTATGTTTTCATCACCCATTTCAGCTTTAGTATACAATTCTTACTGTAATGATTTTAGTCCAAAGCAGGCATTTTATGATGGTTAGAGAGGGGTTTTCTTCATATAGGTTCATATATACAGTGAAGACCATGGCAGCCAAACAGTCAAACAAAAGGGTGATGACATAGTTTGGCAGTGGGTGGAACATAGGCTGCCAATTCATTCTTTTCTTGCTCTAAAACATTACATTGAAGTTTTCTTTCCCACATTTGTAGCTTCTAATTAGTTTTGAAATGATTCTGTCGTTCAGCTTAAAGCCTGCCTTTTCCCTTCACTGATTCCTTTGGGACTGGTTGTTCATTTATATAAAAAAGAACATTTTGCATTTTTATAGCTCTGTGTACTGGACCATGGAGGGGCAGCAGATGTTACTTGAATTATCCCACCCACACATCCAAATGTGAATAATCTTGATACTCCTGGCAAACTTCTATTTCACATAGCATTATTCTTCCATCATTAGCAAATACTCCATCCTCCAAAATGTTTATGAAGAACAAATTCAAACAATAATACTTAATGGTGAAATACATCTTATATAGTAGAAGGAGTTCTCAACTTGTAATTGGATAACCCTTGATATGCTAATAAGCTGTAGTGAACTTGGGTAAAATTTTATTTTTATTTTTATTTTTTTGAGGAGGCTTCAATTTTCTTGTATGTAAATTGAAGATAGTGCCATTTACCATTATATGATTGTGTTTGGCCTGTACTTGGCACTGAACAAATAACCTGTGTGTATTTGACTAGAACATGAAAAATATTTGGAATGATTAAAAACATGTTGAAACTATTTGGAATTAATAGCCTTCTTTCCTCAACATTTCCTTCAATTTTGATTTCTGGGCACTTAGTCTTTTATCATTTCACTGGTACTCTTCTACTTTATTTTCTTAAAAATAATCCTTTAACATCAATTATTTTCTCTCTTTCTATTGCTTCCTTTCTGTCTCATCTATCTCTGCTCTTTCTATCACTCATCTATCATCTACATATACAACTTTAATATTTTTATAATAATTTATAAATGCACTCAATTGTCCTTTGGATATTTAAACATCTCCTGGATATTCTATGATATATTATGAATGAAATAAATATAAGTTCAATACAGGTCCCATCTTCCCAAACATTGATACTGCTGATAGTGATACTTATATGCCAGAGAATTTATGTGTGCTATTCTGTTAAATCTTTCCAAAATCCATTTTAAGAAGAATTACTATGCTGTTATGCCATATTACTAACCCAGTGAGTATGCCAAGGTAGACTCAAACCCAAGTAGGAGCTTTCTATTACTGTATCCTTATTTTTAATGACTGCACAGTACCACCTCCTATCCTTCTCTCCTGTCTTTGTGGAATGTCTTTCATTTCAGTGATTTGGATTTCTGTATGTAGTTTCCATCTTGATATTTTCCAATACCCTTTTCTTATTCTATTTTTTCCTTCAGATTCCTGTATAATTTTTATGTAGCCAGCTTAAATTAATAAAAACAATTTCAACTTTTGAATTTTTCTTCTTGAAATCCTGTCCCTACCATAATTCTCTAGTACTGGACATTTCCACTGGAATAGAATTGAAACATTTTGAATTTTTTATTCATAATTCATGTATTACTCCCCATGTAGATTTTCAATCTTTTAAGCTTTTCTTTTTTCCTCCATTTCTGTGAAATTTCTAGCTCTTTAGGTGTTATCACTTCAATTGCCCACTTTGATCACTGGTTTCTTGCTTCTATCTTGACTTCAGTCTCTTTCCTGACTTTCCCTGCAACAGCTTGTGCAGGGGCATTTAGAAATATCTTTCATCTGCTACTTTGGACATAGTGCATAAGTTCTCTTGATTTCTAATTGTTTTCATTTCCTTCTGCCATATTTCCTGACTTTTTCATTTTAATATTTGGATTTCAGGTGTGGAGTTGAATTAATTGTATTACTCATTTTATAGCACATTGTCATCATTAGTCTGTTTCTATATAGTTTTATATACCATTTTTCTCATCTCATTTTAATCTCAACTTTCATTTCCTTCTACCACAGATATCCCTCTTAATGTGTGTATTATGTCTTTATATATGCATGCACTTTTAAATAGATGCTCTATGTCTTTAAGTGATATGAAAGATATTGTGTTATATTTCTCATTCTCTCACAATTTTACAATTTGATATTCAGAGAGTCTAAGTTTTGCTCATCTTAAGGGCGTACAGAGCAATTTCATTGTTGTTTAAATTAGTATTACTCTTGATATTAGCAAAGTTAAGCATCTTCATATAGTTGTGAGCTCTTTGGCATTTCCCTTCAATAAGTTGCCTATTTGCAACCTTTGCCTACTTTACTACTAGCATTCTGGCCTTTCGTTTTTATTTTTAAGAATTCCTTATATAATCTGTATGATCTACTTCTGTTAGTAAGATTTTTTCCCATTTGTTAGTCAGTGAGATGTGTGTTTTTCCCTCTTGAAAATCCTTTCTTAACGGTTGTGTAGAAGTTGATTTAAATGTACTACTCAAGAAAAGAAAGAATGAAGATATATAAGCTACTGATTTTTGTCCTAAGGATATACTCCTTACAAATTAATTTTGCATTCTATTGAAAAAGTGAAAAATATATTTACTTGGGGAAGAATCTTCAAGTACGAGATAATTTCATTATTATCTGTTCTAAGACCAAGTTCTGTTAAATACTTTACCTTGTTTGTATTCAGGTACCATGCAAGTCACAGAACAGAATGAACCAGAATTCTTCCATATCTCTGTGCCTGCCTGTTAATTATGAAGTTAGCACAAGAAGAATAAGTCTGAAAACAGGATGTGCTGATAAGGTTGATACAAGAATACACTAAAGTCATCTTCTGAATCATAGGGGCATCAACTTGAAAAAGCTAGTGGGAAATACTAATCTGTCCTTAAAATAAGCAGCAGCTGCACTCCTGAATTCTAACTGCTATTTTCTGGATGACTGTGAGCGTGTGTGACCAAAGTATCTTTCTTTGGAGAATTTGTTTCTAATAAGAGACAAGGATAGCAGATGCATTTTTTAAAAAACATCTTAAATCTGACTGAGAGGACCACTAGAAGATCAAAAGTGATCATCCCATTAGCGAATACCAAAATTTTTCTGTCTAATTGGTTTTGTCAAACAAGTGAATGTGCTCAGATCAATTTACATTTACCAATTGCTTTAGTTTTCCAGGGCTACTGCTACAGATACCAGAGTCTTGTTCACTTTAAATAACAGTTTTGAAAGCTTGAAATCCCAAATTCCAAGCAAGATCATGCTTTCTCTGAAGACTGCAATGTTCTGGTGGTGTATTATCAGCATAACACAATCCTGACCTGCTGTCTGTCTCTGCTATGTCCACATCTCCTCTGCTTATCAAGACTCCAGTTATATTAGATTAAGACCCATTCTATTTACTTTGGCCTCACTTAAACAAATAATATTTTCAAATATTTACAAATGGGTTTACATCTACAGAATCCAGAGTTAGGACTTGAATCTATCTTTTTAGGGAACATTTCACTTCATAATACCACTAATCGATCTTTGCCAATGGCCTTTGGTAATGACATTATTTATTTACTGTGTGCACATTATTTGAAGTTGGTACAGTTAATTGCCAAAATAAAAATTCTTATTAGAAGCCAATTAGAAATATAATAGAAGACTGAGAGCTTGGCAAGATGTCTTTACTATATCAATGGCTATATTGCAGTCAATGCAAAGTAAACAAGGGTAGGTACTTGGTTCTCTGGAGTTCTTTTATTTTCCAGTCTCTCCTTTCTAGTAATTTTCTGTATATTTCTTCTTTCTTGGAGTTCTAGTTACATCCTAAGGATTGTCCTTTCTACTGGCTTTGTCCTTTGGTGATGACAGTAGATCTCTTTGGACAATAGATATTACAATTCCCATAGTAGAAGAGTCTTCAGAACAGACTATCTATGAGACAAACTTTTAATTTGCCAGGAATTAATGCCTTTCATAGAAAAACATCAATAAGCTTTCAAACTACAATAAGTGCATTTCATCAGGGGTAAGAATGGAAGAAATAAAAGAGTTGAGAGGTACAAAGCTCCCCTCCTGCTGCAATTAAAAAATCCTTTGGCAAGAAGATGGTATTGCAATCCATAGCTTGTATGATATTGGCTTAGAAGGAATCTTACTAAGGTATTGCTTTTGGTGGAACAATGGAAATATCCTATTATATGTTAATTATCATTTTGTTTTGATCTAGTAATTTATGAAATCTGAAATGTTACCAGGAATGGGATATTAGAGAGGAGTCACTGTGAGTGAATGGCAGAGGCATACAGGAATGGGAAGAGACCAAGCTCTTTCAACAACATGTTACATTCATCAGACATTGTAGATGTATAATGCCTTGGAATGTTCATGCATATAGATAAAATTTTCCAATCACAAAGTGTTTTTGATGCTTTTGTTATTACATGCTGTTTTTGTATGACATTTTTCTATATGTGTTATATTAGCCCACTCTTTTTTTTTTCTGAGTAATGCTGATATAAATCCTGAGAAATACACGAAACTCTCATGTCAAGATTTTTTTTTCTTCTTCAGGACAAGTTTAGGAGCAAATGCAGGTGCATTTCCAGAGATGTTTCCTCCTTAAAATAAAGAATGAAAATGTATCTTTAGGTTTGTTAACAAGCACTGGGGTGGGTTAAATTGATTTTTGAATGCACATGAACTGTAGTAATACAGAAAAGTAGAATGAAGAAGGGTAAGAAAGAATGCAGTGAATCATAGAAATGAATTTTAGAAGCCAACCCCTTGATCTTAAAGCTGGCCCTTAGGAAATTTATTTCTGTAATGGCAAAGATAAGCCTGCTTACATACATGCCTTAAAGTCACTCACAGAGAACCTCTTTTGTTGCTCAGATGTGGTCTCTCTCTCTCTCTCTAAGCCAAACTCTGCAAATAAACTCATTACTTACCCCTATGTAAGAGATGACTATCAGGGATGTAAGTCTCCTAGGCAATATGAGACATGACTCCCAGGGAAGTGCCTGGTCCTGATATCATGGGATTGAGAATGCCTTCTTGACCATAAAGGTGGAAAGAAATGTAGCAAAATAAGACTCAGGGACTAAGGGATTTTAAACAGAGTTGAGAGGTCATTCTGGAAATTACTTTTATGCAAACTTTAGCCAGATATTACAAATTGCCATGGTCTGCCAAGCTCCAACCAACAGTATTCCTGAAAACCCTAAAGAAAACCCAGGGCTCTATCTAAAATTCTATAAAAGTTTTACTTATTAAGTTTATTTTTCAGGAACTTAAAACCTCCAGATTGTTCCTACAACAGATAAGTCCTGAAACTTAAAGGTACCGCTCTCTTCCAGAACGTCAACTAGTTGTATTTCCCTTCCTCATAATGTCAGCACCCCTTTGCAACATGAAGAAGTTAGAATGGGCATTGCCCAAAGATTGAGAGAATGATCAAATGAGAGAGAAGAGCTGTCACAGAGAAGTTAGGATTTAACATATGGTTATGACTACTGCCTTATTATGTAGATATTTCTTTTTTTTTTTTAGTTAGTACATTTATTTATTTATTTATTATTAATAAAAAAATTAACTAACAAAACATTTAGAAATCATTCCATTCTACATATACAATCAGTAATTCTTAATATCGTCACATAGTTGCATATTCATCATTTCTTAGTACATTTGCATCGATTTATATATATTTCTTTTTAGTTTCTGGTATATTACAACAGCCAGAAGGAAATCCTCAAATTTCGAAATTGTAATCCATACTACTATATTTTGAAATTTGCTCTATAACTACTTGTTTAACAGAACTTTGAAATTTATCACTTTTTTGTGCATATGTAATATTTCACAAAAAATGCTTCAAAAAGATAAATTTTACAAAAAAAGTGCATTTAGTACCTCTTTTTAAACATCAGAAACACATTTGTCATGTTACTCATAACAAATAAGCCAATTAGAAAAAATGAGGCAAATTATGATATATTTAAAAGTTAGAGATAAAAATAAGTAAAACAATGAAGACTAAATTTTTTGCTAAATGGTTAATTCATTAACCACTACAGAAACTGTTTCCTAATGAATAGCTGAGATTAGACAGGTAATTGCATAAAGTCCAATATTGTTATGTACAGCTGATAATCTCATTAAGAAATGTTTCTAAGGCATCAAGGAGGTGAATACACAGATTGAAACAGATAACTCTATCAGTTCACTGTGCTTTTCACACTTTGATCTGTCAAAATAGTGAGTATAAGAAGGTCCATTGCTTAATTATTTATTTATGTGCAGAGAAAGAGGTTAAGGATAGTTAGTGTTAGTAGGTTAGTATTAGGAAGAGCTCCATAACTATAAAGGGAAACCTTGCTAAGGAACATTCAGTCACAACCATCTT
This sequence comes from Tamandua tetradactyla, assembly GCF_023851605.1. Taxonomy (NCBI): domain Eukaryota; kingdom Metazoa; phylum Chordata; class Mammalia; order Pilosa; family Myrmecophagidae; genus Tamandua; species Tamandua tetradactyla. The sequence continues at coordinate 38,345,849 of NC_135345.1, read as the reverse complement.
GTTTATCAAGCAGTTAAAAATGCCAAGAGACATTTAGTAAAATGTAACAATAAAATCTTAGCTCTCAGGTTTTTAGACTAGAGGATAACTCACTTGATAAAACCTCTTAAGATTTTCCCCATCATTTACTACTGGTTGGATGTAGACAACCAGGGTAGAAGATTCCACAATTTCTATTATATGTTCTCACTGAATTACTGCATGGAACAGAGCATGACATTGTCTTGATTTGAGCTTTCTGTGAACTAGAAATAAAGTTATATGGGATTGAGCCCTTGAGATTTTTAAAACATTGAAGTTACATTTACCCCAACTAACATAGCTGAATCTTTAGTTTATCCTTTAGTTTATTATTATCTCTTATTCATACATTTACTGAAGTTATTGAATGTTCTCTAAGTGCTGCAAGAATTACTAGACACTGGAAATATGAGCTAGATGGCAGGAAACACAGGTAGAAACTAGTATTATAGCTTAGACATCTCTGTAATGTTCTTTGGTCCAGAATTTGGTTCTGATGCAGTTTGGCTGAGCTAAGTGCTTTGTCTTCTTTGTATTTGAAGAGAATTGAGTACTTCCTTCTCCCTAGAATTACTACTTCCACTATTGACATATACCAAAATTAAATAAATTCTGACTCTCTATAGTCAGAGAACATTGGCTTGCCATAGTTGCTTTCAAGTCAGGTATAAATTAACTGAAGATCTGTCTTTGTTCTAGTAAAGATTAATTTTTTCCTATGAAATGAGTTATTTATAAACATTCTCCTCCACCTTTGTGCCTTTGAACTCTTATACACATCACAGAACCAAACAAAATGTTTCCCTAATCTGAGATCTGAACGCTAATCAATGATGGAGTTTAAACTTTGTTGGGATATCACACTTTCAAATATTCATATTATTTTGTAATTTAATTTCTAAGTATAGCACATGAATTTATAATTTGATGTCAATTATAATGCTTTAATAAAAAGCTAGCAAAATTAATAGAAATTATAACATGAAAACAAACCCAGCTTGCTTATCAAGCAGTTAAACCAGATTGTTTATCAAGCAATAAAAAATGACCTTCCTGAGACACATGGATCATTATTTAAAATCACTGATGGGAGATAGGGCAACAGGAGCCCTGGATTCAGTGCTTTTCACATGCATAAAACTCATGAGATAATTAAAAAGAAGTGAAGCTTCCCAGACTCCACTTTCTGAGACTCCAGTTGAGTTCTTCTGGAGTGAGCATCTGGAATCTATGTTTTAAATAATTAATCTAAGTGATACTTATGCAGATAGCAAGTGGGCCACTTATTGAGAAAGGCTGCCTATCCTTCATTTGGGAGTTCTTCAAACTATTTGCCACCAACACAACCACTTCTCAGTCTTATGACCCCAGGGAAGCCTGTGTTGCCATGCTTTTCAGGGGAAGTGCAACTGAATTGAATGGCCTCTTCCCATCTTCACTCTTCCACAGTTAACAAAATGGGCTGCCATTTCACTTAGCACAAGGTGTTTTTGAGTAGATAATTTGTTGGGCTTGTTTAATGTAGTCATCATCCTCAATAATTATAGAGGAAACCCTGAGAAGTTCTTTAATACAATAACTATCAATTGTTGCAGAGTTTTCATCAATATTTGAAAACAATGATGTCCCCAATTAGTGGGCAGTATGACAGAACTTCTACTTGGAAATGGAAGCATGACTCTAGTCTTCTTTTATGTTTCTGGTTCTTCCTTTCTCCACATGTTTCTTTGGAGAAAAATTTGAGACAAGTAAAAATTACTTAGGTGATTGTGAGAAAAATGCCATTGAAAAAATAAGGAAAGTTTTCATTTTATCTTCAAACATAAATTGGAATTCCTATCTTCCAAAAAACGTTTCCTTCCACAAATAAGATCTAAATTTGTAATCCTTGGCCCAAGAGGGCATGCATATATCCCCACACAGCTTTTGAATAATATATTATTATATTATATGCTATTATATTGGTTATTAAAATGCTATTTTAATTATTAACCATTCATGTATTAATAATATAATATAAAATCAGCCTGTTCTGTACTTTACTTTTTTCATTAATTATCTTGTCAAAGAAATTTATAGGAGAGGCATCTTGAAATAAAAATTAAGGATGTAAAGCAGATATTTCTTTAGTTTCTGGAGTTGTAACCATAGGTTCTTTTACTTGACACAGAACTTCTTTGCAATTCCAGGTTATTCCTAAGGTGCTGACTTAAAAAATACTCTTTATCTAACAAATTCTCTACCAAATATGAATACTCTCCTGATTGTTTAAATATGCAGACTCTCAGATTCAATAGGAAGTTTGTTTCTACCTTTTGTCATGTTCAATATGTTTAAAATAATAAAATCTTATAAATAATCAAAAGGGAAATAAAGTTTATCTTGTGAAAAAATAGTTTTTGCTAAACATGCATTATGTAAATTCTCTAGAGGTTGAAAAAAAGGTTTAAACATATTTAAGAGGCAAAGTTATAAACCAACCTGGGTAAAAACTAATGAAAATAGTGGTTTATAGGGGATAGAATCTCAAAATTGTCTTGTCTGTGGCTGCTTTCATACTGTAATAGAACAGATTTAAGGAGTCCTGACAGTGACCAAAAGAACCACAAAACCTAAAATTTCAATCTGGTCTTTTATAGAAGATGATTGCTGACTCCTGGCCTATACCTGAATGGATTTTCATTTTTTGAAAGTCCTGTAAATTTAAAATCTAGAGATAAAATATTTTAAATCTACACATTTTTGAAGTTCAGTATAGTTAATAAGGCTCATCTGACTAGAATTTTATTCCTGAAATTCCTACTTTAAAGTAACATATCAGTCTAATATGTTTTGCTGAGTATATACATTGTTTCGTACTGGCATTGATGTTTTGGTGGAGTATTAATTTCTTTCAGGGAGACTGACCTGGGAATTACAACTGCCTCTAAACCTGTTTTCATACATGTAAGACAGAAGACCTTGATCACCTGGATACCTAGCAGCCCTGTTCCACCTGACAGGTGGCAGCTATTTGGATTTAATGTGTTTGACTTTGACATGACAAATCTAAGTTTAAAGCAGTGATTCTTAGGCAATTTAACAGACAAAAACTAAAATAATGCCAGCCCTCTCAGAAAACAGAGTCAGGGACATTTGTTTTGGTGGAGAAGGGGAAAGATTCTAATCAAATAGTGGTATTTACAGAGGATTAGAGGGGGAAATGAACAAATCTCATGCAAGAAATGGCAAACAGACTGCTGCCTAAGGTAAACACCCTCCTCTAGGGTTTCTATTACTTTCAAGGTTTCACATTACCTTGCTCCTCCCAGTTCCAGGGGTAAAAGACTTGCACTCTTCTCTCTAGAAGAGAACCGTTTTAGTTTCCTAGGCTGCTGAAAACAGATGCAATAAAATGGGTTGGTGTTTAACAACGGAAATTTATTAGCTTACAGTTTTGAGGCCAAGAGAATGTCCAAACCAAGGCATCATCAAGGCAGTGCTTCCTTCTCAAAAGCTGGCTACCAGCAATCCTTGATTCCTCTAGCACATGGCAAGGCACATGGCAACATCTGTTGGTCTCTCCCTTCTCTCTTGGGTTTTGTTGAATTCAGCTTCTTGCTTTTAAAGTTTCTCTCTTTAAATCTCATTCTCTTATAAAGGACTCGAGTACGAAGTTTAAGAGCCACCCTGGACCATGCCTTAACTGAAGTAACCTCATAATAAGTTCCTACTTACAAGAAGTTTTATACCCAATGGAATGGATAGCTTTAAGAATGTGATTTTCTTGGGTATATAAAGTTCCAAGTCACAACAAGAACATATTGAAAAAACATTCCTTTTCCCTCCTTTGTGGTCCTGTACAAAGAAGACAGAGTGATTGATCTGCAGAATAAATTTATGGAAACTTAAGTTATTCCCTTAACTTAAGGTATGGAAGGGGACACTATACTGGGACTTTCTCCTTCCTGGCTGTGATTGGTTCTGTTTCCAAGTTGCCTACCTGCAGGCTGAATGTTTTCTCTGCTATACTCCTGTTTCCCAGGAATTAGCACAGGTTAGGCTCCTATGAGGACTATGGTTCGGAAGAACACTGAAATCAAAGAGCAATTTTGGCCTCTGCTTTAAATTGCATTCACCAATTTAGTTTTGTGAGCAATGAAACTTTAATTTTGATGCCTGTCTATATCTGCTCTTATTATTCAAGTGATTGTAAATTCAAGGTGGAGGGTGATTAATAGGTCTCTAAAAGCCTCAACAGTTCTTAGTAGGTGTTTCCATTTCTAATGCTGCCAGATTGCAATATATCAGAATGATATATAGAATATATTATATCAGAAATAGATTAGTTTTTACAAAGGGGATTTATTTGGTTACAAATTTACAGTTCTAAGCCCATGAACATGTCCAGTTAAGGTATCAACACTTAAGAAAGGCTGATCACACCTGGGATTTCTCTGTCACATGGGAAGGCACATGGTGATGTCTGCTGGTCTTTTGCTCCTGGGTTTTGTTGCTTTCAGCTCCTGGTTCCAGTGGCCTCCTCTCTAAGCCTCTGTCTGTCTCCAAGCATCTGAACTTTCTGTGTTGGTTCTCTCAGCATCTCTTAGCATCTGTGTCTGAGTTTTTTCTAAAATGTTCTCCTTTTAAAGGAATCCAGTCAGCTAATTAAGACTCACCTTGAATAGATGGGGTCACATCTCCATGGCAACAATCTAATCAAGAAGTCCCATCTAACAATAGGTCTGCCCCACAAGACTGAATTAAAAGAACATGGCTTTTCTGGGGTACATAACAGGTTCAAAACAGCACAGTAGGGCTTCAGGTTTTTGTTTTTGGTGGAATAATGATGATTGTTCTTTTTCAGACCCATAGAGATGCATGGGGGCCTGGCTGCCTGATCAAAGAGACATGCAATATGCACTTTTTGCTTTTTAAGAAGTTTGTGTTACCGAGACCAAGGAATGGGTTGCTTCTGATTGACTCTGAGGGGAAGAATTTGGCCTTTACAGCACAATCAAGATTTGAAATGACCTTCTGGATCTGGAATGATGGACTACAGACAAGATGTCATTGAGCAGGAATAAATAAGTGCTCTATATTTAGGTACAAAACAAAATAAAACAAAATATTAGCTCAGAAATAGAATGGAAGAAATCTGACACAGCAAAAATATATCAGCATGTATACATAATCTCAGTATAAGCCAAGGCTCTTATATTGGTGTTTCAAAAGCTAACCAAACCTCAGGTGGCCTTAATAGAAATAGAATGTCTGGATTCATGCAGGCAACCATGCTACTGTACTTTATGCCTGCCAGACTTTATTAAAATATTTGGAATGACTTTATAAGTACCCTGCATATCTTGAATGTTTTTAATAAGGATGATCAACATGAGGAAATTAGATGATATGCCATCAGATAATGGTTGATAACTTACTATGGACAAACAAAGATTTAAAAAGAAACAGGCTAACTCTTCTAATATTTGAAGAGCTGTTGTGGGAAAGGGTTAAAACTAATTATATTTTTCCCAGATTCATAGATATAAGAAGAATTTTAAATCAAAGCATTTTATAAAAGAACAGTCCAAATGGAGCAGTTTATTTTTGAAGTGATAAGATCCTGATTTATGGGTGGGTTTGGCAGAGATTTAACAAATCTTTTAAAGGAGATATTGCTCAAAGGTTTTCCACTTAAAAGGAGATTACTGCACACGATCATCACTGAAAACCCAAAACTGATTCTTCCAATGAACATTCCTGTGTACTAATTCTGATGGTACCATAAAACTCCCAGTCACCTCAATGGTAAGCTTCCCTAGGCTTCAGTTTTTGCCTTTCTAGATTGGGATGTGATATCATCTGCCCATGCCTCACAAGATTATCAGGAAAATGAAATGAAAAAAAATTGAATTAAAGTGTTTTGAAAAGAACCTATACAAAGGCAATATACTGTTGTATTTAGAGTGGAGACCAAGGGAGTAAATTATAAAATGACAAATGAAAAGTGAGTTAGAACAGTATTTTCTTAAAACCTTAATTTGAAAATGGATGTCCTGTGGAATCTTTTCAAATAAAGATTCTGTTTCAGTGGGTCTAGAGTGGGACTGAGGGTTTGCATTTCTGACAAATACCCGAGTATGTCACAGTGCTGTGATGCCGCCGCTGCTGTTACTCCTTGGACTAGCCTTTGCTTAACAAGAAAATATAAGACCATATTCAGGTCCTTGCATGCCCAACTAAGTATCTCTCATCCCACTCAACTATTGGGGGATTATATCCTGACAAAATGCTCAATGGTGCAATAAACACATTTTATAATTCTAGAACAGGCCACCTGTTAAGAAGCAGCAAGCACCCACATCAACTGGATATATACATTTTCAAAATGACTTTATTATGACTACTATATCTTAATTAGCTATTTGCTATGATAAAACATGTATGTAAAACAGTTCATGACATTTAAGTGGAAAGCTGTTTTCCCTGTGGATCTGATGATTCAGAAGAAAAGTGAGTTATAAAATGAAACTAAAACATTCGTGTGTAATTGTGGTTATTTGAATAATGGCAACAACAATGGAGTCTGCTTTGGCTAATTTAACTGAAAATTGGAATTGTTACTTATATATGGGAGAGTGTTTCTGTTTGCTAAACTTGATGGAATATAAAATACCAGAAATGGACTGGCTTTTATAAAGAGAATTTATTAGGATACAGATTTACATTATAAGGTCATGAAAATGTCCAAATTAAGGAATCCAGATAAGGATACCTTGACTCTGAAAAGAGGTCAATGGCATCCAGAGTTCTTCTGTCATATGGGAAGGCATATGGCTGGCATCTGCTGGTTCTTGACTCCTGGTTTGCATTGTTTTCAACTTCTGATTCCAGTAGCTTTCTCTCTGAGGTTCTATGGGTCCTTGCTCACTCCTCTGGGGACACTTCTCTGAGCTGTCCATGTTCGGCAGGTCCACTCTTAGCAATTCTAGGGTGCTTCTCTCTCTCTCTCTGTCTCCCTCTCTCTGCCTGGGCTCTATATCGGCTCTCTCCAAAATGTGTCTGGGCATTTTTATTTCTGTAAACATCTCTAAACTGTCTTAGCTTTTACTGTCTTTTTATCCTCTCAGAAAGGACTCCAGGAAAGAGGATTAAGACCCATCTTGAATTGGGTGGGATTCATCTCCATGGAAACAACCTAATCAAAGTATACTGCCCACAATTGGTCTGCACCCACAAGAATGGATTATTGCTTTTCTGGGGTACTGTGCTGGTTTGAAAGGATGTATGGACCCTAGGGAAGCCATGTTTTAATCAAAATCCTTTTTCATAATGACAGAATAATCCCTATTCAATAACATATGTTTGAATCTGTAATTAGATCATTTTCCTGGAGGTACATCCCAATCAAGAGTGGTTGTTCAACTGGATTAGGGTAGATATGTCTCCACCTATTTGGGTGGGTCTTGATTAGTTTCTAAACATCTATAAAAGAGGAAACATTTTGGAGAATGGGAAATTCGGCAAGAGAAGAGAATGCTGCAGCACCACAAAGCAGAGAGTCCACGAGCCAGCAACCTTTGGAGATGAAGAAGGATAATGCCTCCCGGGGAGCTTCATGAAACTGGAACCAGGAGAGAAAGCTAGCAGATGACACCATGTTCGCCATGTGCCCTTCCAGCTGAGAGAGAAGTCCTGACTGTGTTCGCCATGTGCCTTCTAACTTGAGAGAGAAGCCCTGAACTTCATCGGCCTTCTTGAACCAAGGTATATTTCTCTGGATGGATGCCTTTGATTGGACGTTTCTATAGATTTGTTTTAATTGGGACATTTTGTCGGCCTTAGAACTTTAAACTAGCAATTTATTAAATTCCCCTTTTAAAAGTCATTCTGTTTCTGGTATATTGCATTCTGGCAGCTAGCAAACTAGAGCAGATTTTGGTACCAGAGAGTGGGGTGCTACTGCTGCAGTTTGCAAATACCAAACATGTTGGAATGGCTTTTTAAATGGATAAGGGGAAGATTCTGGAAGAGCTGTGAGAAGCTTGGTAGAGAAGGCCTAGAATGCTTTGAAGAGACTGTTGGTAGAAATGTGTACTCTAAAGACACTTCTGATAAAGGCTTAGACAGAAATGAGGTGTGTGTTATTATAGACTGTAAGGAAGACAAGCCTTGTTTAAAAATGGCAGATAATCTGGCAAAATTGACTAGTGGCCTTGGCTGGAAGGCAGATTTTAAAAGCCATGAACTAGATCCTGGGAAGATGGCGGCTTGGTAAGGTGTGCGCATTTTAGTTCATCCTCCAGAGCAACTACTAAATAACCAGAAACAATACAGAGCAGCTCCCAGAGCCACAACAGAGACCAGACATGCAGTGTGCCCAAGTCTGGACCAGCTGGACCGGCTGCGAGTCTCTGCGGCAGTGAGTTCCCCAAGCTGCGTGCACTTCCCCAAGCCGCGGCGGCCGTACCCATCCCTCACGGGCGACTGCCCAGACCTGCTGCGAGGCTCCGGAACAGCGAGTTCCCCAAGCTGCGGTGGCTGGCGACTGGCACCCCTCCCCCACAGGCAGCTTCCTGGACCAGCTGCAAGTCTCTGGACCGGCTGTGAGTCTCAGAGCAGCGAGCTCCTCAAGCCGCGGTGGCCAGCAGCTGGCGCCTCTCCCCCACAGGCGGCTTCCCGGACCGGCTGCGAGTCTCGGAGCAGTGAGTTCCCCAAGCTGCGGAAGCTGGCACCCCTCCCCCACAGACAGCTTCCCAGAGGGAAAGGAGGGAGTCTCCAACAGTAGCAGGGACTGAGTCCGACCGAACACCATTAGTGGCATTAATGAACAAATTCTGACTACTGAAAATAGGTCTCCAGCTCAGGCGAAACTGATCGGGGTGGAAGTCGCCTACTGGGCTGGCTGGAAGGGAGGAAAGGGGATGAAACAGAGCCTTCTGTGGCTGTTTCTATGGAGGCTTGGTTGCCTCTGGACTCAGTGCCGGGATTACACAGGCTGCAACTGCCCCAAACACAGAAACAGGCTGTTTTCAGGGCTGTCTCCCATCTGAACCTTCCCCATGGGAGGGGTAAAATGCAACTCAGATGGAATCCCTCTCTCAAGGAATTCAGATCCCAGGGCTTCACAATTTGAAAACATTAAAACCAGCCTACAACCTTTCCTCTGTCTCCACCATGCCCCCAGCAGGGAGAGCCTTCCAAAGTTAAGGAGCCACAACATATTTTGCTGGTGGGATTTGCAGACAGACAAGTGCCACATACTGGGCAGGATAAGAAAAACAGAGCCCAGAGACTTGACAGGAAAGTCTTTCAACCTGCTGGGTCTCACACTCAGGGAAAACTGATGCAGGTGATTCCTTCCCCCTGAAAGGAGGCCAGCTTAGTCTGGGATAAACCTGGCTGGAGTCTGTAATACCTATGTAGACCCTCCTAAGGGTAGGGAGGTAAAAGGCACCTTACAAGCAGGACAAGAAACAAGAAAATAAGAACTGAAAATTTACCGTCTGTTAAACAAAAATAAGCTAGAGGCCCAGAAAAAGCTGAACTGAAGGTCAATGAACAGATAGACAACCAACTCATCTAGCAAGAAAACAATGGAAACCTACAATGGTAGATTTCAAGAGACAGAGGTTAGAATTAGTGAACTGGAGGATGGAACATCTGAAATCCAAAACGAAACAGAAACTATAGGGAAAAGAATGGAAAAATTTGAGCAGGGGCTCAGGGAATTGAATGATAATATGAAGCACACAAATATATGTATTGTGGGTGTTCCAGAAGGAGAAGAGAAGGGAAAAGGAGGAGAAAAACTAATGGAAGAAATTATCACTGAAAATGTCCCAACTCTTATGAAAGACCTAAAATTACAGATCCAAGAAGTGCAGTGCACCCCAAAGAGAATAGATCCAAATAGGCGTTCTCCAAGACACTTACTAGTTAGAATGTCAGAGGTCAAAGAGAAAGAGAGGATCTTGAAAGCAGCAAGAGAAAAACAATCCATCACATACAAAGGAAACAGAATAAGACTATGTGTAGATTTCTCAGCAGAAACCATGGAGGCAAGACGAAAGTGGGATGATATATTTAAATTACTAAAAGAGAAAAACTGCCAACCAGGAATTCTATATCCAGCAAAATTGTCCTTCAAAAATGAGGGTGAAGTTAAAACATTTTCAGACAAAAAGTCACTGAGAGAATTTGTGATCAGCTCTGCAAGAAATACTAAAGAGAGCACTAGAGACAGATATGAAAAGACAGAAGGTATGGAGAAGAGTGTAGAAAGAAAGAAAATTGGATATGATATATATAATACAAAAGGCAAAATGGTAGAGGAAAGTATTACCCAAACAGCAATAACACTAAATGTTAATGGACTGAATTCCCCAATCAAAAGACATAGACTGGCAGAATGGATTAAAAAACAGGATCCTTCTATATGCTGTCTACAGGAAACACATCTTAGACACAAAGATAAACATAGGTTGAAAGTGAAAGGTTGGGAAAAGATATTTCATGTATTTCATGCAAATAACAACCAGAAAAGAGCAGGAGTAGCTATACTAATATCCAACAAATTAGACTTCAAATGTAAAACAGTTAAAAGAGACAAAGAAGGATACTATCTACTAATAAAAGGAACAATTCAACAAGAAGACATAACAATCATAAATATTTATGCATCAAACCAGAATGCCCCAAAATACATGAGGAATACACTGCAAATACTGAAAAGGGAAATAGACACATCTACCATAATAGTTGGAGATTTCAATTCCCCACTCTCATCAATGGACAGAACATCTAGACAGAGAATCAATAAAGAAACAGAGAATTTGAATATTACAATAAATGAGCTAGACTTAACAGACATTTATAGGACATTACACCCCACAGCAGCAGGATACAACTTTTTCTCAAGTGCTCATGGATCATTCTCAAAGATAAACCATATGCTGGGTCACAAAGCAAGTCTCAACAAATTTAAAAACATTGAAATCATACACAACACTTTCTCAGATCATAAGAGAATGAAGTTGGAAATCAATAACAGGCAGAGTGCCAGAAAATTCACAAATACGTGGAGGCTCAACAACACACTCTTAAACAATGAGTCGGTCAAGGAAGAAATTACAAGAGAAATTAGTAAATATCTTGAGGCAAATGAAAATGAAAACACAACATATCAAAACCTATGGGACACAGCAAAGGCAGTTCTAAAAGGGAAATTTATTGCCCTAAATGCCTATATCAAAAAAGAAGAAAGGGCAAAAATTCGGGAATTAACTGTCCACTTGGAAGAACTGAAGAAAGAACAGCAAACTAACCCCAAAGGAAGCAAAAGGAAAGAAATAACAAAGATTAGAGCAGAAATAAATGAAATTGAAAACAATAGAGAAAATCAATAAGACCAGAAGTTGGTTCTATAAGAAAATCAACAAGATTGATGGGCCCTTAGCAAGACTGAAAAAAAGCAGAAGAGAGAGGATGCAAATAAATAAGATCAGAAATGGAAGAGTAGACATAATCACTGACCTCACAGAAATAAAGAAGGTAATAACAGGATATTATGAACAAGTTTATGCTAATAAATACAACAATGTAGATGAAATGGACAAGTTCCTAGAAAGGCATGAACAACCTACTTTGACTCAAGAAGAAATAGATGACCTCAACAAACCAATCACAAGTAAAGAAATTGAATCATTCATTCAAAAGTTTCCCAAAAAGAAAAGTCCAGGACCAGACGGCTTCACATGTGAATTCTACCAAACATTCCAGAAAGAATTAGCACCAACTCAGCTCAAACTCTTCAAAAAAATTGAAGTGGAGGGAAAGCTACCTAATTCATTCTATGAAGCCAACATCACCCTCATACCAAAACCAGGCAAAGATATTACAAAAAAAGAAAACTACAGACCAATCTCTCTAATGAATAGATGCAAAAATCCTCAATAAAATTCTAGCAAATCGAATCCAGCAACACGTTAAAAGAATTGTACATCATGACCAAGTAGAATTCATCCCGGGTATGCAAGGATGGTTCAACATAAGAAAATCAATTAATGTAATACACCATATCAACAAATCAAAGCAGAAAAATCACATGATCATCTCAATTGATGCAGAGAAGGCATTTGACAATATTAAACATCCCTTCCTGTTGAAAACACTTCAAAGGATAGAAATACAAGGGAACTTCCTTAAAATGATAAAGGGAATATATGAAAAACCCACAGCTAATATCATCCTCAATGGCGAAAAATTGAAAACTTTCCCCCTAAGATCAGGAACAAGACAAGGATGACCACTATCACCACTGTTATTCAACATTGTGTCGGAAGTTCTAGCCAGAGCAATTAGACAAGAAAAAGAAATATAAGGCATCAAAATTGGAAAGGAAGAAGTAAAACTCTCACTGTTTGCAGATGATATGATACTATGTGTCAAAAACCCTGAAAAATCCACAGCAAAACTACTAGAGCTAATAAATGAGTACAGCAAAGTAGCAGGTTACAAGATCAACATTCAAAAATCTGTAGCGTTTCTATACACTAGCAATGAACAAGCTGAGGGGGAAATCAAGAAATGAATTCCATTTACAATTGCAACTAAAAGAATAAAATACTTAGGAATAAATTTAACTAAAGAAACAAAAGACCTATACAAAGAAAACAAGAAACTGTTAAAAGAAATCACAGAAGACCTAAATAGATGGAAGGGCATACCATGTTCATGGATTGGAAGACTAAATAGAGTTAAGATGTCAATTCTTCCTAAATTGATTTACAGATTCGATGCAATACCAATCAAAATCCCAACAACTTACTTTTCAGAAATAGAAAAACCAATAAGCAAATTTACCTGGAAGAGCAGGGTGTCCCGAATTGCTAAAAGTATCTTGAGGAAAAAAAACGAAGCTGGAGGTCTCACGCTGCCTGACTTTAAGGCATATTATGAAGCCACAGTGGTCAAAACAGCATGGTATTGGCATAAAGATAGATATATCGACCAATGGAATTGAATAGAGTGCTCAGATATAGACCCTCTCATCTATGGACATTTGATCTTTGATAAAGCAGTCAAGCCAAGTCACCTGGGACAGAACAGTCTCTTCAATGAATGGTGCCTAGAGAACTGGATATCCATACGCAAAAGAATGAAAGAGGACCCATATCTCACACCCTATGCAAAAGTTAACTCAAAATGGAGCAAAGATCTAAACATTAGATCTAAGACTATAAAACAGTTAGAGGAAAATGTAGGGAGATATCTTATGAATCTTTTAAGTGAAGGCGTTTTTATGGACCTTACACCTAAAGCAAGAGCACTGAAGAAAGAAATAAATAAATGGGAGCTCCTCAAAATTAAACACTTTTGTGCATCAAAGAACTTCATCAAGAAAGTAAAAAGACAGCCTACACAATGGGAGACAATATTTGGAAATTACATATGAGATAAAGGTCTAGTAACCAGAATTTATAAAGAGATTGTTCAACTCAACAACAAAAAGACAGCCAATTTAATTAAAAAATGGGATAAAGAATTGAACAGACACTTCTCAGAAGAGGAAATGCAAATGGCCAAAAGGCACATGAAGAGATGCTCAATGTCCCTGGCCATTTGAGAAATGTAAATCAAAACCACAATGAGATATCATCTCACACCCACCAGAATGGCCATTATCAACAAAACAGGAAATGACAAGTGCTGGAGAGGATGCGGAGAAAGAGGCACACTTATCCACTGTTGGCGGGAATGTCAAGTGGTGCAACCAGGGTGGAAGGCAGTTCGGCAGTTCTTCAAAAAGCTGAATATAGAATTGCCATATGACCCAGCAATATCATTGCTAGGTATCTACTCAGAGGACTTAAAGGCAAAGACACAAATTGACATTTGCACACCAATGTTTATAGCAGCATTATTTACAATTGCAAAGAGATGGAAACAGCCAAAATGTCCATCAACAGACGAGTGGCTAAACAAACTGTGGTATATACATATGATGGAATATTATGCAGCTCTAAGACAGAATAAACTTATGAAGCATGTAATAGCATGGATGGACCTACAGAACATTATGCTGAGTGAGACGAGCCAAAAACTAAAGGACAAATACTGTATGGTCTCACTGATATGAACCGACATTAGTGAATAAATTTGGAATATGTCATTGGTAACAGAGACCATCAGGAGATAGAAATAGGGTAATATAATGGGTAATTGGAACTGAAGGGATACAGACTGTGCAACAGGACTGGATACAAAACCTCAGAAATGGACAGCACAATACTACCTAATTCTAATGTAATTATGTCAAAACATTGAATGAAGCTGCATGTGAGGTATAGTTTTTTTGTGTGATTTTTTGTGTTTTTTTCTCTCTATTATTGTTTTATTTCTTTTTCTGTTGTCTTTTTATTTCTTTTTCTAAATCGATGCAAGTGTACTAAGAAATGATGAATATGCAACTATGTGATGATATTAAGAATTACTGATTGTATATGTAGAATGGAATGATTTCTAAATGTTTTGTTAATTTTTTTAATTAATAATAATAAAAAAAGCCATGAACTTGGATATTTAGCAGAAGAGATCACCGACTTGAATGTGGAAAGTGCAGCCTGGTTTCTCCTTGCAGCTTATAATGAAATGCGACAGGAAAGAGACAAGCTGAAAACTGAACTCTTAGGTACAAAGAAACCAGGAGTAGAAGTTCTGGAAAATTCTGGGCCTCCAGGAAGTGGGACCCCAGAGAATAGTGCCCCACATGAGGTCTTGGCCAAATGTAAAACCATTTGTCAGCCATTTCAGAGAAAGCCAGGATTGGACATGGAGTTACCCAGGAAGGATTTGTGGAAACTCCTTATGTCTGATGGGCATGATCCAAGGCTACTACATAGAAAGCCGATGAGAGTGCTTTGGGACCTGTATAAACAGAGCTGCTGCCAGCCTAGACTGGGGGGTTCAGAGGAGGGACACATTAGAAGAAAAATAACTTTAGAAGCAAAACCATGGAGGCTGAGATCTGAAGTCAAGAAGCCTTGGGCCAGGAGAGCAGACCCACTGAAGCCCGTGAAGAGGATGAGTTTGCCCCAAAGGCAGAGGTGGGCCTTCTACCTCATTGCAATGGAAGAGTCATGCCGCCTCAGGCCTTGGAGAGAATGAAGAACATTCCTTGGAATATGGGGAGAGCCTGGCTGCCACCACATGGTGGGGTTGAACATTTACCCCGGAGACTGCAGAGAGCCCAGTGCAGCCCCAATTCCTGAAGAGGGTGGAGCTGAGAAAAAGGTGGTCTCCCCAATGTCCCCCAAGGTTGCCTTTAGAGAGAGGCAGGCCTCTGTGTAGGCCTTTGGACAGGGTAGGATGACCACCTTCTAAAGCCCTGAAGATAAATGATTCTTAGACTTTGAAATCTAATGTATTTTGCCATGCAGGTTTTTGAAACTGTATGGGTCTGGTGACTCCTGTGTTCCTTCCTCCCTGTGGAAATGGGCATCTGTATCCTATGAATGTTCCTCCTTAGTATGTGGGCAGCAAATAACTTGTTCTGAGTTTTACAGGTCCAGAGCAAATGGAGAAAATTTTGCCTTAGAATTGTCCATGCCTTTAACTAACTTTGATGAGACTTTGTACTGATTTTAATCTTGTATAATTATAATTAATAATATATTTGAAATGTTACTGGGATGGCTTAAGGTTCTGATATTTTTATGGAATACATGTATTTTGTACACGGGGAAAACATGCCTTTTTTAGGGTGCTGGGGGTGGAATGTCTGATTTGAAAGAATGTATGGACCCTAGAAAAGTCATGTTTTAATCAAAATCCATTTTCATAATGGCAGAATAATCCCTATTCAACACCATATGTTTGAATCTGTAATTATATCGTCTCCCTGGAGGTGTAGGCCAATCAAGAGTGGTTGTTAAGATGGATTAGGGGAGATGTGTCTCCACCCATTTGGGTGGCTCTTGATTAGCTTCTAAAGTCCTATAAAAGAGGAAACATTTTGGAGAATGGGAGATTTGGAGAGAGGCTCCAGCACCATGAAGCAGAGTCCACGAGCCAACGACCTTTGGAGATGAAGAAGAGTAATGCCTCCTGCAGAGCTACATGAAACCAGAAATCAGGAGAGAAAGCTTTGGAGATGAAGAAGGATAACACCTCCTGGGGAGCTTTGTGAAACTGGAAGCCAGGAGAGAAAGCTAGCAGATGATGCCGTGTTCACTATGTGCCCTTCTAGCTGAGAAGCCCTGACTGTGTTCACCATGTGCCTTCTCACATGAGAGAGAAGCCCTGAACTTCACTGACCTTCTTGAACCGAGGTATCCTTCTCTGGATAGATGCCTTTGATTGGACATTTCTATAGACTTGTTTTAATTGGGACATTTTCTCAACCTTAGAACTTTAAACTAGCAACTTATTACATTTCCCTTTTTAAAGTCATTCTGTTTCTGGTATATTGCATTCTGGCAGCTAGCAAACTTATCATGAGACCTAAGTTGTCTATCATGAGCTGAGTGTTGTTTGACCCACCAAGCCATAAATTTGGGTGTGCACAGCAGCACTCTATTGTAAAATGGAAATGGTATATCCGAGATAGGGCAAGAGCAGGTTCTGAAGGCACAAGTAAGTTACATGAAGAAGTAGCCCAAATGCCCATGGTCTCCACTCCTGCCACATTACCTTCTCTTTCCCAGAACAGAGCTATGACTTCTTTGAGAGTTCCTTACAGTGAATTGACTGAGGAAGAGAAAACTCGGGCCTGATTTACAGATGGGTCAACATGATATGCAGGTATCACCTGAAAGTGGGCAGCTGCAGTACTACAACAACCCCTTTCTGGGGTGTCCTTGAAGGACAGTGGTGAGAGGAAATCCTCCCAGTGCACCTGGTTGTTAATTTTGCTTGGAAGGAGAACTGGCCAGAGGTGCATTTGTATACTGACTCATGTTGCTAATGGTTTGGCTGGATGGTCAGGGACTTGGTAAGAACATAATTGCAAACTTGGTGACAAAGAGATGTGGGGAAGAAGTATGTGGATAGATATTTCTGAGTGGGCTAAAAACATGAAGATATTTATGTCCCATGTGAATGCATACCAGAGGGTGGCTTCAGCAGAAGAAGGTTTTGAATATTCAAGTGGATAAGATGACTCATTCTGTGGATACCAGTCAGCCTCTTGCCCCAGCAACTCCTGTCATTGCCCAATGGGCTCATGAACAAAGTAGTTATGGTGGTGTGGATGGAGGTTATGCATGGGCTCAGCAACATGACTTCCACTCACCAAGGTTGACTTGGCTATAGCCACTGCTGAATGCCCAATCTGCCAGTAGCAGAGACCCACACTCAGCCCCCAATATGGCACCATTCCCTGAGGTGACCAGCCAGCTACATGGTGGCAGGTTGATTATATTGGACCATTCCTTTCATGGAAGGGACAGCGATTTGTTCTAACTGGAATAGACACATACTCTGGATATGGGTTTGCTTTCCCTGCACGCAATACTTCTGCCAAAACTACCACCTGTGGGCTTGCAGAGTGCCTTATCCATCATCTTGGTATTCCACACAGTATTGCTTCTGATCAAGGAACACATTTCACAGCAAATGAAGTGCGGGAATGGTCACATGCTCATGGTCACATGCTCTGATCTTACCATCATCCAGAAGCAGCTCAGCATACCTCATCTCACCACTCACAGCTCAGTCCAGGTCTTTGGAGCTGCAGAAAGAAATCACCCTGGGGAAAGTTGTTGGAACACAGAGGCCTGGAGAGAAGGCCAGCAGAGATTACCATGTGCCTTACCACATAAGAAAGAACCTCAGTTGAATGTTAGCTTCCTTTCCTCTGAAGAACTAATGAAATAAATCCCCTTTTATTAAAAGCCAATCCATCTCTGGTGGGTTGCATTCCGGCAGCTACCAAAAGAACAGGTACATAATATTTTCAAACCAGTACAGGGAGTTTAAAATAAAGTTGCAGACAGACTGGCAGCTACAGGAGGCTTACAAATCATGAAATACTCAGTAATCATTAATAGAATGAATAAACTCCATCATATCTTCTGCTTTTCTATTATAAGAGTGAAAATCCAAATTCACAAGAACAAGCATCTCAATCATCCAACTTAGGTCATGAGTTTACTTCCTGGCACACTGTGAGTAGTGGGAGGAAGAATCCGTAGAAGGAAATTCTAGTGCCCTGTCAAGATAAGAGCCAAGGGAAATGGGGCTGCTCTAAGGAAGGGGAGTACTGATACAGGGAAGGAAAACATTAATGTAGGAATAACTCTCCGATCTATATATCACAAGTGATCTCATCTCTTATATATAAATATTATTTAAAGTTCAACACTAAAATGTGACTAAAGTTTTAATATTTGTTTATAAAGTTAGTTTCTGTTTTATGATTTTTCCTATTTAACTGTTAATAGTATAATGCTTTTATCAACTTTCCTTAGTTAATTATATAATAAATCATTAAAGCTTGGATTGTAAATAAAGATCTAATCATGTGTTGATACTATTTAAAAAGGTAGAGCATGTTACCAACTATTTTTTTTGTGTGTGGAGGAGGAGGAAGAGGACTAGAGGGACTATTGGAGACCCTATCTTTAGAAGTTACCAGTGCAACCTAGATATAATGGAGGTCCCATGTGGTGAGATGTCATGTTCATTGAAACAGCAGTTAGAAACATATCATCAAAAGTCATTTAAATCTTCATTTTGTGTTTCAAGTAAACAACAAAGTTGACATAGAGGAGGAATGTAGATGATTGTGATTTATCTTAATGTTTAGCCAAACACTTTAAAATTCTTCTCTTTTCTCATTAAACATTCTCAATTTCCAACCAAAAATGTTCTCCAAACTACAGATACAACTATTTGGTGCGTGTTCCTAAACTTTCAAAATTAAGAAATTATTAAAAAAAAACTTCCCTTTCATTTATGCAAATAGTCCTTTGTTTTCATGCTATCCCTGTCATTTCTTCCAACCTAACTATCACACATCACATATGGATATGTCCTCAAAATAGAACTTACTTTTTATTCTTTACCTCTTTCGAATTGTAGGTTGGCTCCAGCTCTACTTTTCATTATATCTTTTCTGCCTAACAAAAGCTCACTTGAATTGACCTCATCAGCAAGAAATCATAGTGAGACATGCAAGCATATGTGGCAAAGAGGTGTGTATGTTCATTTTCATGATTACAGCCTATTGCATTTGTAATATTATTTTAAAAGCTATTCAATTCAGTAGAATAATTTGCTATTAGACATATATTGGTTTGATTATTTTAAATTAGGGTTAAAATTTGAATGATTTTGAATGTTTCTGTTAATTCCCAGGATTATGGGAAGGTGAATTTGCCTCTTTTTAAAAGAACAGGTATCTGAGAATGAATTTTGTTATAGATTTCCTTGGTATTAGTGTGATTAAGGGAAGGGTGTTTCCTCTTTATGGATTACTGCTGGGAATAAAAAACATCTTTTGAACATATCAAAAAACATATAACACCTCTCATAAACAAAGAGCTTTTGGTACCAGAAAGTCAGATGCAGTTATTACAAATATCTAAAAATATGGACACAGCTTTGGAATTGGTAATGGGCAGAGGGTGGAAATATTTTCAGAAGCTTAATAAAAAAGTCTAGATTATTTTGGAAAGACTGTCAGTAGAAATATATATATTAAAGAAGTTTCTGATGAAGGCTCAGAAACAGGTGAGGGAGGAGATATCCATGGCTCTGGGACTACTTGGGGCTGCACCCACGAAGTCAGTGGTCTTCAAAGGTGTAGCTATAGGCTTCACCAAGGAGTAGTGAGTTCTCTTGGACACACACCAACATGTTTAGAGATACAAGGCTAGAGATTATCAATAATCTAGTCTTCTTGGGACATATGGTCTGCAAATGAGATGTGCTTTCCCACTTGGATCAAAGAGGGGAACTGTGGAGAGAAGAAACCAGAATTCAGACAGGAAAAGGGACCTTACAAAATGAGAGATGATAACCACGCAATATATCTGCAGGAAAGACACTTCTACCATCATATCATTGGGAACACAAGAGATTTCTCACTGGAGAAAGACTATACATGCCATCTATGAGGGAAGGCCTTCAGTTGGTATTCTCTTAGAGAACATGAGAGAACTCATATTGGAGAACAAATATAAATGTCATCCATGTGGGATGGTGTGGGTTAGGGACATGTGTCAACTTGGCCAAGTTGTGGTAGCTATTTATCTGATTGGGCAAGTACTGGCCTGTCTGTTGCAATGAGGGCATTTCATAGGATTAGGTCATGATCAGTTCAACTGCATCCACAGCTGATTCCATTTGTAATCAGCCAAAAAGGAGTGTCTTCTACAATTAGTTATGTTAAATCTAATCACTGGGAAGCCTTTTAAGGAGGACTCAGAGGAGACAGGCCCCATTTCTGCTTCGGCTGGTGAGCCTCTCCTGTGGAGTTCATCCAGATCCTCCATCGGAATCATTGGCTTCACAGCCTGCCCTGTGGATTTTGGACTCTGCATTCCTGAGGTCATGTGAGACACTTTTATAAATTTTATATTTGCAAGTATTCCCTGTTGATTCTGTTTCTCTAGAGAACCCTAACTAATACATCTTGGTACCAGAAGTGGTTCTTAAGAAACAGAATCTTAAAAATGGGTTTTTATAATGGTTTTCTACTCTGACTGGACTCAGAGACACTAAGGACTCTGATTCCCATAATCAGAATGACACTCCCAATCCATGGAGTGAGTTGGCAAAGGAGATAGTCAAAATATCATCATTCGATTCTCCTAATGCTTCGCTTGTACGAAGCCAGACTCTGGGGGTTAATGTTTTTGACACCTTTACAGAGTTTTGTAGAAATAAGAGCTATAGAGATGTTGGTTGGTTGTTGTTAGATACACTGGCTACGTTAAGGGGTGAAAGGGATAGGCTTAAGGCTTCAAATGAGATGCTTAAGCACTGTGTGAAAGATGTAGAAGTTTCTATGAGTATCCTGAAGGAAAATCTTATTTCCTGTAGCTGTAGACTTGAGATCTCTGAAAATCAGACTCAGAATCTTATTGTTAGAGTAGCAACTTTACAACATAAACTGAAATCTCAGTCTTGCATGGTGTCTGCCGTTAAAGTGAGGGCATTGATTGGAAAGGAGTGGGACCCTGAAAAATGGGATGGTGACATATGGATTGATAATGATGCTGGGGCGAGGTTGAAACCCTAGGCCATGCTGAGTCTTCTCTAGATAACCCTGTAATAGTCTGCCCTGAGGACATAGCTGCCCCACCTCCAGTCTGCCTTGTGGAATTGGCCACCCAACTTCCTTCTGAAGGGATTAGCCCTAGAGTGATTAATCCTGTTTCACCAGATGAAACTGCAAATGAAGACCCTGAAGCAAATGGCTTGGAAGATATTTCTAATTCTTTTCATGACCCACCCCCCACACCTCATTTCTTCTAGACCTATAACTAGACTAAAGTCCCAATAGGCCCCCAAAGGTGAGGTACAGAGTATCACACATGAGGAGGTACATTATATTCCAAAAGAACTGTGTGAGTTTTCCAATTTATATAGACAGAAATCAGGGGAATATGTGTGGCAATGGATTTTAAGACTGTGGGATAATGGTGGGAGGAATATAAGGCTGGATCGGGCTGAATTAATTGATATGGGCTCACTAAGCAGAGATTCTGCATTCAATGTTATAGCTCGAGCAGTTAGAAAAGGTGTCAACAGCTTGTTTGGGTGGGTGGTTGAAACATGGATCAAAAGGTGGCCAACATTACCTGAGGTTGAAATGCCAGAACTACCCTGGTATAATGTAGGTGAGGGGATCCAGAGGCTTAGAGAGGTTGGAATGTTAGAGTGAATTTATCATTCAAAGCCTGCTCTTACACCCCAGAAATGTCTACAGGATGCACCTTTTACCAGAACAGTGAGAAATGAATTTGTGAGACTAGCTGAAGAGCTCTGTGGTTGCACTTCTCTGTAGGTCAGAGATTACTGTAGGAACCGCTATCACTGAGCTGGAATCCTTAAACACAATGGGGATGACAGGATCCCGAGTTGGCAGAAGCCAGGTGGCAGCACTTAATCACCAAAGACAGGGTAGACGTGACTATTATAATAGACAGCACACTCAAAGGAGGCATCAAAATTACATGACATGCAGAGATTTGTGGCATTGGCTAGTAAATCATGGGGTACCCAGAAATACAATAGAAGGGCAGTCTACTAAATTCTTGTTGGAGCTGTATAAACAAAAGGGTTCTAGGTCAAGTGAACAGAAGTCTGACCTGAATTACAAAAACACAGAGTCACGGTCCCTTAATCAGGTTCCAGACTTGAAACAATTTACAGACCCAGAGCCCCTTGAATGAAAGCGAGGCCAGGTTCCTATGGGGGAGAAACCTGTTACACTGCCACAAATTTATACTGTTACTCTTCCTCCAAGTCTCCCCCAAGGAGACTGACGGTCTTTTACCAGGGTAACTGTGCATTGGGGAAAAGGAAATGATCAGATATTTCGGGGATTATTAGACACTGGTTCAGAAGTGACATTAATTCCAGGGGACCCAACACGTCACTCTGGACCACCAGTCAGAGTGGGGGCTTATGGAGGCCAGGTGATCAATGGAGTTTTAGCTCAGGTTCATCTCACAGTGGGTCCAGTGGGCCTCTGGACCCATCCTATAGTTATTTCCCCAGTTCCGGAATGTATAATTGGCATAGACATACTGAGTAACTGACAGAATCCCCACGTTGGCTCTCTAACTCGTGCAGTAAGGGCTATTATGGTGGGAAAGGCCAAGTGGAAGCCACTAGAACTTCCCCTACCTAGCAAAATAGTAAATCAGAAGCAATACCAGATTCCTGAAGGGATTGCAGAGATTACTGCCACTCTTAAGGACTTGAAAGAGGCAGGGGTGGTGATTCCCACCACATCCCTGTTCAACTCTCCTATTTGGTCTGTGCAGAAAACAGATGGGTCTTGGAGAATGACAGTGGATTATCACAAGCTCAACCAAGTGGTAACTCCAATTGCAGCTGCTGTTCCAGATGTGGTGTCATTGCTTGAGCAAATCAATACATCCCCTGGTACCTGGTATACAGCTATTGATCTGGCAAATGCTTTTTTCTCAATAGCTATTAGTAAGGACCACCAGAAACAGTTTGCTTTCAGCTGGCAAGGTCAGCAATATTCTTTCACTGTCCTACCTCAGGGGTATATCAACTCTCCAGCCCTATGTCATAATCTTGTTCGCAGAGATCTTGATCGTTTCTGCCTCCCACAAGACATCGCACTGGTCCATTATATTGATGATATCATGTTGATTGGACCTAGTGAGCAAGAAGTAGCAACTACTCTAGATTTACTGGTAAGGCATTTGCATGTCAGAGGATGGGAGATAAATCCAACAAAAATACAGGGGCCTTCCACCTCAGTAAAATTTCTAGGTGTTCAGTGGTGTGGGTCATGTCGAGATATCCCTTCTAAGGTGAAGGATAAGTTGCTGCGTCTGGCCCCTCCCACAACCAAAAAAAGGCACAATGCCTAGTTGGTCTTTTTGGATTTTGGTGACAACATATTCCTCATTTGGATGTGCTACTCCAGCTCATTTATCGAGTGACCAGAAAAGCTGCTAATTTTGAGTGGGGCCTGAACAAGAGGAGGCTCTGCAACAGGTCCAGGCTGCTGTACAAGCTGCTCTGCCACTTGGGCCGTATGATCCAGCAGATTCAATGGTGCTGGAAATGTCAGTGGCAAGTAGAGATGCTGTCTGGAGCCTTTGGCAGGCCCCTATAGGAGAATCACAACGCAGACCCTTAGGATTTTAGAGCAAAGCCTAACCATCTGCTGCAGATAAATACTCTCCTTTTGAGAAACAGCTTTTGGCCTGCTACTGGGCCTTAGTAGAGACCAGATGCTTAACCATGGGCCACCAAGTTACCATGAGACCTGAGTTGCCTATCATGAGTTGGGTGTTGTCTGACCCACCAAGCCATAAAGTTGGGCATGCACAGCAGCACTCTATTGTAAAATGGAAATGGTATATACGAGATAGAGCCAGAGCAGGTCCTGAAGGCACAAGTAAGTTACATGAAGAAGTGGCACAAATGCCCATGGTTTCCACTCCTGCCACATTATCTTCTCTTTCCCACACCAGAGCTATGGCCTCTTGGGGAGTTCCTTACAGTGAATTGACTGAGGAAGAGAAAACTCGGGCCTGGTTTACAGATGGTTCAGCATGATATGCAGGTACCACCCGAAAGTGGACAGCTGCAGCATTACAACCCCTTTCTGGGGTGTCCTTGAAGGACAGTGGTGAGGGGAAATCCTCCCAGTGGGCAGAACTTCGAACAGTGCACCTGGTTCTTCATTTTGCTTGGAAGGAAAACTGGCTAGAGGTGCGCTTGTATACTAACTCATGGGCTGTTGCTAATGGTTTGGCTGGATGGTCAGGGACTTGGAAAGAACATAATTGGAAAATTGGTGACAAAGAGGTCTGAGGAAGAAGTATGTGGATGGACCTTTCTGAGTGGGCTAAAAACACGAAGATATTTGCACCCCATGTGAATGCACACCAAAGGGTGACTTCAGCAGAGGAAGATTTTAATAATCAAATGGATAACATGACCCATTCTGTGGATACCAGTCAGCCTCTTTCCCCAACAACTCCTGTCATTGCCCAGTGGGCTCATGAACAAAGTGGTCATGGTGGTAGGGATGGAGGTTATGCATGGGCTCAGCAACATGGACTTCCATTCACCAAGGCTGACCTGGTTACAGCCACTGCTGAGTGCTCAATCTGCCAGCAGCAGAGACCCACACTCAGCCCCAGATATGGCACCATTCCTTGAGGTGACCAGCCAGCTACATGGTTGTAGGTTGATTACATTGGACCACTCCCTTCATGGAAGGGGCAGCGATTTGTTCTAACTGGAATAGACACATACTCTGAATATGGGTTTGCTTTCCCTGCACACAATGTTTCTGCCAAAACTATTATCCATGGGCTTACAGCATGCCTTATCCATCATCATGGTATTCCGCATAGCATTGCTTCGGATCAAGGAACACTCTTCACAGCAAATGAAGTGTGGGAATGGGTGCATGCTCTTGGAATTTTCTGTTCTTACCACGTTCCCCATCATCCAGAAGCAGCTAGATTGATAGAACGGTAAAATGGCCTTTTGAAAACTCAATTACGGTGCCAACTAGATGGCATAAACTTGAAAGGCTGGGGTAATGTTCTCCAGGAAGCTGTGTATGCTCTGAATCAGTGTCCGCTGTATGGTGCTGTTTCTCCCATAGCCAGGATCCATGGGTCCAGGAACCAAGGGGTGGAAATGGGTGTGGTACCACTCACTATTACCCCTAATTATCAACTAGGAAAATTTTTACTTCCTGTCCCTGCTACCCTGAGTTCTGCTGGTCTACAGGTTTTAGTTCCAAAATGGGGTGTGCCTCCTCCAGGAGAAACAACAATGATACCACTGTACTGGAAGTTAAGAGTGTCCCCTGGTCACTTTGGGCTACTTATGCCTCTGGATCAACAAGCCAAGAAGGGGATTACATTATTGTCTGGGGTAATTGACCCTGACTATCAGAAAGAAGTAAGACTGCAACTACATAATGAAGGTAAAAAAGAGTTTTCTTGGAATAAGAGATCCCCTAGGGCGTCTATTAGTACTACCATGCCGTGTGATTAAAAGCAGCAGAAAACTGCAACAACACAATCCAGGCAGGACTATTAATGGCTCTGAAACTTCAGGAATGAAGATTTGGGTCACCCCACCAGGCCAAGAACCATGGCTAGCTGAAGTGCTTGCTGAGGGGAAAGGGAACATGGAATGTGTAGTGGAAGAAGGTAGTGATAAATATGAACTTCGACCACGTGATCAGTTACAGAAATGAGGACTGTAATGCTGTTTTGTTCATGCTATACTGTTTAAGTTGTAAGATATCAAGTTTAAGAATGAATGTTGCCTAAGGATTTGCACCCTATTCTGGAGAGATTTAATGTGTTTCCAGTCATATGCAGGACAGTTGAGTATTGTCAGGTAAAAGAAAAAAAATGTGTGCTTATTTGTTTTCATTTGGAAATTAAGTATGGTTTAAGGTGATATATATATGTGTGCCAAGTTGACAAGGGGTGGACTGTCATGGTTAGGGACATGTGTCAACTTGGCCAAGTTGTGGTAGCTATTTATCTGATTGGGCAAGTACTGGCCTGTCTGTTGCAATGAGGACATTTCATAGGATTAGATTATGATCACGTCAGCTGCATCCACAGCTGATTCCATTTGTAATCAGCCAAAGGGGAGTGTCTTCTACAATTAGTTATGCTAAATCTAATCACAGGAAGCCTTTTAAGGAGGACTCAGAGGAGACAGGTTCCATTCCTGCTTCGGCTGGTGAGCCTCTCCTGCAGAGTTCATCCAGACCCTCCATTGGAGTCGTCGGCTTCACAGCCTGCCTGTGGATTTTGGACTCTGCGTTTCTGCGGTCACGTGAGACACTTTTATAAATTTTATATTTGCAAGTGTTCCCTGTTGATTTTGTTTCTCTAGAGAACCCTAACTAATAAAGATGGGTTTAGCCAATATTAGAGGACTCACACTTGAGAAAAACTGTATAAACATTATTGATATGGGAAAACTTTACATTTAATTTTCTTAATTTAGATAACATAAGAGAATTCAAAGTGGAGGGAAACCTATGAGTGCTATGTATGTGGGAAAGATTTCTGGAAATGTTCTGACCTTAGATGACATGATAAAATCCATACAATAAATATCTTGGATATAGAAGAGATTTCAGCCATAGGCTTAATTTATAGCTGACACACTCTTCATAATCCTTACTACTTAACCTAATCTAAGTGAATTCATACTGAAAAATATTTGTGAATGTTATCTATGAAGCAAAACCTACACTGATGGTCTGATGATTTATAACATGAGTGAACTCACTATATTAATGTAATAAAAGTAAAATGGTCTCCATCCACTATTCTAAAGTTTTAAAAAATAAAAAACAGGAATTGTATGTCTGTAATCTGTGGGAAAGCCTTGCTTTATAATTTATTCCTTAAATAAAATGAGTTAATTATACAGGAGGAAAACACCAAATGTCTGCAATCAATGTGCATAACCACTCAGCCAAGCACCAGTCTTTGTCTGGAAAAGAAATTTCAGTGAACAAATAGTCATTAAAAGAGAAAATAAATAGAAACTTCTTTACTTATAGGATGAAATCCTTTATGGGAATGCTGGATAATTCTTGATGGAAAAGTTATTCAGTGAAAATCAAGAGAAATAATTTATTTACACAACATTTGTAGGGAATATAGGAATTCACACTGTGTAGAACAGTCTCAGGGTCAGGAATGACTTCAGTGGGCACTCTATCCCTAATAGGCATTAGTATTCTTCCACTGACAAAGCAACAATCTTGGAAAGGGAAAACCTTCAGCTGAATTTCACATCAGAAAACTTGGACTGGAAAATTAAATACTTTATAAGTACCCTAAACCCTGGAATACACAATTCTGTGAAGAATCCAGAATTTTGAAAAAGTCTCACTAATGTAAACATGTAGAATAACACAAAAGATTTTGAAGTGATCAGTGAATATTGAATGAAGAATTTTGTAAGAAGTAATATGTGATGAAATTCAACTCAACACAACAGATTGCATACAAGCAACAAAAATGTTGTTATTGAATAGTCTAATATGTTGGCCAAGTTCTAGTTTTTGTTTGTAGCTGAAAAAAATGGATCAATCAGAAAATAACTTTAATTGTAAACTGAAACAGAGAAGAAAATTGCATGAAATATTTTCATGTATATATATATATATATATATACGCACACACACATATATAGCAACACATACATATATATACATACACACATATATATAGCAACAATTAAGAGAAATAAAGATAAGTAAACACACTTTAGAAATGTAGTGATTTGGGAAGATTTCTCTACTCTACATTGATTCAATATGTGCTAGCTGATATGAGAAAGAAACCGTATGTGAGCAGTTTCAAAAAGCCCTCAGTAGCTAGTCATCTGTTAGTTGACATAAGCAAATTCATACCAGAAATAATATGACTGTCATCTATGTGGAAAATCCTTCAGTCAATCTTCTAACCTTAGGCAATATGAGAGAACTCATACTGAAGAGAAACCATATGGTTGTCATCTCTGTGGGAAAGCCTTCAGTGAAATTTCTTCCTTTGGACAACATAAAAGAATTTACACTGGAGAGAAAATATGTGAAAGCTATATATGTGAGAAAGACATCACTGATAATTCTACCTTCTGTGACATGAGACAACTCAAACTGAAAGGAAACCACCTCTGCCATTTATGTGGGAAATCTTTCAATCAGTGTTGTACCCCAGATAACATGAGAGAATTCACACTAGGGTGAAACTATATTTGTGCCATCTGTGTGGGAAAGCCTTTAGTCAATGTTTTTCTCTTAGGCAACTTGAGAGGTGTTGCTCTGGGGGAAAAACCATGTGAATGCCACCTTTGTGGGAAAGCCTTTAGACATTGTTCTGCCATACACAACATGAGAAGACTCATATTAAATATATGTTGTGAATGTGGAAGAATCTTCAGTCACAACCCTAAACTTTAAAAAATGAAAGAATCCACACAGGAATATAATTCTATGCTAATGCAATAAATATGCAAATGCATTTATTTACAATAAACAACAGGATTGTACAATAATGGGAGGAAGCTATGTCTGTAGCTACCTGTAGCATATTTCAGCTGAGCTCCAACCTTGTTGTGCACAAGAATATCCCAGGGTAGAAATAACTTCCAAACCAGGAAACCAGACAGGAAAGCCTTTACCAGGAGGAGGAAACTAATAAGAAAATAAGAGAACTTTTTCTGCAGTGAAAGCATGTGAAAAATCCTTTACTAACAGAGAAATATCTATTAAATATGTAAGGTTTCACATTGTATAAAACACGGTAGTGAATTAAGAAAAATCTTCAGTGAATTTGAATTGCTTCATTAATGTTAAGCTTCTCATACTGAGGAAATCTCAACCCTAAAATCAAAGTGAAAAAGCCTTTAACTAAAGATAACATCAGTAATATCAAACTGAGGAAAACATCTGACAAGAATGCTTTACCACACAATTCAGCCATGAATTCAGAATTTTGAATAATGACCCATTAATGAGGCAAATTAAATAAACATGTAGGCTTGTGATGTGTTCGGGGACTGTTGAATGCAGAATTTTGTTATGAGTCATAGATAAGGATGTTATACTTATTTTCAATAGGTTTGTATTGAAAATACTTATGAAGTATAAGTTACAGCTGAAATTATATTTTGTTGGTTTGTTTCTATTTTTATACAACTTTAACATAATTATGAAAACCAGGTTGAATGAGAAAGTAAATTTAAATGTTAACTGAAGAATGCACAGCATTTGATAATATGTCATAATTGTTATATAGGGTTAACATGTATGTACACAGCAATAATGAATGGAAACAGATAACCTGGGAGTTGAAAAAAATATGTAAGAGATGTTGAGAATTCTCTATCATCTCAAAGAATACATAATCATCATGAACAGATATTTGGTAGAAATATGATCATTAAATGTGATTCTGTAGAGACCTTAGAAGAAAATGACGAATTTGTTATTGGAAATTGGAGGAAAAGAAATTTGTGTTATAAAGTGGCAGAGAACTTGATGAAATTGTATTCTAGTGTCAGAAGGCAGAACTTGTGATTGTCTTGATTTTCCAGACTACTATGGCAATACCACACAATGGAATGGCTTAGATGACTGAAAATCAGTAGCCTGAATTACTCTGTCCTTAAATCTGTGAGCCGATAAATTGAAGTCATCTTTTTCAGGAGAAACCAACACCACATTAGATGTGTGACTCTTGGATCCAGTCTGCCATTTCAGAGGAAATTGGAAATGCACTTATCCAGGAAAAATCTGTGGAAGATTGTGATGGTTTGGACCTCCTTAATTGCATGAAAAATTGACATCATTTTTGAGAATTTTGTATGAGCAGAAGTACTGCCAACCTGGACCAAAAGGGACAGAGAATAGGACATAGTAAAAAGAAAAAATGACCTCAAGGGGAGAAACATGGAAGCAAAAATCTGAGCAGAAGAGACTTCCTTGGACCAAGAGAGAGGGGCATCTAATGTTGCCTCTGGATAGGGCAGATATTCTGCTCTGGTGTTTGGAAAGGGCACACCCACCCAGTGCTTGAAGTATGGGACTTCCACCTCAGCATTGGGTAGAGCATGGCTATGATCCCAGTGCTTAGAGAGGGTGGAGCCTATACCCTGGTGTTCTAGTAGAGGATGACTGTTATCCCAGCCCTTAGAAAGGGTGAATATGCAGTTATAGCAGGTCAAGAGGACACAGAATTGATGCAGATGTCTATCAGACTTTGGAATCAAATGGAATTTGCTGTGTTTGGTTTGGAGTTGTTTGTAACCGTGACCCCTCTTTCCTTCCAATTTCTCCCTTCTATAAATGGGAATGTCTACCTAATGTCTGTCCCACCATTTTAGTTTGGAAGGAGGTAACTTGTTTTCTAGGTTTCATAGATCCAGAAATAGAGAGGAATTTTGCTGTGTGGAATACCATATTCATAAGTAATTTTTATGAGACTTTGAACTTAAAGAGCTTTTACTGAAATTACTTATGGATTTTGGGACATTGGAATGGTGTGAATGTATTTTGTAGGTGAGAAGAATATGTCTTTTGGGTCCAAAGGGCTGACTGTTGGAGATTGAACCATGCTCCCCACAAAGACATATTCAAATATGAATCTGTGTTTTCATGGGTGTGAACCTATTTGCATATAAGAACTCTGAAGTTGTTTTATTATTTAAGGTATGACCAAATTGGACATGTAAGTCATGTTAGACTGGAGGTCGTGTTAAGGGAG
This sequence comes from Tamandua tetradactyla, assembly GCF_023851605.1. Classification (NCBI taxonomy): domain Eukaryota; kingdom Metazoa; phylum Chordata; class Mammalia; order Pilosa; family Myrmecophagidae; genus Tamandua; species Tamandua tetradactyla. Next base: position 38,314,857 of record NC_135345.1, on the reverse strand, counting down.
GAAATTTGGAGACAGTCAAGGAAAGCCATAGGAAGTAATCAGAAGTCAGAGGAAACTGGTTAAGCAGACACAAAAAGAGAGATTACTATGTGAAGGGAAGCAGAGATGCAATCCGTGGGACCCCACAGATTGCAGAAAATCAGCACCAGAATGCTAAAAATTTGGGGGGGAATGGATGGCTTTGCTGATGGATTAGTTTTGGACTTCTAGCCTCTGAAAAAAATCTCATATTTTAAAAGTCAGTCTATTGTGTGGTACTTGTAGAACCCCTTGAAAGTTAAGACATTTAACTTATTTTCAATCCATGGAAAAAGGAGAAGCTTTACTTTTATAAGTTTCAGAGAAAAAAGGAGATACAGGAAGCCACCTGCCTAAATCTCAGAGATATTTTTGCATTCCTAGGATATAGCGTCAGTGCCATCATTCCTTTCTCATATAACTTTCTTTCTCTTTAACTGGGAATATTGTGCCATGTATACTCCAAACTAATCAATATCCTGCCGAATTCAAAACTTTACTGAATTGTTAAAATAGAAGAGATATATTGCCTTTATCATCCCCTGGGAAGGAAGGAATTTTTTAAATTAGCCTAAATAAATTCTATTTAATGCCAATATAAAGGTAAATATTGATTATATTTAGAAGAAATTACATATTTAGATAAATGGAATAAAATATATATAGTTTACCCAAGGTGCTATAGTTTCCTTCCAGCATGGTAAATGATGAGTTGAGTTAGAATTGTGTGAAGTCAGCTAATTTATTCTTTTCTTTTCATCAGTCTACTTTGAGGTAGAAGGCACTAGAGTTCAATGAGCTATTTTACCATCTCTGCAGAGTTATTTCATGGAATAGGTGACAGAGAAAGTTGTCTGAGTTGCAGCACAGGAGCTGATAAAGTTAGGGATTGCAATTTGTTTAATGAAAGCCATTGTCATCATAAAAACTACACAATTGATTTCAGATACCTGGAAAACTCATTCTAAATACTGAGGCTATCAGACAGAGAGAGAATACATAAATATATTTGGAACAAGTTCCTATTTAATTGAATTTTACATCGTCTATTGAGTATATGTTTGGCTATATAATGAAAATGTATGCTAACACTAACAACTTTTAAAGTATGAGTTTCTCCCAAGCTATGGTCTGTATGAGGACAGTACCCTATAGAACGACCATGCTCTCTGTATTCATTTGGGCTGTTCAGATGCTCTAGGCTATTGCGTATCAGTATGTAGAAAAAGAAACAGATTTCAAGAGAAAATGTGGCTTTACAAGACTTCTAACGTACTGTTAAGTAGATAGACTTTGGAGTTACGTCCAAATTGAAGCTCTACCATTTATGTGTAACGTGATATGGGGGAAACCACCTTAACTTCAGATGTAATGAGATACTAACACTGCAAGAGCTTTTTGAGAGAATTAAATTTTTGTAAACCATGCAATAGAGTTCTAAGAAATAAGTATGCATACAATAAATGGTGGCTATCAATTTTATTGTTGTATAATGTTATTGTAAATCCCTTCCATCTTTCTCCTACACTCTCATTGTCTCTTTCCGATTAAATGCTAGATGATGCTTCTCTTATACTTATGCTTGCAATCAAACGTCACCATGCACACAATACCCATTTGAAACAGTGACAAACTACATGGTGTCTGCTATTTGTTTCAGAAACAATTTGATAGTTTTTTTTGACAAGTTTTCATCCTCGGGGATTTAATTGAACGCTGCAGATTAAATTTCTTTCCTGTGGATGTATCGCAGATGTATGAATTAGTGATTAATTATTCTCATTTTATGAGATAGAAGATATTTTTCTGAAAAAGAATAACATTTAAGTGGGGTGGGGCAGCAACAAGAGATAATAGGGATATGAGATGATTCCTTAAAAATATACACACAGTGATTTCATAAATTGTGAAGATATGAATTCTAATAGAGATATAGATGATAGGATTTGGCAAATTTGCCTTCTTCTACCAAGGAGAATAGGGCTGTCCCTTCTGTGGGCAAATCTCTTGTTAGAAAATCAAACATGATCGGGGAGCAGAAATTGGTGACTTGGTTGTCTCATTATTTTAATCTACTGGGACAAGGGTTGGATTTATAATGAGACAATTTTTGAGACTGTGGAAAACATGTCATATTTCAGATTGACATTTTCCCCTATGCTTCTTTCTTTCACAGTCCTAATGCTGGTGTGTATTTCAAGAAGACATTGCAGAAATTTTATTTAGAATTGTTTGCATTTTTCTTTTAATATTACAGAACATTGTATCTGCTTAAGTACAAAAGAAATAGCATTAAGTTGGTTTTTTAGTAAAACCTCAGTTATTTGCAGTAGAATATTGAGCATCTTTTTAATCTCTTTCTGCCTTAGTTTCATTATATTTAGAAAGGGGAGATTACATTGAATAGATGTAAGTCAACATTACTACTGCTTTTGAAGGAGAGTTAGAGATACTGTTCTGCTAACTTTTGGTTTCTTTTCACTCCTAGTATAGTACCCTATATATTTTTAAACCTTACATGTACATTCTTAATAATGAAAATTAACATAACCATCACTTAATAGAAATTTACTCCATGCAGTGTCTGGGATGTGGTCATATCCAATAAATTGTTGTCAAATGAATGATGGACTGTATGCCCTGTGAATAAGTCATTTATTTGTATCCCATTGGCTAATCCCATCATTGAAAACAAAACAAAACCATATTATATTGACAATGTCATTATGCCATTTTAGATATGAGAGAATTTAGAATGATACAGATAATATGTTATGGTATTAAAATTAGGACCCAGATTTGTCAATTTAACAGAAAATAGAACTATGACATGGACAGAAAGGATACGAGCCCAAATTTGCACAAGAACTGCAATCAGAAACCAGCAGGCATAGAGCATGTGCAGGAATCCCCTGCCACCCAAACTGATTTATCTCTTGAAGTTCTCCTTGACTGGTATTACAATGACTGACAACTGAGTCTGTCATAGTTATGTTTATTTTCATTATTAATAATGTGCATGTCAGGTTTTAAATGCACATCCGAAGTTACTGTTGGCTGCCAAAATGATTTGTGCTTCACTTCTTCAAACAATTATTGCAAACTAGAACAAGCAAATTTAATTAGCTTCTAAGCAGAAATGATATCAGAAGTATCATTGGTTATTATCTCCCTGCCCTGAGTTACAGTTTGTCCATGATCCATAAGAAGGCATTTGGACATGGCTTTAGAAGTGAAATGATGGAAATGAAACTGAGTAAAATGCAGCAAACACATGCAGTGATACTCCTGGCTAAGAGATCATTTTTTCAAAGTGACCTGTTGTGTGTGTGTGTGCATGTGTGTTTCATATTAGGCAATACAATCTTAAATCTAATAGCCAAGTAGGGACCAGTCTGGATATCTAATGCCAATGAAGATTAATCTCAGGTCTTTGTGATGACAAGAGTATTTGTGGAGAATGCGTGTATTCCCATTTGAAAAGAAAGGCAAGCTACTTTTTGTCATGAAATACAACTATTAGTAAAACATTTTATTTGCTAAATTTCAATTCATTTGTCCTATTACAAAAAGCCATGGATTGGATATATATTAAAAAATAGTCAGACTATTTAATGATGAATTTAAATATTTCATTATTTAGGGCTTTTGCCATATTTTAAAGTTTAAAGTTGATATGCTCATAAGAATGGAGTTATCAGTCTTCAATGTTTTGAAATAGCTTCCTTAATTCTTTTTCTGCAATATGAAATAAAATAATTCTTTTTCTTCATATTTATCCTGAAACTCAGCTCAAGTGCATTCTTTTTTTTTGTTTTTGAAGACTTGTTGTTTATTTTATTTGCTTTCGGCCTCACTTCCCCCATATAAACTACCCAGGGGCATGGTTCATTGCCTTTTTTGGTTGACAAATGTATCCCCAGTTCTTCAAATAATACCTGGAATACTGTATGCTCTTAACAATATTTGACAAATGAATAAATTCTTGTACTACATTATGAACTCCATTCTTTATTTCCTGTTTTTCCTCTTCCATTATTTTCTCCCAGACACTTTCTTATTCTCTTCTGTACAATTTCCATGTTTTCTCTTTTCCTGTAGTTTGGCTTCTGCTATGATGGATTCTTCTTGTGCTACATTGTGGTTTTGTGTTTTCAGTCTTTATCCAAAGAAGTACGGGGGCTTTACCATCTTGAACCGAGATAGTCACTAATGAATCTCTATAGGGACTGATGAAGTCACTGCTTCCTGTTAAGTCATTTTTTTGGAAAGGAATGTATCTTTTAATCCACTGAGTCACTGCAAAGTGACTGTAAGGTCATTTCTCCCAGAAAGAATGTGTATGTATGTCTGGTGCCTTTTGTGTTTCCTGGTATAGAAAAAACTAGGAAAGAAATATGCAGGGACTGCATAGGCTCTCTAGTCTGCAATGCTGGTGCTGTCCATGGCCTTACTGCAGCTCAAATGAACTACCTGTTGACCAATGTACTCTTATGATGCCCTGGGCTGGTTCACACAGGTCAGACTACACCTGTGAGCAGCTGAGGGGTCCCCTGAAGAAGGTATGTTTATCCACTGACAGTTACTGGGTAAAGAAGTGAAGTGGACCACACAATGGGAGATGGGAAACTTTATTCTCACATATAGAGTCCACAAAATAATAGGAGGTCAGGATTCTGAAGTATAGAAATACTTTATGAGACCTTTTTTTTGAGGGTTGAGTTAGGCCATTGTATTAGTTTTCTAAGGCTGCCATAGCAAATTACCATAAACTTGTGACTTAAGTTTATTTTCTTACTGTTCTGGAGTTCAGAAGTCAAAATCAAGAAGATGAAAGGGTCATTCCTTTTGGAGGTTCTGAAGGAGAATCCACTCTATATCTCTCTTGGAGCTTCTGAGGTTTCCTGGCAATCTTTGGCACTTGTTAGCTTGCAGATGCATCACTCCAGTCTCTACTTCTGCTTTCACATGTTTCTTTTTTGCATGCATGTGTGTCTTTCTTTGTCTCCTCCTTTTCTTAAAAGGACACCAGGCATTAAATTTAGGGCCCAACCTAAACCAAGGTTTATCTCATCTCATGATTCTTCATTTTTTTCCTAAGAGAAGTTGAGGGTTTATAGAATAATGATACACATAATAAAGGATTCCCATAACCACCCTAATATTAACATTCTTGCATTGATTTGGACAGTTTGTTACAATTAATAACACATTTTTTATAATTGCACTATTATACAATTTTACTATTGTATTCCAGGGTTTAACTTAGAGTTCCCTGTTTACTGTAGCTCTAATATTTTTTTATTTTTTGTAATATTCTGCTAGTATATATGCAATTGAATATTTTCCATTTTAATCACATTTAGATAGGTATCTCAGTGCTGCTAATTACATTGACAATGCTATGCTATTTTCACCACCATCTATTATGAAAGTATTTACATCATTCCAAGTAGGAACCATGTACATTTGAAGCCTTAACTTCCCATTTCCTATCCTCACCATGTCCCCTGGTGACCTATATGCTTATTCTAGGTATTTCAAATTAGTGAGATCATACAGTACTTGTCCTTTTGTGTCTGGCTTATTTCACTCAACATGATGTCTTCAAGGTTCATCCATGTCATCACATGTATCAGGACTTCACTCCTTTTTATGGCTGAATAATATTCCATTGTATGCTTATATCAGGTTTTCTTTACCCATTGATTAGTAGATGGACACTTGTGTTGTTTCCAGATTTTGGCAACTGTGAATGATGCTGCTGTGAGCATTGTTGTGCATATACCTGTTCAATTATCTGCTTTCAGTTCTCTTGGGTTTATACCTGGTAGTGGAATTGCTAGGTCATATAGTAGTTCTTTACTTAGCTTTCTGAAGAACCTTCAAATTGTCTTCCACAGGGGCTGCACCATTTTACATTGCCACAAGCAATAAATGAATGTTCTTATTTCTCCACATTCTCTCCAACACTTTATATTTTCCACTTTTTTAAAAATAGTAGACATTCCAATAAATGTGAAATGGTATCTCACTTTGGTTGTCATTGCTAATGATGTGCATTTTTTTTAATGTGCTTTCTTGCTATTTGTATATCTCCTTTGGAGATATGTCTATTAAAATCTTTTGCCCATTTTTAATTGAGTTATATGTAGTATTATGTTGAAGGATTTCTTTGATATATTCTGGATACTAAACCTTCATCACATATGCTATTTCCAACTACTTCCTCCCATTTTATAGGTTGCCATTTTATTTTCATGATAAAATCCTTTGAGGCACAAAAGTTTTGTTCTTCTTTTTTAGCATGGGCAGGTACTGGGAATTGAATCCAGGTCTCCTGCGTGGCAGGTGAGAATTCTGCCACTGAGCCAGGCTGCATTGCCCCCAAAGTTTTTAAATTTGGTGAAGTCCCATTTTTTCAATTTTTGCTGTTGTTGCTTGTGCCTTGAGTGTAAAATCTAAGAAAACATTGCCTAACACATGGCCATGAAGATGTTTCCCTATATTTTCTTTTAGGACTTTGATAGTTCTAGTTTTTATACTTAGATCTTTGATATGTTTTAAGTTAATCATTATATAAGATTTTAGGAAGGGGTCCTCCATTTTTTTTTCAAATGTAAATCTAGTTTTCCCAGCACCATTTGTTGAAGAAAATATTCTTTCCCAACAAAGTGGTCTTTGCCCCTTCCATTCCCTGTATATTGCATTCCAGCAGCTAGCAAACTAGAACAGATTTTGGTACCAGAGAAGTGAGGTGCCACTGCAGTTTGCAAATACCAAACATGTTGGAATGGCTTTTTAAATGGATAAGGGGAAGATTTTGGAGTACTTGTGAGGGTCTTGATGGAGAAGACCTGGAATGCTTTGAAGAGACTGTTGGTAGAAATGTGGACTTTAAAGACACTTCTGTTAAAGCCTTAAACAGAAATAAGGCACATATTATTATGGATTGGAAGGAAGGTGATCCTTGTCTTAAAATGGCAGATAATCTAGCAAAGTTGACTAGTGACTTTGGCTGGAAGGCAGATTTTCAAAGCCATGAACTTGGATATTTAGCAGAAGAGAACTCCAAATTAAATGTGGAAAGTGCAGCCTGGTTTCTCTTCACAGCTTATAGTGAAATGAGAGAGGAAAGAGATGAACTGAGAACTAAACTCTTGGGTACAAAGAAACCAGAAATTGATGTTCTGGAAAATTCTGGGCTTCCAGGAAGGAAGACCCCATAGAATAGTGCCTGATGTGAGGATTTTGCCAAATGTGGAACCAGTCAGCCATTTCAAAGAAAGCCAGGGTTGGACATGGAGTTATCCAGGAAGGATTTGTGGAAACTCCTTATGTTTTATGTCCGATGAGCATGATCTAAGGCTACTGCATAGAAAGTCAATAAGAGTGTTGTGGGTTCTGTATAAAGAGAACCACTGCCAGTTGGGACTGAGAGAGACAGAGTAGGAACACATTGGAGGAAAAATAACTTCAGAGGCAAAACTATGGAAGCTGGGGTCAGAAGACAAGAAGCCTTGGGCAAGGAGAGTGGACACACCCAAACTCATGGAGAGGGTGAGTCTGTCCCAAAGACAGAGGATGGAACTTCTACCACATTGCAGTAGAAGAGTCATGTCACCTTAGGCCTTTGAGAGGGTGAAGCACATTTCTTGGGGTTTAGGGAGAACTTGGCTGCCACCACATGGAGGGGTTGAGCATGTGCCCTGGAAATGGCCGAGAGCCTAGGTGCAGCACTGATCCTTGAAGAGGATGGAGTGGAGAAAAAGATGGTTTTCTCAATGTCCCCCAAGTTGCATTTGGAGTAAGGCAGGCCTCTGCATAAGCCCTTGGAAAGGGTGGAACTGCCACTTTTTAAAGGCCCAAAGATAAATTACTCTCAGACTTTAAAATCTAATGGACTTTGCCCCGCTGTTTTTCAAAACTGTATGAGTCCAGTGGCCCCTGTGTTTCTTCCTCCGATGGAAACCAGTATATGTATCTTATCACTGTTCCTCCTTTGTATGTTGGCAGCAAATAAGTTGTTTTGAGTTTCTACAGCTCCAGAACCAGAGGAGAACTTTGCTTGAAGATGGACCATGCCTGTAACTAACTTTGAGAGTTTATATTGGTTTTAACCTTGTATTGTATTTGTAATGTTACTGAAATGGTTTAAGATTCTCTATACTGTTATGGAATGAATGTATTTTATATATGGGGAAAACATGCTTTTTTTAAGGTTCAGAGGGTGGAATGTACTGTTTTGAAAGGATGTATGTACCCTAGAAAAGCCATGCTTTAATCCTAATCCCATTTTGTAAAGACAGCCCTATCTTCTAATCCCTATTCAGTCCTGTATGTTTGAAACTTTAATTAGATCATCTCCCAGGGGTGTGACTCAATCAAGAATGCTTGTTAAGATGGATTAGGTGGAGACATGTCTCTACCTATTCTAGGTGGGTCTTGATTACTTTACTGGAATCCTTTAAAAGAAGAAGCACTTTGGATAAGACTAGAGAACTGCAAGAGAGAAAGCTATGAGATTCACAGAGAGCAGAGAAGAGTGACACAGCCACAAGAAAGCCACAACAGAGAATGCCACAGAACCATAAAGCAGAGAGTCCACCATCTAGTGACTTTTGGAGATGAAGAAGGAAGACAACTCCCAGGTAGCTGGAGAGGAAGCTAGTAGATGATACTGAGTTCACCATGTGCCTTTCCACTTCAAAGGGAAACCTTGAACTTCATCGGCCTTCTTGAATCAAGGTTTCTTTCCCTGGATGCCTTAGATTGGATATTTCTGTGGACGTGCTTTAATTGGGACATTTTCATGGTCTTAGAACTGTAAAGTAGCAACTTATTAAATTCCCATTTTTAAAAGCCGTTCCATTTCTGGTATATTGCATTTTGGCAGCTAGCAAACTAGAATGATCATGAAGATGTTTCCTATGTTTTCTTCTAGGACTTTGATAGTTCTAGTTTTTATACTTAGGTCTTTGATCTATTTTGAGTTGATAATTGTATAAGGTTTGAGGAAGGCATCCTCCATTTTTTTTCAAATGTAAATCTAGTTTTCCCAGCACCATTTGTTGAAGAAAATATTCTTTCCCAGCAGAGTAGTCTTTGCCCCCTTGTCAAAACCAGTTAGTCATAAATGTGAAGATTGACTTGTGAGCCCTCAGTTTTATTTCATTGATCCATATGTTTGTCCTTGTGTCAGTATCATGCTGTTTTGATTATTGTGGCTTTATAATAAGTCTTAAGATTATGAAATATGAGTACTATAAATTCATTCTCTTTCAAGATGGCTTTCACTATTCAAGTCTTTTTAACCTTCCAAATAAGTTTGAAAATTGGATTTCTTTTTCTGCAAAGAAGGCTGTTGGAATTTTGATTGGAATTGCATTGAATCTCTAACTTAATTTGGTTAGAATTGACATTTAATGATATTTAGTCTTCCATTCCATGAACATTTGTTCAGGTCTTCTTTGACTTCTTTTAGCAATATTTTGTAGTTTTCTGTGTACAAATCATTTCAACTATTGTTAGATTCATTCCTAGATATTTGATTATTTTAGTTGCTATTGTGAATGAAATTTTTTCTTGATTTTTTTTTTCTGATTTTTCATTACTTGTGTATGTAACTACTGATGTTGAGGTGTTGCTCTTGTACTCTGCCACTTTGCTGAATTCATTTTTTAGCTTTTGAAACTTTGTTGTGTATTTTTCAGGATTTTCTGTATGATAGATCATGTCTGGAAATAAGGAACATTTTACTTCTTCATTCTTTTCCAATTTTGATACCTTTTATTTCTTTTTCTTGCCTGATTGTTCTGGCAAGAAATTCCAGTACAATGTTGAATAACAATGATGATAGTGGTCATCTTGTTCCTGACCTTAGAGGGAAACTTCCAGTGTGTTATCATTAAGCAGGATGTTAGCTATGGACTTTTCATATATGACTCCTTTTACCATATTGAGGATGTTTCTTTGTATTCCTAGTGTTCTAAGTGTTTTTATCAAAGAGGAGTGCTAGATTTTGTCAAAGACTTTTTCTGAATCAATTGAGATGATTATGTGTTTTTCCCTACATTGTGTTAATGTGGTGTATTACATTAATTGTTTTTCTTATGTTGATCCAATCTTTCATATCAGGGATAAATCCTGTATAATTCTTTTGATATGCTGTTATATATGGTTTGCTGGCATTTTTTGAGGATGCGTTCATCTATATTCTTTAGAGTATAGCTTTTTTAGCTTTTTTTTTCTTTTTACTGGTGGTATCTTTGCCTAGAATTGGTATGAGGGTGATGTTGGACTCAGATAATGAATTAGGGAATGTTACCTCTTTAATTTTTTGGAAAAGATTGAGAAGAATGGGAGATAAGTGTTCTTAGAATGTTTGGTAGAATTTTCCTGTGAAGCCATCTGGTATTGGGTTTTTCTTTGTTGGGAGGTTTTTAATGACTTATTCAATCCCCTTACTAGTAATTGGTTTATTGAGATCTTCTATTTCTTCTTGAGTTATTATAGATAGTTTTTTGTGTTCCTAAGAATTTTTCAATTTCAGCTGGGATATAGAATTTATTGGCATACAATTGTTGATTCTCTTATATGGTATTATGTATATAATAAGGTATTCTCTTATTATCCTTTTATATTTCAATAGGGTCAGTAGCAATATCTGCTTTTTCATTTCTAATTTTCATTAGTTGTATACTCTCTTCTTTTCTTTTGTTAGTCTAGCTAAAGGCTTGTCATATTTATTGATCTTTAGGAAGAATTAACTTTTGGTTTTGTTGATTCTCTAATATTTTTTGTTTTCTGTTTCATTTATCTCCACTCTAGTCTTATTTCCTTCCTTCTGCTCACTTTGAGTTTAGTTTTCTCTTCTTTATTTCATTCATTCAGTTTTGAAATTAGGTCTCTTATTTAAAGTCTTTTTTTATTGGAAGCATTTAGATCCATAAATTTCTCTCTTAGTTGCATTCCCTAGGTTTTGGTATGTTGTTTTTTCATTTATATTTGCCATAGAATATTTCCTAATTTCATTTGTGATTTCCTCTTTAACCAATTGGCTGATTAAGAGAGTATGTTGTTTAATTTTCACATATTTGTAAATTTTCCATTTCTCCCTCTATTATTGATTTCTAGTTTCATTCCATTGTGGTTGGAAGATAAAAATTGTATGATTTCAATATTTTTCAGTTTATTGAAACTTGCTTTGCAATCTAATATATAGCTTATCCTGGAGAATAAACCATGTGCACTCATGAAGAATGTGTATAATGTTTTCAATGGGTGAAGTGTTTTATATATGTTTGTTAAGACTAGTTTGTTCAGGTATCATTCAAGTATTTCCCTATTGACATTCTGACTAGATGTTCTATCCATTATTGAAAGTGGTGTATTAAGTATCCTTTTATTAATGTGAGGTCTCATTCTATTAATATAGAATCATCAATTTCTTCCTTCACATATTATTTTTGCTTCAGGCATTTTGGAGCTCTGAAATTAGGTCCATATGTATTTATAATTGTTACATCTTCTTACTGAATTGTCCCCTTAATTAGTATATAATAACTATCTCTGTCCCTCTTATTTGCTTTTTACTTAAAATCTATTTTATCTGATATTAATATAGTTATCCCAACTCTCTTTTCGTTACTACTTGAATGGTATATATTTTTTCCATCCTTTCACCTTTCATCTACTTCTTTCTTTGAATTTATGGTGAGTCATTTGCAGCAAGCATATAATTGGGAGATGCACTTTTTTTTTATCCATTCTGCCAATCTCTGTCTTTTGACTGGAGAGTTTAATCCATCTGCATTTAAAGTCACTAACGTTAATGCAGTACTTTCTCCTGCCATCTTGATATTCAGCCTTTGCATATGCCTTATAATTTTTTTTGTCTCTCACTTCCATTGAAGCCTATTTTTATATTTATTTGCTTATAAGTTTTGTACAATAATGAGTGCTTTTTCATTTTTTCTGAATATATTTTTCATCTATTTTTCTTATGGTTACCATGGGGTAAAAATTTAATGTCATATATATTTGATCATGTTTGGTTTGCTATCAACTCAACTTCAATAGCATACACATATACACTTCTTATATCCCAACTCTTCACCTTTTTGTACTTGTTATCCTTTAAACTTTTAAACATTGTGGGTCCAAAATCATAAATTTATCATTATTATTATTATTATTTTGCATGGGCGGGCACCGGCAATTGACCCCGGGTCTCTGGCATGACAGGGGAAAACTCTACCTGCTGAGCCACCATGGCCTGCCCTATCATTTTTTTATTCATTTGCACCACAGTTTATCAGGCTCTTCCTCCCACACCTCTCTGGATGCTATTCAGTGTTCTTCTGGCCTCTGAAATTTCAGAATGATCATTTCAGATAGTTCCAGCCTGTATAATAGTTGTTTGTGTGGAAGGAGTGATTCACGGAGCTCCATACTCCTCCATCTTCCCTTTTACCTTGAGATCCATAATTTAATTACATCTGTAAAGACTCTTTTTCCAGATCAGGTCACATTCTGAAATTCCAAGCGGATATGAATTTGGAAGGGGGCACTATTCAACCTACTATGGCCATCATGCAGAGTACAAGAGGACATGAGTAGCCTTTACTTTTATTTAGCATAAGTGAGCTATTTTCTTTCTTTTCTTTTCTTTTCTTTTTTTTTTTTTGTATGCTGTATGGCGGGGGTCATATTTCATTCTTTTTCCATGTGAGTATCCTGTTATTGCAGCACCATTTGTTGAATTTTTGTTTTTTGCTTTTTCTTTCTTTTTGTTTTGCATGTTTGTTTTTGGGAAGTGCATGGGCTGGGAATCAAACCTGGGTCTCCAGCATGGCAGGCGAGAATTCTACCACTGAACTACCCTTTCACCCCCAGGTGAACTATTTTCTGTTAAACCTTTTATGATCCCCATAAGGAGTCATTTGATGGACCATTTACCAGGAAGCAAAAGGGCATCCTATGTATGGTGCCTGAACTTGCTCTCTTGAAAGCATTATGTCAGTAATGGCAGTCAGGATCAAAGCAAAAAACAAATCTTCATATTATGTATGTAATCAAGATTAGTAAGTGTGTGTAGTTTACGTGACCTCCTTTGTTTACTGTCTCTGGTCCTTTCTTTTTTCTCTCTTGTATGCCATGATGGCTTAGAGTTATGTACCCCAGAAAAACAATTCCTAAATCTTAATCCACTCATGAGGGTGTAAACTTACTATAAACAGAACCTTCTGATAAGGTTATTTCAGTTAAGGTGTGGCCCAACTGAATCAGAATAGGTCTTAATCCTATCACTAGAGGCCTTATAAAGAAGTCCACAGACAGAGAAACTGATGGGAAAAGAAAGATTCTGGAAGTCAATAGAATCTGGAAGAGATAGGAAAAGACATTGCAATGTCAAACAAAATCCAGGGACTCAGGAATTTGGTGATCTTTAGGGAGAATGCATCGCCTTATTGATGTCTTGATTGACTTCTCCTAGCCTCAAAATTATGAGCCAATAAATTCATGTTGCTAAGACAACCCATTGTATGGTGTTTTGTTTTAGTAGCTGGAAAACTAAAACACGTAATTTCGCTCTCTCTTTTTTTTTCTTATTTTCCTTGTCCATGTTCCTTTCCACTTTCTCCTTCTGTTGTCTTCTTTCTCTCTTTTCCTTTTCTTCCCTTCCCCCCATCCCATCTCCCAATTTCTTCTCTTCTATGTCAAATTGGGTCTTCTGAGAAAAGAAAATTAGTTGTGCAAGGAATGTATTAGGGGAGACACTGGTGAAAAACAAAGTAGAGATGGAGCAGGAATGTTGGGGCTGTCAGACTTGACTGCAGCAGGAGAGCAGGAAAGAAAAGAGTTTGGGTAAGAGGAGCCTCAGATGGTAGAGAGCTCTGGAAAAGTTTGGCCAGGCTTATGGAGAACTCCAGAACAAAGGTTCTCCGTTAGAGGAGTCCCATATGGGATAGAAATGTCTCAGCTCTCACATCCCTGTGCTGCTCAGTTTTTGACTGGGAACAACAGGGAGTGTATGGCTTCTGAACAATATAGCAGAGCCAAAGATGCAAAAGTTGGAGGCTGTCAAACAAATACCCTTTGTAGCAGGTTGTCTTGAAGGGAGATACAAGGAATGCATTTTTATAGCCACCCTTCCTTCCCTCCCTCCATGCCTCCTTTCCTCCTTGCTTTTTCTTTTCCATTTAATATGTTTTAAATGCCAACTCTGTGCTGAAAGTATGTTAGTAGTGGATATACATATAGGTAAAAAGGGAAGCTGGCATTCACATTTCCTGTCCTTTTTCAGCTTACAGTTTAGAAAGGTAGACAGAAAATAAGAGAATAAACAAATAATAAACAAGTAAATGTAAACTTTACAAAGGAAACCAGTTGGGTGGATGAAAAATGTGCAGTGAACCTCCTTTACATAAAGTATCCAGGGACTTCAGAGACATGGCCATTTTTTCAGCTTACAGCCCATGCTTTGGCATCAAGCAGTCTGGCTCCATACGACATCGAACATCATCTGAGGCCAAGTTCCTTAGACTTTCCAAATCTCACCTTTCTTAACTCTAAAATGACCATAATAACAACTATTTCATGAAATCATTTGGAGAATTAAATGAGCTGAGACATGGAAAGCACTTAGAATACTGCCTGGGTGCAAAAAATATTAGAAAATATAAATAATGATGAAATAATATACAAATATAGTATTCAATAAAGAAATATTGTGTTTCATATTTATTTAATACAAGACACTTTTTTAAGATAAATTCCTTTTAAATATCCCTGAACATGCATTGGGAAATTCTACACTATTCATTTGGGCACTTACTCATATACTGCACAGAAATTATGATTTAACAGCTTAACATTTACACGTCTCATTCCTTTCATGAGATTATAGTCTCTTTGAAAACATGAATGATGGAATTACATGCTTTCTGTTTTCCCACAGCATGTAGCATATAAGATTGTGCACATAAAATGTACACAATAAATGCTGACGGAATTGAAATTCACACCATAACGAAAAAAAAGTAAATTATGTGAGTTGCTTTACGTTATTGCAAGTATGTGGGTTTTTTCTTTTTCAAAATAGAGCAATCAGGTCTTATAATTATTGGTTGAAATTAACTATAATTTTTCTTTTTCATATTAAAAGACTGACATTAAGTAATGAGCTCAATAATCAAATATAAACATTATTTTTCATATACCAATAATCCATACTGAAAAATATTTCATATTGGTGAAGTGATATTGGGAGCATAGCATAGAGATGATTATTCAATTGACTAGCTTCAATTTTCTTTTTTTGACTTAATCTTAATTCTTCTTAATTCTGGAATTTGAGATCCTATGCTCTTTATCATTTTACTTCCTAAAACAGAAACTCATTTCATCAAATTTTCCCAAATAATATTCCACAATTTTGCTTTTTGATTTAATGCTAGAAGTTTCTTTCTCTGGAGACTGGACATGTCTTAAAGGCAGTGCAGTTAGCAGTTGAGCATGGTTGTGGAATCATATAAACATTTGTCCTTGAACCAATTACCCACCTTCCATGGTTATCTGCAGAAGGGAAAATAGTGGTTCCATCTTTTGGGGTTGTTGTGGGGGCTTGTAGATTATGCATGCAAAGGATTCAGTTCACAGGAAATACTCTATACATATTGGCATTTCCATTATTTTCCTTATTGTAGGTAACAATTTTTAAAGTCAGCATACTTATATCAGTGTCTGCCCATAAACATCTTTCATTGCATAAATTGTGCCTAAATATAAAGTTGGCCTTGTGTGTTTCAGAAGTTTGAATCTAGGATCAGGATGGCAGTAAAATTACTAGACTGTCACTTGTGTTTTAATAATAAAAAGTTACTTTTTACTTAATCCCTACATTTTCGTCCTTATATTTCAGGGTATTGTTTTGCCCCTTCTCCTGGCACTAGGACTTAGGTTTCAGAGTTGGTCTTCCTTCAAGAGGAAGGCTAAACTTTCCATCCTTATAAGCATCTTTTTTTTTTTTACCAGAGACATTTGATTCTTATTGCTTATTCATTGGAAGGCTGTGATGCTGGCCTTTGCCAACATCTATCATTATCAATATCATTATAATTTCATTACCTTCTTATCAGGATCCAGCTTCTCCTGACTTACTTGGATCTCTTATTTCCTAATTGCTTTCCTTGCTAGAGCAGGATTTTTTCATTTCTAGAATTATTAGTCCCACAAATGCCCTAAGGTAAAATGTTTAGAAACTGTTGCTTCAGTGTTGTCCTTGTGGTAATTTATTTTAATAGAACCTGTGTAAATTGACTGTAAGCCAACATCTAGAGGTAGGTAGTTAGCACTTCCATCCTCTAGCCAGGAATCTACACTCCAGTTTTTGTTTGCCAATTAATATTAGTCATACTGGCAGTAATATTTCACTCATCAATAAGAATCTTCCAAGTTCAGGTAGTCCTTTGCACAAGAGCTCAGGATTAAGAGCTTTGGTTCTGTGTCCTACTTCATGAAGACCTTTGTCTTCATGACAAAGTCATGAAGATGCAGCTTGATGATTGCTGAGATTGTATAACATATCTTTTGGTCTGCTTGCTAATAAACATTTGTATGAGTAATACAATTTTGTCTAACTCTTGCTTTTTTCATAATGTACTTCTTAGTATTAAGAAAGGAAGGAATATGTATCTGCAACTTACCTTTAATCACTGAATTTTATTATAAAAATCCTGAAACTGTTTAAACATTTTCAGTATATTTCAAAATATATTTCAACAATAGCTGTAAAATATGTTACTTTTTTGGAGATTCAATATATATATTACTAGCACATTAAAAATCCTGAGGATCTCCTAGAAAGAGGATGTTAATCTTAATTTGTTTCCCAGTGCCTGTCCCTGCAAAAAAAAAAATTGATTCGTGCATTAAGTTTTTCAAACTTATTTGAGCATACCATTAAATTGTAAGTATAGCAGGAAAAAAACACTTTTTTTCTTTGCCAAATGCTTATTCATATTTTGAGAGTCATTATGGTGCCAATGATCAAAATTTAGTAAATGTTATTTTAAACCTGTCCTGTCTACTTTTTTTTAAAATCAGAACTTGCTTGTATTTAAGTCAATCTGATTTCAAAACTTTTCCTCTCTTTTGGGGGACATTTGTGCTGTCAGAATCCAACTTCAATGCTGTGAAAAAACTCAAGTTGCTATATAAAGAGACCTACATGGCAAGGAATGGAGGATACCTGCTATCTGCCATGTGGGTCAACCATCTTAGAAATGCGTTGTCCAGCACCAGCCAACATCTTGACTGCAGTCTCTTGAGAAACTCTGAGCCAGAACCACCAAGCAAAGACTCTCCCAAATTCCTGATCCACAAAAACTGTGAGATAATAAATATCTGTTATTAAATCCACTAAATTGTCAAGTACTTTCTTATGTAGCAGTAAATGACTACTACAGATTTAAGGGAGTTTTAAAAGATCACCCAAAAAGTTCTACTAAAAGAATCTAATGAATTAACTGTATTCATTATAAAACTGTATTTTCCCTCCTATGAATATTGACTTTTTAGCGATGCTACACTTTACATGAATGAGTAATGAAAAGAGAAATGTTCAGATTGGAGAATATTTCAGGGAGGTTTCAGAGCATATCAGAGAGTTGGCAGACTCAGGTTGCCCTGCCAATTCCCCTGCCCCCACTCACTTCCCTGCCCCCTTCCAGTCATCTACACACCACTTTTGCACCTTCTTTTTCCCCAATTCTGGCTGTAAATACTATCAAATAATACTACAAATATGCCATGTGTGTTTTTGAGCAATTTGGATGTAAATTGAGAGCATATATTGTGAGTAAATATATTTTTGTTTATAGAATAGGGCAATATTGTGGCTCTGATTGGTGGGGATTAGAAGGAGGGATGGGGATGATTTCATTATTATGATTTAGTTACATAATCTCCATCAGCTCACACCAAGCTTCTTCAGGTAAACATCCCAACCTTGTAAAAAATACTGCATTTCTTTATGCAAATTAAAGTTTAAGACAAATCCTTTAGCCCCTACTTCTAAAAGGCTCACAGTTTCTAAATTTTTTGCATGTAAAAATTCTGGAGATGTTACTGCTGACCATGGCTATACTTCGAATTTAATGATATTCCTAAAATCAACACACTATTAATAAACTATAGAATGTTCAGCCTCTGGTAGTCATTAATATTTTGGCCAACTTAGTTGCTGGGCCAAGAGTAAATTTAATTGTATTTGATCAATTAAATTGACTAATAGAAGAATCACCCCCCAAGTTTGGAGTAAAGGATGATTTAAAATACTTAATGTCCGATAATGGCTTATTTCTAGACAACTTTAATGGTCTGAGTCTTTTTAAAAGTTTTGCTGTTGAATTATAGATTAATATATATCTATCCTTGAGTTATACAGAATCAAATAAAAATTATGCAGCCATGACACAATTTATGATACCAAGTCACCATCACTGAATTATTTCTTTAATTATGACAAAGAACCAAGAATACTGGGCCAGTTCAATAAATGGTAAATATTAAGAATAGCTGTAGTTTCTGTTAGCTATTTACCAGTATTTTCTCCTCTCTACCTAAATAATTCTCACAGGACTTAAGCATTTTTGCCTTGATTTTAATTGCTACCTGCTGATCTCATTAATCAGTTTGCCAGCAATTCTATCACAAAAGGAAAGTATTGATGGAATTAGTTAAAGGTCATATCCAGAATTAGGTGATGGTAATTAATTTCCTTCTTTCTATGTTAATAAGTTGTCGTATCTTGTTTGGTAGCCATTGGTTAGAGGCATGCAAATTAACTCAGGCCTATTGGCCTCTCTGCTCAAAAATAAGACTGGGTTATAATAGGAAAGATAGATGTCAACACACATAGATCCAATGTCACTGTTGGGCAAACTACCTTTTCTCCTTCTCAAAGATAGTCATGGGCAGGCAACAGTGGTTCAGTGGCAAAGTTCTCACCTGCTACGCTGGAGACCTGGGTTTGATTCCTGGTGCCTGCCCATGTTAAAAAAAAAAAAGATAGTCATCACTAAAGATTGTCAATGCCCTTTCCAGTTCTCTACTAATTCAGTTTAAAATTTCTCTTGGCTGGCCCTGCGCTGAATTCAACCAAGCATAATCACATTTCTAGTTTAATTGCAAGGTGCTAAATATTAAGCATGTGAAAATTTTTATAACTTGGGAAATTTTTGATTCTGCATGGAAAAGTTATGTTACTAGAATACAATATAATATTAAAGTATCTGGATAACAGTTTATAAAATATATTTTTTATATTTTATATTTATAAAATATAAAATGTGAATTAATTTTTAATTGCATCTACTAACATATGCACTTATGTTCAAATCTTTTTTTTTTTTTTTTGCTGTTTCTCATTTCTGCTAAATCAAGGATTGCAATGTTTGCTCAGTTCCTTAATATGGTCAATGACTCACGGTATTAATTTCTTTTCATACATGAATTATTTTAAACAGATGTTAA
Source organism: Tamandua tetradactyla (assembly GCF_023851605.1). NCBI lineage: Eukaryota > Metazoa > Chordata > Mammalia > Pilosa > Myrmecophagidae > Tamandua > Tamandua tetradactyla. The sequence continues at coordinate 38,295,300 of NC_135345.1, read as the reverse complement.
AATATAGCAAAAAGCATAATAGATATTAATATGTATCCCCTCTGGACTTAATAGAGGTAAACAATTTCATTGTTTTTCCAATCTCTTTATGAGACAATAAATAAATAAATAGATCTGTACAGCTACAGCTGAAACTCAGTTACCATTTCTTCTGAGCATCTTCTTTCTCTTTTTAGAGGTGTCACTTTCCTGAAGTTGGTGCATATTGTTCCTGATTTTTTCCTATCATTTCTCACATATACTTCCCTAACCAATGTGTGGAACAACTAGCATGGTAGTTTGAAGCTTTTATGTGCTCCAGAAAATATCATGTTCTTTCAATCCATTCCAGCGGGTGTAGACCTATTGTGAGTGGGACCCCTTTGATTAGGTTATTTCAATTGAGATGTGACCCACCTCATAAAAGGTGGATCTTAATCCTCTTACTGGAGTCCTTTCTAAGAGGATGAAAGACAGAAAAAGCCCAGAGGAGTTTAGAGAAGGAGCTCACAGAGGAGTTGAGCTAGGACACACAAAACAGAGAGGAAGCAAGCCACTGAAGCCAGAGGCTGAAAGCAGCTAAACCCATGAGAGAAGGACCAGCATATGTTGCCATGTCCCTGGCCATGTGACAGAGGTGTCCCAGGTTGCCAGCAGCCTTTCTTCAGAGAAGTTATCATCCTGTTTATGCCTTAATTTGGACATTTTTCAAGGCCTTAAATTATAAACTTGTAAACTAATAAATTCCCATTGTTAACAGTCAGTCCATTTCTGGTATATTGCATTCCAGCAGCTTTAACAAATCAAAACAGTTAGGTTTTTCACATATGACTTTCTTAGTTATTCTAAATTGCCTATGCATAATATATATATATATATTTTTCAATGTATGCTATAAATTATGTATAGTATGCATATTTAATCCTCTATCCTCTGACAGACTTAAAAAGACTACAATCCCAATGGGTATTATCTTGTTTTAATTTGCATTTTCAGTAATGGATTTGATTATCTTTTCAAATTTTTATTGAAAATTACTTTTTGATCATTTGTGAATTGACTGCTCACAGCTCTTTACCTATTCTGTTTATGGAGTTGTTTTTCATATTTATTTGTAGAAGTGTTTTATATATTCTGAATGCTGTTTTTGTTGGTGCAATGTAATGAAAACTTTTATTTTAAAGAAAGATTTTAATTTTAATATATTAGTAGGTGGTCTAGTTTGCTAACTGCTAGAATGTAATATACAATAAATGGGATGGTTTTTCAAAGGGGAATTTAATAAGTTGCTAGTTTATAGTTCTAAGGCCAAAACAATGTCACTAAAGCAAGTCTATAGAAATGTCCAATCTAAGGCACTCAGGGAAAGATAACTTGGTTTAAGAAGACTTATGACATTCAGGGTTTCTCTCTCAGCTAAAAGGACACATGGTGAAGTCTCTCAGCTTTCTCTCCCAGCTTCTTGTTTCACGGAGCTCTGCTGAGGACGTTTTCCTTCTTCATCTCCAAATGTCTCTGGTGGCATGGGCTGTCGGCCACTTGGCTCTGCTCAGCCCTGCTGTGGCTTTCTGTGGCTTTCTCATGACTCTAAAAACGGACTCTCCCCAAAATGTTTCCTCTTTTAAAGGATTAATGGGTGGAGTCACAACCTCCATAAAGCCACCAGTTGGGTGGGTCACATCTGAACGGGAACAGTCAGCAATGCTGAATGAGGATTAAAAAATGTGGCTTTTGTGGAGTCCACCAGATTCAAACCAGCACAGTAGGATTTATCGATCTTTTTTTTTAATAGTTTGTGCTTTTTAAGACTTGTTTAATAACTATTACCCTACCCAACATCATATGGTCTTCTATGGTTTCTTCAAGAATGTTTGAGATTTTGCATTTCTTATTTTAGGTCTTCTGTTTTGTTGGAATTTTTATGTATCATATGAGGTTTACATTTTCCATATGGCTAATCAGTTGTTTCAGAATCATTTATCTAATTGTGTATTCTTTTCCCGTTGATAAATAATGCATCTCTGTCATCTAGGCAATTTCCATATAAGTGGGTCCATTTTTACATTCTGTACTCTATTCCATTTGTGTGTCTGACTAGCTCCTGCAGTAATACCATTTAATTTAATTATTATAGATCTACAATGTATCTTGATACATATGAGATCATATATTTGTTCTTTTTTAAAACTGACCCAGTGATCCTAGCACTTAAGACTACCTAGTCACATTCTGTTAATAATTAGACTTTTGGTTGGCATTGTATTAAATGTACAATTTGATGTCAAGGAAGGATGGCCTGCCTAGGACAATTAATCTGTTCATTAATGAACACAATATATCTTTCCATTTATTTAGACCTTCTTTAAATGCTTTAATAGTGTTATTTTCTTCATTATGTTTATTACTAGGATCTTTTTGTAGTTTTTGTTGCTGCCATTAAAAACGCATTATTGTAAATGATACAAATTTTTGTAGGAACACAAATAACTTTTGCATATCAATGTTGCATTCTGCAATCTTTCTGAAGTTTCTTATTTGTAGTAAGAATGGGTCTTTAGGGACGCTGGTTTTCTACATAGGCAATTATAACATTGCTAAGAGAGACAGTTTTGCATCTTGCTTTTTAGTTATGTTTACTTATAAGGAAGGTATTAAATATCCTTTGTTAATAGGAGCAAGGTTTGGGAAACTGAGAAGATGATACCTGCTGAAATTTTAGCACTTGGAGCCACCAAATACTGAAGTTTTCTTCTAATTTCTACTTATGCTACTAATATTAAGATTCTTGCCTATCATCTTATGTTAAGCATGTTTGCTCATACACTATTTTCTAGAACATATTTCAATGAAAATATATTAGGTTAGCTGTTAGACTAGGTGACCCTGGGTCCAAAACCCACTGTGCTTCTCAGAAGAACTCCATTCAGTGTAGGCCAAATGTGTGTGTGTGTATGTGTGTTTGAGTTGGGGCAGGGAGGAACAGATTTGAGGTGTACTTGCAAGCATCTCCTCTTTGCAGGTCCTCCAGAGTTTCCTCCAGGCCAGACAGTGATTCCCTTCTTTTTGTGTCCTAATGACTACTACTGTGCTTGGAACAAAGTAGAAACTCTGTAACTTTTTTTGTTGAATTGCCCAAATATCTCCCCTTTTTGTCTATCAAGACTTAGAGTGTCACTGTTAGAAACTCATTCCTGTGCTGTTTATGGTTTGTTGTTTTAATAATCTTTTCATACAATGTAACTTCTAACACCTGTTCTATGATCCTCTTTGTTTTAGTTTTCTAGGTTGCTCAGAGAAGATACCATGAGATGTGTTGGCTTTAACAAAGGAAATTTATTATTTACAAGCTTACAATTTGGGGCTGAGAAAACGCTCAAATCAAGGCATCACCAAGGTGAGGCTTTCTTCCAGAAGACCAGCTGCCAGTGATTCTTGACTTCTGTGCCATATCCATGGCACATGGTAACACCTACTGGTCTTTCTCTTTTCATCTGGGTTTCGCTGATTTCGACCTCTTGCTTCCATGGCTTTCTCCCTTTTGTATTCATCCTGTTTATAAAGAATTCCAATAAGAGGATTAAGACCCATCCCAATTGAGGTGGGGCAAATCTTAACCAAAGTAGCCTCATCACAAGATCCTACTTACAATGGATCTATACCTACTGGAGTGGATTAATCTTAAGAACATGCTTTTCTTGGGTACATACAGCTTCAAACAACCACATACTTCTTCCACTACTTTCATGACCAACCGATGTACTTTCTTCTTTTTCATTAAGAAAATAAAAGTAATTGCAAAAGAACTTCTACAAGTTACTACCATCACATATACCCATCTACCTGCATTTATCCACATATGCTTCCCAAGCTTGTACTTATGGCTAACACTTTCACTTATATACTATTTCCTATATACTTATATACTCTCTTGCTACTTAAAGACATTGCTTCATCTGTTTTCTCTCTCTTCTTGAATCAGTATTTTCTTCCACTCTATTGGATCATTCTGAACAGCAAGTAAATTGCAGTCACATTTTATTCAAGTGAATGAACCAAAGCTTGGAGAGATCACAAGATCAATAAACATGAAGAAGACTCAGAATGATTATTGATTAACAAATGGAAACAAGGGACATCTCATCAAATGTCCATGGGTACAAATGATGATCAAGGACCAAATATCCCTCCTGATGAAGATATACCTGGAATTTAGATGAAACTCTGATACAGAAGGGGAGAGAGAGAGAATTTTGAAAAGACTGAGAACACTTTTGACTTATGATTATTTTAGCCATCCATGAAATTAGGTCTAGCCATAATGGGAATAATTATCTATAATAAATATAATTGGGCCTTTATATTTATATGAAGATAAAATATCTATATGCTAATAAGCTAGATGTTTTCAGAGAGCAGAGGGACACCTGAATTTGTAATCGCAGATGCCTATACCTAATACAAGAATTGCTTTAAAAATTCACCCATCTTTTTAATGTAGTATTTGGGAATTTGATAGAAAATTATGTAAACTCAAAGCTCTAGTATTAATCACACCACCAATCAAATATCCAAGATACACTCTTTAAAGAGGTTCGATTAAGAATTCTTTAGGAAAAATGTCTAAGACTAATATGGTATATTAGCATTTGGCTCAACAGAACATGTAACAGGGCTCGAAAAAATACCAAAATTTCACTGCAATAGAGTTGTGATGCAAATTAAGTTGGATACTCTGTCCTCATTTTAATGAAACTAAATGTTTACCCCAAAAGGGAAATTGCCAATTGACTAGAAGTTTCATATTCTACACTCCCAAATGTCTTGTTACTGCTTACTTTTATTTACTTTTTTATTTTATTCTTTGCTTGATATAACTTTGAATAAAATACAAATGTGCAGTTTACCTGTGTAGTAAAACCCTAGATGTTCAAAACCAATGGCTGTAGCTCTTCATTCCATAGCGTCCAGGCCAATCAGAAAAAAAATCTAATTGTGTGTCTTCCTTTACCACCCGACTAGTTTTCACAGCTTCATGGACCATCAATTTCAAGATTCTTCTAAATTTAGAAAATGAGTTTAACCATAACTTGGCATTAATGATATCTTTTTCCTTTAGTTTCTGGAACCACGGCCACTGAAGCAAATAAAGTACTATCCTCTTTGCTTCTAAAAAGAGACAGGAAATAAGTGGAAAGTACATTGACTATTTTGCTTTTTCAAAAATATACTCTCTTGGGGATGTCATTGTGCTGCCTGCTAATGAGTTTGAAAGCCAAATCTGACATTGATGTTCTTTATGCATCATTTAATTGTTTCATGTTTAATTGCATTACAACAAAGCCAACATCTGTGGCAATGAAGATATAAAGGATATTCTGTAAACTCAGAAAATAAAATGGAGTCACAGAGCAGACTCCCACTGGAAAAAAAATTCCATGGAATTGACTAACCATCTCAATATAGTAAAGAGAAGAGGCCATAATTGAGCTAAAGTCAACAAATTAATAAAAGACAGAATTTAAGAGCCAACAGATAGCCAATAGATCTTAATTGACAACATAAATCATTCATTTCTTTGTTTTAGAATGAGAAATTTGAATTATGTCATTATTCTACTAGTTGTTGGGTGCACTATTATTGAAATGCCACCATAATTTCAGAGATTGAAATATACATAATTTATTCACGTTCATTCTTAGAGGTTACAGTATTTAATTTTTCCTCATGAAACAAATAATTCATTTTTGGATGAATGAATCTGAAATGGCAACTTTAACGTTAATATGCACAGTTGAAATACTGTTTATTAAAATGCACAGAAAAGAAATATCTGGTGTATAAGAGAGAAGGTTTACATGATTTGAATTTACATGATTTTCTATCATGTATAAGAGCTGATATAGATTTGATAAAAGAAAAAATAAACAAAAAATATTTTGGAGATTAGCGTGAGATATATAAGGAATTAATTAACCAACGGGTTTGAATTTGCAAAGGAAGCATAAAATACTGAAAGTCAATTTTGCATTCCTTGTCTTCTTAAGTAACTAGCAGTGGCCCTAGGGAAAAGATTAAATTGGAAAAGAGTATTTTGCAATTAAATCCAATTTAGTTTGATGTTTCTTAAACAAAGTTAACATTTGGGAAGGCTTACAGAATCTGATCTCCGATAAAAGTGATTTCATTGGCGGTTACTTTAATTTTATTATTGGATACCCTCTCTAACATGGAGAGCTATTGTGTTCTAACATCTTAATTTCCATAAAATAAAGAAATCAAGTTATTTTGAAATAATTCCTGTGGTGCATAGGGACACTAAATTTTGCTTTTAGAGATAGCTAAAACACACAGAAATAGTTAGAATTCTACCATCCCTTTTATTAAACAAACAAATCGACAAGGATTTATTATGAGCCAGTCACTCTAGTAGATAAACAAATACAGTTACAATCCATCTCTAGCTGCAGGTTTCAATCTGGTTCAGAAGACAGATGTGGCATAGAATTTAAAGTGTGCAGAGTAGACAGTAAGACTGATAGAAGTTGAACTAAACTAATTAAGCATTTGGGAGGATTCTCCAAGGAAGAGAAATTTAAGTTGAGCCTTGATGGATGGGTAAGTAACTAGCTAGGCAAAGGAAAGAGAAAGAGGAGAAAATAAAGGGTTCAGGCAGAGGGAAGAGCAAGACAATGATCCTGAGACAAGAAAGAATATGGTATGTCCAAAAATGTAAAGAAATCTAGCATTGCCAGTGTGTAGAGAACAAGGGGAGAGTGGGAAAAAATGAGATAAACAGGTCACTTACAACACTTACAACAGCACATTGAATGGAAATCATAAACCTCAAAACGTTGCATGATCCCCTTAAAATGAGTAAAGAATGAGGTTTTGGCAGTAGAATTAGTCTTCAATCAATTAAATCCACTCTCTCTTTTGCTTTCTTCTATGGAGCCTGTAAAGCTACATCCCAAATGTCTGTGCCACACTTACATCTAAGTTGTGCCATAGTTCTGGGCAATAAAATATTTGGAAAGTCCCAGTAAAAGATGTCCCTTTTGAATAAAGCCAGAGGGTCCTTAGGAGAAATAATTTGGACATCATTTGCCTCTCTTACTGCCTCAAGGTAGATAGGAGACCTGAAGACCCAGCACCACCTTACAACATAAAGATCGATGACTGCATGTTAAGGATGATAATGAAAAAGGTGGAAAGAGCATGCGTATAGGGGATGTATGGTGGGTGGGACTTACATTGCAGTCTATGACACTGACAGCTCCTAGCATTACACACCACACAGATTATGGGGCCATATGCAAATGGCTTGCATGGTTTCCCAGCAGCAGGCTTCAATAAGCCACCTTACTTGAACTGGGCTGTCTATTCCCATCTTCATTTGGGAGTAAAAGAAATAAACTCATATATATTTAAGCCACAGAATTTGAGTTTTCTAGTAATTGCTGCCAATTACTATTTCCAAACCCCAACAACATTATATTTCACATATTTATGGGTCAAATTGTTTTGTTGAAAATTCCCTCCTCAGAAAGGATTTTGACAATCTGTTCTTTCTGTGTGAGTATGTAATTACTCTCCTAGAGTACCAGGTTCTTCTCTAGGAAATGTCCTTCTAAAAAACTTAAATATTATCTCTTCAGATAGTCCTTCCCTCTTCTGTTCAGGCTAAATGAGTCAGTCATTTCCAGGGTTTCTACTGAGCCTTGTGCATAAACCACTTTTTATACCGTCTTACAGTTCTTTGTTTATATCTCCATCTTCCCCATCAGCTTGTGAGCTCCTCAAGGGTAATGTTCTTATCATATTTATTTTCCTATTCCTACAGCTTAAAATAGTGTGCTAGAATAGCCTAGAATCTTAGTACTCATAAATGTTTATTATCTAAACTACATTTAAATTTTATTTTAGCAAGGACTTATATAGTGTTATGCCAGATATTATTTTAAAATACTTTATAAATATTATCTTATTTAATGTTCATAACCACCCATTGAGTAGATACTATTATTGTCCCCATTTTACAGAAGAAGAAACTGAGGCCCAGAAAGTGGCAGTACGCTTTTCAAGGTCATATTAAATAAGAAGTTATGGGGCTTGAATGAGAATATTTTTGTTTGATACAGAATCTCAGAATTATGATATTTCAAAGTAAGGGAAACTTAGAGATCACTTAACTTCACCTTTCCACATACAAGGAGAGAAAACACTGAGATATTAGGTGGTTTACTTACTGTAAGAAAGTTAGCTGTGTAAGAGATAAGACCTTGGGCTAGGTCTCTTCATTTATAGGTTCAGTATTCCTTTATTGGCTCCCTCAAATAGTTTTGCATCAAAACCACTTGGGAAATGTTTCTGATAATCCAGACTCCCCACCATCCAAGGATTCTGCTTGGTTGACACAGGCCTTTAAAAACATTCTCAAGTTTATTTAGTTATGAGTTTACACTATACCAGTCAGGTTTGGCCAGGAAAATAGATCCACTACAGCTTTGAAATAAATTAGTAGTTTAATATAAGCATTAGGACTTTCATGAATTAAGAAGGAACAGGAGGCATGAAGTTCTGGAAGACTGTAGCCAGAAAACTAGAGAAATAGTAACTAATGCTTCAGCTTGAAGCACCAGATTTGTCAGAGCAACAAGATCTCATGGGAGAAATCTGAGAAGCTGCCTAAACTACAACATAGGAGATTGTGAAGGGGTTTCTAAAGTCTCCATGTCTAAGTGCTACAATTTTCTGAGATTACTGGCTTTCACTTCACTTCCCCCTTACAAATCACACACAAGTTCCTTTCGTTGGCAAACTCTAACCCAGAATCATATGTTAGAATATTCTGGGAATGAAATCACCAACCTTTAGAAGGGTTGTCGGTGATGCTGAGTGGACAATGGATGTGGTGGACTCCATAGTCTCTGTTTCCTGGTGTGCACATGTATGCCGTTTTGAAAGGATTTATGTACCCCAGAAAACCCATGCTTTAATCCTAAACCAATTCTGTGGAGCAGCCATTTCTTTTAAATCCTATTCAGCACTGTATGCTGGAAACTTGATTAGATTATCTCTGTGGAGATGTGACATGTCCAACTGTGGGTATGAAGTTTTGAATAGAGGGAGATGTGACTCCACCCATTCTGGGTGGTTCTTGATTCGTTTACAGGAATTCTTTAAAAGAGGAAGCATTTTGGAGAGAGTTCGTTTTAGAATGACGAGAGCCAGAGCCTATGCAGCCAGAGACCTTTGGAGATGAAGAAGGAATACACATCCGAGACAGCTTCATGAAACAATAAGCCTGGAGAGAAAGCTAGCACACATTGCCGTGTTTGCCATGTGCCTTTCCAGTTGAGAGAGAAATCCTGAACTTCATTGGCCTTTCTTGAGTGAAGGTAACCTCTTGTTGGTCCCTTAATTTATACATTTTATATAGACTTTCTTAAGTTGGGACATTTTCTCAGCCTTAGAACTGTAAACTAGCAACTTATTAAATTCTGTTTTTTAAAAAGGCCATTCCATTTCTGGTATAGTGCATTCTGGCAGCTAGCAAACTAGAACAACACTCTTGTATGATACTCCTGCCCTTCAGTACAGGCTGGGCCTGTGAATTGCTTTTCATTAATGAAAAATAGCAAATGTGATGAGATGTATACTGTTATAGTTGTGTGATTAGGTAAGATTTTAGTGCCTTTCTCCCTTGTTGGCTTTGAGGAAGCAAGCTGCTATGACTACCACAACTGCAGAGAACCAAATGCTGCTATCCACCAAACAAGTGAGGAAATAGCTTTTCCTTTGTCAAGCTTCCAGATGAGAACTTAGCTTGGCCATTGCTTTGCAACCTTGTGAGACCCTGAAGCAGAGAACCCAAGTGAATCATGGCCAGACCCCCAGCTAACAAAAACTTGAGATTATAAATGTGCTCTGTTTTAAACCATTAACTTTGTGGTAATTTACATAACAATAGATCACTAATACAATGGACAGCCCAGTAGAGAAGCACCTAAAAGCAGTTTGCTGTTATTACTAAAACCTTAAATATGGCATATTTGCTTTGGGAATAAATGGTTAGCAGAGAGGAATTTTTATTGGAGATGGAAAAATGGTGAACTGTTTTAGAGAGTGGTAAAATATTTGGTAAAATGGGATCTGTCTTAACTTGAAAGACAGCATATATAATGAGAAAGCAGATCTTTCAGATTTCCTCTAGGTACTATGAGGCAAAACACTAAATGTGTGAACTGTTTGTGAATAACGGCATTTGACAAGTGACTCAAGAAAGAAATAGGCTCAGGGGTGAAATATAGATTGTTTGCAAACAGAATTTAGAGGGAAGATAAATAATTCAGAAATTGCAGTGTTGGAAATCAAACTATATCTCATTAAATCCAAAGTGTGGTCATTATGGCATAGCCTCAGTGTTTTAGTTTACTTATTGCTAAAGTAAGTACTATGCAATGGGCTTGCGTATGTACAGGAATTTATTGCTTAAAAATAAATTTTAAAGGCTAGGGGAAGTCTAAATCAAGGCAAATCTTTCTTCCCGAAGACTGGTGATCTGGGTCTGGCTGCTGGTGATACTTTGGTCCTTGGTTTCTCTGTCATGTGACATTGCATTTCACTGCCTCTTCTGGACTCTCCCTTCTCATCTGGGTTTTGTTGACTTTCAGTTTCTTGTTGATCCCTCTTCGGCTTTTTCTCTTATCTGCCTGGATTTCATTCTTGCTTATAAAGGACTCCAGAAATAGGATTAAGACCTATCCTGATTGAGTTAGGCTGCACCTTAACTGAAGTAATCTCATCAAAAGATCCAATTTACAATGGATTCACACACACAGGAATGGATTAGAGTTAAGAACATGTCTTTCTAGGGTGCATAGTTCTAAACCATCATACTCAGTTTAAAGACCAAATCAAGAGTGTGGCTGAAACAGTCTCTTTTTTTAAGATCTGGAAAGGGTTTTAAATGATATTTGGTAGATCCTTTCAACTGAGCAAAAACTTTCTAGAAAGCTTAAGTCTCTGGTCCCACAAAAACTCAGTGGACCCAAAGTTCCCAATATTAACTCAACAGAGAAAACCATGCCTCAAAAACAATTGTGGGTTCGGATTAAGACATGGGAAATTGACTAAAATCAAATGTGTAAAAATCCCACAAATATTTGGGGGAGCAGAGATCACAAGACTTTAGCCACTCTGGACTAAAAGAAATGGAGATGTATTTGAGATGCTATAGGCCTCTTTTCTCCATCAAAAAGCAAATACTTCCCCATACTCTCTTCAGAACTAGATGTGGAAGATAATAAAAAAGGAAGACCTCCCAGAGAGCACAAAGAAGAACTGTGGAAAACAGTGAATTAGAAAACTATTTCTAGATAAATAACTAGAGCCTAATGAAGAAAAGTTACTCACCTACAGAATAGATCTATCTCACAGCCTTAATGCACAAGTTATTTCAGAATTGTTCGGAAGCAGTGACTGCTCTGTGCCAGATAGTCTTCTGCTTTTTGAATAGAAATATTATCACAGTTACTCTGTCCCTTTTCCAGGCCTGTATGTTAGGAGAATGGGAGAATGTAACTTGCCTCTTTAGTTTATATGTTTCTGGATAAAGACAACCTGAATTTGGACTTGATAAAGATCAGGGCATTCTGAATTTGAAATCTGATGCCATAATTTGATGTGACTTTTAAGGTGTCTTCATTCAAGAGTGGTAAGCATTTTGCATGGGATTATTTTTGAACAGGAAAGTGGAGTATGATACAGTAGATTAATGGTTAGCAAATATTCACTTGTCTTCACCCTACTTTCTTCAGAAAAGTATATTTTTCTGTCCAGTTGCTATTGGGGTTAGCATTATGACTTGTCTTGGCCAAAAGTATGTGGGCAGAGATGACTGTGTGCCAATTCTGGGCCTTAGGAGGCAGTAAATGTTTCTGCTTGTCCCCCTTGAACCTCTGGAACTCTCCCATGGGAAGAACAGAGCCCTGCGTACCTGTTGCATCTTCAGCCTGGGTCAGGAATGAATATGCCTGGAGCAGAGTTACCGGGCTATCCACAGACCTGTGGATGCAAATGACATTTGTTGTTGATGCCCTGAGTTTGGGTGTGCTTTGGAATGCAGAAAAAGCTAACTAACTTCATGCTTGCTTAAATTCTTTGATTATGCTCCAGTTTGTTGATATTATGGCCTTGAATTATAATTGGAATAACCAGTCACCTTTAATGCTTTATAGGCTTGTTCATTCAAAAGCATACTATACATTAAGTACTAGAGGTAAAGGGCCATAATGAACTCAAGTAACTCTCAAAGGTTCAGAAAAAAAGAATACATATATATACATATATACATATATACATTAATATATATGCATATGCATATATATATATTCATATATATGTATGCATAGACAAATACACACACGCACATAGAGAAATAGGAGAGAAGTTGATTGGATTTTGAATGCTGTATTAGTTTCCTAGCTACTAAAGCAAATGCCATACAATGGGTTGTCTTAAAAACAGAAATTTATTGGCTCACTGTTTCAGAGGCTGGAAGAATACTTGCTTTCCTCATGGGTTGATATCTTATGGCTGATGGGCAATCTTTGAGGTTCTTTGGCTTTCCTATTACATGGCAGTATGCATGGTGGTACCTTCCCTTACTCTCCCAGGTTCTGTTAACTTCTAGCTTCTGGCTGTTCCTCAAGGCTTCCTTCCTCTCTGCCCAATTTCCTAGGGCTAGATGGTCTTTGGTAAAATTGGATTAAGGCCCACCCTCATTCTGTTTGGGTATATCTTAACGAATCTCTTCAAAGGTCTTATTTGCAAATGAGTTCACACTCACAGGATCAGGGGTAGGACCCAAACAGGCCTTTAGTGAGGAATAGGATTAAATCCCCAATACATACCTAAATCTTCATTCTTATCACTATAACTTCTATGTGTGCCATTTCTAGGAGGAATTGGAGGTGGAAGAGAGCAAAATGTTTCCAAGAACTATGAAGTAGAAAGTTGTAAACCAGGAAACACATCCATAGTGAGACTTGGGGCAACTTAAAAGGGTTCCTTTCTTTGTATACCTTGGGTTGGGTAGAACTACAGGGATTCAATTTACTCTGATTTCTGTAGTTAATGTTAATGTACTTCCTGAATGGAAGGAGAACATTCACTCTTTCCTTATCTTGTTGACAGCTTTTGCTACATAAATAGATAGCTATGTAGGCAGATATCAAAGTGTGAATTCCCTCATGCATTTTAATTGGATGTTAGATTTGCAGCATAGGATTCAGCATTTAAATAGTAAAGTCATCTATCAAATAAAGTCTAGATTTCTACTTTAGGTCAATAAAGCAGGCACGGCATATTTGACAATGGGACCAGTTTATTATACAGCAGAAAACTTGTTGGTAGATTCCAGAAACAGCTCCCAAAGGGGAAGTGTTTTGTGACTTACAGAGAAAACATCTTTCCACACTTTTCTCTTTTATATTATGCCTTGAAAAAACTGCTTCAGGAAACAAACTCTGAACATCAAAGTTTAAGCAGACCAGAGGCAAAACTCTTTCATTTCCCTCATGCAAATTCTTAGAAGCATTTTTCTCTTTTCTTTTTTTTTCCTTTGGTATTCATTAAACATTAATTGATTCACTATTTCACTCGTTTAACAAATATTTACTTAGTGCTTACAGGCCCTGAGGGTATTAGGTAAAAAGCACAGAAATGGTCATTGCCATTCTGAAGCATGGATTCTAAAACCCAGTAAACTAGTAAAGGACATTAGCATGAAATTATTATAAATTATGATATTTAATGGAAATAAGGGACTGAGACAGATGTCCAAAGGTGACATTTAAGCTAAAATCTAAAAGGGGAAAAATTCACTGACTATGTGCAAATGGAGAGCCAAGCATTTCAGAAAGAAACAAAAGCATGTGCAAATGGTATAAAGTGGGGAAGAGCATGATGTGCCCAAGCAAGAGCAAGGAGAATGACAGGTGAATCCCAAGGATAAGGGTGATGTGAGATAGGGTTGAGGTCTTAAGCACAGACTAGCTCAAACAAAACTTTGTAGCCCATAGCCATCCTTTAAAAGTTTTAAGTTGGACAGTGACATGATGCAGCCTGTATGTTAAGATACCTTTTGTCACTGTATGCAAAGTAGATTGGAGAAGCAAGAATGGAAGTGGAGAGAAGTTAGATGGCTGCTGCAGTAGGTCAGATGAAGGTGCTGGTGACTTGGATTAAAATGGACGAGGACATAGAATAGCATATTCCATGATGTGGGACGCCAGATATGTGTTGGAGCTAATTCTGATTGGCCCTTGCTTTAGTTTGTTAAAGCTGCTGGAATGCAATACACTAGGAATGGATTGGGTTTTATAAAGGGAATTTATTCAGTTTCAAACTTACAGTTCTTTTGAGGAAAGGCATCTAGTTTTCATCTGGGTTCTCCTGTCAAATGGGAGGGCACACTGAGAAGTCTGCTTCTCTCCTTCTCTCCTGGTTTCTACTTTCAAACAGCTTTTCTCAAGGTGTTTCCTCTCTGTATCTTCAAATGTTTGGTCTATGTCAACTCTGAGCTCAGAGCTGAGCTGTACTGTACTGTTTCTCTCTCTCTTTTGACTTCTCCTTTTAAGCCTCCCTCTGATTAAATTAAGCATCACTCATTGCAGAAGCCACTCTCCTCAGATGACTGCAGATGTAATTAGTCAGAGATGAAATTCACATGCTGATAATTTAAGTCCACAGTAACAGAACAACAGGTCATCATCACCTGGCCAAGTTGACACCTGAACCTATCATAGACCTATTGATGGATTATCAAAGATGAGGGAGAGAAAAAGAGGAATCAAATACAAAACATAGGTTTCTAATTTCAGCAATTTTCTGAAATGGAAATTATGTTAGGTGGAGGTCATGAGTTTCATTTTGATATGAATGTGAAACATCAAAATATAGAAGTCAAATAGTTGGTTGTATGTATTTGTTGGACACTCCAAGGAGAAGATTGGACTGGAAAAAAATAAATGGTAGATATCAGGATAAATATAATATTTATAGTTGTGAGTTGGAAGTGATAGTTAATTGAGAGTAGAGAAAGACTCTACTCTCTGAAGCTCTGAAGAACCACAACATTAAAAGTTTGGTTATCAGATGAGGAACCAGTAACAGAGATGACACGGTCAGTGCAAGTGAAGGAGAGAAGTAGGTGTGATTAAACACATGCACTCTATGTGTGACAGAACTCATGAGGACATTCCTGCCATTAAAGAGCAGACATGGAGAACATAGTTCCCTCTGAACCATAGATTCTGATCCTAAAGAATAATATCTTAATTTCTTAGCTTTGTCTTCAATGTTCTCCATAATCTTGCATATTCACATGTAAAAATAGTTCCTTTATGAGTCTTTCCCTTCTTTTGAGTGGACTCATTCACAGATTAGAATGGATGGTCTTTGGTAGGGTGATCCTAAAATTTATGGTCCAAATTGAGAACCTTCTAAGAGTGCAAAGGAGTTATTAATAATGGAACCAAGTCAATAGATGAAACCCGGAATGTCCTGAACATGTTCACACATAACTTTTGACAAATTGAAATCAAATATTTGCTGTCTTCTGTGCCCTCCTCATCTACTTTTCTACATTCTAGTTCTTTTCTGGAAGTTCAGTTTTCTACTTCTGGGTTACAGAAAGCTATTTTTACTACTCCAACTGTGCTGATTATCTCTGGGTTTCTTAAGTTTCCTTATATACTAATTATAAATCAAATAGTTTATATCCAAAGCCATGTTAACCAATGGTTGCTCATATTTCCTCTCTTTAAAGCATCATAATCTGATTGTAAAGAGGATTTCCAGAGAGAATGCCTTTAACCAAGGGTATGATTCATCAGGAAACATTCAGGCATTGAAAAGGCTATCAGGAAGATACTTTTGAGCATCCAGGACTTCTCATGTTCCATTATTTATACCATAGAATTGGCTGCTTATTTAATACATTTTGGGCACCAGCCCTGACAGCATAGAAGTTAGATGGGACATTAACATGCCAAGTTTTCCTGTAGGAAGGATGTCTTTAAACACATTGAAATAAAACTGTTTTCTTCCCACAAAGCCAGATATTTTCCTTATTGCAGGACATATTTCTATTTTTCTTGTCCTGTAAAGAATCCATTAGAGACAAGATCACCCATGGCAACAGAGAAGGTCTGACCTTCCTCAATAGGAAAAATTGATCATTGCTTGTTTTTTTCAAAGTTTCACTCTACCCTGTGCTTCTCATTGTTGTCTATTTTCCATCATTCCCTTATATGCTGCTGACTAATCCAAAGGCTCAGACTAAAGACATTATCTGGAAGCAATTTAAAGAAAACAACTTAATCCCCTTCCTTTGTCTTCTTATGGTTTACTCAACTGCTTCTCCTGATGTGCAATTTTTTTTTTTTTTGGATTATTTTTTCCTTTGATACAGCTGACTCTTGGTTTCTTTTTTAAATCTTTTATTCTATACTCATGCTGTTTCCTCCCACACAAGGGGGCAATATTCTTAACAATGCTTAGGAATGGAAAGAGGACCCAATGAGGTCTCTATGCATAACAATCTTTAGGTTCTAAATGATGACTTAGATTTGGGATAAAGCTGTACATATAAAGCTTTAAATTTGGGGTTGTGCATTATGTGCATGGTTTGAAAAATTATTCCTTGTATCTTCTAATAGTGTCTAAGATACGAGTAGACAAAACTGTTGCATTTGTTTATTTTTATTAACTTTCTGGAACATGGTAAGCCTAAAAATAATTAATATGATTTTGATTTTAACCTTATAGGTAATTAAGAAGTAGACCTCAGATATTACATTTGTTACTTGAACTCTTTCTGAATTCCAGTTTTGAATAACTAACTGTCCCTTTTAGATTAAGGAAATGAATTAAGGCTGGGTCAACTTTCCACTAGTTTTCCTCCTCTCTGTTTGTCTTTGATCTAGTTTCAGTAACTGGTACATGTCAAATAGAAATGCATTGTTTGAAAAGAAGGTCCTAAATCAAAAAAGTTGACTCAGGCAGGCCGCGGTGGTTCAGCAGGTAGAGTTCTCCCCTGCCATGCCCGAGACCTGGGTTCAATTCCCAGTGCCTGACCATGCCAAAGGGAAAAAAAGGGTTGGCTAGAATTTGTTAATAAGTATGGTAAAAAGTACAGCTGAAGTTATGTCCTAGTATTGAATATCATGTATGGAAATGGTATGGCATAATTAAAAAAAGAAGAGAAGATAGAACTTTGAGAAATGTAGGCCTCTGTTTGAGAGGGACTCCTGAATGTTGCAGTCAGGTCACACTTTTGTAGAGGGAATTTAAAACCATATAACAGCTCTATGTGAATTTGGTATGGCATACGTTGTAGAGTCAGCAAGCCCTAAGTCAGTAAAATCATACAGAACAAATGCATGCATCTTAATCACAAATGTAATTAAGAGAATATTTAATGATAACTGTACTACCAAGAGTATACCAGGAGTTGGAAGACTGGGTTACAATTTCCAGATTTGGAGAAGTGAATCCCCCTTCTGAGCCATAAACTTCTATCTTTAAATGTGGATGACTGGCCTCTAATCCAAGACTCTTGGTACATGTTTGGGTTCAGAGGTCAACCAAAGAATTAGAAATTGTTTTTCCAGTCTCTGAAATAGAGGTCTATAGTGGCTATTCTTAAAGATGTTGTGCTGGTTTAAAAGGATTTATATACCCTAGAAAAGCCATGTTTTAATCTTAGTCCTATTTTGTAAAGACAGTCATTTCTCCTAATTCCTACCCAGTACTGTCTGTTGGAAACTTTAATTAGATTATCTCCATGAAGATATGACTCAACCAAGTATGGGTATTAAACTTTGTTGGAGATGTGTCTCCACCCATTCCAGGTGGGTCTTGATTATTTTACTGGTGTCCTTTAAAAGACGAAGCATTTTTGGAAAAGGTTTGAGATTCTGAGAGACAGAGAACGCTGCAGAACCACAAAGCACAGAGTCCCCACCAATGACCTTTGGAGATTCTGAGAGCAGAGAAAGAGGACAGAATGCTGCAGAACTACAAAGCAGAGTGACTTTCGGAGATGAAGAAGGAAAACTCCTCCTGGGGGTTTGGAGAGGAAGCTAGCAGATAATGCCATGTTCATCATGTACCTTTCCACTTGAGAGAGAAACCCTGAACTTCATTGGCCTTCTTCGACCAAAGTGTCTTCCCCTGGATGCCTTAGATTGAATATTTCTATAAACTTGTTTTAACTGGGACATTTTCTTGGCCTTAGAAATGTAAACTAGCAACTTGTTAAATTTCCTATTTTAAAAGCCATTCCATTTCTGGTCTGTTGCATTCCAGCAGCTAGCAAACTAGAGCAAATGTTTACGATGAAAAAAATGGTTTAAACATTAATTGAACCGTATAATTTATATCATTTTATGGCAACCACATAGTGGGACTTTGTTTCAATTTAACCTCTCATATTTCTTCAAAACACATAACTTCAGGGTTATAGATTAGCTATTACTTCATTTCTGAAGGGCACTAGAGCAACTAGAGCAATCACACTGAGAAGCAGTCACACTTGGGGGGAGTGATTATGTCAGATTCAGTTAACTTCTGGGTAACAAAAAGGAAATTAATACTACAAGTAACTGACTCTGAAGGTACTATCAAGGAACACTTCTAAGAATCCCTGCTGTTGGTCTAAGTAACCCTTGGGCACATTCACTTACTCAGTTCTATTGGTAACTACAGCAGACAAAGGCTGCTTCATATTTGTTTACACTTTCTACAATATATATTTCCAAATAACCATTAATTGGGATATGCAAAGGCGTCTGAATGATCACTGAAACCGTATCTTTTCTTTAAGCAAGCATTTAAGGGGAATAAATGATCTGGAATAACTTGGCTCTGGTCCCTTCTTCTTCCCATTTTAGGAATGACCCTTTATTAATTAGTTATGTAAATTCTTATATTAAGGAACTTCTAATGAAAGGCAAATCCTGCATTGTGTTTTTATCCTGCTGTATGTTATGGTACAGATAGTCTTGTTTTATAAATGTTTATAAAAACTGTCAGTTACTAGAGATTGAAATTGGCAATTCTATTCTTTACTCTCTAGTGACTCACGGAAACCTATCCTTTGACTCATCCTTCCACTTAAATTTTTTCACATATCAAAAAAAATGCTCTGGAAATAAAAATGTAGGCTATTTGTGTTCTTTCCAGAATTAGTCCAAGAAGTAAGTACAATAAAGCTACATGATGGTGAAAGGAAATTAAGGTGCCGAATCCACATCCCCTCTTTGCTCTTCATTCTCTGATTGTACTGTAAGGATCCAGTTATTGTCTCAAAGTTGAAGACATTTCACTAACCTTGAAGTTGTTCTGAAAATAGGAGTTAAATGAAACACAATATTAGTGTCAACAAGTTCTGGTTTACAAAATCTTTGGATGTTTTCTCCCTGAATGGCAGAACTCATCCAAGCTGATGTCTTCAATTACTACCTTATAGGGCAACAAATCTCAAATTTTATTGCTACACCATCTCTCTTTTTGAGCATCAGGTAAAAAAAAAGTCCTTTTTGATAGCCACATTATAATCAGAATAATCTTTTAAAAATACGAATTAAATTCTCTTGCTTAAAGTCATTCATTAACTTCCAATTTTTGTTTAGATAGTCCCTTATCTTGGTCAACTATAAGAATCTGTATAATATGGTACTTGCTTTGTTCTCTGGACATACTTTTTATCTGTCTGTACCCTTTGTTTTAGTTTCCCAACTAAACTAAAACAATGGCAGGTTGGTTTAAAGAACAGAATTGATAAACTCACAATGTAGAGACTAGAAGTCCAAAATCAAAGTGTCAGCCAGGTGATGAGTCTCTTTGAAGACTGTGCTGTTCTGAGTTTGGCTACCAGTGATCCTTGGTCCTTGGCTTTTCTGTTAAGTGGGATTGCACATAATATTGTATTCTCATTTCTCTTCCTGGTTCTGTGGATGTCTTGTTTGACTTCTGTCCATCTGACTTTCAATCTGCTTACTAATGACTCCAGTAATCTGTATTAAAGCCTAACCTGATTCAGTTGGGCCACACCTTAACTGAAGTAACATCTTGAGAAGATCTTATTTACAATAGATTCACACCCACCGGAAGACAGAACAAGACCAAAAAACTGTCCAAACAGGGGTACGCATTTTAATCCATCATACCCTTTGTGGCAAAGACTGGGTAGATATTCACCAATCTTTTTCTCCTTACTGAACACATAACAGGAATCTTATATTTATTATTCTCCCTTCAAGCTAAGTGGGAGACAAATGAACTTTTTTTTTTATTTGTCAATTGAATGTAAATGGGAATGTATTCCCCTTGCAAGCCTAACATTTCCTGTGAAATCTTCCACTCTCTCCCTTGGAAGAGAAGCATTTTGAAATGGCAAATCTACCCAATGGTAGGTGTCTGGATTCCTGAATCACCGTCTAAAGGTGACCCATACTAACTCACTTTGAACATGAATACAAAATAAATTTTCATTAGGTTAAGCTATTAAGATTTTGTGTTATTTATGAAAGCATCTGCATTTTTATTCTAATGAATATAGCCTCATTTATTAAGCTTCAGATTAATTTTTTAAAATTCAGTTTCTTGAATGCATCCATCCAGTTCTTTCCTGCTACAATATTGTGGCACACACAATTTCCATCACTAGGACTGCTTATTCATATACTCTTCGTTGGATTAATAACTGCTCATTCTCCAGCTATCAGTATCAATCTGCAATCCACATTAGGGTTCCCTATTGCACTCTTTCCTTTCATAAAACTCCTTGTAATTTTTAATTGTATATTTTTTTGCATAAAAATGGGAAGCTATAAGCTTCATCAATCCTGCTGATGTCAGAAGTTGGAACTTGTAATTAGAACTTGAGGCAGATAAGAAGACTGTCAAATCCACATACAGGCTTCAGTGAGAAGGGCTCTAATGTCTTGTCCATCTCCCGCTTGGGATCATGTCATTTTGAGCTTGTTTTCCCCTTGGAAATCTTTTTCATCCATTGAATTGGTCAGAAAAATAATACACATGCTTGTCTCTGAAATAGTTCCCATGGCCTAGAGGCACTGCCCGTAAGTAGTTTCTATTTTTTTTTTTAACTTAGTTGAAGAGAGAAATTGGTCCATCCTCTCAGTATAACTGTTTACTTTTTTATTAGTTGAGGCTTTATTGAGAGAAAGGTTTTGATCTGATTGATTTAATGGGAGTGTGAGAATCTTTCCCTCCTGTGATAGTTAAGGCATAAAGCCTGTAAATGAAGGTAGAAGGTAAGGTCTTTACTGGACCCATGAGCCTGGTATAGCTGCCCATCTGCTAAAGGGAATCAGATCTCTTGAGTAAATTTGCAAATTAAGACTGTGATGTTGGGGAGATATCCAGAAATAATTAATCTGAGTGTATGTGTCTCTTCTGAATTTTAGTTAATGATAGGTATACAGAAGGCAACATTTTCCTTGACTAGACTGAAGAATTCTGATTATGGTAAGCTCTTCCTTGCTTAGAGAAAAGGAATTCATTCACATAGACATGATTGAGCCAGATCACAAAGTTTCAAAAGGTAGGCTGTGCTTCAAAATAATTTTTAGTTCTTCAAATGCTAACAATTGTGCCCTAACAAATATCTTAGTTTTGCTGGACCAAGTTGATAGCATAGTCTTCTAACCACTTATTCATTAATTCATCCAACAATTACATATTAAGACCACTGCTTTATATGTTAGGAATACAAAAGTGTACAAAACAACAATATTCCCTGCATTCATATATATATCACTATATTCAATAGTGAGGGGCAAATGGACATAAAATAAAATAAGTAAATTACTTAGTAAGTTAGAAGGCAGTAATTGTTATGGATAAAAATAAAAAAGGACCATTAATAGGGATTTGGGGGGGAGTTATGTGTGAAATGTTAAATAACTTGTTGTAAAAGATGACAATAAAAGATAAAATATGAGCAGGGCTTGGAAGACATGAGGGAATAAACTGTGCAGGTGTTTGGGCATCCGGGGAAAGACAAATTAAGGTAAAGGGAATAAGGAGTGCAGAAGTCCTGAAATTTCTGAAAACTATTCATGAATGCAGCTTTTCTATCTTAAAGCAGTAGGTAAATTCATTACTTTGCATTACTTTCAGTCTTTTCCTACTTTATTTCCATTTTCCTTTACTTTCTTTGTCCTGGTTTTGGGGTTGAATAATGTCCCCTTTTTTTATTTGTCAGTGTCTGCATTGACAAATAAAATGTCTGACAATAAAATGTCTGAACAAAAAGCATGTTCAGGTTCCAATCCCTGATCTTGCATATGTGAATATGTTTGTAATTAGGACCTTTGAAGATATTAGTTAAGGTGTGCCAAACTGAATCAGGTTGGGCTTTAATCCAATGTGCCTGAAGTCCATATAAGTAAAGGAAACTGGTCACAGATGGAGGAAGCCACAGAGAGTATCCAGGTGCTGCACATCAATGAGACCAGGAAGAGAAAGGAGAAAATGCTCCCTGTGTACTGCCATGTAATGGAAAGCCAAGGAACCTCAAAGACTGCCAGTCAGCCAGAAGGTACTGACCAGGAAAAAGCAAGTCTTCTAGTCTCTGAAACAATGAGCCAATAAATTCCTGTTTTTAACCCAACCCATTATATGGCATTTATTTTAGCAGTTGAGAAATGAAAACACCTGGTAATAACTTTGCAAATTAAAACATTGACATTTAGACTCTGTTTTGTAATATAGGTGAAGACAATTATATAGAGACAGGAGTTACTGGATCTTGGGGTATTAATCTGTTTTCCCAGATAAGTGTGCCACCAGGAATGGATGATTTCCATTGCTTCTCATTTGGCTAATACTTGGAATTGTCCAACTTCTATACAATGTTGGAATGGAAATTCTATTTTCACTATTTTTTATTACTGTGGTAATAAAAAATAAGATAATTTATTCAATGCACCACACTCTGTCTCTTAGAAGGCACTCAATGGAAGCTTCTTCTGCTTTCCCAATCTTTTCTTATTTCTATGACCACTTTTCCAAGTTGAGGATCTGAATTTATACCTCACTGCTAAGATACCTTCACTTAGCTATTCAAGAGTTTCTGTAATTCAGTCTTCAAAGGAGCTGATCATTTTCCATGCGCTTCTTCCCACAATAGTGTTTCTTGTGCCTTAACTTTGCTAACATTTAGTTATCCAAGATAAAGCATTGATACATTCATTTTCCACATATTCAAATCTAATGTGCAAAATCTCATAATATCTCATATGTCTCAAAATTCTATTTCCTTCTATTCTTTAAGTATTTTAAATGGTTACTCTTTTTCTTTATTCATATGAACTATTTTCCCGAAACTTCTTTAGAACAGGAATATACATGCATATAATTGCATGTATATTCTAACCGGGGGGGGGGGGGGGGGTTATATGGAGTAAGAAAAGAGCCTATGTGGTAAGTAAAAAAGCAAATTTCTCAAAAGAGTATCAGTTTCTAATTACTTTTCTTTTGTTTAATCTTTTATTTTCTCACACTGGCTCCTCTAGTGATTTTTCACCATGAGTTTGATCATAGCCAAACTTTTGAGTAAGAACAGTAATAGTTTAATCTTTGAATCCTCCACAACACTTAATATATGGCCTAAAACTAACAGGCATTTAATAACATTTCTCATGAATAAATCTGAGTACTTATTAATGCTTTGATTTTGAATGAAAAGGAGCTAATACTGAAATTTTTATGAAGCTTTATTTTGCAAGTTCTTTTGCCTGAAAAATATCTTCTACTTGCCAATCACTTATGATCCATTATATTATTCCTGCTTTTTATACTGAGCTTCCGTTTATTTTCTCCCATATTTATTTTTCTTTTTATCTACTTTATCTAAACATTGTCAGCTTATTCTCTCCAATCATTTATCTTGGAGAATGAGCTGAAATTTTTGACATGCTTTCCACCACTCAATTCAATAGCCCCCTTTATTTTAACCATTACTGCAGGTGAAAATGTTTAGCTTTCAAAAGCTGGAAAAGAAAGATGAAACAGTTTATTTTCATGACTAGTATCTGTTCTATTTTGCTAGCTGCTGGAATGCAATATACCAGAAATGGAAAGGCTTTTTAAAAAGGGGAATTTAATAAGTTACAAGTTTACAGTTCTAAGGTCATGAAAATGTCCCAATTAAAGCAAGTCTATAGAAATGTCCAATCTAAGGCATCCAGGGAAAGATACCTTGATTCAAGAAGGCTGATGAAGTTCAGGGTTTCTCTCTCATCTGGAAAGGCACATGGCGAACACAGTGTTGTCTTCTGGCTTCCTCTCTGTACCTCTTGCTTCAAAGAGCTTCCCCGGGGCATTCTCCTTCATCTCTAAAGTTCACTGACTGGTGGACTCTATTTCATGGCTCTAGTCATTCTATCATCCTCCTCTGCACTCTCAGAATCTCCAAAGTTTGCTGCCTGGTAGGCTCTCTGGTTTTCTTTGCCTCATGCTCTGCTCAGCTCTGCTGTGGCTTTCTCATCATTCTCAAAAGGTCTTCTCTCCAAAATGTCTCCTCTTTTACAGGATCCCAGTAAACTAATTAAGACTCATGTAGAATGGGTGGAGACATATCTCCATCTAGTCAAGTTTAATACCCACAAAAGCTTGAGTCATATCTCCATGGAGATACTGTGATCAAATTTCCAACCTATAGTACCGAATAGGGATTAGAAGAAACCGCTGCTCTCACAAGATTGAATAGGATTAAAACATGGCTTTTCTAGGGTACATAAATCCCTTCAAACTGGCATAGTACCTGACCAAAACTGAAACAGAAGCTGCCTTTGTTGCAAGTAATTTAAATTACAAACATCTACCAGGTTTAAGTTTTGTTGTGAATAGAAGTTTTTATTTTAAAACTATTTATGGCATGTAATTTCATTTCTAGAACTACCACCATAAATTGATGAACAAGATGCTGCAGGTAGCAATGTGTTTAAGGGTGTAAAATATGCAGGAATGAGAAAGCTGTATGGACTCAAATGGTGTGATTATTTAGCCTCAAATGAGGTGAACTACTAAATTACCCAGGCTGATATTTATCTTTAGTCATTATATCCTTATGGCTCTTCTGAGATGAAATGTCTGTTATGCTGCTTGTAAGACCGTTCATCTGTTTAATCAAAAATCAACTCTTTCTTCTTCTAGTCCTGTGCATTAGAAATTAACACTGTTCTTCTTCCATTCAATTATTTGAGGCACTAGAGAAAAATTTTGTTACTCTCTGGTTCAAATTAAATTGTCATATACATGTTTCCAACCTTACAAAACCCTGTTTTTTTAAAATTTTGGTTCCTATATTGCAAACAATGTATTTTACATTTTCCTTTTAACATAGAGAGCAAATTTTATGCAACCTTTAGGTAGGAAGAATGTAGACATAAAGGAAAGATTTTCATAAATTCTTTGTATCTTGATACCTCTTAGAATGATCACATACTATCACTTTCCTATTTCCTTATCTGTCTAAAAGAGATGTCAAGTTATTTACTTAGTGAAATTATGCTTTTCAAATTATTGTGGATCTTGTTAAGGCACCTGAAAGCATTTTCAAGTATTGTAAAAATTCCATCTAAGTAATCAGTAATTGAGGCCAATGATTACAAAAGTATTTATTTTTACCTAAATGAGATAGAAGATTTAGCCAGCCTATCTTGAATACCTGACATAAAATTTTAATTAACATGGCCTAAATGTCAATATTGCTAGCTAGCATATTTGAGCTGAAATGTGGACATGACTCTCTTTTGATTGAGTTGACTATTGTATAGATGCATATAATACATACATTTGTACATATACACATGTATTAATTAGGGTCCTCTAGAGAAATAGAATCAACAGGAAATGTTCGTAAATATAAATTTATAAAAGTGTCTCATGTGACTGTGGGAACATAAAGTCCAAAATC